>NC_136357.1:6502500-7702500 GCF_037039965.1 Doryrhamphus excisus | reverse complement strand
ATAATTCTATACTACATGCAATGTAATGCTGATTTGTGAATATTTTATATAATATTATAAGTGGTTAGCGCACAGACCTCACATCTAGGAGACCAAGGTTCAATTCCACCCTCGGCCATCTCTGTGTGGAGTTTGCATGTTGCAGGTTTTCTCCGGGTACTCCGGTTTCCTCCCACATTCCAAAAACATGCTAGGTTAATTGGCCACTCCAAATTGTCCATAGGTATGAATGTGAGTGTGAATGGTTGTTTGTCTATATGTGCCCTATGATTGGCTGGCGACCAGTCCAGGGTGTACCCCGCCTCTCGCCCGAAGACAGCTGGGATAGGCTCCAGCACCCCCGCGACCCTTGTGGGGAAAAAGCAGTAGAAAATGAATGAATGAATATAATATTATATATTTAAAATATATTGGACCCCCCCAAAAAATCTACAAATCTGTGGATAAATAAAGATCATATATGATATGAGATCACTTATTTAGTGGCAAATCATGATTATACATACAAACACTAGCTGGTTGTGTGTGAGCCAATGCAGGGAAGTCTTTTGTCATGTGATGTGCACCTCGCAAACGCCAACACTTGTTTTGTGATTTATAGAGCTTTTAATGTGTACAGCAGTTTTAGTACAACATGAATAAATGTGTCAAACATTCAAACCGAAGGAGCAATCATCGCAAGATGGCAATAGTTTCCAGCCTTAAAGACAGTGTGAGTGCAACATCCGTGTCCCTCATCATCCCACTATGAATCTTAAAAGATTCCAGCTCACAGAGGTCTCATTTCCCATTATGTCTGAGATGAGATGTGAGGTTAGGGGAAGCTACTTTTGGTCCGAGATGGGCTTTTTGAGCAAAGTTGGTATAGAATATGGTGATAAAATTTGTCAACCTCTGGGGGAGGCCGTGTTCAGGGTCACAGCTAAATCTGTGTGCCGCCAGCATAAGGCCAGCCCATAATTCCGGCACAGACGAGCACAGAGCTGACATCAGTGCAGCTCAGGGCAGGCTGTGCTGATTTCTGCTTGCCTGCAGGATCGTCTGTGGGATAACAATGAAGGAGAATGGGCAGGCAGCCATCTCTCAGCTTCCTTTTTCTTGACCTCTGTGGAGATAAAGATCAGACGTTGATGGGTGCTCAGCTGCCAGTCAGAATGTCACACATATGGTATCTTTCAGTTGGCACATTCATACAACTGTCATCATTTATCAAGTAACATATTTGAAGGAAATACATTTGGGAAAGGGCGGCACGGCGGTCAAGTGGTTAGCGTGCAGACCTCACAGCTAGGGGACCAGGTTTCAATTCCACCCTCGGCCATCTCTGTGTGGAGTTTGCATATTCTCCCCGTGCATGCGTGGGTTTTCTCCGGGTACTCCGGTTTCCTCCCGCATTCCAAAAACATGCTAGGTTAATTAGCAACTCCAAATTGTCCATAGGTATGAATGTGAGTGTGAATGGTTGTTTGTCTATATGTGCCCTGTGATTGGCTGGCCACCAGTCCAGGGTGTACCCCCCCTCTCGCTCGAAGACAGCTGGGATAGGCTCCAGCTACTGCTTATCCTCATGTGGGTTGCCGGGGTGCTGGAGCCTATCCCACCTGTCTTCAGACGAGAAGCGGGGTACACCCTGGACTGGTCGTCAGCCAATCACAGGGCACATGTAGACAAACAACCATTCACACTCACATTCATACCTGGGAGGAAACCGGAGTCCCCGGAGAAAACCCACGCATACACAGGGAGAACATGCAAACTCCACACAGAGATGGCCGAGAGTGGAATTGAACTCGGGTCTCCTAGCTGTGAGGCCTGTGTGCTAACACTCGACCACCATGCAGCCTAATCTAATTGGTTTTGCAGTCAGCTAATAGACATCCATCCAAACACTAAGTCAATAAAAGAGATAACTATCAAAAATGAGAAGCAACCCAGTTTTTCATGTCCCTATTCATATTCATCCATATATCAGTTTTCTATTATGTTAAAGTGTTGTATAAACATGCAATCATGTTAATAGATCTTACCTATTGTGAGTCATGGCTCATTCAACTGATAAATATGTAAATTAAAGTGTTTTATTGTTGATAGCCACCATTAATCTCATTTGGATGTCTTAAACCAAATGAAATTAAAAAGTGTGGAACACCGGAGTTTTGCAAAGTGCAGTGAATTCATTTCTGAATTAAAAAGGAAATGAGCAGGGGACATAGTTTTTCTTTTATTACAAATGTTAATGAAAAATGTTATTGACTCGAACAAATGGAAAATACACCTGGAAATGTATATTAAAACCCACTTTCCAATTTCTCTCTCTCTGTAGTTTGCAATTATAGTTGTTACAGCAGTAGCGGGGGAATTAATTTTGCATGCAGACTGATAATGTTAGCCGTGTACAAAGAATGGGATATTATGTTGGATGGGGGTCTCTGGATATTTACAAGGAGGGGAGAGCAAAGCGTTATTTAATTGAAAGAAGGAATCAATAATGACTGTAGCACTTTGTCAGAAGGCCTTGTGAAATGAGCAAGTAATTTACTGTGGACAATCTGAGTGCAATTGCAAGCTGGGACTCGCTCAAACATTCAAGGTCGAACGGGACTTCTTTTTCTCCACGGTGACCAAATACTGTATTTTCTCACACACAGTGGAACCTTGGTTACCATCCGCCCCGGTTAACATGTTTTCCGGTTAACGTCAAAAATATTTAATGCACAAGGAACACAGGTGCATTTTGGAGTGGCCTTTTATTGTAGCCAACCCTGTGCAATAATCATGCTGTCAAATCAGCATCTTGATATGCCACACCTGTGAAGTGGTTGATTTATGAATGCTAACTAACAATATGTGGGGGAGAGCGGTGAAGAGTGGTTAGCACGCAGACCTCACATCTAGGAGACCAGGGTTCAATTCCACCTTTGGCCATCTCTGTGTGGAGTTTGCATGTTCTCCCCGTGCATGCGTGGGTTTTCTCCGGGTACTCCGGTTTCCTCCCACATTCCCAAAACATGCTAGGTTAATTGGCGACTCCAAATTGTCCATAGGTATGAATGTGAGTGTGAATGGTTGTTTGTCTATATGTGCCCTGTGATTGGCTGGCGACCAGTCCAAGGTGTACCCCGCCTCTCGCCCAAAAGACAGCTGGGATAGGCTCCAGCACCCCCGCGACCCTTGTGAGGAAAAAAGTAGTTTTTCCTTCCTAGTAACGGTAGAAAGTTAATGAATGAAAGAATATGTGGGGGAGATAGGCCTTTTTGTGTAGGCCCCCCCACCCCAGTAAACACTTTACACCTAATAGATACCTGGTACTCTCTGCAGTTTAGTGAATATACATCTCCAGTGACTGACATGATGGAATACGGTAGTTTTATGTTATGGTCCTGTGCATCAATATCAGTTAAATCCAAATTTTACTTTTATGCGCCAACGATCTTACAGTAGGTTTTTTTTTAGAGGTTGAAAAAGTTGTTTGACCTTTTTCTATTTTACTTGAAACTTTGCAGAAACTAATTTCTTTCTTGTCTGCATGAGTGGAAAGAAAATGTCGTTTTCCCTCACTAGTTCACAATCCAGTTGTAGATTGTAGCTGGATGTTGGTAAATGTTTTCTCACGTATTTGCATCATTGCTCTCACACCATCAATGCCTTTTTTCTTGGTAAAGAATCCATCTTTAAGGTAAATTAGAGCAAACTGGCACACTTCCCAATATGTAAATTCAAGTGCTAATTCACAACATGATTTCACTTCGGCTTGCACGCAAATGAGAATTTAATTGAAAATGAGATCCTTCACGGAGGCTCTCACTGGAGATGTGCTACATGGGAATGATGCTTTTCACAGATTGTTTGAAGAAACAAGGATACACTGAGAAAGGGGGGTGGGGTGAAAAGGGACAATAGACATTTCCACGCAATGTGGAGGTTATACTGAAGCTGCACTGTGAAATTAACATTGTGCTTCATCTCCTCGTCTGAATGCGAAGAGGCTATTAACATTGGTGTATTTTCATTATGTTAATGGTGTTAAAACACACACACACCAGTAGCGCAGTGATTTGGTCGGGCTGATCATAAAATGTCCGAGTGGGTCATTTTGATTATGACATGCTAATTACGTATCGTCTCCCCTCACTGTTTTCTCTCCTGACCTGCACTCTTTAATGGTAAGCTTTTATGAGTCGTAGGAAGGGAAAATAGCCGCAAAAGATGTCTGCCTGTGTTCCTGACGGCAATGTTGCACTCATGCTTCAGTGCTTCCCTTTAAACTTCCCAAATTGTGTTTCGCAATAAATAGATGGGCAAGCCTCTAACTGCCACCGTTAGATTAGGTACCATTAGATGGAATAGAAAACTCTCCCCCTGTAATATTTTCATAAGAGTTGGAGCCATTTGATTAATCTGACCACATTTTATTGCATTAATGATTTTCCCTTCCCACCGCTGTAAAGATATTGTACACAAACTAATGCCGTTCCGTCGCTCTCCCTCTCCGCTTACACTCATTCATCCTTCGCCGTTATTGCAATGCATTGTTGATGAGGTGAGTCGGCGTCTTATGTGCTTTCACTCCTAAAGTCATTCCTAATGGAGTGGAAACCTTATATTTTGTTTCCTAATGAAGCACAGGAGTGGCAGACAGCTCCGCTTGGCCTGTCCTATGGCTGCCTGCAGGTTGGAGCCAGCGGCCCGAACCGAGCTGCTCTCAAGGAGCCCGCGGGTGGGTGGGTGGATGTTAGCGGCAACGTCTTACATCTTAGAGGCAGGCCAAACAACTATGGGTAAAATCCTAGCTGCAGTGTAAGAAGTCCTGTCTTTTTGGACATTTTTGTCCATCATTCATAATTCTTATCTGAGCCATGAACACATACGTCTCTCTCTTTTTTGTGTATTCTAAAGATATTAAAACAGATATAAAGAGATAGCTTACAGAGAAACACTTATTCCACCTACAAGCCTTCTTAAAAAAGGGGCAACAACACGACATTTACGTATAATCTACAGCATTGTTATTATTATTTTAATTATTAACATTGTTACACCTATCAAACTATGTTACTGGCGCATTGACTTCTCCACAACACACCGCTAGCTGCTAGCCTGCTAGCAATTAGCTTCACCATACGTCGCCACTGCTGCTGTGTTTTTATTTTTGAGTTCGGAAAAGTTAATGCTAGGTGTAGGCGTTCGTTTCTATGTTGCTATGTGAAATCAATGAAAGGAAGGAAGTTTAGGTAATGCTTTAAAAGACCAAAATACAGCAAAATATTGTAAGTATAAATACCATGTTGGTTTTTGGAGGTGTTTATATAGCTGTCTTTGTAGGCGGCATAGGTGTGCCCCATTACATGCAGTAGTGAGCTGCCTCTTTAGCTGTTTTTATATCTTTAGAACTTTAGAACTTTAGACTGTAGATGTTGTGCAAAATTTCCCCCAAAAAGTGTAGTTTTCATTTAAATAGGTGAGATGGCGTATATGTGTTAGCTTTAATAATCCCACAGAGTGAAAAGTCATCTCAGAATATCCATTATAACAGGATGACAGCACGCTGATGTACTGTATATGTATTAGCTTGTGTCAGCTAATTCTTTTGTAGTTCAGAACGGTGCCACACAAAATGGTGAACATTTTTCAGAAAAATACAGTATATCAGTGGCACTGTTATTAAACCTTAAAATTTGATCACATTGGTTGGACTGACTGAAATCTCTCACACAGCTACAAAAAAAAACACCCAGTGTAACTTTAGGGTGTTTAGCCCAGTCACTGTGAAAATTGGTACACACCGTTCTGTGACTGACAAGCACATGTGTGTAATATTTGAGCAATATTGTTTTGGAAAAACATGGCCGCCTTCAAGCGAAACGTCTTTGCAAGGCATGGGTGTGATGTAGCATCTAATTGCCCATAAGTCATGGACTAAACATAAGACTTACCTTTAAGTGAACTGTGAGACAAATATAATCAAATAAAAACCAGCATCTCTGCATCTTTAATTGTAAAATATCATGAGTACTAAATTGCCACAATATGACCAGTATAATCCATTTCATAGGAGCAGAAATAGTGCAAAGCTTGGGATGCTCTCTATTGCTAAGAGCTTTGTTTAAGCAGGCCCTAAAGCAAGTTGCACACTATATAAAGCCGAAGCTATTCTGAGCCGAGGTTTCCCTGCAAGGTCACTTTTAAAACAAAATGTCTCCTTCCACTATGTAGGTCACAGCACTGTGTGCCTCACTTTCTCCTAAACTTCCTTCCTTCCATTCTGCCTTGCTGCTTATAATTAAACACACACAATTATCCCAAATTTAATGGGATTTCAGAACCACGCTTTTATTTAAGAGGTAATGAATAATATTTTAATTGCATATGTAACTGTGAAATCCAAATGTGCTGCTATTATCACGTGTAATTACTACGCCACAGTTTTCCAGAGCAATATCCTGATGCGATCAACAGTGCTCGGGTGCAGACTGTCTCCTTTTTTTTTTTTTTTCCTTTTTTGTATTCTTCAGTCTGCACCATAGCGGTGACTAATTGTGAAATAATGCAGCTGGATAGACACGCTTGAAACATATGTGCCGTGTCCTATTGTTTATTGATGTCTGTAATTAATGATATAATGCATGCCGCTGAAGTAGTTTGACCTCTGAACCAGTCATTACTCAGAGTGTAGCGGCATCAATCAAACTGTGCTTTTCTCACATCTATTCCTGTACACCCCCTGAGGGACTGACGGAGCACCCACTGTATCCTCATTTGTATTCAGCTGACCAAGGCCTCCATGTGAATGATTTAGCACTCTGCATCATACACGGAGCGCATGAGGGCCGCTAATATGAGATTTACAAGCTGCCGCTGAAGTTCATAACAAGGCCTATAGAGCTCTAAACAAAGCCACGTTTAGCCGACGTCATGCAAGCCTGAGAGGTAGTCTTTTGATGGCAGTTCATTAGCAGGGCAACGCTGTGCTATGATACAACTGTACACCATCCGTTTGGAGAAGTGGCATATCAAAAATATCAAACACAAATTTTCATACAAATCCAGGTCAAATGCACCTATGGAGCTGAACAGGTTTTCCAGAAATGTGGGTTGTATTCATATTTAAATATGTATATATTTTTTTGTTGTCAGTCTCACACACAAAGTGACCTTGAGACGATGCAGCCATGATGCCAAATCCACCCAAAAAAGTGTATCAGAATTTATAATGCTAATTTGAAGATAATAGTGATTAATTAAGTTTTATTTTAGTTTTTGATGTTTTCTTTTATAATATTTTCCATATACGTATTACTATTGGAATAGAGGGATTTCCTTATTCTTAATTTTTGTCAATTTGATCATTTGAGTTACAACAACACCACCCTCAGCCATCTCTGTGTGGAGTTTGCATGTTCTCAACGTTTCCTCCCACATTCCAAAAACATGCTAGGTTAATTGGTGACTCCAAATTGTCCATAGGTATGAATGTGAGTGTGAATGGTTGTTTGTCTATATGTGTCCTGTGATTGGCTGGCCACCAGTCCAGGGTGTACCCCGCCTCTCACCCGAAGACAGCTGGGATAGGCTCCAGCACCCCTGCGACCCTTGTGAGGATAAGCGGTAGAAAATGGATGGATGGAGTTACAACAACAAGCATTCTGTCCTCTTACGTGGTGTTCAGTGTACCACACATTGCAATTTGTCATTTCCTCACATAGTGGCCAAGGGTGTTTATTTACTCAACTCCAGAGAGTGCCAAGTGTCAATTTAAATATCTGATTTTATGACGCACTTGCCTTGACCGTGCCAGATGGTACTTTTGTAAGACCTTTTGTATTTTGTATTTTTTTTGCTGTATGACAGCCATTTAAAAATGTCTGTGGGTTACAACAAATCTCACGCTATTTATGGACTGTCCCACATTCATGACAGCGGTGGAAATGCGAGCTAAATCAGGGTGTAGTGTACCAAACTGGATTGTACCACTTGGTGGAAATGTTGCTAGAGTAACACTATACGTACCGAGTATGATTTTGTGCTCCTCAGGTTGGTAGCGTTGTAGCGTTGTATTGGTTGCTGTCCACGAATGACAGACTCAGCCATATTACCCACCCCTCTCTACTTTGTAATGACCCCCATATGAATGCCTGCTTTTGGATGGCTGTGTTATTTAGGCAATGCCTGCATGCCTCGCTGCCCAGCCTCAGGTTGCTACACGCTAAGCTTACATCCCACTCCAGCAAGCATCGGAAGAAACGAAGCCCTGGCATATTAGAATAAGTCATTCCATTGTTAATTTAAATGGCTTAATACATCACTCTGAGGTAAAAGAGCGCAGTGAAAAGCAGGAAAAAAAGAGTGCAAGAGTGGGAGTGAGATGCCAAGGGGTGTTTTTTTAATACAGAATAAAATTGAATCGTGCATTACCTCACTCGTGTGCAGCTCCCAGGCTATTAATGGAGCCGTAACAGGATTGGTTCACTTTCTCACTTCTTTAATTTCACCGCAGCCCCCAGATGTTTGGTCTTGCTCTGACTGATCCGCTGTGTGGTCTTCTTTCTTCGTCCTGCCTCCAGCCTGCTGTGGTCCGTGTTGTGTTAATGGGTCAGGAGAATCTATCAAGGACGGAGAGTTGGGCAGTTTGCACACCGGGGGGATAATTACAGGGTGATTGGTGTCCTCACGCTCCCTGCTCTCACTATCTTTGTCTCTTCACGGTTAGCTTTACACCTTACATAGATGCAGCCTGCTTGTCTGCCGCTGGATGTTGCGCAAACAGATGCTTAAACTCTTATGTTTTTGAACATTACACACAATCTATGTAGCAGTGGATTATTTCTACACCTGCAATATTTTGCCTTCTGTCAACTTCTGCTGATCACACCTTCCTTTCCAGCCCTAAATATCTAATCATGTCCTTTCTGGGTCATTGTGACATGCTCACACAAAATGAATTGAGTACATTTATGATTAAGCTGAATTTGACCCTTCAGGTATTATTATGAGAGATCCAAAGCAGGAGTAGGTTGGACATGTTTGGGCCTTGAGTGTGTCTATTTTGGCCGTGCAGGTTTTTCCCAGTACACACTATCAATCTCACCTGCAACACGAGGTGACTGTCTGGTCCTCCATTCAGTCACACAGCCATATTTGCACTTTCTGCTTGGGGAACCTGTCAGCAGAGCGACAGCGAGCTCCTGTAGTTCAGTACTCTGGAGAGTTCCTCTCCGGCAACCTGCCGGGTGTTCAAACCAATAGCTCTCACTTCACCTTCAAGTCCAATGGTTGAAACTTGCCACTTGCACACCCCTTTTGAATGTTGACGTCTTAAGAGACGAGGAGCCCCCCCTCCACCACACCGCATGTATGCATATCATCCACCCAGAGCCATTCTATCTGTATGGAAATTTGGGCTCCACAGCTGGAATCCCACAAAGCACTGTCGTCTACTAATAGTTATTATCTCTTTGGCCTGCTCCCTCTCAAAACCCCTGCAATACAGACACACATCACATCTTTATGGTAATGCCCTACAATACAGCCCCGAGCTATACGGCGCACAGACCTTTGTTATCATTACGATAATTCCCATTCTCACTTGACTCCTCATTACAGCGCCCAAACGGCTCAGGGTTGGATACAGACAAATTCATGCAGCCTTCTTTTATTACACTCATCCTGCATCCGTACACAAACCTTAAAGCTGAAAAAAGAATGACACTGGCAGTATGGCAGTATGTACGACCTTTTAACTTATTAAATGACATTTATTGGTTTGTTATATATTGCCACAGTGTGTATCTAATGTGATATAGCAAAAAAATGTAGCCCCAGTGTAGAAGATGGATGGATGGTGTTGTGTTTTTCTACTCGAGTTAATTAAACCTCAACCTTCATTCTTCCTGTTTCTCTCCGTTTTTGGTGGTGTTTGATTTTTGTTTTACGTATAATTAACAGATTACACTTTGATTCTGCTCTGTCTTTTTGACTCTTTTAGGCTCACAAGGGAACACAAGGGACTCTGTCCTTTGGGAATCAGCACTTGACTTGACCTGGATATTTCATCTTTCAGCTTGTGACAGGTAAATCTGAGTGACAGGTTAAGCTGAGTGTTTTTGTATACTACATTCAGAGTTCTATTGTTCTGCTTTTATGAAGATATATTTGAATACAACTTTAATGGCTCTTTAGGCTGCGTGTACATGTGATTACTGTAACTAACATTGTAGTTTGTCACTATATGTTTACTAATTTAGTCATAAATACTTAAAGTATGTAATGAAGAAAAATATTTTTTTCAAAAGTTACTAATGTAACTTTAGTTATGTTTAAAAGCAAAGTGAACTGATTTTTAGTTTCCACCTCCAGACAGAAAATTCCACAAAATATGCTCCATAATTTTTTTTTCACAGCCGTAAACATTATGTTAGAACATGTTTTCTACAAAGGGAAGCTCCCCGTGTCACCCTTTGTCAACACTAAGTTTCATCAATTTGACATTGGTTATTATTTTGCATTTTCTGTATGTGCAAGTATTATTATTCTCTATTAAATGTATTTTGTGGGTGTCTGGAAAGCATAAATTGGACAGTGTAAGAGTGGTTAGCATGTTGGCCACACAGTCAGGACATCGGGAAGACCTGGGTTCGATTTTCTGTTTGGCCATCTGTGTGTGGAGTTTGATTGTTCTCCCCGTGACGGGTACTCCGGTTTCCTCCCACATTTCGAAAACTTGCTAGGTTAATTGGCGACTCCAAATTGTGATTATTTGTCTATATGTGCCCTGTAATTTGCTGGCTACCAGTACAGGGTGTA
The DNA here is from genome assembly GCF_037039965.1 of Doryrhamphus excisus. Taxonomy (NCBI): domain Eukaryota; kingdom Metazoa; phylum Chordata; class Actinopteri; order Syngnathiformes; family Syngnathidae; genus Doryrhamphus; species Doryrhamphus excisus. Next base: position 7,691,700 of record NC_136357.1, on the reverse strand, counting down.
CCCCGCCTCTTGCCCAAGGTCAGCTGGGATAGGTGGCATAGAAAATAGATGGATCGGTTTTCATATGTTTCAGTTTATTTTTGGAACAAATTCAAGATGAAAACTGAATCTTGTCATAGGTAACTCTCCAAAAATGCAGTTACTATGTATTACTTTCCATTGAAATGATACAATCCCATTAAAACTGTCTCATTGTGTATGAGCTCACAGTTAAAAGGTTTATTATTATGATAAGTTTTTTTTTCACAATGTAATCAAAAGCAGAGCAGGTGATTTATGCATCTATATGACATGGTGAGGTCCAGGTCAGCCCTATACAACAGACAAGACTCAGAGCTACACGGACCCGGAGCGTGGCTGCCTGCGTCCTTGCACCTCACCATCAAAGCCCAAGCGAGGCGTCTGCCGCACACACAAACACACACACACACGCACACAAAAAACAGTAATTGCAGCGTGATTGGCACAGCTTGTCCCGTGCAGCCTGAGTCCCACACTTGAAGGTTCTCCTCATTGTCACACAGCCTTTTAGCACCTTTGTTCCTGTGTCTCCCACAGGACCCCACAGCTCACCATTGGCAGATGAGTCCCGCTCTCTGACAAAAGGGTCCCTACGCTCAACCTCATTTGATGCAGTGATGAAATCCCCCCCACCCTCTCTCTCTACTCCTGCCCCCTTTACCCACTACGACACACTCTTCTCACATACTCATTCTCTTGTTCAGAGAAACATTCCGTTTAGCAGCAGAGGGTGTAGAAGGAACAAGGGTCAGGACCCATGGGTGGGCTTTTAGGAGATATCCAAACATCAGAGCAGCAGAGGAGTGACGTCTTGTTTACATATTAGCAAACATTTAGCTAGTCTTGTCTCTGGCAATCACACAACAAGCTCATCTTCCTTTTTTTTGTTGTTGTTGCTCCTTAACACTGAATGATTTTCATTTGGAGTCTGGCTGCAGCTGACAAAAGGTCAACTGCAATAACTCATCCATCACGTCAAATAATTGTGACTGCAGAACCACACACACAATTCACAATTATTAGCCAGCAGATCTTTTTGCTGTAATTGCTATCTCTGCTAGCCTTGCACTGTTCATTTTTGGACTCCCCACTCTAAGGCTAAACATGCATTTACACACCGCATCTTTCCAACTCCATCTAATGAGGTGATGACCAACCACTTGTTATAATTGCTGTATAGTCTCAAGCTTATTAATCATATGCAGAGTTATTTAAGGATGCATAAATTAATCTTAGATTAAAAAAGTCTATCAAAGCCTCAAAACAATTAAAGAGTAAGGTAAGATTTCCCTTGGGTTGCCACTTTTATTTTAATAGAGTGTTCAGGTGATTATCATACTTTGATGCAACACTGTGATTAATGCAGACTCACTTTTAAATGAACCGCTCTCTCTTGCACAACAAAGGTATAGAAAAATCCAGATAATGACCTTGCTGACTGTGCTCATCTTACGGCCCAGGACACCCCCTTTTTTCCCCCCCTATATGTGAGAATATGTAGCAATGTGAGGTTGAATTTCATCATCGGAATAAGACCTTTAATCCATCTAATTGCAAGAATTAGATTTAATGAAGAGATGAGGACGATGGCTTTATTGGAGCTGTTCACTGATCAATAAAGTGAAAGGCTGTCAGGTTCTATTTTATTATGTTGTCGTTCTCATAAATTGATAAATTACAATATAAGGTCAACATAAATGGCTTGTATTTTATCATTTAAATTTATATCTTCAATTTAGAACTTAAAATTACTTTTCAATTAATCAAAATGTAAGATTACATTACGTTTACATTTCATTTTCATTATTTCACAAATCACATGACATAACTTGATTATATTAAAATTCTGATATATTACATGTGATCATCCAAATATTAAATGTATTAAAAATGTGTTTAATTTCTCAGTGTGTCATTATGTTTAAAAAAATGCCATACACATGGTGCAACTTGTTGTTATTGTTATTGAATATAAGTGTCGGTTTTAGTATATTGCCATTATTGCTGCACACTTGCGACCCACTGAAGGACCCGTAGCAACGCGTCGTGTTACCTGCTTCATCAATATTACACTATTGACTGGCGTCACGCGTGGTACCAAAATGAAAATGATTAACCCGGAGCTTTATTGACTTGAAACAGTTAAATGGATGCTGTCGCTTTTGGCGCAGGATGCAAGTGAATTGTCCCTCATGCCTGATAGTTGATGTGGTTTCTTTCAACTTGGGGGATGACATGAAAAGTGTAGCAGCTGCTTGTTGTCACGGTGTGTGAGATATAGAGATGGCAGTGCGACTCCGTGGGAACACAACACATGACTGAGGCCCTGCAAGCACACAACAATGAGCCCATGCTGTGTTGGGTTTTTTTTTTAATGAGTGTATTTTTTATATAATTTCCTTTTCAGAGGGCTTCTAAAGTTGTGCACAAGATGCACTATGCGTTAATCTGTCGTGCATCTATAGTTAATGCCTTACCATGAGTTGCTGCCCCTCAGGAAGAGGTGTGTGTATGTACAAGGGTGGGGGGGGGGGGCGGTGCAACACACTTATGTTGCAACACAAACCAGGCGCGCAGCCACCGTGGGTGGGTGGGAGGGAGGTGAGTGAGGGAGGGAGGAAGGCGGTGCACGGCGTCCCATCACTAAAGCAAACATCCCTGCCGCCTCCGACACATGCACTCCTCCTGTCTCTCCATCACGGCTGCACGACGGAGGGGAGCTGCTCCACCAACACTGAAGGTGACTATACTATGGCTTCTATGGATACTAAGCAACATCAAATATTGCATAACTGTATTTTGTGCAGTGACGTGTTAAAGAATATACATTTATGTCATATTCCACAATGTGTACTTTATTAAACTTATACATGTATGTGCAGCCTCCATTCTCCCACAACATGGAAGCCATTCCAGCGGGCCGAGACTCCAGCTCTTCGCCGGGCTCCAAACAAGAACTTTCTTACCCGAGCTCCAACAACTTGAAGCCCAACCAGGTCGGGGAGACGGTCCTGTACGGAATACCCATCGTGTCCCTGGTGATAGATGGCCAGGAGAGGCTTTGTCTGGCGCAGATATCCAATACCTTGTTGAAGAACTACAGCTACAACGAGATCCACAACCGACGAGTGGCACTGGGCATCACCTGCGTGCAGTGCACCCCAGTCCAGCTGGAGATCCTCCGCAGGGCCGGCGCCATGCCCATATCCTCCAGGAGGTGCGGCATGATCACTAAACGCGAGGCCGAGAGACTGTGCAAGTCGTTTTTGGGAGCTCACTCGCCTCCTAAATTGCCAGAGAATTTCGCCTTCGATGTGACCCACGAGTGTGCGTGGGGGAGTCGGGGCAGCTTCATCCCGGCCAGGTACAACAGCTCCAGGGCCAAGTGCATTAAGTGCTCCTATTGCAACATGTATTTCTCCCCAAATAAGTTTATATTCCATTCACACCGCACCCCAGAGTCAAAGTACACGCAGCCAGACGCTGCTAACTTCAACTCCTGGAGGAGACATCTCAAATTATCAGACAAAAGCAGCCAGACTGATATTTTACACGCGTGGGAGGACGTGAAGGCCATGTTCAATGGGGGCAGCCGCAAAAGGACGATGCCAGGCGTAGGGTCAGACTCAAGCTCGCCTCTAAAGTCCCACGGTCCGAGTCTTCACCGAGAGTCCCCTGATATACCGGCGAAGATCCTCAGCTGCGAGGAGAACAGGGTCAGCATGGGCCCACGCAGCTACCCGGTCATCCCTGTTCCAAGTAAAGGCTTCGGCATGCTGCAAAAGATCCCGCCTCCTCTCTTCCCTCACCCGTACGGCTTCCCGGCGTTCGGCCTCTGCCCGAAGAAAGACGACAACATCCTGGGCGAGCAAAGCAAGGCCGGTCTCCCTGGAGTCCTGTGGCCTGGTACCAAGGACAGCGCCTACCCCTCTTTTCCGGTCTTCTGGCCCGCTGCGGGTTCTCTGCCCATGCCTTCTTATACCCAGAGCCCACACAAACCTCCACCCGAGCTGCTGCCCCTTCACAGACACACAGACGTGGACATTTCCGAGCCCAGCGACCGGAGCACCAACACGTCCAAAGACAGCATGGCCGAGAATGACCGGTGCTCCAGCACGCAGTCCACGCGGAACGAGGACGACAAGTCCGGGGATGAGGGCAGGCCCTTGGAAGGGAGCACCTTACCCCCACGGAAGGTCAGCTACGTGTCTGCCTTCCGGCCCGTCGTTAAAGACGCGGACTGCATCGCCAAGTTATACGGCAACCGAGGCGCATACACACGCACCGGTTACTTATCACCTGACTTTTTAAGCGAAAGCTCCAGCTACCGTTCGATGTCTCCGTGCGTGGACAGCGACGGCGAAGCCGACGTGGATGTGGAGACCAACAAAACACCAGAGGACGAGGATAACTGCAGGCCCCTGTCCTTGATGTGTCCCCGGACTCCTCCCGGGCTCACCCACAGTGTGTCATCGAATGATTCAGACTGCAAAGAGGCGCAACGGGAGACGACTCTGCTTGAGTCCCAGAAAGTGGGGCCACGCGTGGATGCCCAGTCCTGTGACAGAGAAGTGCAGAGCAAACAGTTAGCAGAGACCCACATTGCTGCTGCAACTTTTAACCAAGTAGGTTACACACACAGAATTAATGTTTTATTATTATAATGTATTTTAAAATTCATAAAATATATTGTTTTTTTATTGTGTAGGTGTACACGCAGGACAGAAGCGAGCTGCAACAAAGGAGCAGTCCGTATCATTTCAGACCTGCAAGCTACCAGCCTGCAGGGATTACAACACATGGTTAGACATTCTATCTCTAATTCAATCATAATAAAAAAAAATTAAAAACATGAATGTGACATTAAAATGTTTTTTTTTTTCAAGATGAGGTCGCCAGTAAAGAGGAGCCGTCTTCCACTGTGGAGGAGGTGGAAACCAAATCCTTTAGTGAACAAAGCAGTGAAGAAAACCAACGAGAGCTGAACGATGACGGTACGTTCACCACAGAGAGAATTATTTTACAATAATATCAATAATTGGATACTATATCTTGTTTCATAAAATAGATAATTAAAATATACTTTGGTGTTTATGCAGATGAAGACGCAGAGAGAGGTCTGCAAGCACAAAGAAACATACAGACTTTGGCAAAAGGTATATTATATAACATGACTGCATCGTTTATTCTTATATTGCTGTTTTCCACATTCCTTTATAATTATTAATGTACACGAAAAAAATAGTGACTTTGTGACATGACTTTGGCACAAGGTATATTATATAACATCACTGCATCGTTTATTCTTATATTATTCTTATATTACTGTTTTCCACATTCCTTTATAATTATTAATGTACACGAAAAAAATAGATTTGTCCTTATTTGTTTATTTCTATTATAATTTAAATATGACTTATTTCTTTCATAATCACTGGCTTTTGAAATTTTCGTTTCAGCAAACCAAATACAATTTTGTCATTTATTTTTTTGCTAAAATATGTATATGCAATTTACTGTCAAATTCTGTTCTCTTAATTTTTAAGATGTGAAATATTAATGAATCCAATTTGATATTACTATCTATTTCCGAGTATCTGGTAACATGAACTATTCTCAGATAAATCAGCTTTTTAAATATATTTTTAAAGAATCCTCCCCTACCTTACATAGTATTTTTGTGTGTGTTTTAGAGGAACTACAGAAGCAACTCTTAGAGCAGGTTGAGCTGAGGAAAAAGCTGGAACGTGAATTTCAACATTTAAAAGGTGAGCCCCCAAAGTGTGGCATATGGTGAAGTATTATCATATTTAGCTATACTGCTGATCAGGTGTGATTATTGGGTTTTTTTCCATATGCCCCCCTTTTACATGTTTGTAATTCAGGCTCCAACATGACCTTTACAACAGCCTTGGACCTCACCACTGACCAAACATGCATGTGGGCGCTCTCTGGAGCACTGACCTCATAAAGGGCACATTTAAAAAAAAAAAACAAACAAAAAACTAAACACATCATTTTTGAACATGACTGTATGGACTCTATTTTATGTATTATTCCTGTACAGGTATTAAATTGTTGACATATTACAAATACATGCTTTCTGAGCCAAAATAAGAAGATAAATATGTTGTGTGGTTATAGTTTGTGGCGGATGGCAGTAATCTCATATGCAGAAATGTTCTACAACCATAATTATAACCCCTCTCAAAACACAAAATGATTATCTTTGTAAAAAACATCATGTTGCAAGTCTCCAGATTGTGCAGATGTACCTCACTAAGTGCCCAGTCAGTGTCAATATAAAGTTGTACAGTTAAGTGTTTTCATACCCAGTGAGAGCATCATTAAAAAAGAGGATATCGCTTTCATTTTAGCTTCCAGTAACTTCTGCATGACCTCGGTGTTCTCAAACGCTTATCACTCCTTTTCACTTGGCAAGAGCAGTTTTTTTCAACCAGAAATGGATGAATAAAGAAGCATTCAGTGCATGGATCAAAAGGGCACTCCATAGTATGTTATGGAGGGATTTGAAAACTCTAGACCCCTGAGGCCTCTAGTGGAACATCATCCAGCTCCTGTATAGTTTGAGTGGTCATTGATGTTTTACTAGCACCTGTTGTAGGCTTTTAAATGTGTCACCTTTGTGCAAGCAGCAGAAATGGATGCATTCATATTTGCGGGAAAATAACACCGGGATAAAATTCACATAGTATCAAACTCATTAAAAGAATGGTGTTCAAAATGTGGCTCGGGGGCCTTGATTGTTTTTTTTTCTAAACGCTGTGACATATTCCAGAAAAAAGACCAAACAAAGGTTATATAAGAATATTAAAAATGAGGATAGACAAACCAAAAATGATACTGTTTTTGTAGAAGAAAACAAAGAATATTTAACTTGTGAATGCAAAAGAGTTAAACACAAAGACGACAATTGAAACTTTTAGTCCATTCAAATACATCTTTAAACTATACTAATGCATCTCATTTATCCTTGTATATATGTGAGGATTTATCCTACTATGACTTCATATTTTTATTTGTTTAATATTTCTGTCTTCTGTGGCTTCACTTATAGCACAATGGTCCTCACACCTTTTGCTTTAAGTACCATCACCCCTTTTTACTTCAAATGCATGGCTTGTACTCCCGGGTAATTGGTGTCAACTATGGTGAGGACAATTTAGTTTTAGTTCAATTTGAAGGGAATATTTTGTATTTTCTTGGGTACCACTACATCAAGGCCACCTGCCACCAGGGGTACTTATGCCACAGTTTGAGGATCAATTGCAAATGTGCAAAAAAAGCAATAATTTATTTATTTATTGCATTTAAATCAGTGCCTGTTTCCCTCTTTAGATAACTTCCAAGATCAGATGAAGAGAGAACTGTCCTACAGGGAGGAGATGGTACAGCAGTTGCACATTGTTAGAGGTGAGAAAAATAAAATAACTGAGTTTATGTGTATGCTGTATTGTGATGATATTGTGTTAATATAATTAAATTGATGCTATGCACTTAAATTAATGAATTAAAAATAATAACATTGAACAAATAGTGTGCTATTTTACACCGTGTTTTTTTTTTATTTATTGCACGGGCATGATGATTTGCTCCGCTTTTCCTCAGAAGCTCACGACGCGTTGCACCATTTCTCCTGCAAGATGTTAACCCCTCGTCACTGCACTGGGTCCTGCACCTTCAAGTCTCCTCTGCTTCCACCCTGAACACTCGCCCAATGTGGAATCTCCGGGGGGAAGAAAAAAAAATCCACTCAAGTCCAATATGCGAGAAACAGACTTACCCCCCCCCCCATCCTCTACTTCCCCCATGTAATTAATTGTAATATTTATTGATTGGTTGTAATATTTATTATTAAAATGTAATGTAATATTCAGCATTCCGTTTGAAACCATTGATATTTATTATTATTTGTGGCAACGTGCAATTGCAATGTGTGTATCTTGTAATAGTTATTAGCGGTTGTTATTATGTTGAAGGCAGTTTCACTAAATCTTTCACTCTGGTGATTTCAACTACTATTCCGTTCATTCTTTATTCTGAATTAATTTGGATTATCATGCACTTTAAATGAGTGAAACCACACAAATAGGTAAATGTAATTCCTTGTTGCAGAAGACCTGATGTTTTTTCATGACCTTATCAGATTTCTCGTGTATGGCAAAAATTCTATTTGTTCATGTGATATTTGGTTACACTTCCCATAAATAAATCCTTTTATCAAACTAGCGTGGCTAATCACATATCAACAATATCGCTTTGTTTTTGGACTGCAATAACTCAAATTGTCCAAACAGCCAATTGTCAAAGGCAGTAAGATTTATTTTTAAACGAAATCTGAAACGTAAAAATTAAACCAGATTGAAATACAGTTCTTTCCGCAATTGGCATCTAGCACACAGAAGAGACAGGTGTAAAGTTCAACTTTTATGAATCCATACATAATATTGATCACATCTGCTACGACGTAAACGTGATACACCACACACTGCTTATTACGTCACATATTAAAGACATGACAGGCATTGAATGCGAATCTAATCATGGGAATCGAATGCAAGTGTAGACGGCAAACTTGGAGCCTCATCTTGCTGTGTACTTGGAGCAACTACGCCCCCTGTTGTCGGCTGTGAGGAAGCAAACTACATTGCCGAGCCGCTTGTCCCCTGAGGATGGCTGTTGCGCCTGCGCACACAATGTCACAAGATGGCGGACAGTACGGAACTGAAGGTAAAGCTAGCCCCTCCACTAGGTTGACAAATAGGCGCTTCTCACTGTCAGATTTGAATTTTGAATAACAGATATAATATCTCTGGACACTCAAGTACCGAATGGTGATTTTCTTATAGCACACATTACTACAAGTAAAGTGGCAGGCAGCAGACAAACTGCTAGCTGGCTGGCTAGCCTACTAGCATTAGCTTTGTTATTGTTGCCGACGACCCGTTAGTCAGCTTCTGCTGTACTGTTCTCCTGCGATTAGAGACACATTTCGTCTCTAATCTTAAATTCAGACCACATGAATGTTAAAGTCTTAAACCCAGACCCACATTGGCCTGTGCCAACTGACATTACTTAAAGATTAGCGGGTGAACTGCTATAGCTTATAAAAACGGGCTCTGTCTACTCCCTGGAAGCCAGTAGCACCTTAGATGTCTTATTTCTGACTAATTTATATATTTTATGAAGGTGAATGATTCCAATGCAAACTTTGTAGCACAGTGACACGGTTGGCACATAAAGTCAGACGGTGTTGAAAAGGTTGACATTTTAGCAATTAGCCCGCCATCAGTCAGCTAGCTAGCTTAGCTAGTAGTGTCTTATCTACGCCGTCTCTTGTCACTTTACTGTTTGTAGCATTGCATTTATTGCAAATTCCATGCTCAAGATACGATGTGTATTGTTGACACCGCGTTATTTTCGAATACACAGCATTGTTTGATGTCTGCTTTGATTGCCATTGGTGCGTTTAAAAATGCATTGATTGTATTGATATTACGTGTATTTGACATGCTTGTCATCCTACTGTTTGTTCATTAGATTGTTACTAGATTGCTAATTGTACACCCTGATTAACACACAGAGGTACTTGGATTGAAGTATTACCAGTTAACTACTTCGAAGTGATCAGGCAAGGTCACCACGGCCAATTGCGAACCCAAATGCTCAAATACTCTGTATTTGAATCCATAAGATTGATATTTTGAAAACTGTTATGTGGTAAAAAAAAAAAAAGACTTTTAAGCATAGGTAAAGTTAACTAGTTCTGTTATACATAATCAAAGCTTTGTTTACTCAGAAGTGTGTAATTTTACCCTAACCTTAACTGTCAGATTTTGTCCAGTTAACATTTACAATTGGAAAAACAGTGTGTTGTCATTTGCCATGTGTTGTTGTGGTTAATGGCTAGTGGATTCATTTTTAAGAAAAAAAACTCACTTTTCTTTATTTCTGGATGAATTCCAAGTGTGTGAATGAGTAGCCAAGTTTGCTTGTACTGTAATTCCACTACAGCAGACAAAAGCCCACAGTGTTCATTATGTTTTTTGCACATTAAATGTCAGGGACAGGAATAACTGGTTTCTTGCAGTAAGCGTAGGATAACGTGTAACAGGGTAACAGGGTGTTAACCTCTTGACCTCTGTATTTTTTATTAGCAAATGGTAATGAGCCTTCGAGTTTCGGAGCTCCAAGTCTTGCTGGGGTTTGCCGGACGGAACAAGCACGGGCGCAAACATGAACTTTTGACCAAAGCTCTCCATCTAGTAAAGGCTGGTTGCAGTCCCGCCATGCAGATGAAGATTAAAGAGCTCTACAGACGGCGCTTTCCCACCAAAATGGTTTCTCCGGTGGACCTTGCATTGCCTGGCGTCCATTCTGCCTCCAGCCTTCCCGCAGGTCTCGCACAACTTGGCTTTGACAGCCATGGTTCTCCCTCGCCTCTGTTGCCTGTTTCGTTGCTCGGGCCTAAGCATGAGCTCAGTCTGCCTCACCTGCCCTCCTCCTTGCACCCTGTTCACCCCGACGTCAAACTGCAGAGATTGCCATTCTACGACGTGCTCGACGAGCTCATTAAGCCCACCAGTCTGAGTGAGTCTACCACTCCCACTTGTAAAATAATGTTTAGTATGACACAGATTTGAGCTTAGAGATGTTAGTATGTTTCCACTGCTGAGAGTGCCGTTTTCTTTGTTTAATGTAGCCTCTGACAACAGTCAGCGATTCCAGGAAGCTTGTTATGCCTTTGCATTAACACCACTACAAGTTCAACAGATTAGCAGCTCTATGTAAGTGAGACAACTCTCTTGTCAGTGTAAGGAGATAATGATGGAATGAGTCTAAATGTTAAAATGTTTCTTTTTTGTTTTCTTTTTTTTTAGGGACATATCTGGGACCAAGTGTGAATTTGCTGTTCAAGTCCAATTAAGGTACAATCAACTATTTTATGCCAAATGTGTACACAAAGGTGTATTTTGTTAGAACGGAAGATCCATATGTCCTTCAGACATCTGATTGTACTTGCTTGAGCAGAGATGAGGGTGCTGAGGTTCTCATGACCAGGATGGATAGGATCAGGAACGAGTACATCAAAGGGACATTACGTGTTAGAGGCCTTGGAGATAAAGTCAGAGAGGCCAGACTGAGATGGTTCAGACATGTCCAGAGGAGAGATAGTGAATATATTGGTAGAAGGATGCTGTGTTTAGAGCTGCCGGGTAGGAAGCGCAGAGGAAGACCAAAGAGGAGGTTTATGGATGAAGTGAAGGAGGACATGAGGGAAGTTTGTGTGAGAGAGACAGATGCAGGAGACAGGGTTGGATGGAGGAGATTGATTTGCAGTGGCGACCCCTGAAGGGAAAAGCCCAAAGAGAAAGAAGAGGGATCGCTTTCGCACCACAGCAAAAGTCCATCTGAGTTTGAAACAAGACCACATGCTCTTGGTGCAATGGTTGTTTTGCTCTGCTTTTCATTTTTTAAATGTAGTTGCTAAACACTTTTCATTTTACATAGTAGTATTTCTGTAGCCTAACTATGTAGCTTCTGTTTGATTTTTTTAGGTTTTGTTTATCGGAAACAAGCTGTCCCCAGGATGACCATTTCCCTCCAAATCTGTGTGTGAAGGTGAATGGAAAGCCCTGCAATCTCCCCGTGAGTTCAGACACATTCATCAACAGACTGTTTTTAATTTGTGACCCATCACCGGGAGGTGGAGTTAAAAAATAATGTTCCCCCCAGGGTTATCTTCCTCCCACCAAAAATGGAGTTGAACCAAAAAGGCCGAGTCGCCCCATAAACATAACCTCCCTTGTGCGACTGTCCACCACAGTCCCCAACACAATTGTTGTGTCATGGACTTCAGAAATTGGAAGGGTAAGGAGATGGCACAGAATAACACAGTGAAAAACTTTTTGAAGCAACCTATTGAAGCTGATGTTTTGAGGAGGATATGAGTCACCTCAGTATGACCTCTTGTTCATGTCTCTTTTGTCAGAGTTTTTCCATGGCTGTTTATTTGGTAATGCAACAGTCGTCTGCAGTGTTGTTGCAAAGGCTACGAGCAAGAGGAATCAGAAATCCAGACCACTCAAGAGCTCTGAGTAAGTTTGTTAGTTGCAAATGCTCAGCATGGATGCCAGAACAATGGATTATGATTATCTTCATATTGACAGTCATTCTTCGTTGTGTTGATGCAGAAAGAGTCTTCTCCACTGCTGCAAACACAAATTTAGCCAACCATCTTGTTTGACTTTTGCCACATTAATCCAGCACTTGCACAAACCGGCCTCTAAAAATATTCTGTCATCCTCGAAAAAACATTTAGGCGTTCACATTTTCCTCATCTTTTTCATGTCAGTCAGACACAGACGTCCAAACCACACAACCCGCTACAGTACCTGCTAATTACTTGTCATCGTCTTCACTTGAGCGCTCAGAGACTAAACTACTAAACTACATGGTCTTGGCTTGGTTGGTTGCATGGGTGCATTTGGGGGATTGACCCAATAATTGATAAACCGATACAAACACATGCAGTACACCGCCTAGTCAATTCTCTTGCAATCCCTACTCCATTGTGACATCTCACAATCTTTCATAACAGAAAGCACAGGACAGGGGCTGGTTACTGGTTTCAAGGTATACCAAGGTATAAAAAATGGAATGGTTTCAAAACCACTTAGTCAGTCATACCATTGCATGGTATGAGAGAAAGTGAAGGTCTAGAACGGCCGCTATGTGGAAATACTTTGTCATGTACTGACATGGCGTGCCTTTGTTATGTTCTGTGCTGAAACCATGGGCATGGGCTGTGTTGCCAAATGTCGCCACTGCATAGCTACAAGTCACATTAGCTGCCTCGTTAGCATTATGCAGCGCCAATGTTACCTTGTAGAGTTTTGTATCCCGATGCCTGTGGATTTAGTGTGTATTGTAGTAAAGCTATCAAACTAATGTGAAAGCATATAATACTACTTAAGTAAATTTTCTTCTGTCTTGCACACAATTCTGATCTTTGTCTTTGTTTGCAGTCAAAGAGAAATTGACAGCTGATCCAGAGAGCGAGATTGCCACCACCAGTCTGCGCGTGTCTCTCCTTTGTCCTGTAGGTTTTGCCACTCTAACCCGCATCATTTCCTATCAATGAGAAGCACTTATTGGCATATCCTTTTTTTTTTAAAGCTTGGAAAAATGAGGCTGACAATCGCTTGCCGAGCATTGACGTGCTCCCACCTCCAGTGCTTTGATGCTACGCTTTATATCCAAATGAATGAGAAAAAGCCCACATGGGTATGTCCAGTCTGTGACAAGAAGGCACCCTATGAGCACCTAATTATTGATGGGTGAGCACAGTCTGTCAGCTGTTTATCGGTACTTCACTGTCGAACTGTATGGTCATTTGATGCTGTTTTTTCAGGTTGTTCATGGAAATCCTGAATAGCTGTACTGACTGTGATGAAATACAATTTAAAGAGGATGGAAGCTGGGCGCCCATGAGGTCGAAAAAGGAGGTGCAGGAGGTGTCGGCCTCTTACTATGGAGTCGATAGTGGTATGGACAGTTATGGGCAGTTGTTTTGTTATGTCACTGAGTGACTTTGTCATGTCTCCATGCACAGATGTGCCTAAAACAGAAAGCCATGAGCTAAAACGAGGGTCATCTGTTGAGAACAGTAAGAAAGTCGATGTGATTGACCTAACGCTGGACAGCTCGTCTGATGATGAGCTTGACGATGAGCCGCCTCCTAAAAGGGCCTGTCCGTCACTGTCACCTATCTCTCCACCTGCAACTAAGGGGTACGTCTGCAACTCACAAAACACTGAGTTTCTTTCTCAAACTTGATGCAACATTGTTTTTTTCAACAGAGTACTGAACCTTCACAACCAGTCACCGGTGACCAGAGCCCCGAGCATGCCGCCTCTAGAGACGAGCTATATTCCTCCTCCGCCACCACTTATTCAGGACTACCGACACTTTTATCACTCAGCTAGTGAGCTGCCAGGTAGGCCCTGCACCAATTTGTGAAGCACACCTTGTCACAGAGTGGTTCGTTGCTATGACTATCCTGGTCGACTTTTTTTATGGAGAAAATTTACACCCAAACGTTTCCTTTGGTGCGCATCTTTTTTGTGCTATAAATATACGGTCATAGTTCTTCGTTAACTAAAGGTTAAATTATGTTCCTGCGCAAGTTGGCTCTGTCCCCTCCAAACCTTATTTTGGCTTTTTGGGATGGATTAATTGGATTTACATTATTTCTGATGGGAAAATGTGATTTTGTTAGAGTATGTCTTGAATTGAGTAGGGCCTTCTGGAATGGATTACACTAGGGCTGCTATGATTATTTGGATAATTTGATAACCTTGATTTAAAAAAGTAGTCAAGGGGGTTTTCTTTCTACGTTTCAAATAATCGCTTATGTGACTATGTCACCCATGCGGAGGACGAAGAAGGAAGTGGGTGTTTGAACATGCGGGAAGATTGAAGCGGCTAGAAAAAGTGGCAAGACAACGAAGGTCAAGGAAAATGAATAAAAAAACAGACAGAAAATGTGGCCAAACAGCAATTGAAAACAACACAGTGAGGTGTCTCAGTTTGACGCCGCACTTTGCGTCACTGTTGCCGCTGCCGCCGCTTGCCACTGTGCACCAAAAATCAAATCTCAGCGGTTACTGGTTTGCCTGGTGGATAAAACAACTCAGCTGTAAGATGCCCACGCCTTTCACCATTGCCACTTGTCGTATTTGAAGCCACTATGTTGTGTGGAAAAGTGACCTGTTTGGTTGCACCGTTTGTGCCATGAACGCAATTGTGTATTTGCAAATGTATTTTTCTCATGGACTTGTTCGTTCATTTATCATTACTTGACTGAGTGACTAGTGGTGTCATTGGCTTAAGTTTTTGGCTATGTTTCCGTTATGTTTTTTAAATAATTCTCTCTGTTTGTTGTATCTTTAATGGTTGTAATTACTCGATTAATTGACAAACATTTCGGTAGAAGACTTGATTACTAAAATATTTGATAACGGCAGCCCTAGTAGATGACACTAATGAATGAATGACACAAAGCAAGGTTTCACTGTAAATTTGAACCTTCTTAGCTTCTTCGTACAAGTGTCAAAAACAAGTTGACCACCGTTTATATTGAACAACAAAACACTCAGCCTTAAACATTAAGGCCAAGAGCTAATGCAAAGGTCACACCGCAAACGCCCCTACAACATTTTGTTTCTTAACATTCTTACTTGTCTCTCAAGTGTGGAAAAAGTTAACCCCTGTTAATAGTTAACAGCATAGTCATAGAGTCGTAAAGTTTTTAATGTAAGTTTATGTAACTGGGGAGTCTTCCTCTACTCTTCCTTTTGATAAGGCTGCTCCTTTTGGAATAACAAAGTGAATAAAAGTTTAAAAAATGAATACTATGTTCTTGAAGAGCTGAGGTTTTTGTGTGATATACTATAATGTTTTTTGGACGACATTAGATTTTTATAGATTGGGGTGACTGACATTATTTATCAACTTTGCTTAAATATGTTGTCTGTAATTATATCCACTGTTAGAAGATTATTACAAACAATATAGAATATGTTTAAATAAAGTTGATAAATTAATAAAAACAGAATATATGGAATGTGATTACAGCCGCAGAAAATGTATCCAATTAAAACAATGTTCTTCTTGTGTTTGTTCAGAAATCATTAAATGCTTTTTTCCCCGTAGATCTAAATTTCTTCTCATTCCTCCAAGGCGACAATCAGGTAAATTAATTATAACAACACACTGTATTTAGGTCGCACATCACAATGACTTCTTGTGCTTTCTACTCTGCTTTGTCAGCATTACAACATGGTAATGGCTGCTGCGGCAGCCGCATCAGCCTCAGCCTCGGAGGACCCAGACCTGCTCCTCAACCGCTTCCTCCCCTATGGCTCCTCTCCCATGTTGCGGGAGCCACCAGGCACCCCTTGCAGCAGCACGCTAGCAGCCACTAATGGAGGCAGCAACAGCGGCAGCACCAGCAGTTTGGTGTCTTCCAGCAGTCTGCGGGACCGGGACAAAGACAGGGAGCGCGATAGAGACAGCCACGCTGTCTCGGGACTTTCGAGGTCCTCGGTGGAGGCTGCGGCGGCCATTTATGGCTCCATATCTGACGTCATTTCTCTTGATTAGATTCTGTCCAAAAACTGATGCACAAGGGAGATGAGAAGAATGGAAGATGACTGTAAATACGGAAGAGGGAGATGAAAGAATACAGTACTATGTACAGAGAGGAAAATCTATTTTGAATTTACTTATCATGTGTATATAAACTTAGGACGCTTACTGTCCGCTGACTTACTTCAGTTAATATTTTCTGTGAATACTGAAGACTTTTTCACACCTCTTCATGTGGTCCTTTGATTATATTGTACCTTTTGTACTTGGTTTTTACTGTTTTGTTTGGATATTTCATGTCAATGGCATTAGTTCATTATAATATGTGCACAGAACCCTCATGAGGTGACCTTATGGGACATGATATTTAGCGTCATGGGCATTGACACAGATGGTCACAAGGCAAGTCACAGCAAAGGAGGAATCCAAATTGCACAGCTTCTGTAAAAAGATGTCTCGACAGCAGGAAGGTCCGGCCGTTCGCCATCACTGTAGGTTTTCTTTAAGACATTCATGCTGTGGTCACATTTTTAAGGACTTATTTATGATGTAAGTTATGTTGGATGTATACTGTTTTTAAAGAAGCATTCCCTATGCCTCTGAATTGTTGCCACTAGAAATGCAAAGCAGATCCTTCTATTGTCATCACTTTCCTCTTGCTTGCCTTTTTAGGTCGGATCAATTCTTCTTGAATAGCATACAATTAAAGCTAAGTATATGTAATCAGTATTGTAGGAAGATTCTTCCTCGGTGTGTGAATGAATGGTCCAGCGAGCATCACGACAAATTACTGTTTCTCTTTTAAAGGTCTTGCTATATTTTGCATCATGTCAGCAAAGATGGAAAGGCTAGTTTCTGCCATTTGAAATCTAATTTAACAAATAGATGTCATACATTATGATGTTGGATTTTGCTGCTTGCTTTCTCCATCCTGGGTCTGCATACAAGCGTGGCTATACTTGGTATACTATACTTGGTGCGGCCATTGGGCTTGCATTTTGTTATTTGGTGTATTTTTTTTCTTTTGTATCAATTTACAAGCAAATTGTGACAGCCTCATCTTTACCACACATTTTAGCCCAGAAGAAAACTATTGAAGTCATCATGCCCCCCCCCCACACCTTTTTAAAATGACTTACGCTTACTATTATTTATTATCATATATATTTTAAGCATTTGTTTGATTTGTGGATATGCATTGCTGTCATTGTATGTGATATTTCTTTTGTAATTATATATTGCTATTTAAAAAATGTCATTGTTGCTTGACATGCATTGTAATATTTTCAGTTTTTCTGTCCGTTTTACCTATCAGATGATGTCAATAACTCCATAGAGGCTTCGAGCATTTTGAACCGCTAAAAGGTCTACTGTGCTGTTTGATATTTATAAGAATTAAACAGAGGAAAATGTGTTATGGACCGTTAATTCTTGAGACATACAATTGCAATCATAAATTATCGTAAATTACATATTGTTTAGAAAATACAGACTTTCCATAGATTAACATTTTTAAAGAAACTTCAATTGTGTTTTATTGCAAAGTATTGCAATTTTTTTATAAATACTGCAAAAACTGTTTGCAAAGATTATTTTGATTGCTACTATAGCATATTTTTTTGAATTTATATATTTTTTATTACAAGTCCCACCCCCTCCCCACACACGTATCACTGTCGGGGTCGTTTAATACTAACCAATGAAATACGGTTCATTCGTTAGTATTCAAACGCTAATAAAACGCCTCAATTTCCGAGTTATTTCACAAGCTGTGATTTCGGGATGCACAGGTCAGTTCATTCTCATTAAGACATTTTGTACAACATATAGAAAATGAATGAATGAATGAATAATCGAGTGCACTACTGTAACTATCCTCTCGTTTTTTTTCTCTCCAGTTTTTTTTAAGGAAATCCACCGCGTTTTATTTCTTTGAAAATAAGTTGTAAAATTAGCTAGTTTCCATAAACACGCACAAAATTAAAGAAGACAATCATGTTCACAAAATGCTAACAATCTGCGTGACGAATTATTATTGGAAAGCTTCGTTGCATTGTACTTCGTCGCGTTTAATGACGTCACCACGTCGGCGATGACGTCTATAAGTGAGCGGCACCGTTTCAGATTGGAATGGGAGCTGGCGATTTTTCCCCTATTTTGATCGTTTAATCCGTGAATGGCGCCGAAACAGGACCCGAAACCTAAATTTCAAGAAGGTACTGTCATAACTGTATGTGTTCCGAAAGAGAAGCGATTATGGTTAGCGCCAAAGTCGATTGAATGGGTCTGAAATATTAGCTAGCAAGCTGTTAGCATGCATTGTGTTGTTCCTGTGAACACAGAGCAGATCTTCTTGTTTTTAATTCACTGGGTTACATTTGATTTCGTTTTGTTGTGGAATGTAACGTTAACATTGTCGTAATATCATAGATAATATAAGTGAATCACAAAAATGTTTTCTCTCGCAGTTTCTTAGCACCCGCCCCCTATTAGCTAAACGTTAGCCTAGCTTGGCTATACAGTATAGTCAAGTTTGGTTGTGGTGTGCACGAAAATAATAGTTCGTTTATATGGTTTGTTTGTTAAAATGATGAAGAATTCTTGCACTATGCAGTTTTCGCGGCATTGGGAGTTATGTGTGCATTCAATATTTTATAATAAGTAATATATTACTACAACAGCTCTCTGCTGGGTGTTGTTTTGTGCTCTATTCATGTTTCCTGCAATGCTGACCTGAAAGAACATTGTGTGCAGGTGAAAGAGTGCTGTGTTTTCATGGGCCATTGCTCTACGAAGCTAAGGTAAGCAATCTTGTCACCTTGCTTCTCTTGAGTGTTGGGGGTTTTAATATCCAGTCATGTCTCTCTGCAGTGTGTTAAGATCAACATTAAGGAGAAACAAATCAAGTACTTCATTCATTATAGCGGGTGGAATAAAAAGTAAGTTAGCCAGGGTAAGATTTGTACTTTGGAAAAACACAATTGCCTGACTGTCTATGCATTTTGTTATTGTTCTAGTTGGGACGAATGGGTTCCTGAGAGCAGAGTGCTGAAGTATGTGGACAGCAATCTGCAGAAACAGAAAGAGCTTCAGAAGGCCAACCAGTATGTATATTAATTTCAACTTCAACAACTAACATTACAAAGAGACCTAAAAATATACACATTGAGACACACAGGACTGCAACATATGTAACTTTCTCATCACAGAGACCATTATGTTGAAGGAAGAATGAGGGGGGCTGCGCCAAATAAGAAGATACCTGCCACTGCACAGAAAAACGACATGTAAGTGCAACATTCACTGTTGGCTATAGATGGATACGCTGAATAGTTGCTGTTGTAAGTGACATTCATTTTTGATGCTGTGTTGCAGAAAAACCAAAAAGAACAAACAAAAAAGTGAGTACTTGCTTGATGTTTAAAATGGTTGAATTGTATTGTAATTGGGCTGCACGGCGAAGGAGTGGTTGGCACGCAGGCCTCACAGCTAGGAGACCCGAGTTTGATTCCACCTTCGGGCATCTCTGTGTGGAGTTTGCATGTTCTCCCCGTGCATGCATGGGTTTCTCCGGGTATTCCGATTTCCTCCCACATTCCAAAAACATGCGAGGTTAATTGGCGACTCCAAATTGTCCATAGGTATGAATGTGAGTGTGAATGGTTGTTTGTCTATATGTGCCCTGTGATTGGCTGGCGACCAGTACAGGGTGTACCCCGTCTCTCGCCAGAAGACAGCTGGGATAGGCTCCAGCACCCCTGCGACCCTCGTGAGGATAAGCGGTAGAAAATGAATGAATGAATGTATTGTAATTGAAGAATGTCACATGATGAATTGCTTGATTCCCTAACATCAAACACAGTTTGTCCTGGGCTGCCTGGCGAGCTCTGATATGTTAATTTCACAAATTAATATTATATAATTTTGGTGTGAATCACAAAATGGGGGGAACTATGATGGCTCACACAGGTTTGTCCTGTCCTACTGCTTCTGTAGTTTAAAAAAAATTGGTGAGTCATTTTTGTTGCTACATCACACTAACTTCCATTTCCTGCTTCATGGTAATCATCATCATCACATCCAAGATGTCTGGCAAGATATGCAGATGTCTTGGTTGAATTCCAAGTTGACTAACAGATAGTTGCGTAGAGGTATTAATGAGTTTAATATCAGTGCAACTTAAATGTTTGTGTGTGTTGTAGCTCCTGGTCCAGGAGAAGGACCGAGTTCAGGGGGAGGAGACCCAACCCACCCTCCTCGAAAGAAGAGGGCTCGTGTTGACCCAACTGTTGAAAGTGTAGGTTCACAATTCTATGGTTTGTGGCATTCTAAATTGTTGTGGCATATCTGTTGCAATGTGTTTATTTTTGGACAGGAGGAGACCTTCATAAACAGGGTAGAAGTTAAAGTGAAAATCCCTGAGGAGCTGAAACCTTGGCTCGTAGATGATTGGGATCTGATAACACGGCAAAAACAAGTTAGTAGTGTATTTTCACTAAAGTGACCTTTTCATACAAGTATAACCAACGTGTTTGATTTCTTTCTTCAGCTTTTCCACCTACCTGCCAAGAAGAACGTTGATACTGTTCTTGAAGATTATGCAAACTACAAGAAATCAAGAGGAACCTCTGACAGCAAGTAACGCAATCGTTTTCTTTATTTTACTAATTACTGTTTTATTGTTCTTGCTGTTTTGAAGTCTCACAATTCTTTTGTGTTCCTTGCTCAGGGAGTTTGCCGTGAGTGAAGTTGTCGCCGGTGTGCGGGAATATTTCAACGTCATGCTGGGGACGCAACTGCTGTACAAATTTGAGAGGCCGCAGTACGCAGACATCCTGGCCAACCATCCAGATACATCAATGTCACAGATATACGGCGCCCCCCACCTGCTAAGGCTCTTTGGTAAAACTCTTAAGACAACATTGTTAGCTCTCACCAGTTGTTAGCCACCTACTATTGCATTAACCGTAGATCCCCGATTTTGGGGTGGAAACCGAGAAACCCATAAAAATGGCCTCCCCTCTCCTGCCCACCATTCAATTGCTATTTTTTGAAAGCAGATTAGTGCTCGTTCACTGTGCTCAAATGGCCTCTAAAGTCATCACATCTCAATTCACTAGAAAACACTGGATTGCTGAAATGGCATCTTTACATCATGGATGTACAACCCAGTAATATGCTTCAACTTTGTGATGATGCCATGATGATATGGACCAAAGAATCATACTATTAACTTGATACAATTAGGTGATAGTTGTCCCATCCCCACCCTCGGTAAACATTTGCCTCCTTGTTCTTCCAAGTTCGTATTGGAGCCATGCTGGCTTACACTCCCTTGGATGAGAAGAGCCTGGCACTGCTGCTCACTTACCTGCAAGACTTCCTCAAGTAAGCATCCATATATTTATTTATATATATTTTTTAGATGGATCAGTCAATTCATAAGTGTCACTTTGACCAGGTATCTCGTCAAGAACTCTGCTGCGCTCTTCAGCGCCACTGACTATGAGGTTGCCCCGCCCGAGTACCACCGCAAGGCCGTTTGAGATTTGAGGATCATCAAGGAAGTCTTGGACCAAATTTTTACACTAACACAGGAGAAGTTTTATTTCATTTGGAAAGTGCACTGTCCCTGTATTGGTATGTTTTTTTTTTTCAATACCACCTTTATAGTTTGTGTGATTGGTCTTTGGACAAGGAACTTCATCATTTCAACATTTTAGTTCTTTATTTTTGTTGTTCGGATTTATTCATCATTTTCTAATAAAAGGTCTCCATGTTCTTCATGCATGTTTGCTGTGCTTTATAACTGTGATTCTTAACCATATGGCCGCTTGGGCCACCTCAAGCGCCACCTATAGGGCCGCAAAAAACTTTCAGTTTTGCACTAGTGGGCCGCGAGTGCCGTGGGACTGCTAGTAGGTTATCAACTGTAGACACCAAGAAATAGACTAGCTGCTATTCTACTGTATGTTATCCATGGCACGCTCAGTTGCAGTGCAGCTTTCGACCAGATGGTGGCGGTGATGTCTCAGTCAGTTGTTTAACAAGCTCACAGAAGATCAGAAGAAGACATTCAACTACAACTACCAATGGAGTTTTTAAAAACAAAATACGAAGACAAAAGTGGTGCCAGTCCTCCTTCCAAAAGACTACATTTTACGTAAGTACAATCTTGACTTTTAAATGGAGGAAGCGAGTGTGTGGAGTGTGGTCTGACGCTTGCTGACGCTTTAAAAGTAAAATGTAAATATTGGTCTTTTTTTTTTTTTATTAATAAGCCTGATTTAACATTCACATTTTTCTTGCTTGGTTTGTTCCATTAATTGTTAGCAAAAGTTAAGATAGGTTTAATAATCTTTGTGATGATCACGTTATGTCATGTTATTATTAATTAAACTTTATTTAGGGTTTAGCTTGCTAGCTTGTTAAACTGTGAGTGGATTTGATTTATTAGAGAAAACAAATTAATTAGATTAACTAAATATATAGTGTTAATATTTAATAGGCCCCGGGCCACTCTGCACTGAAATAATAAGGTTAAGAAGCCCTTCTTTATGACACCTCAGTGAAAGGCTGCACTAAGTTCTCCTGGCTTGAACTTGTTGGTTGTAACACGTAAGTGCTTAAATCTTTCACAGGATAGTGAAATGAGCCTGAATGGTTTTCACAATGTTTTGTTTTTCCTAAACAGTAAAATGTCAGAGGGGTGAGGATCCTAAAGCAGACCGGAGAGTGGTGCGTTTAATGTCTTTGTTTCTTCTGGGTTGTTGATTACCTTAACATCACATGAGCCAGTAAAAGCCCCAGTCTGATAAGCATCATAGACCATTAAACATCATCCCTGAGTTACAGTCAACATGTCATGGTCTGCTGTTGCCAGTAACAGAGGTGGGGAAAACATGTTGCCATAAATGATGCTGATTTGTGGTTTTATCTATGCAGGCTGGTTCGTAGTTGTTGGGGACAAGAAAGATCCAGAGCACTGCTGTGTCCTTACTACCACAAAGATAACGTGGGCGACCATCTACAACATCTTATATGAGGTTACTTTCCTTACTGGTACTCTTTACTGCATCAAAGTACAATTTGCTAATCAAGAGGATCAGTGCAGCATATTGTATTATTGAGAAATAACGCATTTTATATTTGTGTATCTAATTGATATTGTACTTTTTTAATGGCATTTGAATTGTTGTGACATTATACAACCGCTAGATGTCAGAATTACACTTTTGAGCTCCAAAGTGAAATACTTCCATCATGTTAAGTGGGGCTCTCCATACAGACACGCAAAGCAAAACGAGTCATAGCAGCACATAAAGCCAGCATCCTGCACAGACTATGAACATGTGATGACAATCAGAGGAGTGCAGCATTTCCAAAAGGGATCAGTGACAACCGCCTTCCCAGAATACTGTCAGTGTAACTGACTGATGGAGGTCATTGCTGCCTCATATGATTCCTCAACAGCAAATCCATCTGCTTTGGCCTCTTTTGAGGTGAAAAACCACCAGCCTTTCATGTGGTGGTGAATGTTTCCCCAGTCTAAGAGTTAGTGGTGGACTAATTAGAGATTGGGCACCAAATCCAAGTGGCACACGGCTGCCAGAGCTTTGTGTGACTGCATGTCATTAGTATCGGAAAAGTGCACTCTCCACAAAGGGCTGCGGTCACTCTAAGCCACTAAAACATGAAAGAACATATCCAGCTCTTCTGGGGAAGGAATTTGCACAACATAAACAGCCTGTAAAATGGAAAACTACATCTGTGTCTATTTGTTTTGCTGAACGGCCGCCAGCATTGGCAATCCTTGCTGAAAGTCCTTCCAATAGCAGAGCAGTCCAAATAAAAGGAAGGGGGCTGTTTAATCCATCTGTTTTCAATGCAAGCGGTGCGGTGTCGCAGCGGTTTTGAGCACAGGATCTTGCTCGGTGGGAGGCTAATTCATTAAAGGCTTCAGAGCACGTTGGGGCCTTTTCTTAATTAACTTTGACATCTCGTGTTTAATGAGCATGTGGCTGCTTCTTGTCTCTTATGAGGCCAGATATTACTTCGACAGATGTTAACACGTGTTTGGGAAATGTTATCAGAATGTAGAAAAGGATATTCACTCCCTGGCTCCACCTTCACTAATCATAGCTAACACAAGCCGTGTATCAAAAACATATAGACAAACAACCATTCACACTCACATTCATACATATGGACACTTTGGAGTTGCCAATTAACCTAGCACGTTTATGGAATATGGGAGGAAACTGGAATACCTGGAGAAAACCCACTCGTATACCGTGCAGTTGTGTTAAAAGTCATTATCATTATATTGTGTACTGAATGTTATTGCAGAAGTTATGTAGTTAAAACTACCATTCTATTTACATATTCCTTATTAGTTTGATGCAAATGAGTTTCCAAATTGATGCAAATATGTTTCTGATCACACTTTTTTTTTACACCTATGAGCCATGAAATTGCAGCGGCATTGTTGATCTAAAACACTAAGGAAGTAAAAATGTTTTCCTCAAATGTACACGAGCCCTAAGTAAACAAGAGCCTAAAGACTAACGTTTCCTGTCAGTGAAATGTTCTAATTTCACCTTCAGGGACTGGTGTTCGACATCCCTCAGCTTTCGTTTGATGTGAGGATGGATGTAATGACTGAGAAGCGACAGCTTGGCATATATAATAAGCACCACCTCCACTACTTTCCCTCATTAGGAGGAGCTAAACAACCTTTTCATGGCACCTTAGCAAACAGCTTAATGTGCGCCTCTTTCATGTGCTCTGGTCCCTTGTGTATCGCTGCTGCTTTGATCCCTCGCCCTGAGTGTATATGTGCATCGTGTGTGTGTTCATTTAGATTTGGTTGATGGGCTGATTGCCTGAAGAAGTCCTTCACAACATGAATGTGTGGAACATAAGTGTCATTTAAACCTGTGATTCTTTAGAGAGGGCCTATTGCTTTTGCATAGTACCTTTATTCAGGTAACACACATTTTAAATTATAGTTGATCAGATTTGAAAATGTAAATATGCAACACAGCAATGGATATGAACTACAGTACTTCTTTGTCAAACACCTGATAATGGGCACATACGCTTGCCTACATATATACAGTGGTGTGGCTCGACCAGTTAGTACTGTTAAACATGCCCTAGTCATTCATTCCTCATTGGTTCTTCATTAATTCCTCAGTAGCTAGTCTACTCATTAGTTCCTCATTAGTTCCTCATTAGTTCCTCGGTAACTACTTTAAATGTATGTGCCTTAGTTCCTCAGTAACTAGTCTACTCAGTAGTTCCTCATTAGTTCCTCGGTAACTACTTTAAATGTATGTGCCTTAGTTCCTCAGTAACTAGTCTACTCATTAGTTCCTCATTAGTTCCTCGGTAACTACTTTAAATGTATGTGCCTTAGTTCCTCAGTAACTAGTCTACTCAGTAGTTCCTCATTAGTTCCTCAGTAACCACTCTAAAGGTATGTGTCTTGGGTCCTCTGTAACTACTCAACTCATTAGTTCTCCATTAGTTCTCCATTAGTTCCTCAGTAACTACTCTAAAAGTATATTCCTTAGTTCCTCAGTAACTACTCTACTCATTAGTTATTCATTAGTTCTCCATTAGTTCTTCAGTAACTACTCTACTCATTAGTTATTCATTAGTTCCTAAGTAACTACTCTAAAATTATATTCCTTAGTTCCTCAGTAACTACTCTACTCATTAGTTATTCATTAGTTCCTCAGTAACTACTCTAAAATTATATTCCTTAGTTCCTCAGTAACTAGTCTATTCATTAGTTCCTCAGTAACTAATTTAAATGTATGTGCCTTAGTTCCTCAGTAGCTACTCTACTCATTAGTTCTTCATTAGTTCCTCAGTAACTCCTCTAAATGTATGTACCTGAGTTCCTCAGTAACTACTCTACTCATTAGTTCTTCATTAGCTCCTCAGTAACTCCTCTAAATGTATGTACCTGAGTTGCTCAGTAACTACTCTACTCATTAGTTCTTCATTAGCTCCTCATTAGTTCCTCAGTAACTATAAATGTATGTGTTAATTAGTAACTCCTCTAAATGTACATGCATTAGTCATTAGTTCCTTGTTAGTTCTTTGTTAGTTCCTCAACTACTACTCTATGTTTGTGTTCCTTATTTTTTTTTCCAGCCGGTCACTAAAGCGGGTGATTTTGGTTGGAAAGAAAACCTGCAGTGCTTCGGCCCTCTGTCGACACATGTGGTTGAAGGTCAGCATCGTATGCAATTGTCAGTCTTGACATAATGTAGCATGTTCTATCTTCCTTGTACATGTATCAAACTCATAAGACTTGAAATGATTTGTTAAGAGGCTCGAGGTTTCAAGGGTCAAAGGTCATATTGTGGTCACACTCTCCAAGAAGCACGTTTCATGCTATTTTGGTCACTTCCAGTTAGCAGTTAGCAAAGCCATTCTACACCACTCAACCACAATAACAATACTACAATATGCTATGAAATGAATACCTCTGACACTGTCAAGGCATTATTATATTTGTAACGACAGTACTTTTGCTACAGCTGACGTATTGACTCTATTATTTGGTGATTAGATAGCATTTGTTTCCATGTACTTCACGTTTTGACCGACAGAGGGCAAACTTAGCTGTGAAATAGAGCCATTTGCTTTAACCTGGTTCAACCTCTTTTCAGTCTCACAAAACTATACACATGATCACTTTGATGTACTTTGTTAAAAATAATAGCATACATATTACTGGATCAGACACCT
This sequence comes from Doryrhamphus excisus, assembly GCF_037039965.1. Lineage (NCBI taxonomy): Eukaryota > Metazoa > Chordata > Actinopteri > Syngnathiformes > Syngnathidae > Doryrhamphus > Doryrhamphus excisus. Next base: position 7,664,739 of record NC_136357.1, on the reverse strand, counting down.
TTAAGAAAATGGAGAACATTACAATTCCCACTTGAAAGGTCCCAGATTCTACTATTGTAAGTCTCAGATGTCCCATAATAGTGATGAAATCCCCTTGATGCTGAAACATATATAGTAAAAAAGTGTTTTTAATAAGCCCTACTGGATCTGTAGCTTTAATTCTAATGAGCTGTGAGTGTGTGTGTGTGGGTGCAAGAAGCACTATTTTGTACATTATCCACTTTTCACATATACAGCACACTGTAACGCTGCAGTTATCCAACATAATGTATGCCATATAGAACATCCAACAACATAACATTAAGGACTGGAACAGGAGGGCACACACGTTATCACCACAGCTTCCATGTCTGTAGCTGACTGGCGGTAGTTGGCAGAGCTTCAGGCTTTATTTTAAGATGTGTAGCGAAGCCTGCTTTTTTAAAAAAAAAATGTAATTAATTTTTTACAAATCTGTCTTCTGTGAAGTGGTGGATGCATACACAAGGCTAGCTAATCTAGCTAGATAGGTGTCAGAGGTGGTGCTTATAAACAGGCTCTAGTGATACATATTTCTGTTATAACATCATCATCATCATCAAAGTCAATTTTGCACGATAGAGGATCTTGAGACTATCCACCCCATCCATTTTCTGTACCACTTATCCTCATGAAGGTGGCGGGCGTGCTGGAGCCTATCCCAGCTGTCTTTGGGCGTGAGGCAGGGTACACCCTGGACTGGTCGCCAACCAATCACAGAGCACATATAGATAAGCAACCATTCACAATCATTCCTACGGACAATCATTTACTGTATATCTCATTTGCATGAAAAAGTGTCTTACTACACTTGTTGATACAAATGTGAAATCGAACATGCATCAATAGTCCCGTCAATATGCACACAGCAGTTGTAGTGCACACTTTGATTTGATGGGACACCTCATTAGAACTGTGGTCTCGCTCACTTCTTTTCTTGAGTGATTCAGCCGTGACCTGGTGGAGTCACAGCGCTGCCCTCAGTGTTCAAACTATTCTTGTTGCTTGTTGACAGTGGCTCCCTTCTGGGACGGCCAGACGTCGCCCCGCGCTGACCTCCTGCCAGTCTGCAGGGAGGAGGAGGGCGGTAACGAGGAAGGCTTCTTGACAGCTCTTTGCCTTGCCTGATACTCACATGTGTGCATGTTTGCCAGACGTGAAGTGTGTGTGTGTTTATTGCGGGGGGTTTCCTCACTTTTATGCCGCCTGTTTTCCATGGTGTAAGTGTTCATTTAATGCTTTATTGTTACTTCAAGGGCTGTTTTATACACTATAATCACTTCTCAGGTGTGTTGTAACATTTTGATGTGTTGTTTTTCAAATTCCACTCTCATGTCTGTTGTTGACTTAATTTTTTTGTGTTTACATGGGGTTAACTCATCTAGCTAGGGGCGGCTTAGAAACAGTATCGTGGTCATGAGGCAGAGTTGCCAATTCTTTCAGGTTCGACAAAAAAATTCCAAAAATTGCCATTGTCTCCCGACATCCTGACTGAAATTAAAAAGCTATTTGGGTGGACAACAAATACTCAGGTTTATCAGTCAAATTGTGAAACTAATGAATAAATATTACATAAAAAGATCCCGATCAAAGGGGATCTATTATGCTTTTTCCACTTGTCTGACCTATTAATGTTCTTACAATGTTAGATGATGCCAAAGTTTCAGATAATTAGGTTTGTGCATTTGGAAATGGGCCCTAAAAGAAGTTTTGGATGGCTCTACATGCTCGGTTTTACAGATTTCTTTTTTAAACACGGAACTACTGATGTCAATGTGATCTGGGCTTCCTTACAAGGACTGGAGATTGCTTGCACTCAGTAAACACAAACCTTTGTATTCGGAAGTCCTCGAGAGAGCTTGGGAGTGTGACCAATCACAGCAGAGTGGGCGTACACAGAGGAGGGCCGGGAGTAAATGAAACAGACCATTTGAAGCAGGAAGTCCATGAAAACACTGCAGAAAGTGGTACAGGATCTAGAAGATCTAGAAAGATTTCTGTGCAGGTTATTATGTGTAGCTGCTCTATAGGAGTCCACAACACAATACAAAGTGCCAAACATTAGCATCATAGATCCTCTTTAAAGACAATAAAATATAATAAGCTGTATTTTACAAAAAATCCAATCACGAATACGAATATTACTTTTATGACATTAAAACCGCAATTTTGCATAAACTAGCCTGATTGATTAATAAATTGATTAGATGTCTGTCTCAATACCTTTACCCATGTATTGTACATTGGATTGAGCTAAATTCTCCCTCATTTTCATGTTGGAGTAGATGAAATAGAAAATGGCAGCGTCAATGAATGATTAATACGCCATCTGCTGGTGGCGGCATTTGACTAGCGGCACGACTCCCCTCGGATGTTTAATCACCTGATAGCGTTGTTCTGTTGGAGCACAACAGAAGTGTTGGACTTGCTGTTGTGTTAGCGAGCTCAAATGTTTTGATCCTCCTCCAACCATCCTCATTGGATATTTACCACAGTACTGTATGTCTGGAGGGCTGCCAGGTCGATCCCACCCACCCACAGCAATGGTCCATGAGAGCCTGAGGCTCAGGAGGATGTTTTGGATACGTGGCCTTGACAGCACGCTTAACCCCGGAGCCCGGGGAGGGACAGGAAACAGTTGACTCTTTCTCTACTGAAGTGCTGCCTGGGACTTTCCTCCTCGTCACCCAGCGTGGTCTGTGGTTGCAGCATGCGTCTGCAACACTTTACACCACAGACGGGACGAGGAGGGGGGGTTGGTGGGTAGGAGAAGTGTGCAGTTACTGTATGTAGAAGTTGGAGAAAACTTTTCAGAGGGGATTCATTGCCCCTCAGCGGAGAGAACAGCATCAATTATTTGCGCTGGCAGATGTTCACAGAGCCAAATATGCATGAATGTGTGGAGCTGGCAGGCCTCCCTCAGCCTTCACCGTGCATGCAGGAGCAGTTGTTATCCTGGCTCTTGTACAGAGAGCATTCATCTGAGCTGTCAGCACCACCGACCACTTTGGTGGAAATTATTTCACCCCTTAATAAGAGAACCCTGGTGCTCTATTACATATGGCGGTCAGGGGCCGCATTCTTGGTCGGTCTGTCATCACGTGGGCTCTCTCCAACAGTGGGCCCAGTGTGTTTGGCCCGCTGCACACTCTTTTAACCCACAGATGAAAATAATACTCTGACGAGACCTTAAATGAAGCCGCCAACCCTTGTGTCCAGCGTGGGGCCTGAAATTGTGTCAGATATCACGTTGATGACTGACTAGTGGTTCTGTGTGTGTGCAGGACGTGTTGATAAGTGTGGAACACTGCTGTATGACACATGGACATCAAGGTCGGAATAAAGCTGATCTCACCTGATCGGTCAAGTCATTTCATCATACATACAGTATATGCACATAGTAACATAGTACCTGAACTGAAGCTGGAGTACATGGTTTTTGAACTGAAGATAATCAGTATTAAGGATAGGCATTAGGCTTCATTTCCATGACTATGTATTGCTTTGAATCCGGCCGTACGGTGGAAAAAAGGGTTTAGCGCGCCAGCCACACAGCAAGGAGACCCAGGTTCGTTTCCCCACTCGGCCATCTCTATGTGGAGTTTGCATGTTCTCCCCGTGCATGTGTGGGTTTTCTCCGGGTACTCCAATTTCCTCCCACATTCCAAAAACATGCTAGGTTAATTGGCGACTCCAAATTGTTCATAGGATGTGAGTGTGAATGGTTGTTTGTCTATATGTGTCCTGTGATTGGCTGGCGACCAGTCCAGGGTGTACCCCACCTCTCGCCTGAAGACAGCTTGGATAGGCTCCAGCATGCCTGCAACCCTGGTGAGGATAAGCGGTATAGAAAATGGATAGATGAATGCTCTGAATCATCATCAACACCTGTTTCCATGTATATTCTTGTATTGTGCAATATAATGCTATTGTAGAGTTATACAGGACTGTCCATGTCACTTTTCTTCCTGCCACTCACACACACCAATGACATGGAGAAATGCAGAGTTGAGCAGCTAAGAAATGTTACATACTTTTTTATTGTCAATGTATCCACTCCACCATATTGTGTTTGTGTCAATATGGTATTCATATTGAAAAGTTGATCTTTTAAAATGAGAATATTATATATATATTCTCACCTGAAGTCAGCTGGGATAGGCCCTAGCATCCCCCCGCGACCATAATGAGGATAAGCAGTATAGAAAATGACTGGATGATAGTATGTTTTGGGATTTGGACTGCAATCATTTTTGTTTGTAGTTTGGTGATTGACCTTGACAACATGTTAAGTGGATGTTCCTATTTGGTTATACTGGCCAAGAGCATGTACTTTTATTACTCTCATATATATATATATATATATATATATATATACGTATATATATACACATTCAAAGCCGCATGTGAAGCGTAGACAGGCAACTATTGTGTAAGCCTGCTCTCCTCATTGCAAGCTGCCAGTAACAATAACAAAGCTCGCATGAAGCAAGCGGTGACTGTTAACGGTGTGTAACCACAACTTATGGAGCCTTTTGCTACAAGGAAGCCTTTTTTGGCAGACAGCCACTTACTGCGGTCCTCCCTGAGGGCTCTTACTCATGAATCAGAGAAAATGGGAATTTCACATATTAAAAGGAGGGTTAACATCGGTAATCACAGCACTGGGGTGGGCCATGCTTAAGCACTCATGAGGCCCTCTGCTGTTTTAAAGACACTTGTTTCAAGGGGATACTGTGTTTTGCATCTGCAAAATTGCCTGTTACAGGACGACACCTTTCCTATCCGCATATGTGACAACACCACATTGACCTGCTAAAACATTTGCTAATTATGTAGTTTGCATATAATGTGGCTTATTCCAGATATACAATAATAATAACAGACAGTATGAATTGCCTGTAAGAAAAGGCACGTCATATTATTATTATTATTATTATTATTATTATTATTATTATTATTGGTTTATTTGGTCTCAAAAAATAATAATATAATAATAATAATAATAATTTTCATAATATCATTTTCTGTGAATTTGTGGGATACTAAAACACACCAGCACACAATGAGAGCCTTCTCGACATGAAATAACACCCCTATCGTCACTGTTTCATTTGTATTACCCAATATAGTACATATAACAAAAGCAAATACTGTAGAATACTACATATCCCCCTGTCTTGCAGTGTGTCAATTTAATTAGTTAATTTTGTCATTTTACGCTTGAAAATTGCTAATTTATAGTATATGTATGTGTCGCTGTAAGAACCGTATATAGTAATTTATGTATACGTGATGGAGTGAAGCCATGAAGATTGAAGTGTAAAGTAAGAAGGTGACTGTTAACGGTGTGTAACCGCGACTTATGGAGCCTTTTGCGACAAGAAAGCCTTTTTTTGGCAGATAGCCACTTATTGTGGCCACTGAGGTCTCTTACTCATGAATCAGAGAAAATGGGAATTTCACATATTAAAAGGAGAGTTAACATCGGTAATCACAGCACTATATCTGAATGTCCATGTTCTCCATTTTCACACAGTTTTCAGTATTGACATGAAAAGGGGAGACGCTTGTCAAAGAGCTTCCACTTTGTTATTTTTGGCTGTAAAATTAAGTTACTGTGCAAACAAACAGCTACAACGACCTCTTTTATAACCCCTTTTCAGTAAAAACAGACAATACCGCCTTGACAATGACCCCCTAGTCTTGTCTTCCATTGACAGACTAGTTGGTTTGTTTGTCTGTCTGATCAACAGAGGTCACTTAGCGCTTTGGCCAGGTCAATTGAGTCCACTAGCTCAGGATGCTGGCTAGCTGATGTAAAAAGGAGGGAAATCATTCATCAGGGTCCCCTCCTCCCTGTCCTCCTCCTGACTCCCTGATGAGATGTCTGGACTCGCTCCATTGCTGTCGCTGCTTGGACAGAAAACAACCCTCAAGGGAAACTCTAAATATTTGGGCACCTAAGAGCTTTACGGCATTTGTTGTAAAAGGATTTATAGCAGCAGGGACGTGATGCATGGGTGTCACAAGCCTTGAAGCAGCCTGTGTTTACAACATTGCATGCGAATCCTCCCACGACTCTTGAGCCAAGTCTGGAGAAGTCAACCAAATAAGCACTTGGGCGCTCGGAATGCAAACACCCAAGCCTTTACAAACAGGTTCAGTAAAACAGGTGTGAGCGCGCTGCCCTGCAGGCCCCGAAACGTGTGTGTTAGCTTGCAGAGGTGACTCACAAACAAGACCCAGCCACTCAAATAACTTCATTAAACAATTCCATAGTACAGTATTCAATATTTTGGGTCATCAAGATCATAAATTCATGTTTCAGTTTGTAAGTGCACTTTAAGTATCAATATAATTCAATAAGCAGTGAGGCACAATTGTCAGCGTTTCAATTCAAATTTCATTAACTCAATGGGGTTACAAGCCCAGTTCAAAACTACATTGCCACTTGGACACATATCATAAAAAGTAACACGAAAGCACCACAAAATACTAATAACTCTGTTATCTAAACTTCTATGATAGAAATGGGTCTCGCCAACCGTGTGTGTAGATTTGCTAAATTAGCTTCTAAAGGCACCATTCACGAGGCTGCATAATCAAACAATATAATTGTCTAAAAACGAACATTATTAAAACAAACAGCAATAGAATCGGTTCTGTCACTGTTCAATCACTGGAGCGCGAGGAAACACACAATGGAGGAATGACCCAATGAGCTTGTATACCGCTGTGTTACATACATTCCATGCACATGTGTACCGAACCGTGACCGAACCCCAAGACATAGCTTTTCTTCCTGTTACTCACACACATCAGTTAGCAGGGGAGATGAAAAAAAAGTGTATCAAAGATTGGAAATCGAACAAGGAATTACCGCTTATCCTCATGAGGGTTGTGGCCGTGCTGGAGCCTATCCCAGGTGTCTTGGTGCGAGAGACGGGGTACACCCTGGACTGGTCGCCAGCCAATCACAGGGCACATATAGACAAACCACCATTCACACTCACATTCATACCTATGGACAATTTGGAGTCGCCAATTAACCTAGCATGTTTTTGGAATGTGGGAGGAAACCGGAGTACCCGGAGAAAACCCATGGGGGGAATCAAACCCGGGTGTCCTAGCTGTGTGGCCTGCGCAAACCACTCGTCCACCGTGAAGCCCAGAGAAGGAATGCTAATGCTAATGCTAATTTTAAGATAATAGAGACGCAAAAACAACAAATCAACAAAACAATATGATTTTAAAACATACATTTTGCTTCAACAAACGTCAACGTTTGAACAGTTCTCCATGCTGATCCTACTAAGACTATCTTGCCAATAAAATGTCTGAATATTTCCTAACATGTTGTGTTTAACATCTACTCTACCAAAGGATTCCTTTTGTAGACATTTCCATCCCTTGGAAACATCCGGCACCTCTGCTCCTCTTTAGCGTCCACCTCCTCATCTATGTTGCATGAGATGTTATCCGCATCCCTCTCATCTCCGCCTCTCCCCTCCAGGTTTTATCTCCCTGTCTCTTTCATCTCCATCCCACAGAGTGGCTGGACATGTCGTCCCATGCTGCAGTCTGTGTCCGTCCTCGACTTCCCAAAAAGGTCACACAGCTGCCTCGTCCCAGATTGCTAGCGGATCGGGATTCCTCATTATCCTGTTAACTGTACATTTATCTGACAAGGCAGGGGGGAGAAGAGAGAGCGACCCCCGGCATCATTAAGCTTTAATGGACAGCCTCGAAATGAGAGGGAAGCCATAAAAGCGAGAGCCGAACCAGAGTCTCTCTTTAATGTCTCTGATCGCCCTGACAGGATTATTAATCAAGAACTAAAGGAATTTAAAACCTTTGCTCTTGGCTCCCTCACTTAGAGTCTTTAGCTTGCACCATTACATAGCAAGCCAGGGTCAGGAGGTCCACAGCTAATTGGTTCTACAGGGTTTTGAATAACAATGAGCTGAGCCCAATTACTGAACTACAGAGAGGCGGAGATGAGAGCAGGAGAAGGAGGAGGCCCAGTGGAGCAGGCGCATGGAGGACAGTGGGAGGAGGAGATGGAGCTGTTTCTCATCTCTCTCTCCTCCTCAGAATTGGGATATTAATGAGATCAGTAAATGAGAGCTGGCACAGACGGGGCATGTGATGGAGAAGAAAGAGCTGCCGTGGCCCAGCAGGCAGCCGCTCCTCATTGGCTATTCCATTTGACTTTGCCACCAAACGCCTCTTTCTTTTTTGTCCCAGATTTTCACTTTCTCTTTGTATCCCATGTTCATTTATTAGTGATGTTTTTCTTTGCACCAACACACGGGGGATGTGTCTCTGCGGTGCTTTGATAGCGCCGCTGTATTCCAGGCTGTTTTGTAAAGCCTTTAATGCTGTCTTCAGGGCTTTCTCATCCACTGATGGCGAACATAGTGAGTCCCAGCAGTTTTACAGGCGGCTGGCCTATAAATCTAAGCTCATTCAAAGGCCAGACTTCCTCATTTTTCTGCCTTTGCTGGACATTAAGGCTTGTGTTTCATCCTCTTACTCATCCATCATTACATGCGACTATGGCTGTAGTCGACGTGTCACATGGCCCGGCTACTGCTGATGAAAACTGCTTTTTCATGTTTTTTAGAACTCATTTGTTCCAGTGTGTGCTAGAAAGGAATCCTTGTTTTTTTGTGTGTGTGTGTGCCCTTGAAACGTTTGCATCAGTGTTGAGCTGTAGCACTTTTTAAATGAATCTCCACTAATCTCTTTCACATTTATGAATTGGCACGGCGCGTTCTCCTCTTTCTGAGCATTCATGGCTTTCAATAAGCCATGAATAAGCCAAGCCTTCTCAACCGCTGTTCAAGTGCCGCAAATTGGAAATGTGATTTAAATATTGCTTGAAACGGATAGCTGGTGTTCACCTAACACCCCCACCGCCCCCCCCTCCCCCCCTCTCGTGCCAAGCAGCCAGGCTCCAGTCATTTCAATGAAAGGCGAAGCTGGCAGCTCAGCTGATATTCAGCGTGTACTCGCTGCACTGGGACTTTGGAGATGTTAATTGCTGCTAGCGGAGGGTTTAGCCCTGACCTTTCCACATCAGCAGGCAAACAAAATTCTCCGTAGGCCGAGAAGCCTCACATGCCTTTTGTCACTCGCTCTTCATGGCCGGATTTCTCCGAGATGAGACGGATTCTCTTTGCTTACACTTTTAATCGGCTATAGAGCGGCAGCGGAATACTCCAGCTGGAATGAGAAGGAGATAAATGCCTTCTTAACTCTAGACTGCAAATGAACTACAAATCCTTGAGCTGGATTGCTGCTCATTCTTCAATTATGTAAGCCGCCATCTGTGTGTGTGTGTGTTTTTCATACTCAGCAGTGTCAAAAAGCACAGTATATGCAAACATTCCTGCCATGACAGAATATATTATTGTGAGAAATGATGAGGAAGTGATGTGAAAGAATAGACGCAAACATGAGATAAGCACTACATTCTTTGTTTATGCCGTCCTGAATATTCATGGCCGGTGATTGATTGGCTTCATGCAGATTTGTATTGCAAGCCGTGTGTTGTGTTGGATTGTGGATGATGTGCCCCCCCCCCAGCCCCGCCGTCCCGAAAGACTGTTGTTCCAAACAACTAACTAATATATTCTCAACTCTTCAACGTGCGGTATTTGCATGCGGTAAAAGAGTCGCAGCTGTGGTCTCCCAAGAGTTTATCATTATTTCACATTTATTTTGTCTCCCTAATTACCTCATTAATTCCGTTGTTTTGATTGTGGTGTTTACCGTGTGCTCGGTGGAAGCGTAATCCTGTTGTATTTGTCTGTTTGAAGAAGGAGCGCTCGCACTGAATTATTCATGCGCCGCTTCAGCGACAGCACAGCCGTTTAAATGATGAAGGCATTTGTGAAATCCTCACACACACACACACACACACACATACACACTAAGAGCCCGAGGGGGTGCAAGTGGGATGTAAGGAAAGGGGAGAAGATTTCACCAAGCTCACCTCAAATGAGGCGAGGGCAACAGTCACATGTCATATGTCTGACTGAGCTAGGAGGAACCTCGGTGGAAGGCATGTTTAATCTGACACCATCACGTGACCTTTGGCCACCCCTATCCTTTTCTCCAAATGTGTGTGTGTGTTGCAAGAAGTGGCATGGACACTTGAGTGGACACGCAAGCCCTCTGGAGTGCTGCTGCTCACTGGTCGGATAATGACGTGTCATGTGGCAGCAGGGTGTCCACTTCACACCCTTAGTTCTGACTTGTTGTTCTATCGAGGAGTCTCGATGGACCATCACGGACGGTAGTTTTACTCTAGCTGTCTTTCTCTTAAAGACAAAGACACTGTAACTACTTTACAATATGTCACATTTTCCAAACATGCCGCGGTCTTTACAAGGAAATTCTATTCTATGTATATTTTTTTAATTGTGAATCGTAAGTGAAATGGAAACTCCATGGCCATAAGTGTAACATTATTGACATATTACGATGATAACATTACTATTGCATAACATTTGACCTTTCTTGATTGATGATTTCATCCTGGATATAGGAAAAATACACACCATTTTGGAAAGCCAAGGAAATACTGCTGGAATAGGTGCAGGTTCTGGAAGATCTAGAAAGCGTTCTATGTGGGTTATTGTGAGTAGCAACCACAACTCAATACCGAAAATGAACACAATAGGTCCCCTTTAATTCAACATTGTACAGAGATCTTTTTTGAAACATATTTTTTTATGATGTGGATGTGATTAAGCACCAAGCAAGTTGGGAATGCATCTCAACTTGACATTTTGACAAGCTAGTTTCTGCTTTCTAGTTAGGGGAGGGGGGCATGAGAGACAATGTTAATGCAACTTTATTGTACTCAGCATGCAATTTGATGCTTGTGTTGTAATTTGTTGCATTTTCCTGATTTCAGTTTTAAGTCCAGTCTGTACGGTACGGATAAATAAATATTGGTTTCTCAACAATGTCTTAAATTGGGTGTGAAGACATTTCTCTCCTCTGGGGTGGGGCGGGGTGGTGACGGAATATAATTGAGAACCACTGCTTCAAGGCAACATATTCCTCATACATCAAAGAAAACCACCAGACTTTGAAAAACTCCCGCTAAGGAAGAAATCTTGAAAAGGACCCAGGCGTTACAGGGTATAGCGATTTATACATATAAACCAACAGGTGGCGCCAAATGACTTCTCCCTAAGTGAATCAGAGCTTTTCTTCCTGTTACTCACTCGCAAAAAAAGTGTCTCCAAGGTTGAGCAAGTGAGAAAACAACATAGGAGGAGTTATGCTAAACAGTTTATGAGAATGGTGACCAATAAAGCACAGTGATCAAGCAAAGGTCGGACAGTTGAACTGGAAGCAGGAGCACCTACAACTGTGGAGGAAAACAGATGAATAACATACATATGGTGGGGACCATATGATTGACTCCGTTAGTAAAGAGGTGTGGCAGTTCTCAAGGGATTTTTTTTGTTTATGTTTACCATAAAATCCACATTGAGACATCCATCAGTGGTACCTAGTACATACTCTCCACACTTTTTGTCATCTCATATTCTTCCTGTGAACTCTTTATGACAACCGAGGGTGGCAGGCGTCACTTATATGCATTTGTAAGGCCGCTTTGCCATCTCTTCAGGGACCACACTCATTTACATGAAGAGAATCCAACGACAGCCGTCATTTGTTCCTAGCTTCTTTCATGGTGTTCCCTAAGGGTGTCATTGTCCTTAAAACACACACAAATCACAAACACTCGCTTTGGTTTTAAGGATACCTCTTTCTTTTGATGGCGGCTGCCTTGATGGACGTTATCAGTGAGCGGGACTCAAGGCTCAGACAAAGCCCCGAGCATACAGAATGTACGGTTTTATTTTCAAATGTTGTGTGTGTGTTTTTTTTTTCCCGTGTATGCAAGTAGATTCTGTATTCTATTTGATGGAGCCTAAACATACATCTTTAATCTGTGCCACAGGCTGTGTGGGGCCGCGTGTCATTGCAGCTCCTGGGGGAAGCCTGCAGAGGGCAGCATCGCAAACAGCCTCCCCTCTCTGCTCCATTGCACCTGCATCACACCTACTGTAGCATTATTAGCATACATCTTCATTATGTCACAAGAGGAAGAAAGAAATAATTAGAAAGACAAACCACAAGCGTATGAGGATGAAACCATCACGGGCCTGCGGGGCCTTCTGTTTGTACTGACACAGAGGACGAGTTATGCTAATTGAGAGTTCTTTGCATAATTAGGGGGGAAAACTTTATCATTATTATTAGTAGAGACTAGCAAGACGGAGGGTAATCTTAAGTTTCCCAACAGGGTGCTGCGAGAGAATTAAAAAAAGAAAAAGGACTCACTCTCAATGTTATTCCTGCTGCCTTTTGATGCCGGCTGCATAATTCATCTAAGATACTTAGCCTGAATACACTTTAATGATGATGACTTTTCCCAATGTGATTTTCCAAGTGTTTTTAATGCACTGTCTTCATAGCAGATGTGTTTGCTGTGGTAAAATATGAGGACGCCACATCACGCCTGCCTCTTAAATTGAGGTTTCATTTATGTTTAATGACTCTTCACTTTTTTTGCCGGCATGCTGGGGTCATGTCTGCTGTAGTTGTGGCCGGGAGGGTGGGGGGGGCGACTTCATGTATGACACCACCCACAGGGGGGTATGTGGTTAAAGCTAACTAGCCCACAGTGTATTGTTGTACAATACAGGACGCAAGTACTGTATGTCTGCACTTTTTTCAGGGCTATCAGGCATACATTTTGCATGCTTCTCAAGCATCCATTGATGGAACTTGCCTATACTTTAGTAGTAGTCAGCACATAACAGTATATATGAAAATGACTCAACACACAGCTCTTATTGCATGATTAGTTGGATTAGCTGGTCTGTAGCTGCATGAGTGCCCCTGGCCCTGGGGAACTGTGGTTTATTGAGAGCAGCATGAATTCTAACATGTACTATGCAATTCTGAAGCACAGCAGGATGCCCCCCTTTGAGGAAAGTGGGCTGCATGGTAAAGCTTGACTACCAGATACAATTATTTCTTCTTGGTCAGTATTGTTAAGCTATAGGGTCAACCTTGCCGGTCACTCATGGGTCAAGCAGATGTGTCATGCCTGTGCATAACATTTGAGGATACATGTGTAGAAATGGTAAAAAATACTACCATTAGTATAGTCTGTTGCTATATTATGGTACTCCACAGTCTTTTTACAGTGTTCTTGTATGTAAACACAAGAGACTATCCTTTGCCTCCTTTGACTGTTTCTAAACAGGTGTCAGATTAGGCTTGACTATGACAATCCAAGGCGGCACGGTGGACGAGTGGTTAGCGCGCAGATCTCACAGCTTGGAGACCAGGGTTCAATTCCACCCTGTGTGGAGTTTGCATGTTCTCCCCGTGCAGGCGTGGGTTTTCTCCGGGTACTCCGGTTTCCTCCCACATTCCAAAAACATGCTAGGTTAATTGGTGACTCCAAATTGTCCATAGGTATGAATGTGAGTGTGAATGGTTGTTTGTCTATATGTGCCCTGTGATTGGCTGGCGACCAATCCAGGGTGTACCCCGCCTCTCGCCCAAAGACAGCTGGGATAGGCTCCAGCACCCCCGAGACCCTCGTGAGGAAAGAGTGGTAGAAAATGAATGAATGAATGACAATCCAAAGTAAACTACATGCCCCATATTGTCTTTTCACGCCCCTGTCTCCAAACCCCTTGCATGCTGCTTTTCCCTTCTAACTGCCTTTGCCTGCATTAAGACTTAAGGGTAGTTTATGCTGCAGTAAGTATCCTATCCCGGGCTTTACAAGGCACAAGGGATTAAGTCACTGTAGCACACTCATCTCATTTGTGTCAGAGCCGGGAAAGGAAGCACTCTAAATAAGCTCTGCACCAATACGATGTATGGGCTAGAATGGCGATGAGGGGGCTCTCTCTCATGTGTTGTTCTCTTACCAACATGGCCGCCCGCTTCTCGGATGCAGGGAACGATGCGACGCTTCAAAGGTTCCACTGCCTTTTTATTTTTCTCATATATGCGCAACAGCCCACGGCCACAAGATTAATATTTCAAAACGTGTTTCTCTGCTTGCAGCCCCCCACCCGACATCATCTCTCACACAGCATATTCCCTCTTCAACACTTATTCGCTTCACCCCCACCTGCCTGCTCGCTCACCCAAATGTGAGATTTTCCTTTCCTCGTCTCATGTTTTGCTGCTCCACTGCTCCCCTCCATCCAATGTTTTATGGATTAATAAGATTTGATCCTGGAAGTCCAGTGGAAAGCAGCAGGGAGAGGTGTACGAGGGACCGGGCGCCATCTTCAGCTGAATGTTAATCAGCACCAAAGGGGAATATCCTGTCTTTTTTTTCTATTTTCTTGGGCTATCCTAGCTGTGCATGGCTGTGAATCACTGTCATCCACACAAGCGCTTTCCTTTGGCTCGGTAACGGTGTCATCTTGTGGCCTCGCAGGCACACCTGCTCCGCTGTCCTAATTGAACAGATGATGTGCCAATTTGTCATGTTTATCTTCACAGGCGTCGGCGCCCAGCCCCCCTTTACAGTACAGATGTTAGCAGTCCTTTTATTTTGACAGATTTTGCAGTCATTATTGAATAAGTCAACCTTTCATTAATGTCTTTAGATAGCATCTTCAGCATCTTTTTTTTTGTCTGCGGCTCCTCTGCAAGGGGAAATCTTTATTATTCTCCCAGCTGACAGCAAAGTGTACGATAAAAGATAATTGCTTGGCTCAACTCCGCCATTGATATTGAAATAGCACTGAAATTATGCATCACGGTTTAAAGGTTAGATGAAGGTCAATGTGGTGAAAAATATGTGGGGAAGAAGAGAACAGGCGTGTCGTCAGGCATGACTCGACATTTGAGAAAGGGACTTGCTGCAAAGGCCATTTAGTGCATAAACAAAAATACCACGCAGGATCAGCACTAATTTTATTGTTTTAATGAGTATTCATCATTTTGAGAAAAAAAAGGAAAGACGTAACTAGCAGGACTACATTAAAACACTTTGGAAGAGGGGTGGCACCTGGACCAAGGGAGAGTCTGTTATGTTTTGGTGAAGATCTGGATCAAATGAACAGTTCACTCCCCGGAATCATTATGGCACAGCAGGGTTTTTAAATATCATATCATGTTCTCAGGATGAGTAAATTGATGTTGGTAAAAGGAGAGCACTACTTGGCTGCAGCCAGCAGAGGTGCTGTTGAGTCAATTATGATCTAAAGAAGAACCTAACATCAGCTGTAGCAGGGATGCCCATTACATATGTTGGGTCGGTGACATAAATGTCACTTTGTAGATGTCACATGATGTCAGTCAACTGACTTTAAGCTCCCCTCCTGATTCACGCTTGTTCCCCCATAATTTGCCTGAATTTGGAACACACAGTACGTATATCGAAAGGTCACTTGGAGTTGAATTATGGTTCATATGTGCCTGAACAGTGGCTAAAAGTGGTTAGCACAGCTAGGAGACCTGAGTTTGATTACCCCCTCGGGCATATCTGTGTGGAGTTTGCGTGTTCTCCCTGTGCATGCATGGGTTTTCTCCGGGTACTCCAGTTTCCTCCCACATTCCAAAAACATGCTAGGTTAATTGGTGACTCCAAATTGTCCATATGTATGAATGTGAGTGTGAATGGTTGTTTGTCTATATGTGCCCTGTGATTGGCTGGCGACCAGTCCAGGGTGTTCCCCACCTCTCGCCCAAAGACAGCTGGGATAGGCTCCAGCACTCCTGCGACCCTTGTGAGGATAAGCATCTTCGAAAATGAATGAATGAATGTGACTGAATATGATGAAGTATATTTTCCTTATATTCCATATAAGGTTGAGTGCAACAATAATTTGTGTGTGTGTTCTTATAGTCTGCTTGGATCAGATGAACTTTAGGCTTAATAAATCTCTCCTGCCGCCAGTATTTTCTGCTTTAGAGATGCCGTGATGTTTGCTGCGATTGGCCCATTGCTCTACTAACGCAGATCTCAATCGCCA
This sequence comes from Doryrhamphus excisus, assembly GCF_037039965.1. Classification (NCBI taxonomy): domain Eukaryota; kingdom Metazoa; phylum Chordata; class Actinopteri; order Syngnathiformes; family Syngnathidae; genus Doryrhamphus; species Doryrhamphus excisus. The sequence goes on along the minus strand of NC_136357.1, from coordinate 7,648,672 downwards.
TGGCAACTGGTGCGTGGAGGGTTGAGGGGTAGTGGCAGCTGTAAGACGTCATGGTGTGCTGTTTGATTGAAGCCATACAGACTCCTGCACATCTGCTTCTGCACCACTAGATTGAACACTTGCTGCGATCCATTATGTTAATATTGCTCTGCAAACATTCACCTTTCATTTCTTGTGCTGACAACTTGCACAATCTAATGACATCCGACACAAGAAGTACTAGCTTTTTAATTAGAATAATGCTCACCCACGTATGACCTCCAAAAAAGAAGGTACAATCATTCTACTGGTCGTTGTTTTATCAGCATGATCCAAAATGATCCGTTTCCAAACATATCTCCAGTCAACATTTAGACATTTTTGATGCTAGCCTTGCAGGAGAAAATGCTCCAGGCTGATTACCTGACCATTTTGGTGCTTCAAGACTGAGAGGTGATGCAGTAAGTGTGTCCTCGGGGCCAGAGTTGGGGTCCCAGTGCCGACGACAGGCAGCACTCTGCGGCTATCAGTGTGCTCTTCACTTCCATGCCTGTGGTAAAGATCAGTGACACTGCATCCCCTCCAGCCTCTCCTGCACTGTGCAGGGAAATTGGATCCTGTCCTCACAGCTAAGCACTTCAACAAGAGGGTTTCTTCAAGCCCAAACTGTTTGTGTGATTACAGGCAGATCAATACGTCACAGTGCCCTCAGCCGGCCCACTCCGTTGGCACAGGAAACGACGCTGTGACATTGACAGCCCCCACAGAGGCGACGGCTTCACTTACCGGAAAAATGTTCTCCATTAGCCAGGCGGGTGGCTCTGCCATGTCATTGTTATGCTAGCGAGGCTGTGACATTTGGGTTGTACGGGTGGCACACGCCTTCCCTGATCACATGCCGTAGAGCACTATTTGAATTTTCATCAACTTTGATGGACAGCTCCCAAAGCGATATCACCAAGAGAATGTAATCTTCCCTGACCCTAAATGCCATGGCCGCCTACCGGTGTCCCACAGGGCGTCTGATAAAAGCTGTAGGCGCTCGCTCAGTGTCTCCCCGCAGCTTTTCGGCCTTTAGCTGTTGTTTTTCAACTCAAGGGTTAAATGGCGTGCCTTTCCTCCTAGTTGTGAAGAGACCTGCTGATAGGCTGTCTCCTCTCCTCAACAACTCACTGACCCTCGGCCCAGGAAGTGGTGCTTATATTCAGCAGCACTTCAGGGCACAATGTGCTTTTTTCCCCCCACTATGGCTCTTAAACCCAAACACTCATATTGACCCATCTCATCCATCCTCTCCTCACAGTCTTCCCTTGTTTCAAACCATATTGCCTGCCTGCTGTTATTGATTCCAGAAGATTGGGTCCCGGTAAGTGCTCCTTTGAGCCTGCTGCTATATTAAGCTATTGCTCCAACAGCAGATGACAGTGCTGGGAAGGTTGGGGCTGCTTCTATTTGGTATGATCAGAGTGTTAATTGATTTGGCTGCCGAATGTAAACACAAGTTAAAACTACTGCAAATACTGGCTTGATGTGCTCACTCATAATTGATAGCATATCTGTGGTGCACGTATAGTATACGTATAAGTCCTTTGAGCACAAGTTTCAGCACCTTTGAGCACCAAGAAAATATATGATGTGATGGTCGTTGTGTCATGGTTGACTATGGAAGCGGTACCGCTGAGTTTCAAACCCATTCTTACATTTAGTTGAAATAAATCGGAGGCTAACTGCGTTTTAAATATATTGTTGGATAGTCCAGTTGTTTCTACCATTTTTCATGTTTGGTGAGTTTGCATGTTTCTTGATCAACTGAGGTGGTCACTGCACGGTCTGTACCAGAAACACGAGCCGTTCTACAGTACATCCGATCGGCACCTTGTCGACCTATCTTTTGGCAGTCACGTGTCAGGTAACCCGATTTGTGCAGACTACGTCATCAGTCAACCTGCTTTAAGGCAGTTACAGAGCTTGCACGCATTAGGGAAAAATTGATTTGTGCTACACATGTGCAATATACGTCACTCTCCTCCTCCAAAAACATTATTCAGATTCAATAAATGACAACATAATTAAAAATAATATATCATAGGCACTGTGGGAAATGGAGAAATGATAATCCCTTTAATAGATCATAGATCTTTATTCTTGCTAATCGGACAATAGAATGTCATACACTTGCAGTACCAATGCATCCTGAAGGGGGTCAGGCATACGTGAGTTGGAGGATGCTTGTCACTGCCGTTCTTCCATAGAAGAAAACCCATTGTTTTTTGCCAGGCAGAAAGACAATGATTATATATATTTATGTTCTGATTAATTAATGAATTTATCTGCCAAGATAGAGGATTATATAACCCCAAGCTCAACAGGAGGTGGTTAGACGCTTTGCAACAAAGTATCATAACTTTTCATGGAGAAGGTTAAGCTTCCATGTACTTCATATAGAGATTAAAGATTCATTCATTCATTCATTTTCTACCGCTTTTCCTCACGAGGGTCGCGGGGGGTGCTGGAGCCTATCCCAGCTGTCTTCGAGTGAGAGGCGGGGTACACCCTGGACTGGTGGCCAGCCAATCACAGGGCACATATAGACAAACAACCATTCACACTCACATTCATACCTATGGACAATTTGGAGTCGCCAATTAACCTAGCATGTTTTTGGAATGTGGGAGGAAACCGGAGTACCCGGAGAAAACCCACGCATGCATGGGGAGAACATGTAAACTCCACACAGAGATAGCCGAGGGTGGAATTGAACCCTGGTCTCCTAGCTGTGAGGTCTGCGCGCTAACCACTAGACCGCTGTGCCGCCCCGAGATTAAAGATAAGAACACTAATAATTATTTGAAAATAATCATGTCCCCAGTTGGTCCTGATGCTGGGTCATCAGTAGGTAAATGTGCTAACAGTGTCAAAGTGCTTTTAGCGCTACATAAGTGAAAGACCAAATATTATTTTTTTTCAGCCTGTCCTGCAGCCAATAGGGCAAATAATATTATTGGTCTGAAAAAGTAATCATAATTCATTCATTCATTCATTTTCTACCGCTTATCCTCATGAGGGTCATGGGGGTGCTGGAGCCTATCACAGCTGTCTTCGGGCGAGAGGCGGGGTACACCTTGGACGGGTCCCCAGCCAATCACGGGGCACATTTAGACAAACAACCATTCACACTCACATTCATACCTATGGACAATTTGGAGTCGCCAATTAACCTAGCATGTTTTTGGAATGTGGGAGGAAACCGGAGTACCCGGAGAAAACCACTGCATGCCCAAGATGCCGGAAAGGGGAAATCAAACCCGGGTCTCCTCGCATGCACGGGGACAACATGCAAACTCTGAGGGTGGGATTGAACTCAGGTCTCCTAGCTGTGAGGTCTGCGCGCTAACCACTCGACCGCCGTGCAGCCCAGTAATCATAGTATATGATAATAATGATATAATATGATCATAAAATATACTATAAATAACATTAGATGAATAGGCCTGTTTTTTAATAGAAAAAGTCAGAATATTCTTAAATTTTTTCATCCAAAAAGTCATATTATGAGGGTTTTTTTTAAAACATTCCGCATGAACATACAGTATTATAAACATTTGGAGGATGCCTGTTTTGGACACCTGCAACCCTTCTATTGAATCCTACACAAAAAGGGGTCCAGGGGTACCTAATGTAATGATACGTGAGTGTCTCCTCATTGCATCCTTGTGGTCTTAAAGCGAATCCATACTGAAGTATGTGATGTTGGCATTGATGAAGTTTATGCTGGCGGCCATGCTGAGTGTGTTTGTGCTGCACAGTCAGAAAGTCTGAGCCCGTCAGCAGTAGCGGTGCTAATATTGCACGGAGGGCTGTTTTATGATAGCCACCCACCACCTAAATGCTTCATTCATCCCCTCTCCATTTCCTCTTGTGTCACATGCATGGTTAAGACCAGCTTAAAGCATTTATCAAGAACATACTTTGGAGCCTCCTCTCTCTCGGTAGACTTGATGACCTCATTTTGTCCGTTGTAGTACAGCTAATTCATTTAGCATGGCGTGGTCATCACTTGTTTTCAATGAATTCAGTGGTCAAGTGAATCCCATTACAGTACATTGTGTTTGCAGCAACTGCCTGTTCTGCTGTGCTGTCTCTCGGCTGAGAGTTAATTTGCTAATGGCACGGCCCTTATTAGAAGGCAATTATTATTAATTACCAGTGGGTGATAGCCCTTAAAGCCCACACACTTTTGCCTGCTCCTGTGACATGTGTGTGTGTGTGTATCCATGCTGTCTTTATGTGAGATGATTGCCATCCTCTCACTCTTACCTCCCTCTGGCTGTGAGCCAAGCAGCCACATTGTCATTATCAGTGTGCCCGAGGGCCGCTAAATGCCATTATTGTAGCTTGTGGATTCCTATAGGGAATAGGCAGCGCGCTGTTTAATTTCTCTAACAGCCCGGGAAATATTTGTTGCATCACCAACGCGGCTCATGGCAAACATCTATCGCCGCTGCGCAATTAACGACATAGATCATTTCCATAGAGCTCATTTTCATAATGCTTCTTTTATTATCGAAGGAAGAAATTAGCCTAGGAATTTATTTACACACCCACTGCAAATGGTAACAACGTGCTAATTGGCTGTTTGATGATTAATAAGCTTATGGCACATGCTAATGAATGGTGCGTGAGGTGTTTTTTGTTATGGCAGCTTAATTAGACACATCATAATGTGCTTGTTGCTTTGTAAATACAGTCAGATAATATTAAAAATATATTAAGGTGCTTTGCATTGCCATCAGCTTGTGTAAAGATTGGATAGTCTGTTTGTGTATTATAAAGTCAGCCAAAACTAGCTTCAATTATAGTTTTACATGTCACGCCCTGTGTAGGCTCCCGCGTGACAGTTTGTTACCTTCTTGGGCTTTAGTTTCTGTTTGGACGTTATTATTTTGCATGCATTTCCTGCTTTGCCTCATTTTTCCCTGTGTTGCAATTATCACACACACCTGTTCCTTATTTCGGTTACCTATTTAGTTCAGGTGTGTGCTTCTCCCCTTCATGGGATCATTATCATTGGTTGCGCTGCCCTTCTTTGTTGCGGTATCTTGCTGCTGCTATTATTAAAGTCAAACCTTTTACCTGCATTTGATCCTGTTCTCTGCATCCTGGGGTTGCACCGCTAAGCCAAAGAGCCCTGATCGTGACATTTACATGCATTAAATAATTCTAATATGACCAATGAAAAGGATAAATGAATATTCAAGGTCACTCCTGCCTTCATTGAAGACATGATTCTGTGTTGACAAAGACACAATGTGGCAGCGAAATCAACATGGAGACCTCCTTACTGTTTTCAATTAGTTATTTCTTGAACTCAGTAGTGTTTCTCTCCTTATTTATTGTTTTAAATGCTGGCACTTGGAGCTTTATTTGGCTCCATTTTGTGGTTATTCTGCAGAGGAGCAGAAAAGCAGAGACTTTAATTCTTGCTAAAGTCTTACTGCTACATTGTGTCTTTGTCAACACGGCAAAATAACCTTAAACGTCGATTTATCCCTTTCATTTATCATTTAGATTTGTTCATATGTATTTCACATTGTTTTCTGCATGTAGAACTATAATTGTTATATGATAAAAACATCCATCCATCCATTTTCTATGCTGCTTACAATCACTGGGGTCGCGGCGGTATGCTGGAACCTATTCCAGCTGAATTCCGGTGAGAGGCGGTGTACACCCTGGAGTGGTCGCCAGCCAATCACTGACTATAAAATCATGTTTTGTGTTAACATTTTTAGCTGTCTGTTTGCATTATTTCTTATGGGAAAATTTGATTTGTTTACAGTACGCAGACTGAAAAACATTTATGGTCTTGTGTAAAGTACAAATACCCTATACTTCACCAGGAAAAGCCAGATAACCTCCTGTTCAGCTTGTGTATATAATCCTCCATTTTGAAAGTCAAATTCATTCATTCATCTATCCAGCAGAGCATATAATCATATATATCATCACTAAGGAAGGAAGGCAGTGACAAGCACCAGCTCATGACCGCACTCTTCGGGAAGACAACAAGCTTTTGTTGTTTTGTTGTTTGTTGTTGAATTGAGACTGTGTGTGGATCCAATGTATTTTCGTTGATTAAAAATGACAGGCTACATGTGTGGTGGGATACACTACAGTCAATTGCGGTGAGAAGAGGCTGCACGCTTTAGTGCTGTAAACATGTATTATTCATAGCCGTGTTGCATCTTAAAACACATGAGCTTGAGAGGGAATCTTGAAGAGAAGACTAAACACTGTCATGACAAAGCATTGCAGCATAAAATATGGTCTCGGCACAATGTTGTGTCATCATGTTGAACATGCTGTTATCCCTCTACATACTTTCATGAATAACAGGGCCTTAGCAAGACTAACCAAGGGATTCTAATGTTGTTTTTTGTCTTTGAGACTTTCAAACATGACATGAGAAAAAGCAGCTGACTTCAAGTGAATGGGTTTCCGGTTTACCTAGTACTTTTAACTCACCATGTAAACAACTGTTAATCAGCTGGGATGTCATTATTGACACCTGACTACTCTCCGCAAGTTCAACTTTTTAATGAAGTGCACAGCTAAAAACACCATCTTTTTTTGGATAAGGATTAAATCCATAATCCTGGTACGCCTTACACACACACACACACATAATGGAAAGGTCAATGTTGGTCTAGTTGGGAAAAAATGACTAAGATCTGAACCCTGGGGCCCACATAGTAGCTGACAACAGTCATAATAAAAGCAGGGCACAACATACTGTATATCTGCCAATGGGGATGAGGACACAGGAAGCACTGGTTTTCATTCTGGATCCAGTAAATGGAGGGCAGCTAGACTTCATCATTGTGTTTGAAGACTGATCAAAACCTGGATGAGAAAATCCACATCAGTTTGTCCCAAAGATGATATCAGGATAACCCCAAGTTTTACATTCAAAGCAAATCAAACATATTTATTATAATAAAAATGATAAAAATGGTAAATTACAAGCAAAATTGTGTTTGAAGACTGATCAAAACCTGGATGAGAAAATCCACATCAGTTTGTCCCAAAGATGATATCAGGATAACCCCAAGGTTTACATTCAAAGCAAATCAAACATATTTATTATAATAAAAATGCTAAATTACAAGCAAAAAAACTGACTGCATATAATCCAAACATAACGCTCAATATAATAATAACAATAATATAGCAGGTTTAACAGGCTTACAATATGTTATCACTTTCAAATTTGGTCACAATGACCCAGAAAATGAAAAGAAAAAAGAAGTTATTGTGTCTCCTAATGTTACACTGCTCATAATTAAAAAAATATAAGTTGGGGTTTATATTTATTGTGTTACTTGTACGTACACTGAGTCTATTTATGTTGTGTTGAACGAGAAATGGTGTCCCCTTCAATTAAGACTATAGTCAGCCAACTCCCAAAAGGTAGGGCATATACTTCCTAATTATGCCTTCATGCGCTTGTGTAGTTCAGTGCATGAGAAAATCTACAAGAGTCCCAGTGGAATGCATTGTGGGTGTCTACCCCCATGCGTTTGTAAACCTGGAATGCAGTTGATTTGTATGTACTTGAAAGCCAGACATCGAAAAAAACATTGCATCATCTCTGCTACATGAATCTCCATCCTCGGGGGTGGGGGGGCGGGGGGGCAGTTTAATAGCCCATGCATCTGTTATCATTTTCTTTCTTTAAGTTGTGTTTCCTCCGAACGTAAAGCAACACTTTGTAGATAATTACTGCAGTTTGCAACTTTCCTTACATAAGAGCCAATTTGGAGCAGCTCGCTCTTTGCTTGCTGTTTTTGTTTTCCATCTGTTCTGTATAGAACAAAAGGCAGTGGTTGTCTGTGATGGTGCATCCTCTGGGAAAGCTGGCGATGAATATTTGATGTAAAGCCTGTGTTTTATTGCCGACACGCCTCTGAGCAAGAGTCGTCATTGATCTGCTGTTATAATCACAGTGAAGGAAGAGCGCCCACCATCCCCCCACAACAATTCCCTGATTAAAGCTATGTTTGGAAGCTCGGTTTGTGACCAAACCACATTCACACAAAGGCGATGGAAGAAAGTCCCCCCAAAGGTGTTAGGGTGGGGGTGTGTGTTCGGGGAGGGAGGGAGGGGGGGCACAAACATGCTGTCTTCAGTGCAACTCCCACGGGCCGCTGTCAACAGCAAGTGCGTGGTTGTGTTGCAACTCATTAGCTCCCAAAGTTGGCCTGAATCTAACGTGGCACGGTTAGGGGGCAAAGCCACAGAAAGATGAGTAGACAGCATACTTTCTCTGATTATTAAAAAACATTTGTCATTCTAATGCATTTTAAATGTCAGTACCAGAGCAGCTTCTTACTGTCACAGGTTCACCACCTACTGGAGATCATAACAGTTGTGAGTGCTTACTTAATGTACTGCATAAACTGTGCTGTAGTGCTCTTGAGCAAGGACCCTTAAAATTCATCCACACTATGGAAGTTAAAATAATTTTTTTAGTATTGACATGTTAAAATTATATTGCAATATTAGAATGGAACCTATAAATTCTAACGTGAGCTGGCTCCCTCAGATGATTTGGTCGTTACAACTTACTGTATACCTTAATTATACATAAATGTATGGATAAGTCACTCACACTGTACACAGAATACATGCAGGACATACAGTATAAAATACGCCACTACTACATGTCCGTTTTATAGTATTTTAGTAGAACATCCTCTAACATGTTCAAGGATACCCTCTTGTTTTTGTTTGTTTTATTAACATAATGATGTATAATGTAAGTACTCATCATGCCTGAGCATTGGTCACACTGCCTCCACTTTGTTAGGTTTTCTTCAGCTTGCCTCTATTTCGGTGTGTATCTTAAGTTACTTGTGAACTTGTGTCATTGTATGTTTGCAAGAATCACCAAGAAGTTCGCACAGATCATTGAAAAAGAATTAAATCATCAAGTCTTACAGATCTCTTACACACATACACAGTACACATTGAGCGGAATAATAATAAAAATAGCAATTTCTGTTCATCTCTGTGTGGAGTTTGCATGTTCTCCCCGTGCATGCGTGGGTACTCCGGTTTCCTCCCACATTCCAAAAACATGCTAGGTTAATTGGTGACTCCAAATTGTCCATAGGTATGAATGTGAGTGTGAATGGTTGTTTGACTATATGTGCCCTGTGATTGGCTGGCGACCAGTCCAGGGTGTACCCCGCCTCTCGCCCGAAGACAGCTGGGATAGGCTCCAGCACCCCCCGCGACCCTCGTGAGGAAAAAGCGGTAGAAAATGAATGAATGAATGAATTTCTGTTCAATCCATGTCAATTTTAGACTTATAATGTATCAATATATGGCCCACCTATTTCCACGCTCATTTCTGATTTATGCCTTGCCCACTCCGAGTACAGATCATGTAGATGGGTGAACAGATACACACACACAGAGATGCAGTTAGCGGTGCACTCGCTCATCCCTACTCACAACTCAACAAAAAAATCACTCTTTCACTCTTTCTTTCAACAGGGTGGCATGACCGGAGATAAATACCAGATGCAGTGGTTGATCATTGAGCCTGAAACTACCAGGATTCTACACACCTTAGACCAGGGGTCAGCAACCCGCGGCTCCAGAGCCGCATGTGGCTCTTCAGCCTCTTTCTTGTGGCTCCCTTTGCAATGCTTGAATATTTTTTTTAACACCCGAGTGAAGAAAATGCACGTCTTTGTAATAAGTTTTAAAAATTCCAACTTTGTGTGAGTCCATGAATGCATCCTGACTGAGTTCTGACTCACGAGGGTGAGCAGACAGGATGCTATTCAGTTCTCTCTCTCAGAGGTAAACATGTAGGAAAATACTTTATAAATACTTTTCATACTTTCCCAGAGCTATTTGACAATTCTAAAAAATAAATTAGAGATCATCTAAAAACAGCGGCATTAAAACTTCAGGTATCAGGTAAGTTTACAGTAATTTACACATATATTTATGTAAGTTTATATATAATATAATACTAGCAAGAGTACTCCAACTCATTTTTTCTTATCTGAACTATTTTGATACCCCCAAATTCCCTCCAATTTTGTTTTAAACATACTATGTTTTACGGCTCCAGGCTATTTTTCTTTAGTGAGCAAGGGGGTGAAATGGCTCTTTTCATAATAAAGGTTGCCGACCCCTGCCTTAGACCTATGGGAGATAGAGGTTGCTCTGATTTCTCACTCTGGTAAGCACACAAAAGCCCACCAACCCACTTTGCCACATACTGTAGGTTCTTGACCTTCACGACTTTTAGGCTGTAGTATCAGTAGGCTGATAAGGTGAATAGCTTTTGGTGGTAATTTAACACGGTGTTAAAGGGATTCCTAGGGTCAAAGTTCACCATTAATGAGGTCATAGATGGGGAATGGCAGCAAATGATATTGAATCAAATATCAAATTATCAATACCCATGTAGTACATACATCATGTAGTAGATGGATCGTAACAAAAACGCATGACTTGTCCTGTAAATGTCATATATGACCAGACAATGTACATTTTCAAAGAGATGGCTTTTGAAGTGACATGGCAGGACCAGATGAACATTTGACCACCTCTCAAAGCTTTTCTGTCACTTCACCACCACAGACCGCCAGTGTCATTTTAATGAGCTCTGGGCCTCATGTCTGGCCTCCCTTTTTGAGCCGAGTTTCATCTTTACTATGACAGAGACGAGCCAATCCGGAGTTGGTTCTCATCTCTTCCATCGTGCCAATTATAGATGTGTTTGGTGGAGCACCAGCTTCTATCTCACACCTCTCCAACCTTTATTATCCCTTCAAGCGGACGAGATTGCTACGTGCTCACCTCGTCTGCCGTTGTGCTCACAAGATGGCTCTGCGTGCATGAGGACAGTTTGGGCTAATATCAAGTCCCATGCCTTCTAATCATGTGGAGAGGCTTTGAAGTGAAACTTTTTTGTTGTCATTGAAGTTCTCTACTTTGACTCCACCACAGAAGTCATCTATTTGGTCTGTCACTGTGAAGGACACTTAATTTGTGTTTTCTCCTATCACATTAAATTTGCTTTCCCCATACCTGTCCCACATGATAATATGCTCTACCGTTATGATAATCTCGGTGAGCAAGGACAGAAAGATAGAGCGACTGAGTAATTCAATTAGCCCTGAATGGCTAATTGGATAAATTTGGAAGGCAGGCACTGTCAAGGATAAGACTAATCATCTATGCAGCAGCAATCTTTTTATTGCTCAGACACGTCTTGTAAAAGACAAGGTGTGATCTGGGAGGTTAATGTAATTACTGTCCAATTCTCTCACTCAGTGTGCACAATGATGCTAATTAATCTAAGATCTCTGGACTATAATGAAGCGCGACAAGCCAGGTAATACTGATTACGGTATTTAGAGCGCATCGAAATATTCCATCATTTCTACATGCAGGCTGCAATTAGTGCTCTTCTTCCTCCCACTCCACTGCAAAGTGGGAATAGTTCCTTCTCACCTGTGAGGCATTTGGCTTTTCATCCCAATAAAGGTGTCATTTCCATTCCGCGCGAGACAAGCTCAGCAAGGTGTAAAGCAAAGTAATGAGAACGAGAACAGAGAATTCATATTCATTATCATCATCAGGCCTATACAGTTGTGTGCGACACAGCTGCCGTGCATGCTTTATGGATGCACTTAATAGCAACGCTGACAGCATCCAGCAAATAAAAGCCACAGAGTAGTCAGACTAGTATTGATTCTCCCCTGTGTCCTATTGATTTCTGACGTTTTCATGTGGCACAAAGCTGCTAATCTGCTGTGTATCACAGAGACGCCCACAGTGCAACCCATTGACTCCACTATCAATAGCCTCAAAGCTGGATATCATTAAATCCTCATCACTTTGTTTCCCCTGCCACCCGCTGCAGACCAGTGAGCACTGCGCCCGACCTCTGAACAACCACCACCGTGCACTGCCTTGTTTATGGCTCTGACATGCACCGCTTCTTTTTAATAGGCCGGAGCATCGGGCCTGCTCAGCACCACGCCTCTTATTGACCACCACTGCCTCGCCGTGTGTAATTGGACGCATTTTTATCCATCACGTGAGCGTGTACGTGCGGTCATACATGGGCGGGCGGGGGATGTAAATACAATGCTGTGTCAGCAAACATGGCCACATAAGCAGCATCTGATGTAGTAAATTCAAATAATTGTATTTATTTTTTTCAAGCCATTTTGGCTGTGTTGAATGAATCAAATTTGCCAGAGGATGAACACATATTTATTTCCCTTTTCTGTGCATTTGAGCAGGAGAAAACAAGTTTATCTGAGCTAACTAGCAACACGCGTCATGGGAAATACTTATTTTGAGGCTAAAAATAATGCCAACAGTGTTCCGTTTACATAACTGACTTGTATATCATCCAAGCTACAGCATTAATATTATTGTAGCAGCTAACACGAAAAATAATTTTTCATCCCATGGACTAACAGAACTCATCGCTAATTGCTAGTCTTAGCATCATTCACAGACAGATTGGATTCCTAGCTCTCAATTTTGCTACAAAGACTCAACAAGATGCTCGTTTGCCGTCAGTATTTCTTACCTGAGAACTGGAACATGCCACATCCTCCTTTTTTGCGATCTAGTGCAGAATTATTACATTGTACATGCTGGTAGTATACTGCTAGATACACAAGCGACATGTTTGCAGCGCCGGTAGCTACAAAGCGGTGGTGTCTCTGCTACAAGTTAATTTCCCAATCGTCGTTAGTTAGTTTCATATTTCATCACATGAGAAATCTCTCCAAAACATGCTGAGCTGTTATTCACCAAGGATCCACTCTAATTTATCCTATGTGGAATGTTGCGTAGCATAACGTCCACTTTTTGCACTCAATAACCAATAATAAAGTCAAAATTGTATTTGGTCAGCACGGGGTGGCCACAGGGGTGGCCAGGGACAAATCTACAGTGGCACAGACCACTTTAGTCTCGGTGAAGAACCGCTAACATTTACTATCATATTTATCTACTAAGAGTAAGAAGAAGGACTAAGAAAGTGGTTATAGAAGCTCGGACTTCCGTTGTCATATCTGGTGCTGCAGTGATGCCATGTTGTTACAGGTACATCTATGCTGTACTGTATGCCCTATAATGCTGGCAATTTTATGCTTCATTATTACGTATTTATATACCTATGGTGAATCAGACAGGTTTTCAGTGAAGAACGCAATTTTTTGAGGAAAAAAAGTTACAATAACAATTCTAAAAATATTACCTATATTTCTGAGTACACGCAGATCCAATGTAAATGTCCATTAAATTTTTGTTAAAAATCTAATTTAGAATGATGCAAAAGGTTGTGTTTTTTCCATTTTCAAAATGTAAAAAAAATTTACATTTTTTTTAATATGTTCCATTAAAATCACTAACACAACCACTTATAATGTAACTTAATAATAATACATTTTATTTATATAGAGCTTTTCAGAGTACTCAAAGACGCTTTACAGTGGAGAAAAAAAGAAATAAAAAATAGAGTTGAGTAAAAACAGAGTAATATCACACTCTTAAACACTCTTTGGCCACTGTTGTGTAGAATAAAAAACAATGTTATTAAGCCACATGAAAATGGCATAGGTGCAAACTAAAACCCCAGTAGTTCATCAAAATGATGCTAAAAGTATGATTTTAGATGTGCATTTCATCATCTGTTAATAATCTGTGGGCTTTTAATGATGGCTAATGCAAATCAGTAAATTGTCAAACATTCATGTCTGAACGCTATTGCATCTTGTACCACGCCACAAATATCCATCTAACGGGATGCTAGTGGTGGCCAATGATGTCAAACTGCACCATGGGAAATTTAGGCACTGCTTTATTGTCTCTGTGTCACATGATTTAAGGTCAAAGGTCAGCATTTCATCACGTGAGCTCAGTGTTTCCAAATGGTAGTTGCCAAGGTGACAGGGGCTCCTCAGGATAGTTACGCCAATGAGGAACATATTTCAGTGGTGACATTATAGAAGGAGGCAAGGGAGAGAGGGAGACAGGTGGGGCACTCATGGGACAAGGACAGGAGAGCAGGAGGGGGGTTGGGGGGATCGATGGTGCTTAAGGTGTGGGGGTGACAAAGACGGGGTGCAAGAGAGCGCCCGCCACGGCCCATTAGAGACGGCGACTCCCTGCTGAGAGCAGACAGCATGACAAACAGCCTCAGCTCTGATAATAGCGCTGCTGATCAATAGGCTGTCCCCTCCACGCCCCCATGGGACCAGCACGTCCACCACCAACGACCTTATGTCACTGTGTGTGGACGTGTGGGGGGGTGGGATATACAGAGAAAACTATCACTGACTCTGATGGAGTGTCACACTGCCCTTGTGACCTCTCAACCTAACCTTATCTTTACATTGTAATAGAATCAGCTGAGCATGCCCAATTAGTACATAGTACATGTCCTTCACTTGGCCGCACGGTGGACGAGTGGTTAGCATGTCAACCACACAGTCAGGGGATCGGGAAGCTATAGGTTCAAATTTCCGCTTGGGAATCTCTGTGTGGAGTTTGCATTTCCAGTTTCCTCCCACATTCCAAAAACATGCTTGGTTAATTGGCGACTCCAAATTGTCCATAGGTATGAATGTGAGTGTGAATGGTTGTTTGTCTATATGTGCCCTGTGATTGGCTGGCGACCAGTCCAGTATGTACCCCGCCTCTTGCTCAAAGATAGGCTGGGATAGGCTCCAGCATACCCTCTAGTGAGGATATTAGCGGCATAGAAAATGAATAGACTCAACTCTGTATATGTAGCTACAGTATCTATTCTTTAAATATTTTACGGTAGCATTGTATTTACTTATTTGTCTGGAAAAAAGGTATCACATTTTTTTTCATATATATGAAAAACTCACCAGCATAGGCAGATATTTGTATGAACTAATTCAACAATTATTCCTAAACTGAACACACAAGCTATACAATAAAAAATTAGCATGCACATCATGCAAATATGCTTGACTAGGTTCTATAATTCCACCCAGTAATAATTTTGACCGTGGCTCATGTTGTTTAATTGAAAACCAACTGGATACTGTCTACTTTCTTAAAACATGCACATCACTAAAAGTGCTTTTTTTAAAGTGGTAAAGGTTGAATGAAAACACATGATGGTGAGCCACAACGGGGCTGTGGAGAAATGACTGACAGCTTTTGGCTGAGGACTACTATAGTTACTGAAGTTGAGCCAAGATTTTGAAGACATTATTGAATGTCAGACATAAAAGGATCTTTCCGGCTTAATAGGAATATGAAAAAACAATTCATTAACCATATTTGTGCTCTATTATTTTTGTCAGTTTGACAAGGCTGTCTAATGCATTTATGGAAATGGAAATTTCTCAACACAAAAAAAAGGAGGAAGCAATAGTGGTGTATCAGTAGGCGGATATGTAAAAACATGCACGCACACACAGTGTCGTGCTGTCAGTCAGTGAGCCAAGAGCACATGTCTGCTGTGAAGTCCTTTCTTCTCGATGTGTTATCTCACAGCTCCAGTCGTGGCTTGAATGGCGCTGAAACATCCTGACTTGCAAAGTGAGACTCCATATCTGGAGCGAGCCCACAAGCCATAAACCACAGGCAGCAGCAGCAGCAGCTTCTGCAGCCCGACTCGCTACGACTTCAAACACTAACAAGCTGGAATAACATTTTGCTTGGGGTGGCTTCCCTTGACGACTCCCAGCTGCTGGCAAGCTGCTGGGAGTAAAGACAAGATTTATTACAGGGCCTTGTCGCATTCGGATAAAACCTAACCGCGTCGTATAGAACGTGTGGGATCAGAGAACACGCCATTACTGCTTCTTTCTCTTTAGATCAGTGCGAGATCCGGGCTGGAATCCATCAGTTGGAAAATCAATTTTCTTGTCTCAGCCTGCTTCTTCCTGCAGTCAGGGCTTCCTCTAGGCTGCATGTGGAATTGAACTGACACTCTTTCTTGCTAGTGCATTTGCCTTTCCATGCAAATTTCCTTGAAATGATGCACAGGCAAAATGTTTCAGAGTCAGCGTTACAAAATCTTCACATTCATGCTTTGTTAAGCTCTTTTTACGCTCTTTTGGGTGTTGGGCTATTTCATAACAGGAAATGTGAGGGAACGATGAACCCCTAAACACCCTCCCTGTGGGCCATGACTAAGTGTGGATGTGTCAGATGTCTTCTTAATGGTGAAAGAAATCAGACGAAAGGGAAGATGGAATGTTGCTACACAAGCTTGTCCTTGTCAACATGGACGCATCGCATTGTGTTGTGTATATGAAAGAAGGAAGTATAGTTTCGTCAGTAGAAAAACAAGAAGTGGTTGGAAAGTACAAAAAGCTGTGATGGCTGCTGTTGAAAGGTCAAGTAGTGTGTATGTATGTGTGTGTGTGTGTGTGTGTGTGTGTGTGTGTATGTGTGTGCGTGCTACATATGGTAAGGCAACAAAGCAAATGCAACACAGATGCATCCTCCATTGTTCTTTCTTACCATCACCTTGACTTCATTGTGTAATGCATCCCAGCAACCAAGCACAAGAGTACCTCTTAACCCTCACATTTCCCCCAGTATTTTACCCTTATTTCCAGGCACCCTGCTATTTTAGTAGTTTCCCAAATGACCAGACAATGTAAGCAAGAACATCCGCATCAAACAACGCCATTCCATGAAATCACAATGAAGGCATTTCTACAAATATGACAACAAGAGCGGCTGCTTGGAGGTTACGTGCTGTTTACTCTCTCCTGGTCTCCAAATGGACGCTGAGAGCAAGTTGAGACCACCCACCACGACACGATATGAGGCGCAACTGGGCCTCTCCAACCAGATAAATGTCTACTTTCATTAACCACATGAGAAGGTCTACATCTGCAGAACATTTCAGACTATGTTTGGACACGGTGCAGTTTGCAATTTCAACTCCAGAGACCTAGGAAGAGGTGGAAATTAGGGAAATGGGCGTGTGTGCGTGTGATGGAAAGTTGTGTGGTTACCACAACAGGATGAGTGATGGAGGAGGGTTCACGTCCATTAGAAGAACACCTGCTGGCACAACCTCCTTCCGTTTTCTCACAACAACCCTAATCAGAAAAACATGATTGGTGAGGGTGATAAGGTACAGGATAATGACATACTATATATACATATTTTTTTCATCTATATGAGACAAGCTTATTTACTCTTGCTGAGGTAATGTATTTGGTGTTGTTTGTCATAAAGAGCAGGATTATATAAACACAGCTTGCATGCAGACTTCTGATTTAGAAACAATTGCTCACATAGAAAATATTTCAAGGACAAATAATATTCTAGTATCTTTATTCTTTGTCTTTTTAAAAACCTTTACTAATGGTACAAGCAAACAATTTAGATAATATTTTAACATTCTTAACTGCTATTCAAGTTTAAAAAAAAAACAAGTTCATTGTATCATTAAAAGGGACCTATTATGCTTTTTCCACTTTTCTGACCTATAAATGTAGTTACAATGTTTGGAATTGAGTTTGGGATGGCTCTGAATGCTTGGTTTCAAAGACTTTTTCTAAAATGGGTATTTCCGTAGACCTGCCCTGTCCCGCTCTGCTGCACTTTGAAGATTTCACATGTTAGCACAGAGTGGGTGTACCCGGAGTCGGGCCGTGGGTGGAATAAATTAAAACAGACCCTTTTGGAAAGCCAAGGAAATACAGCTGAATAGGTGCAGATTCTGGAAGATCTAGAAAGCCTGTGAAGCTGCCAGGATTCAATATCAAGGGCCAACCAATGAGCATAATAGGTCCCCATTAAACAAAATGAATGATAATTTAAAAAAACTAAGCACTCTTTGACATAGGTTGCAGGCTACATTGTATGTTTTAACATTCAACAGTCATACAAGTGTAAAAATAAGTAAACCACAAATGCCTGGGAGGTGAGTCTCTTCAGATAAAGACAGCTCACTTAATGATGTGCATTTCATTCCTTCATTATTATTTTTACATTATTAGAGCTCACTAGACATTAACTAACACCCCTATAGTCACGTTTACACCTGACACAGTAGACATAATAAGAGTAAATAAGGCATTTAAGTAAATAAATAAGACTTGTTTGTATCTGCTATAAATGTGTTCCATTGGGGAACTGAGTGAGGGGTGGACAGGAAGTGATGTTGCGTGTTGAGTTTCAGCTTGTCATGGGTTACAACAACAATAGCCCGTGTGTTTATTTTGGATTTTTATTAGTGTTTATTGTGCCTTTAATCCAAACAACAGCCATAAAAGCCTAATATTCAAGCCTGGTATTTGTGTGTCTCCCCACATTACTGACACCTAGTGACCAGTGGAAAGTACTGCATAATATCAACATCTTTGAATGTGTCTTTTGAGTGCCTTATATTGGTGTTTTACTTCATGTAGCCATTTTCATGCTTGAAAATACTTAATTTAGACAAGAAAATGTAACATTTGCTTACATACTCATATGTTTTGACCATATTTAATCACAAAATCGAATTATTTATTAATGAAAATATTTTTGAAAAACCATGATAAAGTTCCATCCATCCATGGACTTATTACAGAGGTTCCACTGAACAGTAGTGGTGAAAATGTGTTAAGCAATGAACAATGAAATACATTGTGGCGATAATCTGGAATTTATCCTTGATTCAGGAGCTTATGTTGTGAAATAATGCAAGTAGAAGCTGTATCAAATATTCTGCGTTCACAAATAATAATGCTGTCAGAGTTGAGGTATTCATAGCTTCCGCCATAAAGTGGATGTTGGTTTTTTTTTTACTGTTTGCATGTTGGTTCTAAGTATTTACGATCTTCCACTGATCCAAATTAGGATTTGAGGTGGTTCGTGCTCTGCGGAGTGCCATTCCAGTTTGCTCAGTTTTCCCGCATTATTTTGATTTATAACTGCAAGTCAGGCTGCGTTGCTTTAAAAATAACAAAGGTGCAGAAGCAGCGCCCGTGTTTCTCTGATTGTATTGATTTCTTCGAGCTGGCCCTGGCGTTTGTGTGACTCCAGGCGTATTTTATCGAGAGCAGTAAAATAACAAAAGAGATGGGCTGGAAGTTCTCCATGTATACCAATCAGAATTTATAAATTGCTCCATTACCTTTATTTCCCTGGTTACTCTGGGAACATTAGCAATTATTCTCTCATGGGCTCGGCTCATAAAACTAATAATCTGGTGATTTAGTGCCTCGTGGCACAGTGCAAGCCAGTCTAGCCAACTGAAATCCATTCATCTTGCCATCTATTAGTTTTATTTTGGTGGGACAAATTGCTTTTCCAGAAAATGGGTCAATGTGTGTCCTCTATTAGACATTGCTAACAATGTAAGCGTGCACATGTGTTTGGGAGAGTGGCACCGTCTGATTACCATTCTATTTGCATAGTGGGAGGTTGCCTCAATTATCTTTCTTGGGCTGCATGACAAATTGCAAATATCCGAGGTTGTGTGCACCATTCCAAATGTGTTCCCTTTGTGCGTTTGTGTGCAAGCGTGCTACAAAGTGAAGTCAAAGTTGCTTTCTTGTCGTGCCGTGTGATCATGGAGATGGATGTCACGGCCTGGAAGCTGAGAGGGCTTCTGTTGCCGCATGATGGATCCATCCCACTGTCCCATTAGCAGCTCCCCTGGGAGGGAAAGCTCTGGAATCTGGGGAGACAGACCTAGATTAGCTCATAAATCACCGCCCTGGGGACGCAGGCGAAACGGTGACATCATCACTCTGAGACGCTCTGTGCTGTGATCTGGCTCCCCCCCTCAGCTGATATGAGTTGACAGCAGCCTGCGCCACAAATCACTCCCACCAAAACTGTCAGGAGCATTCAACGTCTTTATCGTGTTTGTTTGTGGTGGATGCGACTTAATCTGATGTTAATGAAACAGAGGCTTGGCTTTTCCGTGGTGAATTTAAACGTTGGATCTTGTGGTAGATACTGTGGAGTGGGAATAAAGACAGACCGTAGTCAAGGAACAGATGCTGAAACAATTGTACCTAGGTATGACTTTAGCTTTTTTTTCAATGCATTTATGAGACTTACCTCACAAGAACAAGCTGTCACCTCATCATCTCATATATCTAATGTTTTATTACCATATCTCAGTAGTTCACGATGAGAATTATAATTAAAATGTGACTTCAAACATTGATATATGGATGATATTAGCTCCCGGGCTGCACGGTGGAGTGTGAATAGCACGCAGTTACATAATGTTATTTATAGTATAGTTTATGATCATATTATATCATTATTATCATATATTATGATTACTGGGCTGCACGGCGGTCGAGTGTTTAGCGCGCAGACCTCACAGCTACGAGACCCGAGTTCAATCCCACTCTCAGAGTTTTCATGTTCTCCCTGTGCATGCGTGGGTTTTCTCCGGGTACTCCGACTTCCTCCCACATTCCAAAAACATGCTAGCTTAATTGGCCACTCCAAATTGTCCATAGGTATGAATGTGAGTGTGAATGGTTGTTTGTCTATATGTGCCCTGTGATTGGCCGGCGACCAGTCCAGGGTGTACCCCGCCTCTCGCCCGAAGACGGCTGGGATAGGCTCCAGCACCCTCGTGACCCTCGTGAGGAAAAAGCGGTAGAAAATGAATGAATGATTACTGGGCTGCACGGTGGTCGAGTGTTTAGCGCGCAGACCTCACAGCTAGGAGACCCGAGTTCAATCCCACCTTCAGAGTTTGCATGTTCTCCCCGTGCATGCGTGGGTTTTCTCCGGGTACTCCGGTTTCCTCCCACATTCCAAAAACATGCTAGGTTAATTGGCGACTCCAAATTGTCCATAGGTATGAATGTGAGTGTGAATGGTTGTTTGTCTATATGTGTCCTGTGATTGGCTGGCGACCAGTCCAGGGTGTACCCCGCCTCTCGCCCGAAGACAGCTGGGATAGGCTCCAGCACCCCCAAGACCCTCATGAGGATAAGCGGTAGAAAATGAATGAGTGAATGAATTAGCTTCCGCTTTATAGAGTCGAATCTATCACTTCATATTTCCACTTCCTGTAGGCCAGGTGTCCCATCACTTTTGTCCAGATAGCGTGCTAGTGAGTGCACTCATTGCTGTCCCGCTACAAAGGCTGCTGTGTTCCTGCTGCTACTTGGTGGTAAGTGTCTGTCTGTGAGGCCCACTGTGTAGTCGGGTCTGTAATAAGGACACACTCACAGCTCTGTGGTCACACAGCTGGGCCTGTCTGGCCAACCACTCCAACCTCACCACTTCCCCTCGCTGGGTGGGATGACAGACGCAGGGAGAAGTCGAGCTATTGGCCGCCCCCACCCAGATGTACACAACACACAGTCAAACGCATAGAGAGGGGAGAAGAGTGTTTTTATGTTTTCCTTGCATAAAACGAAACTCCAAGGGTCAGGGAGGTCCTTGAGTGGTCTCACACACACACACACACACCAACACACACACCTCTAGAGACGTTTATGCACAGTGAGCGATGCTGTCCACTAGCATCACTGTCAGCGTACACAGCGTGGAGCTGACACTGCAAACAAATGCTGTGGGGTTGCTGAGCATTTTGGACTCCATGGAAGTTGACAGTTATAATTCCACTTCCTTTAGGGAGTGGCTGAGAGGAACACACAGCTCTGGTGTGTGGGGAGCATTATTTGTCACATGAGGGGAGTCATCACGGTCCCACCACCCCCTGCGGTCGGCCTCTGTCCCCTCCAGGGCTCTGCTGATGTAATCTGCCAAACTCAAACTTGCATGTACACAGATGAGATAAGAGGCCCCAAGGCCGACTTATCTGCTGTTATCAGAGGAGAGGAGCCATCCAACGTTCCTTCTTTCCCTCTTGTGTCCTGCTGTTGTGTCACACTGAGGCACATGTGTGTGATGACATCACAAGGGGGGCAACAACAGCCCAAAAGCGCCCAAATCCTAAACTTAAATGATGGCTGTCGGAAGTTAACTACATCGCAAATGTCAACACTATCGCTGTGCTGTTCTGCTATGGGAGCTCGCTGAAAGGGAGAGCTATTTTAAACAACTTCACTTGTAGCAGCTCCTGTTTTTGGATGTTCTAATTTGTCTGAAGCTATTTGTGTGCTGCTGAATAGACGTTGTGTTTTCCCATGGTGCTCAGCATGTTGAACGCTAAGCACTGGAAACATGAAGAAAGGTAACATGGTCATAATGAGGGAAATGATGTGCACGTTTATGAAGGATCTTTGGCCTGGTTGCCCGAGGAGCCATTATAATGATATGGAGGCTGCCTCGGTTGCACAGTCGTAGTCGTTGCATGCAACCGCAGTACCTCCGTATGAGGCACCCTCCACAAAAATAATGTGTTTGGCCTAGCCTGTCGGCCGGCTCTACAGCTCCGGGTTAAGCGGCTTGCCGACCTCAAAGCGCGGGGTCAGTGTGGAGGAAAAAACATCACACAAGAACCACAATTGCAGCCCTCAAACATGAAAAGTCTCTTTTTATTTTTGACAGGCTTGCCATGTTTAATGGCCGGTTGTGTGTGCTGCATAAACAAACAGTGAGGCCGGGGCCTGTGCGAGCCGCCAACAGCAGCGGCTTCGGTGGCGAGCTGGATTACAGGCTAGCACAGAGACGTGGTTAGGATGGCACTCGCAAACACTCGGCTACAGTCAATGTAGCCAGCCAGCGCTCTCCCACTTTCTAACAGCTCAGTGGTGACTTAACATTTCCAGATGTCAGAGCTCAGACCGCACTCTTGCCTCACTTAGGTGTCAAATATTTCCTGCATCATAATGTTGACTTTTCCGTTTTGCACAAGCCGGACTAGTTCATAAATGTAAACATACAGTCTTTTCCTGTAGACATGGCTATATTCATTTACTTCAGTTAGAAAACTGCCTCTGTCTTTAGGTTAGGTCTCATTTCAAGAGGACTGATACTATCATTAAATGTATATCTAATACTCATTTACATACATCCACTAGGTTTATTATTGTGGTTGCGGTTTACAGTGGTATCGAATGCTTTGCTTTGTACTCACACTTGGAGCTAAACAAAATAACCAAAGTGCGGTCGTCCCTCCAAGTGTCGCGGTTTGAAGACCTACCTATCACGTTTTATTATTTACATTTTACTGTAATGTTTGGTGAAACATACAAGTGGTAGATTTTTATCTCACATAATCATAATAATAACACGGGTCACTGCTGCAGCCATAACTTAGCTAAAACTCAACTCTGAACCCCCCGACCTCACTTCCTGTTCTCGACACATCCGTAATACATTCACGATATTGCAGTTTGTTTGTCGCTTTCTCGCTACATCACAGCTTTTCAAATTACTTAATTAAGTACTTAATTAGGGCTGCACAGCGGTCGAGTGGTTAGCATGCAGACCTCATAGCTAGGAGACCCGAGTTCAATCCCACCCTCAGAGTTTGCATGTTCTCCCCGTGCATGCGTGGGTTTTCTCCGGTTTCCTCCCACATTCCAAAAATATGCTAGGTTAATTGGCGACTCCAAATTGTCCATAGGTATGAATGTGAGTGTGACTGGTTGTTTGTCTATATGTGCCCTGCTCTCGCACAAAGACAGCTGGGATAGGCTCCAGCACTGCCCGCGACCCTCGTGAGGATAAGCAGTAAAAAATGAATGAATGAATGAAGTACTTAATTATTGCTATTATTAGTCAAAACATTGAAATTTAAGTGATATATAGTATTCTGGCCACTAGGTAGCAGTAATGACACAAAAAATTGAGACATTACCTTATATTACCTTAACACTGCATTAAGTCATGAAGTCATCCATGGCGTGTCCGACATTAACACTAATTAACACTAATTAATGGTTCCAACAACAAAACATAAGCATTCAAACTTACTGTAGCATGTTTCCGGTAGCCGGACTCGAACATCGCATACGTCACCAGGCATACTTCCACGATGGCACCACCATCGCCAACGGTTCTCTATCAAATGTGTTGCATGTTTTTTTGGGAATGGATTAATTGCATTGATATTATTTGTTTCTGTACATTTCCATTTTAATCCGACCTTTGTCTGCATCGGCAACATCTCTCATTATGATACAGTGCTGTTATACACCATTGTAAACTACAACCTTTCCTATTTATGTGTGCACTGCTGAGTTGCTATATTAGTGGACTGCCTGTGTCGCCCCGCTCTGCTAATGACAGTGAATTTAATTGGTACCAGCAGAACCCCCGGCTGACTGTAACTTATTTAGCCGCTGTCAGCAGGTCAAGCTACGCTGCACATAAACACATCTCATTAGTCCTCTGTCCTTTGTCTCCCACTCTAGCTTCCTGCACGGTTTATCTCCATTGATTTAAATTTCACACCATAATAAGATTCTTCCACGCAGGATGGATAGGAAGGAGGCTGTAATGCCATTTTTCACCCTCACTGTGAGGTAGAGAGGATAAATATAGAAGCTAGGCATTGTGTGTGTATAAGGAAGGATCAAATTCCAATTCAAACAGAAGCACAATGAACACAAGGTTGATGTTGATCGCTGTTAAACATACGTCTCACACCAAAATGCATTGATGAACCCTGGGTCATTAACAGGGGCATCACACACAAATACATCAAGCAATGAGTAAATACAGATTTGACCCTAATATAAGACAACATATCATTGTTATTTATTCAGGGTCGAAGGATGTATTCATACAAACCAAGGGGTGGCACCAAAGGTCATTTCCCTTTGAAGTCAGAGCTTTTCTTATAGTCACTCACACACAATAGTGACCTGCTGGAAAAAAGTGGGCTAATTTTTAAATATCATCATATCATATAATAGTAATCATTGAAACAAGAGATCTATCTAGCAGCTAGGAAATATGAGAACATTTTTATTACAAGCTATGTAAACTTAAAAGAGGATTTTAAAAAGATATACATTTTGTTTAAAAATCACATGTCACAGCAATATTTTTATATATACTTTTGTAAAAGTAGCATAATAGACTCATAAAGAATATATATTATAAACAAGCTAAATACGAAACAAATAATAATTATACTATTAATAAAGATACACTATCCAAAAGCCAAATGATGAATAATTATATGAATCCCAACAATAGTAGCCCCCCTCCCCTCATACACAACTCAACGTGCCCTAATAAGCTCCATGGATGGTGGGTTTATCCCTCCCCAGTGGTGGTTCTGGCAATGTGCTACTAACACTATGCCTGTAAATCCAGTGTAAGTCTGCAGAGGAGGGATTTATGGGCCTGCAGAGGTGAGCTTTCAGAACTCCTCCTTGCTTCCTGGAGAACTACGTGCGTGACATGCAAATGCAATCATTTGCCGGGTCAATTATCCTTCTTGCCTACACTCTATTTGGCTGCAGCTCTTTTTGGCTGCTGATGGATAGAGAGATAACCCCGAGCTTTGTTTGATCCCTGACAGGCGCAGCTTGTCAGCCTGTGCTGGCGAAACATCCCTAATCAAAGAATCTCTTGCAGCGAGCCAGCGGATTGTGCAGGGGCGAGTGTCACTGCAGCCTTTCATGTTGTGTGGCTGAAGGGAGAAAAAGGCTGAGAAATATCTTTAGCAGGTACACTGTGCTCTTTGTTTACACGTTCTCTTGTGTGATGCACAGATGGCCAACAATTATTTCTCTGTGTGTGTTTTCGCCGCTGGCGGGCCACCAGTTTGTGTGAGATTGGTGTAATCCTTTATTATTTATGACTGTCTAGGATTTTTTGGTATCAAGATTGAACACAATCTGTTAAATAACACAGAGAGGAGAGAATCAGGCGGCGGAGTGGAATGAAATACAAAGAAAGCAAGACTACACATGGAAATGAAGACGCCACGCTCACTGTTAGCACCGCTACTAAATCCAGCACACTTTAATCCCATTAACACTGACTAAATAAACCATTTGTTTTAAGCTTGCCACTGGTGCTGTTTATGCTAATAGGCTGCTCGCTCCGGGCGCTTTCACAAGACTTTTGGAGGGCACCGGCTAATAATTAGATTTAATAAGGAAGTCAATTTCTATACTCATTTCAAATAAAAATAAGGCACTTAGGCTCTCATAGGACAGGCTTTAATTTGTTGATTTTGGCCAAGCTTCCTCTCTATTAGGGTTTCCTCCCACATTCCAAAAACATGCTAGGTTAATTGCTGACTCCAAATTGTCCATAGGTATGAATGTGAGTGTGAATGGTTGTTTGACTATATGTGCCCTGTGATTGGCTGGCGACCAGTCCATGGTATACCCCGCCTCTCGCCCAAAGACAGTTGAGAGTTGAGCTCCAGCACCCCGATAAGCGGTAGAAAATGAATGAATGAATGAATGAATATAGCTTGTTGCCACTTGTTGCTAGGCAGAATTGATGGAAGTCAATGATAAAGGAATACCATCACCCCATGATAAATTGATTTTTTTTGTATTAACCCAAAGGATTAGATGTCTAGGATAAGCGGTGTAGAAAATTGATGGTTGCTGAGATGTCTTGCTCCAGTACTGAGTGTGAACTATTGTGCTGTGTTGTGAAGTGGATAAAGGTGCTGCTTGTGTCCTGCACAGCCAAGCTCAACATCCCGATGGAGCGCTGGGTTCTGCTCCACCGGGCCCCATGAGCACAAGGTTCCAGCTGGAAGAGCTCTCTGATCTGCTGTCAGACACCATACTTTTTTTTTTTTTTTTACTGATAACTTCCTCACAGCTCTGTATTATTCTTCCCCCCCGTCTGCTTTCTCTGCCTCTGTTTTTCAACTCAATAACGGAAGCAGCTCCTGGTGAGGAGATCATTTCTTTCAAGCAGGTATCAGCTCTTGAGTGGAGATGGACATCTACACTTGTTGTGCTAGTGAGGTGGTACACTGCAGCCACACAAGAAGATGCAAGGCCTACATTCTTGGAAGGGAAGATCATGTTCACCATCACAAGCCAAACACTTCACACACTCCAACCCCTGAAAACACCAGGAGACAGTCATGTGAAGACATTCCCATGCTATGTGAAAGGGATCATGAACCATGACTGAATTTAGACACAAAGAATCTTTTTAATCACATCAGCCATTGAGGAAACTGGATTAAAGTAACAAATAAGATTCTCCTTCGTCAACTCTCACCGCTTGATCCTCTGATGGGTTTAGTGTTGAATCTTTTTAAGGCGTTTGTGTCCCAAATTATGGAACATGTCCAGGGGGAGAGTGTGGGTAGGTGGAGTCTGGCGGTGAAGCAGCTGCAGTGGTGTCGTGTACCCGTAGGGTTGGGTTGCATCAGTGGTTCTCAAGTGGTGGATCGGGACCCAAAAGTGGGTTGAGGATCCATTTTGGGTGGGTCACAGAATTACATTAAAGGGAACTATTATGCTCATTTCCCACCCTTTGTATTGAGTTGTGGACTCCTATAGAGCAGCTACACACAATAACCCGTACAGAAAGCTTTCTAGATCTTCCAGAATCTGCACCTATTCTAGTAGGCACTGCAACAATAGATGGGCTCGGCTTGAAGCTAATTAGCTGAGCTAACGTTTTGTACCACAGTCGCTGCCGTAGTTGTAACATTAGTGGCAGCGCATAATATTGACAATTTTGCATGCTCTGAGCATTAGCGGCCTGCGGCTCGTTTTATAATGCGCCGTGCCACATTGTGGAAATATAATTAAAATTTCAAAAAACATTAAAAATGTGGAAAATTTAGCTAAAGGAAAAAGCGGTAGAAAATGAATGAATGAATGAATTTTGTAAACAGGAAAAAGGTGCCACTAATCACAAATAACACAAAGCTTTGTCTTTAATTATACTGTAAAAACCCATACAAATATCAAAGTCCTTGACTTTGTGAAATTTTAGAGATCTTATATGGGGCTATTTTTGTATTTATTTTAAAATTATGCATTATTTGTATGCATTGTTATGTTCTTCATCATTCCTGCTTCATGTTTTGCTCATGCTAGGCGCATTTGAAGTGGAAAAACATTGTATGACATTCAATTGGAAAGGTTTTCTAACTGCATTCTAATATTCTCACGATATTCTAACAGAACCAACATGGCAATTGCTGGCATTGCTCCTTTAGAGACGATTGTCCCATGGTCGTGTGTGTGTTTACACTGCCAGCTTCCTTAACAAGAATTTCACTACATTATCAAGTGAACCCACACATACATATACACATACACATTCATATACACATACACACAACTGCTGTTTGCTCTCACTTTTCCCCCCTGCTCCTTCATTACTCAGATGTGTGCAGTGAGACGAATGTGACAAAATTCACAGCAAAACTTGAAGATGACATTTGCATAACACCACAAACAGCTGGCTCATTTTTTAATTCTTCTGTAATCCGACTGACAGACTGCAAAAAAATCACTTGTGGGAGAAGAGTTATCTTTATCAGAAACAAATTCTTAATAATTACAAATCTCACATCTGCAAAAGTAGATGTGTGTACTGTCCTGACCTGACTTCCTCTTAAGATAAATAAAGGTCAGGATTCTTGCCAACGGCGGTGTCTTTGTTTTGTCTCATGTCTGCATTTTTTGCCCTTTGATAAGGACCTTTCATGCTGTGCTCATTGATCAATGCCTTATGAGTCACCCTGATAATGCACTGGGGGGAATTCATCTTGCCACTGCACACCGGACGCCCTTTGTTACATGGAATGCCTGCCTCACTGAATGACATGTCCATGGTATACACAAAATGTATGTTTGTTTGGGAGTATGCAGTGTGCTTCTCCATGTAAACAGAGAGCGCTCATGTGTAGGTATGTGCAACACAAACTCTTCCTCGGCAGCATGAGCACAAACATTTTCTGCTTTGTGATCAAGAACGTGTATGGGGGGAAAAATGCCAGAGTCATTTATTAACTCCTGAGTCGCATTAATGATCTCCAACTACTACACAATCCTCAAATAATGTGTGGGCTCACAGTAAGTATAGTGGCGCCATATTGTTTGTCTTCTTAAGGTGGTGGTATCCAAAATATTTGGTTATTTTTATTGGCCCAAGGCAACAAAAACATGATGACTGTGTGCAGAAAATATTTTTTAAATGATACTTTATATTATTAAGGGAAAAAAACAATCCAAACCTTCATAATCCTGTGTTGACAAGTGATTGCTCCCACTCTATCAAAACATATGTTAACTCAGATTAATTGAAATCCATCAGTCTGGAAAAGGTTATAAAGCCATTGCTAAAGCTCTGGGACTCCAGCAAACCACAGTGAGAGCCATTATCCACAAAGGGCAAAAACATGGTGGACAGTGGTGAACCTTCCCAGATGTGGCCGATCAACCAAAATTACCCCAAGAGTGCAGCAACAACTCATCCAAGAGGTTTTTTTTTGGCATCTTGGTGATCCTCAAGACCTTTGGGAAAATACTTTGTTGTTTGTATGTTTTTGACCCAGTACAGCTGACGTAAAAGTAAGACCTCATTTGAGTAAAATATGGTGGTGGCAGTGTGCTTGAGGACCTGGAGGACTTGCTGTGATTAATTTAAGTGTGACATACATGCAAAAACATAAGGTTCCTCGTTCATCGCAGCTAATTGGTACCGTGATAGGTGAATTTCAACATATTCAATATCAATAAATGGAATATTTTTGTAGTTAGCATACAAAACCTGTTTATGACCTAAAACTGTTAACATTATTAGAACACCCCTACAGTCACCTTTATACATGTATTATCTAATATAGTAGATATGATAAGTAATATAATAAGGCATAATCCCTACTCACATTAGAGGTAGAATGAGTCGGAATGCTGTTGGAATGAAAATTCCTGGTTTATTCCTGGATATTTGATGTGAATTATGAAAATTCTGAGCTCATTCTAAATATAACAAGCCCATTTTGGTGGCAGGAAGAACGACATTCATTGTCAGTAAATGTGTCTCATGTAAACGGCCTCCAAATAAGAGGTTCCACAGTAGAGATAAAACTGTGAATACTACTATGAGATGATGCTAACTGTTCCACGGTAGAAAATCTTTGTTCTGTATGAATGTTGTGCCTAAAGTGAGCTGTTTTCAAAGCGGCAGCAGCAGAGAGGACAATCCCTGCTCTGTCAAGAATTGGAGCCACCTCTGCAAATAGGCCAGTGTGCAATGCCTGAGGCTGGGTGTTCCAGTCAGGCTAGGGTTTCCGTGTAAATAAACAGTGCGGGGGTCTCACAGGGTGGATACCCCCCCCCCCTCCCCACCTTGCTCTCTGGGGTTTGGTCCAGTCTTTGTTGCCTTTAATCCAAGTGTTCTCTATTGCAAAGCAGAAGGGGATCGGGGGGTTGCCTGGCTCAGATTAAGCCGACAGCTCTTGTGTGTACTTGAGTTTCTCACACAGTTCCTACTCTTTTTTTGGGGGGAGAGGAAAAAAAACACAGTCATCCCACATCCTCTTTAGGTGGCTGACAAGAATGACAAGTAGACAAATGCTGGGCGCAGACCCTAACATGACAC
The DNA here is from genome assembly GCF_037039965.1 of Doryrhamphus excisus. Lineage (NCBI taxonomy): Eukaryota > Metazoa > Chordata > Actinopteri > Syngnathiformes > Syngnathidae > Doryrhamphus > Doryrhamphus excisus. The sequence continues at coordinate 7,618,204 of NC_136357.1, read as the reverse complement.
AATGACCTTTGCTTTGCCACTATACAACCATGGCATGCTTTCACACTTCAGGCCTGGGAGAAGATTACTCCACTGAGCATACAGTATGTGCATGCAGTAATAAATACCTTTTAGTTCCATATCGGCTACTAAAGTTGCATTTGAGTAAATAATGATAAATCATAGTTTAAAAAAAGTGATTTGTATGCTCCAGGTGGGTACTAGTAGGAGGTATTGTTTAGCCTATATTAGTGTTTTTGCTGGCCCTGTTTACAAGACAATGTTATGTTTTCTGTTATGTTCAATTGCCATGTTAAAGTAGTTCCACATGCAGATGACCACAGGAAACACCAGAAAACAGTTTTGGACACATTTGCTAATATTTTTTTACCATTTCATCCATGTGCCCAAATGGCACATAGTCCACCATGTTTTGGAATAAGTCTCCCAGAGTGGAGAGAACAAATACGTTATTTTAGTGAAATGATGATGTCACAGTTTCTCTCCACTCTGGAGTTGACAACACTACAGGCTTGTGTTCATGCTGCATAAATTAATGATTTTCCTGGGACTTCTACAGCAATCTCTGCTATTATGCCACTATGGGGAGCAGAAAGGGATCTTGGACAATGGCTACCACCAGATGCTCCTAAATTCACCACAAAGCACAGCTACAATACCACACCAATAAACATGCATGCTAAAATGCCGATGTGTGTGTTCAACCCAGAGGACCGTCGGGCCTGGGACCATGATAGTCAACGATAGCCAACAAGAGAGATAAAAGATAAAACAGTGAGACTGACTTCAGAAATCAGATCTTCTTCTTTTTATATTCCTCCATTCTGGATACCTTGTGGCTCATTGCTGCCTCTCATAGGTCAGTCCAGGTACTACATTAGGTTGCCGCTTGCTACATCTCTCACTACACCCCCCCTAAAAATACACTGTAATGTCCATGCCAGACCACTAGTAGGCACTGTGACTACATCAATCATAGGTAGGTGCTACCATGATGACATGCATGACAGTAGTAAAAAAAATTGCCTGAATCAATACTCTTTTTTTAGACAAACAATAATACTATCTTCTGGAAAACTCCCAAATTAATTTTTATATGTATGCATTTTTATGTCAATAACAATATATATTTTAAAAAAAGTTTTGTGTAAATACATAGCTTCCAAATGTGAAAACGTATGACCTGTCACCAACTGTCCCATGGTAGAACATGTTTGTTCTATATGAATGCGGTGCAGAAGGTGAGTTAGGTAGGTCCTTTAGCTTTGTGAAAAACGCTAAAAACATTATAAGTGTGCATAGGGAAAACTACAGGTTGTAATGTTACAACTACTTCCTTTTCCTCTTTTGTTTAATATTGTCTCTCATTACTACGTGGTGGTAACAGATTGTTTGAACAGGAGAGAGAAGCCATTGGAAGCTAATTAAGCAGCTATTCCAGCCTCCATTCACAGGCAAGGACTGAGGAGCACAGGCATTTGTCAACGCTTGACCCCGCGTGGTATTGATTGACAACGCTGCCTCGTGACTGACAGGCTCCACAGCCACCAACCAATCACAGGCCGGCCTGTAAGTGAGCTGGTTTTCCATTGGTCGAGACGCCTTAAAGCCGCAGAGAAACCCCACGTGGGGGACAGCTCGAAAACAAGGCTGAGCAGACATGGCTGATGTAAATATCACACAAAGACAACCCTCTGCCCTATACACTACTCCTGCTGTTAGACCACGAATGGGATCGGATGTGTCGTACAGAACGACGACGAAGCTTTAATTTTAATCGCCGATCGATTGGTCATTGAGGTGTCCTTCATGGTCGAAGGGTTTTACTTTAGTTCACATATGTGGCTGTAGCATCGACGTCTCACACACACACACGTTCGCTGTCCTTCTAGACAATGAATTATAACATGTAGATTTGGTCGCTAATGAGGATGTGCAGTATGTGTTGTCTCTGTCCAATTTGAATGGTTGTTTGTGTGGATCAGCAGCAAAGGGGGTCGGGCGAATGACGTGGTGACGTCATACGTACAATGCGCTAACCCCACGTGGGGTCGCCGCCCTCCGATAGGCAGATGTGGCAGTCTTCCTGGCGAGTAATCCGATTGGACAGATAGGCGCTTTCACGGCAGCTCAGCCCCGCTGCCTGTGTGTGGTAACCGGGCTAAACTGGACAACCGAGAGGGAGATGGTGGAGAGCACCATGTTTTAAACAGTCTCCTTTTTTTGGGCGTATTTCGGAGATACATTCCCGCTTTTCTTTCGGGGGATTACAGCGGACACATTCCGTGGAGGTTCGCGGCTTGAAGGAGAAAAGTAGTTTTTGTTCTAGCCCTGACCGCACCGCCAACACCGCCGTGTTCTTTGCCCACTGCTGCCTTCGCGGTGCGGCTCCGCAAAGATGATGCTCTATTACGATCTCGTTTGGACGGATTAAAAGACTGCTTTCTCTTCTTCGGTACGTGTTAAAATGAGCAGCCCGTACTCTTTTCTCGGCTTCATGTGACATTTTAGGGCGCTTCGAAGGACTCGAAGGGAAGCCGTTTCCTCCTGTATGCGGAGATTTGGTGCTTTTATTGAGATTTTAAACCGTCAACACATACAGCTCTTATCGCACCTGCGTAAAAGTGCCTACTCCTTTTTTTTTGTTCAATGGTATTATAAGAATAGGTGACCCTGTTTTTGGTTTCTGGCTTCCGTACTGATTGCTTTATTCTCACAGGGATTATTAGTTGCAAACAAAAGTGCATTTGATTGGTGATTAAACCGCGTCATTTCCTCAACACAGGCTATTCACGACCTCTCCTGCACCAACAACAAGCCCCTTGCCTGCTCCTTTTTTTCTACCATTTTGTCAAAGGACCTGCAGAAATAAACAAAGGGTTCTTTTTTTCAAGATGTATCCACAAGGCCGACATCCGGTAAGAGGCGCTTCCTCCTCTGTGCATAGCATGCATGTTTATTGGTGGTGTTGACATGGTGCCTCCCTCCCTGCACCCCATCAAGTGTCTATAAGATTATATTTCAACGATACATGGTGGTAAATAGAAGTGTGAATATGACGACAGGTGTTGTGTTTAATTGACCAATCTTTGTGTTTTTAACAATCTTAAGTTATTAACATGTGTCAAAAGTGTGAATTGTACAAAGTAATGACTTGGGCTTGTGTTTTTTTTTTATAATTCAGGCTCCTCATCAGCCCGGCCAGCCTGGCTTCAAATTCACCGTAGCTGAATCTTGTGACAGAATTAAAGATGAATTCCAGTTCCTGCAAGCCCAGTATCACAGGTACACTTGACAAAAGAAGTTATATTTGATTCCAGGCAAAATGAATCGGTCCTGTAATCTGCTGCCAAGTGGTTAAGTGAGTTATGCAAGTGACAGAGAGCCTGAAATTGACACCTTCTCTCCTATTTTAGTCTTAAGGTGGAGTATGACAAGCTGGCCAATGAGAAGACAGAGATGCAGCGCCACTATGTCATGGTAAGGTAGCAATGCTATAGGTAGCAATTACGGCCCCAAAATGCACGGCTTGCTAACGAGCTAGTTTGGGTGGAGTGAGACAGCAGCATCTATTGTGATCACCTGTGTGGTTGCTAGGGTGGCTTGAGCATCAAGTACGGGCCTGTGAAATCCCCTAGGAGGTTGGTTGATAAAGGGGGGGGTGTCCTTCTGACTGACAGACAGGCGGCAGTAGGCCGAAGCTCCATTAAAGCGCACCCCTGGTCTCTAAGGGTCGACCACGGCGTTGCCCTCTGTGTGTGCTGATCTGATTATTCTCCTAGGAGACTTCACGCTCAGACACATGCATGGCCGTAAATGAGGGGCACTGTGTGGGAAAATGCTATCAAACAAAATGGAGGAGCAAGCTGTGGTTCAGTGTGACTTTGGAAAACCTAGGTGTGCCGGTGATGTGTGAATTTAACATGCGACATGACGTAACGAAAGACATGTTTGTGCCCCCCCCCCGTCATCCCAAGTAAACATGGACTTCCAGCGACAACTTGCAGGTTGAAGCTAAACATTTCTTTTTATAAGCGAGGAAAACAACATGTCAGGCTGACAGGGAGGAGGTTAGGTAAACACACGAGGAAGTATACGGTGTCAACTTACACTCCTGGCTGCTAGGGACTCCTGTATCTCTTATAGAATGGCTTTCTTGTTTGAGACTTAAGTTTTTTGCCATGCTAATGGACTGAATAATACATTGGCTTCATCAGAATGACCGGAAAGCCATTTGTGGCCCAGCTGCCACCTGTAGCCTCCTCAAGCAGAGACGCACTGACCTGGCTGCAAATAAAGAGTGTTGAGCAAACACTTTAGACTAAGTAAATAGACACCCTGGAGATCTGAGGGAGAATGCCGATCAATACATTGAACGCTTTTATTCTCTGTACCCTCACTGGAAAAGCAGAATGTCTATTTATGGTCACTCTTTGATCTCCTTTTACGTCTCATCTAAGTTGATCGTATTTGCTCCCAGTTGCTGCTGGTTTGGAACCATGTCGTGATGCAATTAGAGTAGTGGTCAATTCAGTTATTGATCTTGCATCCTCTGTGTATTACAGAACAACTTATAGTAAATAATGCAAATAGAAAGTACTTTCTTTAATGTATGTGAAGTTTAAGTTCATATGCTGACATCAAGCATGATGACATGAATGACCGTAGGAAAAAAAAAAGAAGATAGCCAGAATGAATACTTGCTGAGCTGAGGATTTCCTCAATGTGTTGATGTCAGCGTTTGCATCTCTTCATATTTTTCCGGGATATTACATGATGTCTTTGTTTCCTTTGCAGTACTATGAGATGTCTTATGGGCTCAACATTGAGATGCACAAACAGGTAGGTACCCTCTTGTTGCTCATTTTAAATCAGTTCACTGCCTTTTTCTTTTGTCGTGGGACATCAAACCTGATAGCAGGCTATGATCTATATAGAGTTTTGACATCATGCTGTAAACACACACTCCTGCTGTTCTCAAAGACAGCAGGGATCTTGTCTCAGTTGAATATTGTGAGCTTCTTAAGAAAATTGGCCAGAAGATTGAAATCCTTCAGGATTTATCTCAGCCTTGTTGATTAGATTAAAGGTAGACTTTGGCTGGGTCGGCCTTTGGTTTCCTGATTAAAGGCAGCATATTAATGATCAGGTTGAGGGATGATCTATGTAATTACAGAAAGGAGGGCAGAAGTCATTGTGCTTCTATCGTCCAAACGTAGTGTTGTAATGCAAAGACCATTCAAATTGTGTCCATCATCATCAACATGTGTTGTGATGGGATTCAAAAGAATCGTTGGACCTTTTGGCATCCTTTAGTTGTGTTACCAGGTGTGGTAAAGGACACGTTGTATGCTGTTTGTTTGTGGGCAACTAAGTAAATGGAATGGAATACCAAATCTGCCACTTTGAAAATGTTGTGGATACAACACGGAGGTTTATAGAAGGACTTTGCAAAGTGTATATATATATATATATATATATATATATATAAAAAACGCCCTGAAAAATGATTTTTCTGGAGCATCACCCCAGACTATGTTGACTTGATTACTGTGGTAACTCTGTTACCTTTGCCGCAACATAACGGAGGTTATCTTAGCATGTTGAAACAATGTTTTTCATTATTTTTCTGAAGCTGCTGCATGTCCCCTGAAGGCATCCGGCGCCTCTCAGGGGAGGCCTGCTTCACACTTTGAAAACCCCTGTTTTGAAGCCTTGTTTGTTGTTTACGGATATAGGTCACCACATAGAGCTGTTTCACTTGGTGGAAATACGGCATAAGTCTCTTGATTCCCTGATGTTTAAAAACGGTGAGGTCACCCCTCCCCCGCAATGGCCCCGCTGGGCTAATGACAGTGCTGGAGGCGTAGTGTGATCCATCAGAGTCTGGGCCGTGTGTCACGCTGCCACATGTCTGTCAGAGCCGGGGCCACTCTGATAGCTTCTGTCAGGCACTTATCGCCAACCATAGGGCCGAGGAGGGGGGATGGTGAGCGTGGAGGAGAAGGAGAATAAAGCTGAGTTGGGGGTGGGGCGGGGCGACAACCCCAGCTTTGTGTAAACAGGTTAATCGACTGATCCATTTTAGTGGCTGACTTTTTTTTTATCAGGAACCTCAACAGAGCTGCTGGAAGTGCTTGAATAATTCATCAGTGGGGCCCTAACCTGCTGAACGGCATGTTTGTGAGCAAACAGTGCGGGCCCCCATCCATGCAGCTCAGGCTGGGGGAGGTGTGGAGAAGATGGAGAGTGGTTAACAGGCAGTGAGGGTGGGTTGGATTATTGGATGCACACAAGCATATTATTTTCCCGCCAGCAGATTTATTCCATAGTGAGGAAATCCATTCTTATAACCGTGCATATTTTTTTTCAATCATAATTCAGATTTCAGCTTGCATACATCAGCTCAGATGGACTGACGTGACTGTGCTATTTCATCTCTCTCTCGACATCCTAATACGTGACAGACTATATGCATGACGTCTGCTGGTAATTACCATCATCTGGTGCTTGTTACCTCAGTCCAATTACCTGCAGTTGTCACTCAGGACAAGGCTGACCACAGATTTGTTTGGAATGTAGAAGACTGTCAACCATAACCGGAGCCAAAACAAACATAGTGGAACTGCTGTACATACAAATAGTGGTAGTACTGCATGTAGAAGAACGTGTAAAAGGATTACCCCCACTATTATTATATGCTTCATAACCTCAATTAATTTTTTTTTCGGTGAAAAAAATCACATGATCGGCATTTGCAGATGAATGCCTTTCAACATCTCAAAAGCTAACGCTAACTAATGTCAGCATCCTCCCAACTTTCCTTCACAGTGCGCAGGCGTGCCATAACAAAAACCATCATGCCTGTGGAGCTTAACCGCTAACACATGCCACAAAAACGATCTTGCAGGGATAGGATGTTAAAAAGCTTTAATACGGCATTTGAACAACAAACACTTGATTGAGTATGGTGAGTTTTTGAGGCTCACTGTGTGGTTGTCAGTCAAACCGCAGCTAATGCAGCCACGTGGACAAGAACCGCCCGTATCTGCATGACAGTCAGAAGGCTAAGCAAATATCTGAAAAATAATGGACGAGATGACCAACCTTTCTCAGTGGTGGAAGACACCGGGTCCGCCGAGTGCTCTCTCACTTACCTGGAAGTCCTGTTGGAGCTGCACCAATGTACTCTCACATCTAAATTTAGTCTCTTTAAAGAAGTCATTTCATCCTCTGTAAGTTTATAAGGTTCCTTTTTTCACATCAGTCACCAATTCTCGGTCACATGAAAAAAATCACATTGCTAATTTTATTAGTGATTACCTATTTTTGGACACCCTGGCAGTCAAGGGACAATTGTCCTGACTTTTCTCCTTTATACGGCACCGCTGGCCAATAACACTTATTATAAATAAATGGAAAAATGTATAATGAATCTGTGTGATAGGTATCGGTATTGGCAGATTTCAGCCCATGCCCAGAATCGGAACATCCACGGCATCGCTACTTGTTTTTCTTAAAAAAAATAATAGCATTATCTAAACACCTTGTCAACGTAAACATAGGCAGCTTTACTTACCAGAGAAGCAATGACACACATCTTTCACCTGGTGTGGTACAGTCCTGGTTCATACTGAAGTGCTTTTATTTTGAATCTTACTGTGCACTGAACAGGAAGTCATCGCTGGCACGATTTATGCTGTGTAGCTAGATGAGGGATGTGAGACCACACAAGTTCAATCTCCATTTTGGGTTATTTTGTATAAACACATGAAACTTCGGTCCTAATGGCCACCCCTACGACCAACTTTTAGTAATTTTAGTAATCGATTTTAGTAACCTGAGTGTTTTTGTGCGTGTACTTGCCTCTTTTGCCTTGATTGTAGCAAATGTGCCTTAATTCCGTCCTGCTAGAACAATAGTCAGTTTAGTCATTCTGGCATCTTAGCTAATTTGGTGGTCCTCCAAATCAGACAGATCAAGTAGTGTTTGCCGACTGATCATGTGACCAACTGTTTTCCCTCGTTATTTAATCCTTGTCACTGTCTTGACTCCATTTTCTCTGCTGATGGCTACGGGCAAACACCTCAGTGCATGCTGACTGACAAGGCAGCCTGAGAGTGCTCTTAAAGTGGTGCTACACAAGTCCGAGTACCTGTAATTGTCTGTAGCAGCAGCAGCAGCATAAAGCTGGCCTCTCAAGGGCTGAGCTGTCATCTACTAAAAGTGACAGTAACAGCCCGTTTTTATCTGCCAGCGGGAGCAACAACAGCAAAAACTCCTCCCAGCTTTGCAATGCATCTTTTCTTGACAGCAGTGGCGAGCAGAGTCGATGCATGGTCCATGTATTTGCATGCTGTGTTGCAAGCCAGTTGCTCAGGGCCCCGGTGGATGAGCCACTTCCTGACCTCTCCAGCCAGCTGTCATGGTGACACTAAGCTACAGAGGAATGGGCCGTGCGCTCAAGGCCTTTTTGCAAATCCTGTCAAATGTTCGACTGCTATTGACGTGGCTTATCTTGACAAACATGGATTACACAGGCTAGGGTGCTTTTCAACCATTTCTGAAGGCCCTTCTTGAACCCTGTCCAGAGCACGTACTTGATTGCATTAATACACATACTCATAAATCCTTTATCTAGCCATCTTCAATGATTGTTCAGCATTTTTATTGCATGCCAAACAAGCAAGCAAGGGTTCAACGTCTTTCATTAATAATCTACATTGTTCTCTTAAGGGATATCCTTTGGATCTATTACCACGAATGTCATTCTCTATTCAGTTACAGCATAGTCTAGAATAGTTGCGGCTTGTAGTTGCAATGCGGGGTTTGTAGTGAGATGGCAATAGCTTTGTTGACTATGTAGATCATATGACATCATTCCGACCAGTAAAGTCATCAAATATGTAGAGCATGAAAGCACAGTTTTTTTCTTTCTTCCATTCTTTATCCCACTGTCACACATAATTAAACGTATCATACAATACAATACAGTACAGTTCAAAAAACACTTCTTGAAAGCATAGTGTAGTACTATGGCTCTCAACTCTGAATCTTTAGATCGTGGTCAGAGACCCCTGCGTGCACAGAGCAGAGGCGGGCCAGACGTGTTACAATAACAAAGACTTAAAAACTAAGTAGTAGGGTTAAGAAAAAGCATGTCATTGTAAAACAATACTATAATAAAAGACACAAAGAATTGCATATAATAAAGTGTTAAATGCTACCAGAAGTAGTCTCCCATTGAAGTTGGTATGGACCGGTTATTTGTTCATTGTGCGGATGTTGAAGATGTTAATGTGAACTACTGGGTGGAACATAAGGACACTGTATAGTTGTCCTCCATTAGTTTGTCTGATCACATGCTTTCATGTAATTATATTTCATCCTCTCCTCAGCCTGTTTTTTTTTTTTTGTCCATCTGGCTGTCCGTGCTAAGTGGCTATCCATGTTGCAGCTTAGGTCAGCAGGTCTCGTTCTGTTGCACATTACTCTCCAATCTCTCTGGCTCTGCTCAGAGGTAATACGTCAGGCTGCCAAAACTGCCTGGCATTTCTGCCATGTGTAATAAATAAGCTGGCGGTCGGTGAGGTGCACTTTGTGCGTATGTGTGCGGGTGTGCTCCTCCAAATGAAAAATCCGAGCATATCCCTGTGATGTGTTTGTGTTCCGCAGTGGCCCTGGGATGAACTGCAGCTCATAAATTCCATAGATGATGTAGCTTTGGCACTGTTATTTTTCGGCTCCCAGTGCAGAGCTTGAACCTGAACACTCTCATCTTCCATCCCTGGAAGAAAAGAGGAGGTAGAGCAAGCCAGCTGTGCAGTGTTTTTACAAGGGGGGAGGTCGATCACACCCCCCTCTGCATATGTCCTCCTCCCACTGCTTTTTTTTTTTTAACCGAGCTTTCATTTGCAGCATTATGTGATCGACAGGCCGAAAATTCAATTTAATGACCTGCCTCCAAGCACGTAATATGATTTTAAAGCCTGTTACGGTCAAGGAGAGGTTCCATTTGCATAATGATCCCAGCAAGATAGGGCTGCAGCCGTTGCCATGGTGCTGGGTAGACAGGCAGAAGAATGGAGGCAGGCCTCTGTGGATGGATTGGGGGCTTGGGAGGGTGGTGGCAGTTGTTTTGCAATGACAAACGGTCCAGGAATAAGGCAATAAGGCGGCTTTGCCTCTAATAGTATTGATAGCTCTGTTGTGCGTTCCCCTTGAAGTCGTTAGGGTGTGTAATTTTTTTTACATTGTGCATGCAAAAATCCTGAAATGTCACATGTAAGTAAACCATAAAATTTGCTTAGTGGGCTTCACTTCCTGGGGTGTGGTTGTGCGGTTTAACATAGAGGTTAAGTGCAGGACACTGTACTCTGAGATGAGGGGAAGGAGGGCAGAGCGAGAGAGGATCCTCTCAATCCAGCAGCACTCTGCTGCTTCATATCCGTTTAGCATGGAGTGCACTCTCAGCACAGCTGTGCTCCATCCCCCTGGGCTCTCCTAATGTTTTAAATCTTTCAAATGTCAATATCACGCTGTTTAGAGGATGTTGAGTCAAGCAGTTCTGATTGCTGCAGTAATTGACTTAATCGGTGTAAACATTAAAGGCGGGGTTATGTGAAGCCATTGTCTGTTTCATATTTTTTACTGTCTCATTTTGCTCCTCTGTTCTTTTCCAGACGGAGATTGCCAAACGGCTCAATGCTATTTTAGCTCAAATTATGCCTTTCCTGTCACAAGAGGTAAGCTTTGAATGCGACTCCATCACATTAAATTAATGCACTTGAATGATAATAAAGTGCTTTTCTAGACAAAGATGCTGAAATACCCACTTTATTTGGATTTGATGACGTTATCGTCTAATTTGCACAGCCCCCAACCGCCCAGTCCCGTCATAATGTGTTTATGGGGTTCAGGTCAGATGTTATTAGATTAACGCCTCAGTTTTGAAGTATAAACACTGTGCATTGCTTCTTTAAAAATAAACTCATTCATTTTTACCGCTTATCCTCACGAGGGTCGCGGGAGTGCTGGAGCCTATCCCAGCTTTCGTCGGGCGAGAAGCGGGGTACACCCTGGACTGGTTGCCAGCCAATCACAGGGCACATATAGACAAACAACCATTCACACTCGCATTCATACCTATGGACAATTTGGCGTCGCCAATTAACCTAGCATGTTTTTGGAATGTGGGAGGAAACCGGAGTACCCGGAGAAAACCCACGCATGCACGGGGAGAACATGCAAACTCCACACAGAGATGGCCGAGGGTGGAATCGAACTCATAGCCGTGAGGCCTGCGTGGTAACCACTCAGCCGTGGCGCAACCTAAAAAGAAACCCAACTCTGCATTATAAACGCATAATCGAATGTTAATATAAACAATGGCTGCAAATAATAAGTGTCAATTAAACTGTTGTCTGAAATCGGTATGTACAGGTTAGCTGTAATAGCTAATTCTTTTAGCCGTGAAAATAATCACAGCTGTCATTCCAAATATATCAGAACATCAACAAAACATCACTCGCTCTCAAAACTCACAACGTCAATGTCGTTAGAGAATGGCATTATACACAAAAATGTATTACTGGCAGACCGCCACAAATAAATAAATGAATGTATGGGAAACATTGGTTAATCCTATAATGCTCATATAAGTGGCTTTAGAGGTATGGATGTATGTATAAATTTGGGTTGATGTTCCACTGCATGTATTTTCGAATAAAGTGTTTAAATTCACAGTGAGTGCTGCATGATGTCCTAATGTGTCTCTGTAAATGTCTTCTCCCCGCAGCACCAACAGCAGGTTGCTCAGGCAGTGGAGCGGGCAAAGCAGGTCACTATGACTGAGCTGAATGCCATCATCGGGGTACGTGGACTTCCCAATCTGCCTCTCACCGTGTGTATACTCCCTTTTTATTCCTTTTTAGAAATAATGTTGGTTATTGACTAAAAGTGCTTGAATAATCATTTGTGTATCCTGCGTTGTAATATACTTCATTAATTGTGTCTCTTTCAATGTAAAGTGTGCTCATATACTATATTTATATTCTTGTTTAGAATTGTAGTCCAGCTATATACACCATAAGTGGAGCTCCTAGCTCTTGAGTTCTTCCCGCTTTGGTCTCTGTGGCATCTTCACTGCCTTGTTGTGTGTTTATAAATGAGAGCCTGAGAGCTCTTGAGAATCCTCCCCTCAGCCTGTATTGCTTTAATTGGTTAAGGTTTTAACGAGGAGCCTCATCCCTCACTGCTGACCTGGATAGCTGTGGGGAATTAAAAGGCTGAGCGTGAGCAGAACGCAGCCAGCGAAAGCTGAGGCGGTGCAGACAGCAGTCGGCCATTACGACTCTGCTGTACACTAGCACAGCACTTGGTGTTCATCACCGCCTTAAAAACACCATCTGTTCCTCATTGATCAGCACCCTCCCGGCAGTGATTGGTTTCACCATCACGCTATCAGTGTTCGACTGTACTTGCAGAGGCTTTAGGAGAGGCTGACTCGATGATTGGAGCCACGTATCGGAATTCAATTGATGCCCTCTTGGGGACTTTTTGTTCCAGGATGATTCCTCTGTAAAATTTGTCTGAGGGGGTTTCTTGAGGCGATTGCTTTTTTTTTTGTTTGGACTGAACCAGATGTTTTATTATACTTCACGGATGGTTCCGGCTTTGTGTGGATGATACAATACAGATGCTTTGTTATGAAGTTCTTTTATTGTACAGTGTGTTACCCATGGGAGTCATTTAGATGCATAGTGGTTTGTGCAATGCAGGTCAAGTTTTAGCCCGTACATGTTTCCATTTAATGTTTAGAGATTAAAATGGCATATCTTGACACAGTTAGGATGATTTTTTTTTGTCGTAAATTTAATATATGATTTGAAACAGCAAAACAGGCTAGTACCCTCTGTGATTGACTTGCAAATTACAAATGTCTCCAAAACAAATCAAGCAGAAAATATGTACTATGTCTGTCTGACGGCGCTTCTCTAAACATTAGAATGACGTCCGGTGGTCGTCTACCATGGTGCATTTTAGCGGTTCTGTTTTTAGCATTGACTTCCCCTATTTTGTGAACCAGTCAGGCCCCCCTTGCCTGGAGTCCTGCATGCCGCTCATGTCGGAGGCGATGCGATGGATATGTTGCTACTATATGTTTTACGAATACCTTCCCATCAGTTATTCATTGAGGAGAGGCTCTGCAAGGCATGCCAAAATCCTCATGCATATTGTAAAGCAAGGTGGGGTGAAAGAGCGTGCCAGGCAGCCTCCAGGAGCTGTCTGCATGCCTTATTGATGGGGCCGAGGGCCATTAATAGGATGCAACTAGGGCAGCCTCGAGTAGAGATCACTGCTAGCAGTTCCAGTTTGAGTCCCTAATAGGCCAAATACAGAAGTAGCCCAGATTTCCCTGTTCCTGCAACGAGTAGCCATGTGCAAGTGTCTTTTTTTAATTGATGTTCAACAGTAAGGTGATAGTGTTTGTGTTTACACCATAAGTAGCGGTGTAATGTATGTCTATACGTATACATGCAGGGTGAACACCTTTGCCATTGAGCAAATGCATCATATTTAATCCAGCTAGTTCACCAGAGATGGTTATATTAGACACTGTAGCATCTGTGTGTTTTTAACCAAGCACAAGAAAAAAGGCTCTTTATCATGGAAGATTAAATTAGAGGAAACAGGCCAAACTCCTTTCTTTATTTATTATTGTCTTCATTTATGGTCCTCTAATGAGGGCTCTTGCTGATCAACCATGCATATTAGCCATCAGTGGCTCATTAAACACAATGAGCTAGGATGACTCTCCCCTGCCAATGAACCTTAATTTCCCTCACGGACACAGTATTATAACACACTCACTGTCCTTATCGTTCTCATGCCCTCCCCCTGCCTGCATGGATATATTTTGTAATTACATTGACATATGCCCTATAGAGCAAAGGACAAGGCTGCAAGGTAAATCATGCCAGCTATTTTCCACTGCAGGCCTCTCTACCTGTCCTGCACAGATAATACAGGAAGTATGAAGCTGTTAAAATGCTGAGGAGTGAATTTTTAAGGGCAAGTTGTAGCACCATATGCCCAATTTATAGGCTTGAATTTCTGACTGAATAATGTATGTTAATAGTCCGCCTGATCAGCTGTCTCACCTCCCGGGTCTTTACAAAGTGGCTCATATTGGTGAAAGGGCGATAATGGCCGCTGATTGAAGCCATTCTTGTAAAAGAGAGGAGGCGCATGCCGTAACAGCACCTAAATTATTCAGCTGGCTCGCAGACAGGTAATAAATTGCTGATGTTTTTATTGGTGTCTCAGCTAAGTATTATTTAACCTTGCTTTAAACTGCTTACTTCCATGCTGAGGGGCTTTTAACTCCCATCCATTTCCCCGTGTCTTTTAAATATTGATGGTGAATATGGGTGGGTTGACTGAGTGCCAGCGTGGGACCCCCAGCCCCTGGCTCCCACAGCAGCCCTCCAGATGCACACAAACGCACACTCCAAACACTCAAAGTGAGACGGCAGCAGTGCCAGCTCTCTGCACTTAGCGTTCTTTCAGTTTTTCGCAAGTTTGCTCGTGCAAATGATTCATGTTCTGTGTTAATCCAGGAACATGAATATGATAGGAGTAAATAGAGGCTGCTTGGCTTTTTTTTTTTTTTTTAAAGTGTTTTAAAAGCAGGTAGTTGTTTAGCCCACAGGCTGTCAGATTCCTACACAGCTTCACGTTGCTTAAGAGGATTGCTCACTGATGGCATAGAGTAGAGCACAGAATGCTGCGGTGGCTGCAGTGCTCTATTTTACTTGAAGTGAAATGTTTACTCTCCATTAAGTGCAGGTCGACTCAAAGTGGCTCTTTGTCGTTGCTATTTCTTTAACTGGAAATGCCGCTCCTGCTGTGCAATCAAGCGTCTTGACCCCTGGGTCATTAAATGTGTAGAGTAGTTGAACACAAGTCATTCTCTCATGTGCGCAAAGCGAGGGCTGGCCTAGTATAGAAATAGCACTGAGTGGGGTCGCTGTGTGATTGTGACGGTAATAGAATGTGTCAATGTGCTAATAACATGCAGGGTTCAACAGATCAGCCTTATTTATGTGCACTATGTTTCCCACTTGCCTTTTCCTTGTGACCCACTTGGTGTCTGCTCGTCTGCTTGCAGCAGCAGCAACTCCAGGCACAACACCTCTCTCATGCTGCTCACGGGCCCCCCGTCCAGCTGCCCCCGCACCCCTCCGGCCTGCAACCGCCTGGCATCCCTCCCGTCACGGGCGCGGGATCCGGCCTGCTCGCACTCGGAGCACTGGGCAGCCAAGCCCACCTCCCAGTGAAGGATGAGAAGAACCACCATGATCTGGAACACAGAGGTAAGTTCCAGCGATCGACTGAACTTCTAAGTGTGCGTATATGAACGTTTAGACAGATGAATAGATGTTAAACAAGGACAAAACATCTCCTGGCAGAGTACTGCTCCATCTCTAGAGCAGGTTCGCAGGGCCCTAAGGTGATGAGCACATCCTGTCTGTTCACATTCTGTCTGGGTAATGAGCTGATACATTCCCAGCCCGTGACTGCATAAGCTATTCAACAGCTTTAGTGATAAGTGAGGCCCCGTACCCTCAGGTTGATTCTCACACTTTCTGCCAGGGGCATCTGTTACTATATGCTAACTGACTTTTTTTTTCTTCTTCTTTCTTCCCCATCACTTCTAATTTATCGTCGTCATCCCCTTCTTCACCGTGACCACCATTGTGATGTTTGACAAGCAGAGAGCACGGTGAGTGTGTACATATTTAGTTTTCTTCTTGTACTTTTAGTTCTAATTCAAGCGTAAAATGTGGCACCAAGTAGAATGCGTCATTGGAATTTGGATCAGCCTCAAGTTGAATATCATCTCCTGTATAATTTAGCATTATGTTCCAGTGGATGTCATCAACTAAAGGATGTTTTTATTATAATTGATATGACAATGAATATATATATGTTTATGTGTTATCGCAAAAGGCTGCAATATACATCACAATGTACATTTTAGGTCCAATCGCCTTAGTTTTCGCAGGCAGAGAAGTCTGGGCTTGGAATGGATGGAAGTTTGTGCATAATTTGATCAAATGAAAATTAAAGCATAACCTTCCTGACAGAGGTAAAAAGTAATGATTCATGCAAAATGAGGTTGAAAATGTAAATCCAACATGTTTAATCCAGGAAGGAAATGACTTGTATCATGCCGAAGAGATTAGAAGCCTTGTAATTTCATCACAATTATCGAATGACGTGGACGTCCCCCGTCTTAAAGGATTTATTTGATCCCTTCCACTGTCTTCCTTGTTTACCAGATCGCTCCCTCTCCTTTTGGCATGTGATAAATATTTAGCGCCACAAAATGAGAAATTGTTTTGATTTCCTCCCATCTCTGAAGCCGTGTGGGTGGACCTTCCCGAGCGTTTAATTTGAATGGCTGTGATCGCTGATGGCTTGTGATGGCTTGTGATGGCTGTGTGAGATTGGGTTTCTGAAGGCTGGGCCAGCTCAATGGGTTCAGTCATGTCTGAAGAAATGGAACTCCTGGGGCGATTAGCAGGCCTTTTTTTGTTTCTGCGCTCCCGTCCCAGGTCATCTGATAGCCGAGTGGTGACTTTGGTTAATGAGTCACGCTAAGCATCCCTTTTAAAGGTCAGCCATTATACAGACAGTGGCCTGTTGCCCAAGCTGCCAGTCCGTCAGCCATTGTTCACTTCTTCAGTCTGCTGCTGACTTGTTCACATTATAGCTTTGTTCCATGAAGGGAATCAGGGGGGAGCTGCTGGACTCCAGCCTAGTTCCTCCCATTCTGTTGGCGTTTAGAGTGCTGGGTCTATGTTTGTGTGGGCGGCGAGCTCCAAGAAGAAGCACCGGTCTGTCCCACGGTGCCGTGCCCACTGGCAAGATATAGCTTGTCTTTTCTTTCTCAAAGCCTGAGCTGACATGGCGCCTGAGCACAGTGCAGCAATCAATGCCCACGACATCCACATTCTCTCCTCCCCGCGCTCTCTCACGCTTAGCCCGAGTGACTGCAGAGAAAAGGCCCTCTGTTCAGCCACAACACTCTGCTCATGTCCCCGTGAGGCCGTTTGTTGTCCAGCTATGAGAAGGAGGGAGCCCAGCTTAGAAAACAAGCCAGCCTCCTTTCAGCTCAGATAATAGGCCACTCTGTTGTGCAGCCAGAGACAGCCTTGTGTGTGTGAGATTGGGCTTGGCTGGTGTCAGGGTACACTTTGGTGCTGGCTCACAGCTGCATTTTAAGAGTCTGTGGCATCCATAATTGCGCGAATGAGACGCATTTAGTGTTTGCCTTGGCACGGGGCGTTCCCTGTGAGCAACTTGTAACGGATGAATGATTCACTGCTCGATGAAATGCTAATAAAGCCTTTGTTTGCCTTTCTCTTTTCAGAATAACTCAATATCGCCGTCAGAAAGCTTACGCACAGCCAGCGAGAAGCACCGCAGCTCCTCCGACTACAGTTTGGACTCCAAGAAGCGCAAAGTGGAGGAGAAGGATAGCATGAGCAGATATGTATGTGACCTAAAACGCTTTCATTAATAAACACATTTGTTGCATATCGACTCATGAGCCCATTGTCTTCACAGGACAGTGATGGAGAGAAAAGTGATGACCTTGTGGTAGATGTGTCTAATGAGGTGAGCCTGCGATTTGGCGAGGCGCTTTGACTGTATTGGTAGCACAATGTTTGAAAAATGTGTTTTCTACAGGATCCTGCCACGCCCCGAGCCAGCCCAGCACACTCGCCGCCTGAAAATGGCATTGATAAGCCCCGACCCCCAAAGAAAGACACGCCCAACAGCCCGGCATCGGTGGCATCCTCTGGAAGCACCCCATCCTCCAAGGCCAAGGAGCTCAGTCATGTAAGGCAGCAGGAGAGCTGGCTCAAAGTAGGCCAGAAAGGGGTTTAAAAGGGAGCGCAAAGGGACATGTCCAAATAAATCTAGGACATTTTTGGCAGTGGATTAGGGAATAGCTGTCTGTGATTTAAGTGCATGACTAAACGTCAGGGATAATATTGTCCCGAATCAGAATCAGTCAGGTCCTTGCCGTTAATAGCACAATGTATTTAACTATTCTAGGATTTTCTCCCCCCTCTTCCTCACTAAAAGATTAAAGCCAAAGCAGTAAAGGGATAAAAAGCGCCTATCCCCATTGTGGTCGTAATAGGTTTTAGAATAAATAGCAGTTTATGGCTCGGCAGGACTGTACGCGTTGTCAGAATTAGACTGGATTAAGTTCAGTTTGCTCTCAAGTTGTCAGTCTGAACAGTGCCCAGCTTCCCAGATTGTGAACACTCTGTCGTTTCCCCTCAACAGAATGACAAATCCTCCACGCCTGGCCTCAAGTCCAACACCCCCACCCCGCGCAACGATGCCCCCACCCCTGGCACCAGCTCCACTCCTGGGCTCAGACCCATCCTGGGCAAACCACCAGGCATGGAGGCTCTCGGTTGGTAACATTGTCTTTGCACAAAAGACAATGTAATATCCTGCTTTGCTAGTCTTTTTTTCATCCGCCAGTCTGCTGTTATGCCTCATTCTAATGCAACCTCCCTGCTTTGTCTACAGCAGCCCCAGCCCTGCGTACACCTCTGTCCATCGCAGGCTCCTACCCGACTCCCTTTGCAATGATGGGCCATCACGAAATCAATGGAGGCCTGACTAGTCCTGGTGTCTATGCTGGTCTGCACATCTCCCCTCAGATGAGTGCTGCAGCTGCTGCAGCCTATGGACGCGCTCCCATGGTAACACATCTAATATGTACAGTAGTACCCATAATAGATCCTTTCATTCTGTCTTTCTGTGCTTTTATAGTTTTTGATGTATACGCCTGTTTTTCCTTCAGGGATTTGATCCTCACAGCCACATGAGAGCCCCTGGCCTTCCAGCAAGCCTCACGTCCATCTCGGGAGGTAAACCGTAAGTATTGTGCTCGGTTTAACTCCGCTTTTGTACAAAACTCGCAATGTAACCTGATAATATTGATCATACGTTCCGCTTCCAGGGCTTACTCTTTCCACGTGAGCGCAGACGGCCAGATGCAGCCCGTACCTTTCCCACCCGACGCCCTGATTGGCCCCGGTATCCCACGCCACGCCCGTCAGATCAACACGTTGAGTCACGGCGAGGTGGTGTGTGCCGTAACCATTAGCAACCCCACACGCCACGTCTACACCGGCGGCAAAGGCTGTGTCAAAATCTGGGATATCAGCCAACCTGGCAGCAAAAGTCCCGTGTCCCAACTGGACTGTCTGGTAAGGAGTGCCGAGTGATTGACAGCGTACATTTTCACCACCTTTTTGTGTTGTTGCGACAGGTATGAACTGTTTAAACAAATGCTCGTTCCATTAGCGTTTGGATGATCTGTTGTTAAACACGAGGGCCAGGCCAGGCATACCGCTGACAGCTTCACTGTTAGAAAAACAAGCACACGCTTTCATTCAATAATGCATGTCCACTAAACCACAAAAGGAAAATAAGGAAACGATAACTATTACATGACATTTTGTAAAGAATATAAACACAACAAAATAGACGTGGCCATAGTAGTCTGCTGAAAAGGGAGCAGACCAGCTTTGACAAACGCTTCTATTGATTTATTATGACAGCAGGATTTTCATTCACTTCGCCACCGACTTGTTCCGAAATCTCTCTTGAGCTGCGCGACCCTGAACAACAATTGATTTGGCTTTTGTGTCCTGTGGGCAACAGAACAGGGATAACTACATCCGCTCCTGTAAGCTGCTGCCTGATGGCCGCACATTGATTGTAGGAGGCGAGGCCAGCACGCTGACCATCTGGGATCTGGCCTCTCAGACGCCTCGCATCAAAGCCGAGCTCACCTCCTCGGCGCCGGCGTGCTACGCCTTGGCCATCAGCCCTGATGCCAAAGTCTGCTTCTCCTGCTGCAGTGATGGAAACATTGCCGTGTGGGACCTCCACAACCAGACTCTTGTCAGGTGGGAAGAAAACATTCTTTTTTTTTACCGATTAGGGGTCCTTTTCTTTAAATGTCTATAATATAAATGTTCTTTTCATTGTAGGCAGTTCCAGGGTCACACAGACGGTGCTAGCTGCATTGATATATCCCATGATGGCACTAAATTGTGGACAGGCGGGCTTGACAACACGGTTCGCTCCTGGGATCTAAGGGAGGGTCGACAGCTACAGCAGCACGACTTCACATCACAGGTTCAAGTCGCAAATAAGCAGAATACGAAGATACTGTAAGCACATATCTTGGATCATTTGACAGAAATGACTGCTCTTTTTTGCAGATCTTCTCGCTGGGTTACTGTCCGACTGGGGAGTGGTTAGCTGTGGGCATGGAGAGCAGTAACGTGGAAGTGCTACACCACTCCAAACCGGACAAGTATCAGCTGCACCTCCACGAGAGCTGCGTCCTCTCGCTCAAGTTTGCCTACTGTGGTACGAACAAGTACTTTTGTAAAGAAAGTCTGCTTTTTAATGTGTTCTTCAACTCTTAAGTAGCGCACCCTACTAATGATCCTCATAGTCAATTCATGAAATGAAGTTAAATGCCCATCTCTATGCTCAAGGCTAGAAACGTACTCGCTTTTCATGTCTGAGGTGTTATAAGATTGTTTTCTTTCAGGGAAATGGTTTGTAAGCACTGGGAAAGACAACTTGTTGAATGCTTGGAGGACTCCCTACGGAGCCAGCATATTCCAGGTATGCACTTCAATATTTCCTATGTTGAATCCCAGTTCCACCCCTTGGTCCGAACCATTAAGAAACGAGACACCACTTGATTCTCATTACATCATCACCCTTCGCCGCTTTCCAGCTGTGACTTGGGCAGATGAGACAAATTGGTCATAATAAATGTTTCCTACTAAGGATGTTCCCATCAGGGTTTTATGCTACCGATACAGATCCTGATAATCCATGAGTGAAATCGACCGACACCAATACTTATCATATACTACAGTATTAATTGGCCCTGTACCCTAGAAACCGCCCATGAATGATACGGGAAAAGGCCGAAATGATACTGTGTCAAAGCCCAGGGCAGTGATACTGATAAAATATAGAGTTTAACCATGTCCAGTATCAGCCCCCGTAGCTGTCCACTCAGAGCGCGCTGCTCTGGTATCGTGCCTGTGAAACAACACACAGTTTTACACTGTTTAGATATAATACATGTAATAAACTGAAAATTTTCTGGAAACAAAATGGTCTTTTGATTAAATAGTACGTGATAATAAGCTCATGATTAAATAGTGATAATAAGATCATCACATGGTTTGTCTGGTATCAGGCCCAGTATCATGCCCCCAAGTGTCAGTATCAGCCCGAGATAACCTATAACGATCACATACATGCAGTGTAAATGTACTACTGGTTATATTAGGGGTCATTAGGTTTTTTTTTCTTGTGAGAGCTACTTTTACAAAATGAAAATGTTAAAGCAAGTATCAGCCGATATCCATACCATGCTTTTTCACTGATATCGGTCGATATCGATTGGCGCAGACATCAGTTGGCTCAGCATCTCCTGCAGGAATGACACATACACTATTCATGATTGATGGGCTACGACTATTAACTTATTATACAGTAACAGTAGTATCAACAGTACTATCGTAATAAATAATAAGTAATAAAAACAAAGGCAATAAATAAACACACGTGGTCATGTTGTTAACATCTTTAATTTATCACACTTCCTGCCCATCCATATGCTGTATGTATACTGAATACAATGGCAGACGTAGGGTGCTTATAATTCACAGCAAACAGACTTCACATGAGTGATTAGATTCTCGAACGTCACGGGTACACTTCAGTAATATAGATTCCCCTCGCTAGCGAGGGATTTTAAAATATAAATTACAATTAACAGGCTAATGCGGTCGCTAATTAATCTATTTATATATGAAATACGGTAGATTGCAGCGACGTTAGATATCGGTGGCATTTGGAGTAGCAAATGATTTAATAGCGAATAAAACACGAGTGACATGACTGTGAAAATCAATAATTATGCTTAATTACTTTAATTTGTATGCTTCTTTTGGCCTCCACTACCCCTTAGGATTCAGGACTTCTTTTATCAGTGAAAAGTGAACCTGAGCTATTGACTTGCTAGGCGTACCAGGCCAGAACGTATTCACCTCAATCTAATGATAGCGCTATAGTCACCTTAACTTCAGATGTTGTCCTGAGTACTTCCTGCAAGCCTGAAACGTCTCCCTGTCTTTCCTGCTTTACAGTCCAAGGAGTCCTCATCTGTCCTGAGCTGTGACATCTCCACGGATGACAAGTACATCGTGACAGGCTCCGGTGACAAGAAAGCTACAGTGTACGAAGTGATCTACTAAGAACGGAGCGTTGTCTTCTCCCTCCCTCCATCCCTCCATGGACACACCCTCTCACAGACTGCATGGACGTTGCCCGCAGCTCCGACATGGATTTGCCAGGAAGTTGGGCAGCGCCGGACTGAGATGATGGATGTTTATGTTGTACCTGGATGTTGTGACCTTCGGCTCTGCACTTCCTCACTCATCCAACTAACACTTGTACAGCGAGAGCAGTTCCCAAAGGCACCAAGAAGGATATAATGGCTTGCTGGGCTTTTTTTTTTTTTAAGTCGTCCTTTCTGATGTGGAAATAAAGTTCCATGACACAACTAGAAGCAGTGCTTCGCTGTGGAGTTTCTTCTCGGAGGTCCTGTGAAAAGTGTACATAGTGGAGTTAAAAAAGGCCTTTTATAGATTTATATTTTGGTGTCCAATTACGCTTGTGATGGTTCTTTCTTGTTCAGTGATTTTCTGTCCCCTCTGGGAATGAAAATTAGATTAGAACTTTGTAAGCGGATATTCTATTTCCTTTTTACCCCCTCCTCTGCTTTTTTCACATTGGTTGTGGTGGATGACCTTTTCAGAAATCTAATTTGGATTTTTTCCCCCCTTCGTCTCCTGAAAACAGCCTTTTTCTCCTTCACTGGAATTTGCTTTAACACAGAACACAGATGGTTGACCCGTGGAATTTAGCAGTGGATAATTGTAAAAATGCTTGACAAAAATCTCTTTTTGTCTGACTGGAAGGAGGAAAATGGCGGCCTGTGACTCAACAGCTTAATGAAGACCTTACCCTGGACTCTGGCTGCTTTCAATAACATGGAAATGGATTTCTATCTACTGAAAGACTGATGGCTTTTATGGAGAAGCAGCTGTGACTTGATTTCACCCTGTTGATGTGACGCTTCATTGCCTCGTTGGACAAAGTCATCAGTCTCAATGGCCTCTCTCTCTTTCTCTAACGCTGTTTGTGACTGATATGCAAGTCTTATGGTGGCAGGTAAAAGCCATCAGCACATACAGCTGTATGGGAAAGCTCTGCTTGCTTTCCTCTGTGTTTCATAATATTCCACTACAACCTGCTCATGGAGGGGAATGGACTGTGTGTAAACACATTAGACTTGTCGCGGTCATGTGTCGTCATCCTTGAGGATTGTACAGTTGGCAGTTGTTGATGACTCAATAGACTGTTTTTATATTAAAAAAAAGAACATACTGCTTTTGCTGCTGCGTGAATTGAGTGGGTATAGATTTTTACTCATGGGTGGGGTGACTGGATTTCTACATTTTTCCGCAATGATAACATTGTATTTCATAAGGTGATTATTACGGGCTGTACGGTGCCAAGTGGTTGGCACGCAGGACACACAGATAGGAGACCCGAGTTCGATTCCACCCTCAGCTATCTCTGTATGGAGTTTGCATGTTCTCCCCGTGCATGCGTGGGTTTTCTCCGGGTTCTCCGGTTTCCATCCCACAAAAACATGCTAGGTTAATTGGCGACTCCAAATTGTCCATAGGTATGAATGTGAGTGTGAATGGTTGTTTGTCTATATGTGCCCTGTGATTGGCTGGCGACCAGTCCAGTGTGTACCTTCCTCTCGCCGGAAGACAGCTGGGATAGGCTCCGGTAGAAAATGAATGAATTAATGAGTTTATTTTTAAAGAAGCAATGCACAGTGTTTATATTTCAAAACTGAGGAGTTAATCTAATAACATCTGACTCCATAAACACATTATGATGGGACTGGG
This sequence comes from Doryrhamphus excisus, assembly GCF_037039965.1. Taxonomy (NCBI): domain Eukaryota; kingdom Metazoa; phylum Chordata; class Actinopteri; order Syngnathiformes; family Syngnathidae; genus Doryrhamphus; species Doryrhamphus excisus. The sequence continues at coordinate 7,594,076 of NC_136357.1, read as the reverse complement.
CGGTTGGGGGCAGTGCACATTAGATCCAATTTTTAGATCCAATTAGATCCAAATCCAAATAAACTGGGTATTTCAGACAGCTGGGATAGGCTCCAGCACCCCCTGCAACCCTTGTGAGAATAAGCGGTAGAAAATGAATGAATTAATGAGTTTATATTTAAAGAAGCAATGCACAGTGTTTATACTTCAATACTGAGGAGTTAATCTAATAACATCTGACCCCATAAACACATTATGATGGGACTGTGCGGCTGGGGTCTGTGCAAGTTAGATGATAACGTCATCAAATCCAAATAAAGTGGGTATTTCAGCATCTTTCTCTTGAAAAGCACTTTATTATCATTCACGTGCATTAATTTTATAGTCCAGGGTGTACCCCGCCTCTCGCCCAAAGGTAGCTGGGATAGGCTCCAGCACCCCCGCAACCCTCGTGAGGATAAGCGGTATAAAAAGAATGAATGAAGATGATTATTACATCCTGATTGTTTTGTTGAACATCGTTTATGATAAATTTGCCTCCATTTTTCCCCAACATTGTGTCTATCTTGATGGCTGCTCTTCTTTTAGTCTCATCCTGCTCTCCATCCACTTGCAGGCTTAGCACAGTCCCTTCCTTTGACAGTATAAATGGGAGGTTGTCAGAAAATGGCAGTAAATGCATCCAGAAAGGAGTTGACAAGTGTCTCTCGAGAAACACAGACATGAGCGGGGAAGGTATTCTGGGTGCTATTAGAGAGAGGGGAGGGGACATGACTTAACTTGTATTAATATTTGAGGCCCATAACTAGTATGGTCGATGCCAACAATTACAATTTTTAGCATATGGACACAGCATTGCTGTTCACCAAGTGATAAAATAAGACTTCATGCAGTGACACTCGAGAAATATGACGCAAATACCGCTCTTGAATTCTCTCAAGTGGGCTTTTGGCAGCTGAGTACTTTTGAATAGCCCGGTCCTTCCACTCCACACAGCGAGGCTCCTCTAGGACTTTTGTGCGTGAAGCTGTGAGCCCTGCTTACGACTGCCTCTTCAGAGATGTTGTTGTTAGATTATAAAAGCGGGGCCGGATGCTTTCAGCATGGAGCCAGCCGCCGTGCCCCGCTCTCACGGGCCCATTTGTTAGCAGCTATAGTCTTTTCTTGTCCCACATGGCTGAAGTGTGTACTTCCTCCCAACATTGTAGCCTCAGCTTCTTGCTCGAGTACAAATTTCTTCCTCACTTCCTCACACAATAGAACATCTACAGATGAAAGGTTGGACCTCGGCGTACCAATGGTCGCATACTGAGGGGTTGTTGTCTCGCCTTCCGCTGATACCCCTCAATGGAGGGCTTTCAGCAGGTCCTGCTTTTTGAAGAGGCCTACAGTGCAGAGCAAGAAAGAGTGCCCTGAGTGTTTTACAGCAAATGTAAGAATACAGTCCAAAAAAAAAAAACTCTAGAAAATCTAGGGGGGGGGGTTATAATGCCCATATGAGGGCTTGTACATGCAAATGACTGCTGCCAAGCTTTAGTTCCAGTTCCATCAGCCTGAGCGCTTTTTTTTTTTTTTTTTGGCTGGCATTTCGGTTTGTTCTCCCCCTCCATGACACTCTTTTTTTTTGACGGCAGGGAGAAACAGAGGGACTGGCACCCTGATGAAATGCAGAAAATCCCTTAATCACCTGAGTATTGCCATTTCTAGGTTTTTATCTGCAATAGATGTGAAAGCCTCCAGTGCCGAGTGATTACAGCATTTGATCTGGGTAATAATGTCTTCACTGCCCTGCCTAGGGCCTGAAGGCAGTGGAGCTCTAATCCACAGTGCATTCTAGTAGAATCGCATTACACAAAGACCACCAGGGTTCTCTAGAGGAGAACCCTGGTGGGTTACAGGAAGAGGTTGTCATGGAAACAGGCTTTTCTTTCTCCATCCCTTAGCTTCTCACACACACACACACACACACACACATACACACAGCCTCCTGGAGTAGATAAGCAAAGGACAGGTTCTATGTTTACTTCCCATGAAGCCTCCAATCCCTGAGCAGGCCAGACCCTGATAAGACGAGGCGTCTACAGCCAGCAAGCACAAGCGGCAGATAAGCTCCCCAGCACACCCCCCCCCCCTACCCCCATCACCCTCCAAGCAGGATGAACAAACCGGCAAAACTAGGATTCATTTGGATTAGGTCGGATTGCCTTTGCTGCAATGGTCAAACTACTGTTTTTTTTTTTGTCTTTAAGTGCACACATGATGTTGCACTCGACTGTGGAAATCACATGATATCAGCACAGGATGCTACTTTAGATACTCCAGGGTAAGGATGTGGAATAGCAGACCACACATGTTATCGGTATCATCAAATTCTCGTGTCAGCTTCTTTCACCACCAGCTTGTAAGCATGTACTAAAAATGCTATTTTTCAATGCCCAAGGTACTATCTTTGATGTTGCAACTACTTCATTATTATGTACATCATAACATGATCATTATATTTCCACATGCATTCTTTGATTAAGACATGGCTGATTTAATTACACAGGAAAATGGGCTGGAGAGCTTCAGTGTCAGGTGCAAGTAGGTTTCCCTTTTGGCCTCATTTTGCTCCTGTGATGATATTATATTGTCACTATATTAATACTACATACCAGGGCAATGTTATTTTGTTGACTGAAAACCAGGGGACACTCGGCCCGACAATGAGTCTGCACTGAAATGATACTTGAAGTTTATTCAAGGCCGTCTCGAGTCGCTGCAGCATAAGAGTTGTGGATTGTGATGTAAAAAATGAATAAGAGGAGCGTAAAGGTGATTATAAGCGTGTTATTTCATTTCTACAGGGCTCTAATAATGTTAAAAACAGTTTTTCTATGCTGTGATTATTAATATCGTAGATATTGGTCGGGTCTGGAACTGCTGTAAATAACAGACGACTAAAAACATCTGGTGAACGTTTGGTGCCTTAAAGAGCCATGGCATGCTATAGCCATAACTATCCACCCAAAACTTCCTGGCTTCAAATGGTGAGTTTTTGTTTTCAGCTGACAAGACAACGGCTATAAATATCTTGTTGAACAAATATTTACTACATGTTACTTCCATGTTTTTTCAGGTTTGAGGGAAAGGTAACTTGCCTAAACAGGCAGGCGAGCATCAGGCAGAAGTGGTTGGAGTTGCAGACTCCAGGTGAAGAGTATGGGCGTTTTGTGAGGATGGACGAAGCTGGACTATACCAAACTGGACTATCCGCCAAACTGTTGCTGAAGTCTGATGTATTTCCAACGTTACTTGGTCATGTTGGAGAGTCAGAATCGCAAGCTGTAAGTAACAATTTATCAGTGTCCTGTTTATTTTGTGGAAGTACGTGGTTGTCTGTGTAGCGTTATAGAAAGTGTCTCATGCATGCAAATTACAAGCTCATCGATGTCTGGGGATGCTAGTAACCTTTTCCACCACAATGGGATCTACCTGAGTTTTTTTTAAAACTCGAGTAGTCTCCACATTTCAACTACCAATGTTGTGTCAAAATTGTCGGCATTCAGTAAACGTGGACCTACGTTATCACTCTGAGTTCATACACGGTAAGTCAGGGGTCTCATGAGCTACCAGTAGCCCCTAATCGATTTTCAAGTAGCTCTCCAAAGACTTTATTAATTTATTATTGACTCTTGGCAGTAGTCTGGAAGTCCCCGGGAGTGCTTGGGAGTGTGACCAATCACAGGGAAGTGAGCGTGCCCAGAGGTGGATCGTGGGTGGAATAAATTAAAACAGACCGTTTTGGAAATCCAAGGAAATACGAACAGCTGGAATAGGTGCAGATTCTGAAAGATCTAGAAATCTTTCTGTGTGGGTTATTGTGTGTAGGAGTCCACAATTCAATACAAAGGGTCTGAAATGAGCATAATAAGTCCTTTTTAACAAATTTGCTAGCCTCACAGTCTGGCCCTCACTGTTTGGGTTTTCCCCTGGTATTCTCCCACAGTCCAAAAAGCATGCTAATTGGAGATGCTAAATTGACCTAGGTGTGAATGGTTGTTTCTGTTAGGCCAGTCCAGGGTCTACCCGGCCCCTCAAGCAGGGACGGTCTCCAGCTCACTCGTGATCCTAATGATGACAAGTGGCATAGAACTTGGATGGATGGGTGATTGGATTAGGTTTTCAATTCTAATCTTTCTGTTAATGACCAGTCCAGGGTGAATCCCACCTCTTGCCTGAAGACAGCTGGGATAGGCTCCAGCATGTCTGTGACCCTAGTGATGATAAGCGTTATAGAAAATGAATGGATGTTCCTTTTAATATCACATGTCGACATCAGAAAAGTAACCTAAGAAGCTAATAAGTACCTCCAGGGCCATGAGAATATTCAATTAAAATTTTGGCAAAACTGGATTTTCTCGCTCTTTCGGCCCCAAGTCTGTTTTCTCACAAGTAAAACGCCATATCGTTTTTGTTGTCCATTGAAGCATCTGTCACTCCCAGTTTTCCCACTGAGCTTTACAAAAGCAGAAGCACATTAGATTTAAAGGACAGATGAGCAATCTTTGGAATGGATCTCTTCTCAAAAATATATTATGACATAATCATGTTTTCTCCTTAAAAGCCCAGGGGAGACCTGTCTGTCAGATTGCACTTTCCTCTCTTGGCTGCCTGACTTGAACAGAAACAGCAGTTGTGTGTTAATAGAACCCACAGGCGCTCTGAAACCCTAGCCATTGTGCTTTACGCGCTCAGCCAGGAGATTAAAGTCAGGGAAACATTACTGGGGGCTGGATAATTGCCCCGCGTCTCCAGCAGACAAAAGGCAACGCTCGGCAATTCCCCTCCTAAATTGTCAAGAGAGGCTCAAGGATTCTTCAAGGCTGTAGCAAATTGTACAGTGCTGTCCAGCAAACTACCAATCTCTGGATATTATGAGTCTTCCATATATCCTTGGCCATAATGACAACTTGGACGCCTATAATGGAGTGGAGGCACACTTCCAATAGAAAAATGACTACCCTACTTGCCATCCATTTGTATATTGATCTATTTGTTAGTTTTTTTTTATGTAGATTTTGTTAAGTGTTGCACCACTTCCAACATTCTCTCCCAAAGACCAGTATTTGTTTTCCTTTCCCTGTTATTTTAACAGCAGATCTGATATTATTTTGATTTGTAATGTAGTGGAACATTGGTTAGCATCATTAATCTGTTCCAGAAGGTCGGACTCTAACTAGAATGTACCAACCAAATACATTTTTCCTTTAAGAAATCATATAAATCCAATTAATCCATTCCAGAAAGCTTAAATTGTTACCACAAAACATTTTTATAGTTTTAATGTTGTAGCTTTACATGCAGAAACAATTTGACATGCATAAATACATATAAATGATGACTAAAAGGGATAAATTAACATTTAAGATTACTTTTAACATTCACTGAAGGCATGATTTTTGCCAAAGACACAATGTGGTAGCAAGCTCAACCTTACCTTTGAGTTTTTTTCTTGAATTCAACATTGTTTCTCACCTCAAGCATCTGTTTCTTTTCTGATCATGGCTGCAAAATGGAGACAAAGAAAGTGCCAGCATTTGATACAATAAGTGAGAAACACTACTGAATTCAAGAAATAACTCCCAGAAAAAACAAAGGCGGTGTCTGTGTTGACACATAGTGTCCCTTACTTATCCCAGTTATATATAGGTATGTCACGAGACAAGAATGTACGCAAGATTGGGTCTACTAGGACAGGATTAGGTTTACTTTTAAGTACAATGAAAAAATACATCACAATATATTGCTAATTTACTACTAATTAAATTTCTACTATGTTGCGCAGTGTGCGTATGCCAGACGCCCTGCCTCCACCCACCGCGACAATCAGACTGAATGAGTTACAAAAGGGCTCACTCCATTCGTTACGTTGTTTTATGGAATAACCACGCCAAGCTACACTGCAGTGTACACTTCAATGGACTCCCTTCCTGACAGTTTGGAGGCGAGAGACAAGGAAAACAGGCACGCATACACATGGCAATGTATTAAGGCATGCAGAATTAACAAGATTATTTTCATTTATTGTGTGATTAATTAATTAATTAATTAGTTATTTTCTCAGGCTAAGTGCCCATTATTTCTGAATGCAAAATCTTGCATGTTAATCTCACGAGATCTTGTGACACCTCAAGTTACATAATTTTTGCATGTAAAACTATACATTCATTCATTCATTCATTTTCTACCGCTTTTTCCTCATGAGGGTAGCGGGGGTGCTGGAGCCTATCCCAGCTGTCTTCGGGCGAGAGGTGGGGTACACCCTGGACTGGTCGCCAGCCAATCACAGGGCACATATAGACAAACAACCATTCACACTCACATTCATACCTATGGACAATTTGGAGTCACCAATTAACCTAGCATGTTTTTGGAATGTGGGAGGAAACCGGAGTACCCGGAGAAAACCCACGCATGCACGGGAAGAACATGCAAACTCCACACAGAGATGGCCGAGGGTGGAATTGAACCCTGGTCTCCTAGCTGTAAGGTCTGCGCGCTAACCACTCAACCGCCGTGCTGCCTAAAACTCAAATATGCAAATATGTTAATGTGTTAGTTAACAAAGAACTAAGGAATCAAACGTGACATCGGCAGGCAACTTACCTGACTTTTCATTTCCGATTCCACGTTTTAGCATGCTAACAGGATGATAATAAGGATATTTTATGATAAATATACGCAGTGAGTCTTTATATAAAATTGTATTCTGGTTTGATACCTTTTGTCGGGACTTATTTCAGGAGAAAAATGCAAATGAGAGGGTTGAAAATGTACACAATACAGACAGTGACAGTGATACTGAGCCAGGAGGGGCGGTCCCTGTGTGGGATTGGCCAATCACAGAGCATGAAGAGTGAATATATAAGGAGGGTGTCCCGTCATCACGATTACAGATGCATGATCTGTGTCCGGCTCATTCTTATTGCTGAAATCATAACATCATGATTAATTCCAACTGCTTATCTAACACATCTGCTTCAATGTGTGAAAATATTGATATTTTAACATTAAATATTCACTCTGTCATCAAAGTGACGGCATTAATATGCTTAATATGTTCTCTCAGATGTATTCTTTTTTTCCCTTGAATATGCATTAAATTTAAACCAGCAGCCGAAGGAAGAAATTTCATTATTTTTGGATAATTGTCCCAAAAATTGGTTCCAACCGTCCCTGATAACCTTGGGCCAGGCACGGGCATCTGCAGCAGCTAATGAGTTGCTGTCGAGTGTTCAGGCCATCTCCAAATTAACAGACGTTTTTGTCAGGGCTCTCCTTTGCTCTCCAGCACTTTCACTCGCCTCCGCCCTCCTCCTGCTCCTCAATTTTCTCCCGCTACCTGCCAGCTTCACGCTCCAGCGGCTCTGTCGAGGGCTGCCGTTGTCTGGCTTTGGCTCTGAGCAGCACTCATTGTCATGGCGCTTCATGTTTGGAATTAGCCGCTTAATGAGAACAAAAGGAATTAATTGGTGGTTTTAAGCCTAATGAGACGCCTGCGAAATTAACGGGCCACATCAATAGAAACAAATAAAATCCTCTAGCTTGTTGTTGGGGAGCATTATTCTGACAAAGCGTTTGACACAATGATGAATAGCAGGTCAGGAGAGACCATCTGTGCTTTTTTTTTTAAACCCTGGCAGGCGGGGGGGAAGGAATGTGGGCTGGATGGAAGATATGGTGATAAAAAAGAGGGATGAGATAAAGGAGTGTGCAAAGAAAGAAAAAAAACTAATTTGCCCCACTTTATTTATCGTCCTCTAGCATGATACCACTGTCCTACCAGTCACAAAGGGGGGAAAAATGCACATTAGCATGTGAAAGGTACTCTCTGCTTCACTATAGGTCCAGAAAGCCAAAGAGCTCTGATTTTGAGGGATATTTAACCTCCATTCAGACGGCAACAAAGGCTTGGCTGTCACGCTGAGAGCTCTGCTTCAGCCTGATTGGGGCTTGCTTAGAAGGGAGGAGGCGGCGAGGAGGAGAAGGAGGAGGAGGAGGAGGAGGGGGAGACAGGCAGGATCACAGACCTCATTTGTTCCCCCTCTTTACTTTAGCCTGTCTCTATTCCTACTGAAGAGCTGCATTTCCTCTCATCACCCCCCCTGAGCCAGGCCCCGGCCCCTCCCCTGGCTTCCTTCCCTCTGCAAGTTGTAAATGTATGACCCGAGGAATAAATTGGATGGGAAGGAGGCATCAGAGGGAGGAGTAATACATCTCTATCATGTCTGCTGACCTTTTATTTACAGCACACCCAGCAACATTGTTGTCTGACAAGGGTGTCCGCCTCAGTCTCACTTAAATTGCAAGAGAAGAAGCCGTAGACGTGATGGAGGTGGTTATATCTGCATGACCCCCACCACCCTCTCGGCCCCCTCCGCCATCCCCCACCTTGTGGCCACCCAGCCCAGTCAGTTCGTGTATCACGTTGAAAGTGTTTGCTTTCTTGTGCTTAGCAAATAAACAGGGCATGTCTTTCGGGGGTAGGAGTTTGCAGGAGTGCTGTCTCGGAGTTGTTTAGCTCTCTGGGCATAGATAAGGGATTCTTTGATGGGCTTGAGAGAAACGAGAGCGATTTAGACCGGCTAATCTGATTTACACAGAGATGCTCTGGCCATTGCAGGGAGCAGTAATTACATAGAGGGATTAAGCGCACACACACCCCCTCCCCATACCGCCCAACCTGCAGAGATGGGAGCGGGTTGAAGGTTTATGGCATGAGAACTGCTTGTTGCTGCAACCACAACAGCTTGAGCACTTCTTGATGCTGATTATGGGCATGTCTCCTTGAATACGAGTATTTCATTATTTCCTTTCGTGTACGCAAAATGTTTTCAGGCATTAAAAACAGTTGTCGAATCAAATCCCCTGAACACAGATGTAAAAAAGAAAATATGCCTTCCAAGCCAGTGATTGGCAGTCGCACTTTGTATAGAAACATGGCCGCTTGTCATGTGTAATAGTAGTAATACTCTTTGATGTCTTATGATATATATGTGATGTGGATGCCCATTATCTCTGCATTATGGCATACCCTGGACCAGAACAAACTACCGTTTTTAGGGTTTACGGGTCTCAAACAGGTGGCCCGTGGGCCAAATGTGGCCCACAGGACACTAGTTTGAGGCCCCCGCCTTGATATGAAGATTTAATGCTAGTGCGGCCCGCGCAAGTTTGATATGGATGCTGTATAGCAGGGGTGCTCACACTTTTTCAGCATGCGAGCTGCTTTTAAAATGACCGAGTCAAAATGATCTACCCACTACAAAAATGCAAAACATCTATTTATTTTCAAATGTATTGAGGATTATTTGTACGTACAATGTATGTTGATGTACCTTACATAACCAAATGAGCCAATATTGCAAAACACACATAATTAACTATTAACATTTTTTGTAATTACCTGAGTTTACTTTGATGACTTGCACTGAATTGAATCAGCCAGGGATGCATAGTCTGGACAGTAGCTGCTGATAGCCAGGTTAGCCAGGTTAGCCAGGTTAGCCAGGTTAGCCAGGTTAGCCAGGTTAGCCAGGTTAGCCAGGCAAACGCACTTCGAAAAAGACATTGTGAAAAAAAAAGTCCACCTCCCATTCCGTATGGAAGTGATATGTTTTTGCCTTTTTACTTGGTCCAGCTACTTCACTCATTTTAGTGACCATAAACTTTAGCGAGGGCTTAAAATCTGACGCAATTCGCCGACTAGCTTAGCACTTTGCATCGTTGTTTACGCATGAGCGGTGACCAAAAGGTCAAAATTCAGGTGTCATCTGACTGGTTGTCCTGTATGTCAATCAAGTAACGGGGATGGATGATAGGCTGACATCGTAAGTTCTGCTGCACTTAGAGACGTTGTTTGATTTGATTGCTCACCCGAAGGGCAACATTCAGTTGTCATCTGAATGGCTGCCCTGTATATCAATCAAGTGACGGCATTGATGCTAGGATGATATTTTTTTAATGTCACGCCACGATCGACCAGTGATCGACCAGTACCACCTCCGCGATCGACCAGTAGATCGCGATCGACTTAATGAGCACCCCTGCTGTATGGTATCATGTACCCAGAAAAAATTATTAAATTTGATTAGTGTTCATGTTAAAGGTTAAATAACTGTTAATAGTTATCCTCCCTATCCGTGTGGAAGTGGTAAGTTTTTGGCTATTTAGGTTTAAAGAAAATAACTTGAAGGCTACCGTTTAGGTCGCTCGCTCTCTAGTTTGCGAGTTAGCATGTGTCTCAAGACCCTGCAGTTGTGCAATATGTTGTAAATAAAGAGAGTATAAATGTGACTATAGTCGTGTTTTGTCATGTCAGGGCTCTAATAATGCTTTGTTCATTTTAATCTGAAAAAATGTTTTGTTTACCCACCAACTATATGTGGTTTCTTAAGTTTTTATTATTTGCCGTTTTATTATTATTATTATATTTATTTATTAAAAATCAAAATTAAGATATTTGAGAACAGTGGAATGTTTTATCAGAGCTTTTATTGTAGAAAATCAGAACCAAAGCACTGAAAAAGTTTGTATATTTTTCTGTTTTTTAATAAATGCGTTTTTTTTTTGTTGAAAACGTGATGCGGCCCAGCCTTGCCCAGACCCTAGCTCCAGTGGCCCCCAGGTAAATTGAGTTTGAGACCCCTGGTTTAGATAGAAACTGTTATGCTAAATTTGCATCGGCCATATGTATAATGAATGGCCAAAATGTCAAAATGGCACCTCATTAAAAATGTAATTTTAACTTGAAATTCACTGCATTTTTTAAAATACATAATATTATATGATGTATTCGTTATATATCTATGTCTGCTTTGAGCAACAGAACATGACTATTAGGACATTATCACTTCCAATGCTTATTTTGTGCAATAACTTTATTCATATTGTTTTTCATCATCACCATTGTGTGACTGCTTAGCGCATTTACGGTTAACATTCAACATTTTTGCTAAATTTGTGGCGCGGCTTGTTTATTTTAGTGTCCAAAATACCATCTGTTTTTTTAAGCTGCCATCTTGGATTACACACCACAGAGGAAATCTCATGATGCTTGCATTGTGGACTGCAGGTGCAATTTTAGAGGAAGGGGATTTGTTTACGTCAGATTTGCTGCAGAGATACACGATGTAACAAGATACATGGGCCGCACAAAAGAGAAAGGCGATGGACCGTACCGAGACAAGGGGGGGCCTCAGAATTTTACGGCTTAAAAGGTATGGCTCAGAAGCAGCTCCGTCACCCGTGGCAATGCACACACACACACACACACACACACATACACACTTCATACACATAACCCTCATTTCTGACTCCAACAACAAAACATGAGCATTCAACTTACCGCAGCATGTTCACAGCAGGGAGTCAAACATAGCACACATATCCTCTCACTTTCATGACATCACTGCCAGGAGAACAGTGATATTTAGTTTCAGATGTTTTTTTTTTTCATTCTTGCAAATTGCAGTTGTAATACAATAATGTTTATTTTATTATATTTGATTATATTTCTTGCTATTTTATGTTTGTTATTTTGTTAATTGATGGTTTTGTGGTTTTCCAACAAAACAGCAGCATAGATAGAAACAATGATAAAACGATGTCTGCTCTCATTCGGATGGCTGTATCTTCCAGCACAAGACGTGTGCTCCAGTCCTCAAGTAAAAAACACTGACAGCAAACCAGTATCTCTTGTTGAGGCTTTGAATTGGGAGCTAGGGGTATCCACTCTTCCGTCAGTGAGTCTTAGCCTGCCAGATAAAAATAGTTTTTCGGGTTAGCTGCTACAATAACAACATCACTGTAGCTTGGTGAATATACAAATCAGTGTTGGGGTTTTTTTAAGTTTCTTGTTAGGGTTTGTTTTTCTCTTGCTAGAATGCACATAAACATAAACAAATGTTTATGTTCCACATGAGGATTGTAAATGATGAGCAAAATTCCCCCAAAAGTGCAGTTTTCCTGTAAGCATTGCTGTACTTTATGACAATTATTTTGCTGATTATGATACTAAAAATGCATGTTTTTCATATCTCTGATTCAAATATGGTGCAAATTTGACTTTGACACCCGTGTAACATACGTAATGACCCAAAGTCATCTCTTCACTGGCTACACGTTTATTAGCGTCTTGGTCATGCTTGACCGAGAATGGTGGGTTGCCTGGGGGAATCTCACCCACAATGAAGACGACTGAATGATGGCACTGTTTAATGCCCAATTCCATACAGATTGGTGGTTTATTGAAGAAATGGTCCTCCTATTATTATTAAACTTATCTATGGACTGTTGAATCAGAGCGACACAACTTGTTTGAGCTTTAACTTCTTGTTAATTAATTTGCCAACTGGTTGTTGCCATTTTATTAGTCCTGTACTTGACTGAGGGGCATTTCTTTCATTTTCTGAATAATTTCTTGTTTACTTTTTTTTTATTTGGAGAATAAATGCTATGATATTGTTATGAATGATTCTTTCATGTATTCTCCATCTGTGCACGGCTTCCCGATCCTTAAACTCTCCAGTGCAGCGAGTCAGCTACAACGTAAGCAGCTGTAGTTGTGTATGGAGCTTTCATCCATTTCTTGAAAGTATGTTTGCTCCGCTCAACCTTCCGTCGTAGTTCCAAAATCGCTCCCTAACGCCCATCTGCGGTTGGGTACTTTTCAAAAGAAGCTGAGTGCCAGTTACATTTTCTGTTGTTTGCTCATTTCAAGCCACATACCAAGCAAACGGGTGGGTAATCCAGCGTCATGGGCAGTGAAGGCAAACAAATAATTCCATTCAAAATTCAACTCTTGTTTTCTTCCGACATTTTAGGAATATATCCATAGTTATGGGTAGCATACCACAAAGGTAGTACACTCATTTTGACCAAAAAGGTCAAACCATCAAAATGCTCTGGCTACCTTCTTGCCAGGGCAATAGGTCATCCACAAAGATGAAGATACTGAGATCCTATGGTTTGTGGTCAAAGCCCATACATTTGACAAAGACCCATTTGCAGCACAAATGAATCCTTCAGCCGATGAAAGATTCATATCACCGACCGATTCTTCCAAACCGGTCAAGTGCAGGAACATCGCTATTCGGAACATTTACAAGTTTCAAAAAAGGTTCAACACACCTCACAACATCGAGGAAGATAACAGAAAGCAACAGATTAATTCCAACAGATATCAGAAGAGAATCAACCGCACAGCAATCAGTCCTTAATCCACAGTTGTCAGTCCTCGGGAAGGGAGCAACCAAAAGACACTCTGAGCCCAAATAGGAAAACAAGCCCTCACCAATCTTGAAGGAAATGGTTTTGATTTGGGAAGAAATCCAATTTCTCCTTATGGTGGCTAACTTTGCAAATGAGAGACCCACTGATGCGAGGATGTCAAACCAATACTCATTTTTTTATTGCATTTATTATTGTGTGTGCTTTTTATTGGAGTGAGAGAGTTTTTTCAGGTTCTATTTTGGTTATGATTGTGAGTTCTGAGTGACATTTTTGCAAAAAGAGGCTGATTGTGTGTTTGATTTGATTTTAATTTTATTTAGTTTAGTTTAGTTTAGTTTAGTTTAGTTTAGTTTAGTTTAGTTTAGTTTAGTTTAGTTTAGTTTAGTTTAGTTTAGTTTAGTTTAGTTTAGTTTAGTTTAGTTTAGTTTAGTTTAGTTTAGTTTAGTTTAGTTTAGTTTAGTTTTATACCCTGGTCTCCTAGGTGTGAGGTCTGCGCGCTAACCACTCACCACCGTGCTGCCCTTTATTTTATTTTATTTTATTTTATTTTATTTTATTTTATTTTATTTTATTTTATTTTATTTTATTTTATTTTATTTTATTTTATTTTATTTTATTTTATTTTATTTTATTTTATTACCATGACCAAATACTGTAAGTTTATTGCTTTTGATACTATGTACTCGCATTATTATGCCATCAAATTTAGGAAAAAAATGGTCTCAAAAAATGTTGTCAATAGTATTGATTATCAACAATCATTTTAAGCATAATTATCGACCTGCAAAATTTGTTACCGTGACAGGCCTAGTTAAAAATAAGCATTATATGATGTACATAACTGTACTGTAGAGTATGACAATTCCTATGCCAATCATGATGATGATCTTTGCATGTCAAATGCACATCTTTCAAATGCAGAATCTGATGCTAGGTGGTTGTACAGAAAATAAATAATCAGTAAATTTGGTGTATAATGAAAAGATACTACTACTCAAATGATTGCATTTGTTAATTTGATGCTATCCCTGTTTGAGTGTACGGTTCCCAAACTAACCTGACAAGCTCTTCTAAGCAGTTGACGTGTGAAATAAAAGTCAAGACTACTAAGTCTACTGGAGTTCAGTTGCTAAAAAACGTGACAGTGTTGCAGTACGTCTCATTTGAAATGTGTGATGCATGACCACATTCAACGTTGACATTCTGTGCACGTTCAGCTATTTTTCCATGTTTCTGCAAAGTGCACAGAGCACATATTCAGTGCCTCTCGCTTGCCGTTTATTAGTGTATTTAAAATGCACAGCTGAAGAATTGCAGCGCCAGACCCCCATCACCTCATCCACAGGAACGACTTCCACGCTTGGCTGCTGTTTCTAAAGTGTGCTTGGCTAATCCACTCATTGCTTTGTGCCTTCAGTGCTGTGAAGCATAGGGCACCCGCTTGGATGCCCGTGCATAAATTACTGCCATGGAACATAAAGTGCTGTGAGGATTTTCCTTAACGATCGCCAATGCTTTAAACGCTTCTGCTTCAACAGTCAATATTGCTCAGTTCATTCAATTATTCAGCAGCTCGTCCCTCTTTAACAAAATCCTGACCTTGACATGTCTGCCCTGTTTCTCTCCCCTGACAGACTCAACTCGCCAAACGACTGTTTGCTCTGATATTGACTGGGAAATCCATGCATATTGATAAGTTGTTTGCAGGGTAATTGAAAATGCCAGTTATGAGGCCGTGCAGACAAAGGTCGTCTCCATGAATAAATCTGATAGGCTGCTATGTGCGGGGCACATATTACATCGAAGGGAAGGATGAATTCTGTTTTGCTACACTTGAATGAATTCCCCGTCCCGCCTACATTACATGTGCGCTCATTATATGCCCAACGGACCCGTGCTAATGACCACAGCACATTGTTGTAATCCTGAGCTAATTACATGGAACCACTCACGCATTTCCATATAGCTTCATGAATTGGTTTGTGGCTCCTCAATTGAAATTCAAATCTTCCCGCAAAGGTCAAATTGTTCATCATTCATATCTCATGGTCTGGGTAAACATCCGCGACTGAAAGATTGGACTGGACTTGAATATGCTCATCAAATTGGTTACCCATGAGTCGCAGCAGGTGTCCTTCGGTTGCCGTCTTATCTGCAGCATGTGTTCTCCCATGCGCATCGATGACATGACATGTCAATCAAACTGTCCCATGGGTGGCATCAATCAGCTCTGCAGGGGGTTCCATCCGAGGTTAGCAGGCTTGCCAATATTTTTGCAAAAAGAGGCTGATTGTCTGTTTGATTTGATTTGATTTTAATTTAGTTTAGTTTAGTTTAGTTTTATTTTATACCCTGGTCTCCTAGCTGTGAGGTCTGCACGCTAACCACTCGACCGCCGTTATTTTATTTTATTTTATTTTATTTTATTTTATTTTATTTTATTTTATTTTATTTTATTTTATTTTATTTTATTTTATTTTATTTTATTTTATTACCATGACCAAATACTGTAAGTTTATTGCTTTTGATACTATGTACTCGCATTATTATGCCATCAAATTTAGGAAAAAAATGGTCTCAAAAAATGTTGTCAATAGTATTGATTATCAACAATCATTTTAAGCATAATTATCGACCTGCAAAATGTGTTAGCGTGTTAAAAATAAGCATCAAATGATGTACATAACTGTACTGTAGAGTATGACAATTCCAATACCAATTATGATGATAGTTCCATCCGAGGTTAGCAGGCTTGCCACTATTTCTACATAAACAAAGATTCCAACCTCAATCCTCAGGAGCTTTCGGCTGGCCAATGGGCTCCCACACAGCGTCAGACCCCACCCTCGCCGCAGGCTGAGTAGTGACTGCCTGCTGCTTCTTTAATCGATTGCTAATGGGTTCAATTCCAGCGTTGAAGAGCTCCTTGGAACCTGGCCCTGAGACTGAATGAAGTGGAAATACCATTTGCGGCTTTATGAGCCGTTATACTGCAGTGAGAGACCTCTATTCACCATGCTCCATAGAGCTGCACAGACTTTTGCACAATTGCCTGATGGTTTTTCTTTCGCTCGCTCCTGCTGCTTTCGTCTCAGTTCTTTACATTTACACCGTGCCTTAGAGCATTTACATCTATTCATTCTGCAACTAAATAGGTTTGCTTTGCATTTCTTACAAGCCTATCTTGTACACACGAGGCCCCGGCAGATTAATTCTGTCTTTAGTGTTGTATTATTTATCATTTTTATTCAGCAGTATCAACTTATGACTGAGTGTAACTCAGAGGCTCCATGTCTTATTAAAGCATGTAGACCAGAGTGTATGGAATAGTATTTTTTTATTTTTTATGAAACTACAGCGATTTTTATTTTTTTTTTTGGTAGCAATTGCGCCATGCATCGATGCTGCTGTGCGAGAGCTTTGGCCTCACACCACACTCTCCGTGGTTTACAGCTCTGCCCAGGGTTCTGCTGTCTTCTTAAAAGCTTACTCTGGCTGAAATGCAAAGCTAAGCAGCCAACACTGCTCTACATTTCACAGCCAGTCCCAGCAGGCATGTGCTCTTTGAAGCATTTCTGGGCCAGGGATACAAGTCTTGTTTGTTCAGTGCTTCTGGATAGAAAATAGAGGAGAAAAAAATGCAAGCCTTTTTTTTCACCACAGCAGAGTAACATTCTTTGACATCTTAACAGAAAGCCTTGTATTACAACGCTTGCTGCCTGATGCCTTGGTAGAATCACCCATGTAAAACAGGAAGAGAGATAAATGCTTCATTGAACTAGAGCACAGCTTAGTGATGGTGGGATAGAGGGATGGCGGAGGGGGAAAAAAAAAGACGGGTGAGGGGGGCTGCTCTGTGGGTGTCACTTTTCTAAGGGAGTGTAATTCTCAGGGTTGAGTAACAACTATCTCCACGGCCCTGTGAATAATTAGTAGTTCCACCCATCCATTTTCTGTACCGTTTATCCCAGCTGTCTTCGGGGCGAGAGGCGGGGTACACCCTGGACTGGTCGCCAGCCAATCACAAGGCACATATAGACAAAAAACCATTCACACTCACATTCATACCTATGGACAATTTGGAGTCGTCAATTAACCTAGCATGTTTTTGGAATGTGGCAGGAAACCGGAGTCCCCAGGGAGAACATGCAAATTCCACACAGAGATGCCCGAGCAGGGAATCGGGGGATCGGGGGAAAAACCCGGGTATCCTAGCTGCAGCCTGTCCGTGATACGGATATTTAAAAGTGTATTTATCAAACAATATAATTTGGTACACTGTGTGTTTCTATTGCTATAACCCCAATTGATATTGTATCTGAAAAATATATCTATACCGTAAAATTGAGTGCTGTAGTGGTAGGTTACCGGGACATAATTCACCCCGGAATGATCGATAGGGGAGGTGTTGCTACCCGGTTTTCCGCTTCCTGTTGTGGTTGAGAGACTGAGCTTTCATGTCTTTCATGTCTTTATGTAGAAAAGAGTGCAAGTTAATGTTTGCAAGAAAAATAGAGTTTTTCTCCCAAATTCGACACTCCGCCTCAGACTCCAGTTCTTCGGTGCTTCAGTGCACTATTAGATGTAACCTGTAGAGGCGCCATTGAGTCAGCCTCGACTAGTAGGTGATCTGAAGAAAAGCAATGACATCAGCTATGGGAAGTTGAGCGACATCCAAGATGACTGCGGCGTTATTTCGCTCAGTACACTTGCATCGAACAGGTGTTCAGATCTTTCAGAGGAAATGTCGTGGCCCGCGGGCCAAACTAGTTTGAGGCCCCCGCCTTGATATGAAAGTTTAATGTTAGTGCGGCCCGCGCAAGTTTGATATGGATGCTGTATGGTATCATGTACCCAGAAAAAATTATTAAGTTTGATTAATGTTCATGTTAGTTAACATAGTTAACCTCCCTATCCGTGTGGAAGTGGTAAGTTTTTGGCTATTTAAGTTTAAAGGAAATAACTTGAAGGCTAACGTTTAGGTCGCTAGCTCTCTAGTTTGCGAGTTAGCATGTGTCTCAAGACCCTGCAGTTGCGCAATATGTTGTAAATAAAAAAAGTATTAAAAAAAAAAAGGATTCAGAGCCATTTTTGTGTCTTGTTTACAGATAACGTCAGCATGGATGGATGCTTCCTTTGAATTCATTGGATCCAGGTTATATACTGTGTCGGCCTACTGTCATGTCACAGCATTTGAGTGTCTAACACAGCTATTGCCAAGAAACCAGATTGGCGTTTATTGTACCGTGGTGAACTTACCGCTTTGGTGGCTTTATCTGCCAACAGAGGAGTCCAAAGCCTGCAATCAAGGAAAAACGGATGATATTGGTTGCCAACCTGGATCCGGCGAATGAAGCAGGTTACAAAGCGCATGTTTGTGTGTGTACTTTGCAGGCTCATCTTCCAGCAGCAAGTAGAGTATGACAGGATTTACATGCACGCTCCTAATCTTTGTAAGCGAACCTGTTTTGGGATGTAATTCACATGGTATGTCTTTTGATTCGGATTAGTCCGGACAATCCTCTTACCCGTGGCTCAGTATAACTTATCAGTGACAAGGCCGTCTCGTGGAGCAGTACAAATCCTCATATCCACCCCTCCCAGACTTCCAACTCTTAATTCTAATCTGTCCAAATCTGATCTGAGACTTTAACTTTCAAATACCTCTTGAAAGCCACAGCTCAGCTGAAGTTCATGCAAGGGCTTTGGATTACATAAATTGAGGTTAGGGATTTCCAGTATGGCCTTATGTTTGAGAAGAAAGCAGGATTTGGATGTTAGTTGAGGCACAAATGTTCGACATTTTACCATTTGGTCCGAAATGAAGCGCCTTGGAAATTCTTCAGTCAATTATGCAGTTTTTGCATATGGAATTCCAAGTACTAGCAATACAAGGATCCTTCATATGTTATATTTAGAAAATGAATTTGTCAAATAAAAGTTTCCAAAAGCTATGATGACGCGTGTAAATGTACGAGTCTAATTCCTGATCCTTTAAGGTTCTTTATAATTCAATAAACAGGATTTAAAGTAGAGCAGGCATGCTCCACTTTTTCTGCCTCAGCCAGAAGCCCACAAACCGGCACTTATTAAACGTTGTAAGATTATGCGTTAATCTCGCAGAACACATGTCGGGTGGAATAAAAGCAATTTTATTTCTGAAACAGTACACTACTCTTCCCTCTTGATAATCTTATCCCAGCTTTTCTACAGAAGGTGCATGCTGGCATGTGTTTTAAGGATGCTGAGAGAGGAGGCTCCTATCTGAGCGTTACAAGCCATTAGAGTACCTGTGCCCGATTTGGCCGGCACCTGCAGCCCAAAGACAAACTTGGTTACCAGTCGCAGAGGATTTAGGGGCCGTGTACTTTGCTCTCGGTGAGACAGTGTGTGAAGATGACGATAAGCCAAAGCTCTAAATCCCAGACTCAGCTGTGTTATCTGGGCCTTGTGGCATGCTTTAATGGAGGCGGCTCACTGTCTGAGCTTTAGCTAGAATCGCATTAAGATTCTCCCTCACCTCCACAAGGCTTGTTTGTTGTCAGTTTTTGATTGAATCTTCTGTCGTCTTGGTTAAAGTCACCCCGCGGTTTAATTCTTCGACTACTGTGCTTCCAAGATGGAACAGTCTGGTTTAATCTCATGTCACGTGCC
The DNA here is from genome assembly GCF_037039965.1 of Doryrhamphus excisus. Taxonomy (NCBI): domain Eukaryota; kingdom Metazoa; phylum Chordata; class Actinopteri; order Syngnathiformes; family Syngnathidae; genus Doryrhamphus; species Doryrhamphus excisus. The sequence continues at coordinate 7,574,168 of NC_136357.1, read as the reverse complement.
AGAAAGACATCAAAGCTTTTAATAATATTACAATAAGTGCACCAGATTTGCCTTTTCCTTTTTCTGTAAGTTGCAAGGCAGCAAAACCTCACACACAAAGACATGATTGCATATTTATTCACGTTTGGAAAATAAAGTTTAACTGTAAACAACTTTTTCCTTCACCCTTAAGAAAGTTTGAATTAAGATGTTCACCAAAAAGTCTACGATGTTTATCTGCTTATTGTTAACAAAACCTGATGAGATTTTTTTCATATTTACCTTTTTTTGGTTTAAGTGATTTAGACATTCATTCATTAATTTTCTATGCCGCTAATGCTCACGAGGGTTGCTGTCTTCGGGCAAGAGGCTTGGCACACCCTGAACACCCAGCCAATCACAGGGCACATATAGACAAACAACCATTCACACTCACATTCATACCTATGGACAATTTGGAGTGGCCAATTAAGACAAATAATTTAATAACTAGGTTTCATAAATAAGTAAACAAGGCTGAAAGTCAACAGAAGGAGCTGATCCATCATTTTGACTTGACTCGTGTTGAAGACCTCCAACCATCAACAGAAAACTGCATGGGGCAACAATTCCATCAAAGAGTGGTAATACGACCAATTTGTTTTAATGCCCAAAAACGAAACACGGTATTAAATATGAGCAATTTTGTCGGTTGCATTTTACTGGTAAAGAACCAATTCAACTTGAAATATGTTCTTTTGTCGATTTATCTGTGTGCCTTATACTGGAAAAGGACTCTAAATGAGCTGTAAAAGAGCTGCTGTACATTCAGAATGCTGCTGCTCGAGTCCTGACTAGAACCAGGTATACGACCACATTGCTGAAAAAAAACAGCAGACTAGCTACTAGCATCCGTTGTGTTTTCGTGTTGGTATGCTGGTCTGGAGACCGGTCTTTAGGTCTATGGTACTGATTTGTCTCCCCCCTGTTTACGACCCCCCACACCCTCCAGTTGCATCCCAGCTTGTTTACTCAGGTGCGAGCTCGCTCAGCACAGTGATGAACTCCTGTGCAGACTTTAACACTCTGCTGCTTCTCAGGCAAATGCCAAAACAAATCTTGTCATAATTAGCAGTAATCCTGCTCATTACGTCTGCTTAATTATCCTATTAATAGCACTTCCTAGGAGAGCTTGTTTGCCGCGTAGACAAATGTTTGTTCCTAAATTAGCAGACAAGAAGACAGCTCCATTGTTCAAACAGCAGCTTTGACAAAGCAGAACAGTCAGGATTAACAGCGCACAGAGCGGGCCACCAGCTCATCTCCGCTCCGAGCTGACAGGCAGGGAGGAGGCAATCGGAGCAAACAACAGTGCTCGATGCATAGTTGAGTATGCAAAATCAGCAGTAGCCACTGCTGTCATGACAAAGCAGCTGGGAAATGTGAAGCAAGGCACCGGTGGTCGGACATGATGAATTTAAGTGGAGACTGAGGGCACTTCTGCTGCAAGGTGAAGACTGTGGACTATAACATAGCACAGCAACAACCTATAGCAGGGGTCTCAAACACGTGGCCCGTGGGCCAAATGTGGCCCGCAGGACACTATTTTGAGGCCCCCGCCTTGATATGAAAGTTTAATGTTAGTGCGGCCCGCGCAAGTTTGATATGGATGCTGTATGGTATCATGTACCCAGAAAAAATTATTACGTTTGATTAATGTTCATGTTAAAGGTTAAATAACTGTTAATAGTTATCCTCCCTATCCGTGTGGAAGTGGTAAGTTTTTGGCTTTTTTTAAGTTTAAAGGAAATAACTTGGAGGCTACCGTTTAGGTCGCTAGATCTCAAGTTTGCGAGTTAGCATGTGTCTCAAGACCCTGCAGTTGCGCAATATGTTGTAAATAAAAAGAGTATAAATGTGACTATAGTCGTGTTTTGTCATGTCTACAGGGCTCTAATAATGCTTTGTTCATTTTAATCTGAAAAAAATTATTTGTGTACCCACCAACTATATGTGGTTTCTTAAGTTTTTATTATTTGGCGTTTTATTATTATTATTATTATATTTATTTATTACTGATTGATTGATTTTCTTTATTCTTGATTTGTTTATTTATTTTTGATCTTATTTTGTGCAGAAAAATAAAAATTAAGATATTTGAGAACAGTGGAATGTTTTATCAGAGCTTTTCTTGTAGAAAATCAAAAACAAAGCAAAGTTTATTCATTTTTCTGTTTTTAATAAATGCGTTTTTTTTTTTTTTTTTGGAAAACCTGATGCGGTGTAGTCTCGCCCAGACCCTAGCTCCAGTGGCCCCCAGGTAAATTGAGTTTGAGACCCCTGGCCTATAGGCTAATTTATTGTTTGTTGTTATCATTTCAGGCCATATAACATAAACAGTACCTGTAGTGACTAGCTCAATTAACAAGCAGAGCCACGTCGAGCCAAGTAGGTACCGTCCAGTGGAAAGTTCTCCACCGTCACAAACTACAGCATTTTCAAAACACCAACTGATAAGCCAAAGGGGCTTCCAGGAATTACTGATTAGATCCGTCTTATCCATTAAGCTCATGTTTCCAAACAAGAGGAAAGCTTTTAAAGTAAATAAGGCGAGGTGAAGACCGACCATACTGCTCTATGCACACAACCTGAGCAGACCCAGCACCTCATGCTTTGGCAGGCGTATACATTATAAATGAAAACTCTCTCCCTCTCCCCCAGCCCATACATACAGTGTGTGTCATAGCTGCAGTGAGGAGAGTGCTGCGGCACTGTCAGCCCTTTGTTCCCTGTACACAAACACACTTTCCACATGAATATTTTACAGTAAATTTACTCTGCGCTTGTGATTTAAAGCATTTTCTTGTTAACAATGCTGTTTTCTCTATTCTGTTGTGCTGAATTATGAAGTCAACATGTCAGAACCAAGACATGCCTATTAGATTATACCACTGTGGATAAATGATTTCTGGCAAGGCACATGTGACTTGCTCTCTGTCTGTGATGTACTTGGAACATTTTCCCTGAGGTTGCACTCGCAGCTATTAGTTAAGAGCATGGATGTGTTTAATGCAGTGTGAGCGAGTCATCGTAATGTGTGTATAGATATGCACTTATGCATAATGTTCGTTGCCTCATTGTGGGCTAATTTTCTGCAGATATGTCGAGAGTGTGTAAAAATTGGATGTGATGTCACTTGTTTGTTCTTTTTGTCATAGAGAAGGCAAGGATCAATGGATTTTCCTTGCAAGAGTGAAACATGGCAGACATAACGAAAGGCTTTCATGAGAGATGAATGAATAATTCATCGGCGCTCTCGCTGTGCTTTGTTGTGTCTCATACAGATGGGATTACAGAGGGTTAGATCTTGGAAACGTATGAAAGATTAATTTGTAATCTGGGACACTGCTTGCTTACAAAAGGACTAAATAATGATTTTACTGAGAGTGGCAGCGATCTGGGAATGGGTGTGATGTGTAGAGGGGATGGACACAAAGAGCCTGCGGAGAACAGAGCGCACAAGAACTCGGAATAATATAACCTGACAGATATTCCAAAAGTTTGTTGAAAAAGTGAAGTTCAGTACCTGACCATGGCGGTCGTAATGATGATGAACTTGCGTTCTATGCTGATCTTAGAGAAGCAGAGTTTAGCAGATGCAATTGATGTCCTTTTCAGGGAAGACGGTAAATGTTGTATGCGGAACATTTGGAAATATTGAAAATCTGAAACGAGGGCTGCATGGCGAACGAGTGGTTAGCGCGCAGACCTCACAGCTAGGAGACCACGGTTCAATCCCACCCTCGGCCATCTCTGTGTGGAGTTTGCATGTTCTCCCCGTGCATGCGTGGGTTTTCTCCGGGTACTCCGGTTTCCTCCCACATTCCAAAAACATGCTAGGTTAATTGGCGACTCCAAATTGTCCATAGGTATGAATGTGAGTGTGAATGGTTGTTTGTCTATATGTGCCCTGTGATTGGCTGGCGACCTTTCGCCCGTGGGTCCAGCCAAAATGGTGTCTTATTGGAGGGCAGCGGGGTGTGCGGGGACTGCTGGGGTGCTGGGCACTCGGTGGGTGCACTCAGGGGCTAGGGGGGTCGGGGCCAGGCGGGTTGGCTGGCGGGGTTGGTGGTGTGCTTTGGCAATGTCCTGGGGTTTTGCTGGGGTGTCCGATGTTCCCACTCTTCTTTTGTTGTTTTGTCTTATGTAAGATTATATGTGTGGAAAAAAAATCACTTATTCAATTGGTAACTGCTATGGCGTAGAGAAGGGGTAGGATTTAATAGGCTTAGCTTCTTCCTGCTCCTTTTCAGACATGTGTAGTGATGAGGTATTGTGTGTGTGCATGTATGTATGTGTATATGTGTATGTATATATATGTGTGTATGTATGTGTATATATATGTGTATATATATACATATATATATATATACTGTATATATATATATATATATAATAGATATTGTAAGTGTATTGTCCTGTAAGTGTATATGTGAGAAAGAATAATGTAACATAGTATGCATGTCTGAAATAAATTAAGAAAAAGTAGAAGGGATAGGCTCCAGCACACCCGCGACCCTTGTGAGGTTAAGCGGTTGAAAATGAATGAATTCATGAAAATCTGAAACGGAGCAGATGTGTACTGTCACTCAAAATTCCAGTTTATGAATTGTGTTATATGACCATCCATTAACAGTTGACTGTGGATTCAGAGAATCAAACTGACTGTTTTCTTGTACTGACAACACCATACTGCAGGTACCTCATTTGTTTTCAAACGAGCACACCATAAATTCACCTGGGAAGATGGGCTGCTTTTCTCCGGTCTGCCCCAGATGGCAAGGACTCCAGGGTGGCACTGCTTGCTGTTTTTTTTATGAGCTGTGCCATATACAAATGCAAAACATCTGGAGCCGCCATGTGGCCTCTCCATTTGGCCAAGCCTTGCTTCTCCCTCAGCCAGATGCACCCAAACAACTGTGAGCTAAACAGCATGAATGATTCATTGAGCAAAATGAGGCACAGCTCGCACCAGAGACCTGCCAGCCACTTTGATGGCAAATTTAACAAAGCTATGAATATGCACAAGATATTAAGCCTTCACGGAGGTGGGGAGGGGGTGATGTGTCAAATGATCTGTGTTGGACAATTATCGACAAAGCTCCTGTGGTTATCTTGATTACTAGATAAGAAACTAACCGTCTAATTGTCAAGATCATTAAATTGTTATCTCAGTGAAGAAGATTGTTTTTATCGGTGCCACTACAACATGACCTCACATTGGGATTTGCCGGAAATTTTGCTGGTAATAGGATTTGGTGTTCTCTTTGGCCACCAGGTATTGGATTTATTCTTTGTGTACATAAATGACAGCATGGACAAAAACGGTTAAAATATTTTTTAATTTCACTACTTCGTAGAGCAACATCCATTTATTCATTCATTTTCGATACTGCTTATCCTTGTGGGGGGGTGTGCTGGAGCCTATCCAAGCTGTCTTTGAGTGAGAGGCGGGGTACACCCTGGACTGGTCGCTAGCCAATCACAGGGCACATATAGACAAACAACCATTCACACTCACATTCATACCTATGGACAATTTGGAGTCGCCAATTAACCTAGCATGTTTAACATGGAGAATCCATAGCTGAGATTTATTGTGGTCATCTATGACCATTTCTAGTTTCCTTTGTCAAAACAACCACAGTAGCATTTAGTTTTAGCACAAATGTGCGAATAAAATAGACTAGGACTTATCAGCAATCCATACAATTCCCCATACAATGTGTCTCAACCGTGTGGAGGTCACTGTGGGAAAACTGACTAATAATAAAGACGGACAGTTGTCTAAGCAGGTCTGTGAAAGAATGTGTCATCAGCGCTCTGACTGCATGTTGTCGACTCAGCACTAACGCCACTGGCTGTCTAATGAGATGAGCTCTCACTGCTAATTAACCCGGGCTCTACATTCATCACCATATAATGTGGAAAGAGACACAGAGAAGGATCTGCTTAAAATACCTGCAGTTATTTGACATACATTTGAAGTTGGAAACCAAGAAGATGATAAATATGCTCTATATATCTGTAATAGTCCCAATACCTTGTCCATTGTATATAACTTGGATATATAATCAAGATAAAAGGCATCTTCAGTGTTCTTCCATGGTCTACTCAGGTCATTTGCATTATAGCGGCGTGTAAAATAAAGGAGAATGACTGACTACCCATGACTGTTGACTCAGGCTTATCCACTTGATTGTTCTGTGCCGCTCTTATTATCCAGAGTTTATACTTGTCTTCACCTGTGTGGTTTACTGAGCCTTCTCATTACCACACAAAGATAGTCCCAGCCCAATAGGTCAAACCTCCATTAGTAGTTCAGTATAGCGGTTCCCAAAGGAGACTGAAGGATCCTTGATGCATCAAAGGATAAAATGTTCTTAGAGTTAAAAAAAATTCACCATTGGTATCTCCATTTATAGCATCCATAATGATCCTTCATGCTTCAATGCTCATATTGATCAAAACACTTTTAAATCAACTTAAATGGTACTCAACATTCATATAGAGCTTGTCTACCTTCAAGGTACTGTTAGTCTTGCCTCACTTGCCTCATTTTGGTGGTCCAGTGCAGGTGGACCATGGAGGCACGTACCTCCTTAAATTAATTTAACTTAATTTTGCTCGGTAAAGACTCGCTCAAGAACTGCTTGCATGGTGGGCTGTGGAAGAATATATTGTCATATCAATATTGACCAGTGACTGTTACACAATCATGACCAGTCCAAAGACCAGGCCAAAGACAGCTGAGATGGGCTCCAGCATACCACCGACCCTAGTGAGGATCTGTGGTATAGAATATAGATGGATGGATGTTACACATACATTGATTTTGTGGAAGAAGCTTATTATTAGTTTTGTACACGTGCTGTACAATTTTACTATACCTTATATGCAAATTACAAATTCCTGTAATTTTGTGAAAAGTGAGTGGATAAGATTTCCAGATTTCCAACTTGGATGATCCATTTTTTGTAGAGTCAAGTGAACTGACTGAAGTTAATTACTCCAAATCTCTCCACTGAAATATGGAATGACTTTAGAACAGTACAGGAAACAGAAAAAAACAGAAAACTTTCTAGCTCTTTCAGAATCTGCACCTATTCCAGCTTTCCTTCAATTTCCAAAACTGTCTGTTTTCATTTATTCCACCCATAGCCCGCCCCCAGGCCCGCCTACTCTGCTCTGATTGGTCCCACTCCGTTTGTACAGCTCACAGCTTTTACAGCTTGTTCCTTGGCACACCCATATAAGGAAGTAATCGGCTGGATGGAGCCAGTGGCTTCTCACAAGGAATCCGAGCATTCAGAGCCATCCCAAACTTCCTTCAGGGCTCGCTTTCAAATACAGAACCTCATTATCTGAAATTTTGGCATCATTTAACACGAGAATACAACATTTGAACTACATTTATAGGTCAGAAAACATCAGAATAGGTCCGTGTTAATGACTACCACTAATTGTGATTAATTGGGTTCTCCAAAATCTTTACACTCTACTGGACTTGACAGCATGAAAATAGAAAGCCCAGACTTATACAATAGAAGGAAAAGGAACTTGGTGTCTATGTGATGGACAAGCGGATGAAAACATAAAACCTATTTTCAATGGTTTCATGACACTTGTTCGCCAGTCATATACTGTTAATAACCCATAACACCCAAACCTCTTCTCTGTGGCATTCCAACTCAAGTATAACTACAGTACAAAGCATCCGGATATGACTCCGCCCACCATACAAAACAAGACACCCACAACGCGTATTAATGTAAAAGCGGTGTGCATTTGTATTCAAGGAGTAACTGCTGGCTTTTGGAGGCAAATGTAATATGCACTTGTAATGAAATTGGAGGGCCTCTTTGAATTCCCCAGTGCGCAGGGGTCCCTTGGTTTTCTAACGTCTTGCACCTCTTGCTCTCATGTTTATATAACAGCACAGTCTCAATCATTCTCTCCAGCTGGTTGAAGGTTACTCGGGGCAAGAGAGGTAACAAATGGGCTCTGCACACCATCTGAGAGCTAGCGGGCTGAAGGCTGGATAATGGCCTGTCATAATGGACAATATAGGCAGAACCCTCCTGAGACCAGGAAACCAAAGAACAAGTAGGCTGAATTATTCATGGTTACCATGGCGGCCCACACAGCTGCATTGCATTAGGCTCTTCATTAGCCGTGCTGTATTCTACAAAAAGCTTGAAACTAAAATATGACCAATATTTCCCATTGAGGAAACACATTATCATAAGCTCTCAAGGGGGTTTATTCCTGTTTAAATGTGCCTGAGTGCTGACCTTCCTCGTAACGGTAATAATGTGCTGGGGATTAAAATGTGATTCCATCCACGACAAGAGTTCCTCATTCTAAAGATGGCTGCACTGTGACAGCTTGGGCTGCTCTGACATTGCAGTCATTTCCCACTAATAAGACACTTAACACAGGGCCCTCTCGCCCCTCTTGTCTCCCTGAACACTGCAATGAGGCAGACACAAGTAGGAAGGAAAATTGCACCGTGGGTTATATTTGCTTTTCAGCTATGTGCAAAAGCGTCTGTCAGTCACATCATATAAATGAGATCATAAAGTGCAGTGGAAGAGTTGCCGGTGTTGATTTTAATAATGTATGTCATAATAATGGAGGCCAAATGGTGTGGACATTTAAATGTAACACTGAAAATCAAGGATATTAAACCATAATTAATAATAATTAAAGGGGACCTATTATGCTTTTTCCACTTTTCTGACCTATAAATGTAGTTACAATGTTGTTTTCTCGTGTTAAATGATGCCAAAATTTCTGATAATGAAGCTTGCGCATTTGGAAGCGAGCCCAAAAAGAAGTTAGTGATGGCTCAAAAACCCTCGGTTTGAAAAAACCTGGTAAAATTGTTCCTTTTTGATGTCACAGAGGGGCGTACTTCCTTATATGGTTTATAGTTAGGTTATTGTGTGTGGCTGCTCTACAGGAAACCACAACTCAATACAAAGGGTCAAAGAATTAGCATAATAGGTCCCTTTTGACATTTTTTGATTAGAATCTTAACATTTTCAGATTAATCAGTTTAAAAATTGACTAATCATGATTAATCACCATTTTCAACTATGTCTAAAATATGTCAATTTTTATGAAGATGCCGCTTTTTGTCGCTTTTTCTTCACTGGTGCTCGTCGGCTTTTTCTTCTTTGATGTTTCGATGCATCAAAACTAGGAATCGAAATAAAAACAGCTTTTATTTTTCAATGTTAGTCCTGGTTCTCATTGATGGCCAACACACAATGCCCAACCCTAGGTGTGGCTTGCAATGACGCACATGCATAAATTACGATTAATTAAATAATTACCACAATTAAGTCATCATTCTTGACAACCCTGGCATTTACACATAGAACTTAGAAATGATATGAAATTCCTTTTCTATTCCCTAGTAATTTTGGGAATAGAATAGGTTTCTGTTGTTGAAAATGCAAATATTTGGCTTTACATGGTTTTATAATAGTGTGGAGGTATTTAAACGGGTTGGGCAAAATACTATTACACTTAGTACATCAATAACTGTTAAAAACCATCCATCCATCCAATTTCCATGTCGCTTATCCTCATTAGGTTCGCCGGTATCTCAGCTGTGGGGTACACCCTGGACTGGTCCCCAGCCAATCACAGAGCACATATAGTAGACAAACAACCATTCACACTCACATTCATACATATGGACAATTTGGAGTGGATAATTAACCTAGCATGCATTCACGGGGAGAACATGCTAAGTCCACACAGAGATGCCCAAGAGGCAAATATAACCGAGGTCTTCTCGATCTCCTGACTGTGTGGCCAACATGCTAACCGTGATAATGCTATGCTAATGCTAACCGTAATACCAGTTGTTGCTGCTCCAAGGGGAGGATTAATGCAGGTGCATTTAAACTGTGCTGCAATTGATTGCATGTGGCACATGCAGGTCATCATTTTAATCGTCGGGGGCAGCCTCGCTGGCCCAACCTGCAGCCCAGGACAATGCCCCAGACTAAGAATAGCAGTTTAAAGGATTACAATGTTCACTTCAGTAGCTAATTACATCTGATTAAATTCAAGCACAGGGTAATGTACTTCATTTAACAACAAGACACGTGTATGATTTGATGTCGTAGATGGAAGCCTGACACATACACACCGACAATCTCATGCATATTACATGAAAAGCGGAAACGTGCCACCTCTATGCAGTCAGTTATGCGAGCATGACCTTTCATACATAAACAAGTGCACAGATGCAGACACAGACATCACTGTCACTCAACCACACCGCCACACACATGAATACACATACAGGATCCAATTTCAAGGGAAGCGAAATGATTAGCCCTGCTAAAACATGAATGGTGATTTAGAATTCAATACATTGTCATCTTATTGATGATTGTTCCCCAGAATGGTGATTCATGCGCCTGCTGGTCATAGACACAGCCATTCATTTTCTCTCAAACAGATCAGAGGGTTCAGTCCTGTGATGGTCCAGGCTGACTATTATATCATCTATTATATCATTATATCATCTAGCCACATGCATACAGAGATTCGATAGTTTGAAGACGTAATCAAAAATTTTGACAATGACACAAAGAAATATCACAAGCTCTATAAAATGTAATCAATTGTCTGTGGACTTTCACATGCTGTGACTTCACACCGCCTGTGTGACAGGTACGCTTGCCCTTGACACAATGTGTGATTGTTGACTTGTATTACTCAGAGGGGATTCAAATAAATTCCTTGTCACAAGGGAGATACACACATTTTCCCCTAATCCTCAGATTTTATGTACTATGCCCTACAATTCAGCAATACACCGCATCCAAAACCTATTGGAAAATAACATTTTCATTCTTTAATATTCATAATCCTTTTTGAACTGTAAACTCCATCTGTAGTTTAAAGTGATGACTCATTCCAAGCATAATCTTAATCCTTTTTACGCAGCTTAGTCCTGAAACCAAGGGGAACAGGGGAAATTGAAAGCTGCCATCAATGCCACAAACCGGATTCAGATACAAGCAGAAGGGCACTATGTCATCCTCATACAAGGGCACGAAAGCTGCTCATGCGTGTCTCTCGTTGCAAGGCATTGAGCACAAGTTGGAGTAATCATCACAGCCTCAACATGACAGATAAAAATTTCCCTTTCCTAAAACTGAAAAACAAACCTTTGTTATCATATTGTTGCACAATAATTGCACCTGCAATGTTAAACCGAGCTAAGACATTTTACTGGATTACTTGAATAGTATACTTGAATAGTATACTAGTACTAATAGTATAGTATACTAATATGTTTTATTGGTTATATGCAAACAATAAGTATAATATATAGTATATATAATATAATATAATATATAATATAAGTACAATAACACATTTCAGCCTATTTCTATTGGCCTTGCATTTTACATCACAAAACAGGTACAGATGCAACTTGTTTAAATGTATTTTAGCAGTAAATAATAATACTTGGAAGACACATAGATTCTTTAACTAAATACATCCAATAAGACAACGTTAAAAGGGACCTATTATGCTTTTTCCACTTTTCTGACTTATAAATGTAGTTAGAATGTTGTATTCTTGTGTTAAATGATGCCAACGTTTCAGATAATGAGGTATGCACATTTGAAAGTAAGGGATGGCTATGAACGCTCAGTTTCAGAGAGTTTTTTCTAACTCCGACTCTCTGTGACATCACAGTGGGCTGGGCTTCCTTATATGAGCGTGCCAGGGTACTAGCTATAGGAGCTGAGTGGGATCAATCACGACTGAATGGGTGTATTCAGAGGCGGGCCGTGGGTGGAATAAATTAAAACAGACCATTTTGAAATACAGCTGGAATAGGTGCAGATTTTGGAAGACCTGGAAAGCTTTCTTTGCTGGTTATCGTGTGTAACTACTCCATAGGAGTCCACAACTCAATACAAAGGTCCGAAAATGTGCACAATAGGTCCCCTTTAAGGGGTATTACAATTCGGGCTAAAGAAAAACAAATACATGGATAATCACTGACACTATACAGTATTGAAATGAAGGCATCACTTTTTTGTCGTTTTCGCTTCCTCTTTTTGCCTCAGGCACGACAATCCATATTGGGAATTTGTGGATGAGATCTAGTGCCAGCAAGCATTACACACCCCTCCTGGCTAATCCCACCCACTCACCTGAATTTCCAATGTTACAGAGAGGGAAAAATAGAGGGATGACATTAAACTGAACAAGCTAGTGGTGATGTACCCGTCCTGTAATACCAGCCTGTTCCTCATGACACAACATTCATTCATTCATTCATTTTCTACCGCTTATCCTCATGAGGGTCGCGGGGGGTTCTGGAGCCTATCCCAGCCGTCTTCGGACGAGAGGCGGGGTACAGGGCACATATAGACAAACAACCATTCACACTCACATTCATACCTATGGACAATTTGGAGTCGCCAATTAACCTAGCATGTTGTTGGAATGTGGGAGGAATCCCATGCATGCACAGGGAGAACATGCAAACTCCACACAGAGATGGCCGAGGGTGGAATTGAATATCTACCTATCCTAAATAATGGTTCAGTGAAATTTGAGCATGATTTGTTGAAAAACATGGCCGCCAAGTTATAATATGTATGCTAGCATGTCTTCCCAGGTGGTCCTTGGGTTTCTTTCTTACACTGTGATGTAAATTCAGTTTTGGTGTAAATCCTATACCTGAAATATATCAAAATGAATCCAAATGTACCCTTGAAAGACATAAAGTACAGCAATAACGAAGAAAGAATTAAATGATGAGACCACTACAATGCCTAGCTATTACTGTTGTTTTCAACAGGCCTGTTATGTGTACTGTAGTGCTGAAGAGCTTTGTGATAGCCGACTGTCTGTGAACATGACATGAGCCCCGACTGTGTGGGTGCGTGCCAAGTAGGACGGCTGCATGCAGAGAAGACAGTTGAGTTTGCTGATGTTGTTTTAGTGTGGTTCGGGCAACTGTGGCCTTCAGCCTTGTTGATCGAGCACCCCCTAGTTATCCTTACAACTTCCGGGTAGACGTTACAATTTGTATAATAATTATGAGTAATAAACACGACTAATTGAAACGCCCCCAAAAAATCTTCAAGTGTGGAATATGATCTGATAATATGACCCACCTTCGAACCGTCCTGCTAGCTTCACTGTGGTGTTCTCCTCCAATATAAGTAGATAGATAGATAGACTCCCTTTATTGTCATTGCACAAAAACACAGTAGTGAAATTGCCAACGAAATGTCGTTGCCTGGCTCCCATATAATAAGAGACACAAAAGAAGATAAGTAATAATAAATAATAATAATAATAATAATGTGGAGAATAAATAGATAGAATAGACACCAAATATGAACAACATAATGTAAAGTGCAGCGTGAACAGTAAATTGCCCAAATAATTGAAATAATTGAAATAAATAATAATAATGTAAGCTTATTTGGCATTCAGCAGTCTGATGGCCAGGGGGAAGTAGCTGTCTCTGAACCTGGTCGTCCTACAGCGGATGCTGCAGAGCCTTCTCCCCGATGCCAGGCGAGAGAACAGTCCATGCTGGGGGTGTGTGGGGTCAGAGCAGATCCGATGGGCTCTAGATACACACCGGCTGTTTGCTATGTCCTTAATGGGGGGGAGCTGGGTCCCGATGATGTTCTCCGCTGTCCTCACCACTCTCTGCAGTAACGTCCAGTCCGAGGCCTTGCAGCTCCCAGACCAGACGGAGATGCAGTTGGTCAGCAGGCATGGGTAAGGGTAAGCATTTGCTCTTCAACTGCTATTGTTCGCTCATGACAAAGCAAGCTAATAAGTAATAATAATAAATGTATAGAATCCCAATCCGGGTTTAAGGCCTAAATAAACCCCACACACTTTATTTTGAATTATAAAATGTACTGACCATTACTATCCACAGCCTTAGGATTAAAGTAAAGAAGGGGCATAGAATACATCTGAGTCAAAATGCGTGTGATTGTATTTCGTCTGGAACCTAATCAATATCGGAGCGGTCAGTTGAGAAGGTGTGATGCATTTGATCCAGTCATTAAGACGGACAGGATGATGTGTGCTCTGCTACCTTGGCCGTTTCAAATCAATGTCTGTGGCTGCTCTCAAATCAATGAGCGTGTTGCATCTCAGATGCTCATCAGTGGAACGTCCCTTGAGAGGATGGCTAGAAAACAAGAACGAGAGCAGGATTGAAGAGGGAGATAGACATCTGGAGTGAGGAGCGATGACACTCTTATAGCTATACTGACCTCTGTAATTACTATGTCTTACTTGCCTGAATGTAAATGTGATCCAATTCAGATAATTGCTGTCATTTGGAAAACACTATTGAAGCGCATCTTTCAGTGTTCAAAGCCTGGCCCACTGTGAGCTTGTGTCATGCTACTGCTCAGCTACTGTCGTGTTAGACCTGATATTTAGCAGAGAGGTTACTTGAGACCGATGTTTGTGCTCTTGTGATTCCAGGGCAGCCTTTCTCCCAAGGGCAGGGCAGAGTAATCAGGGTCGTGATAGCATCCCTCGGGTGGGAGGAGGAAGAAACTGGGCCTGTGGGCTGATCCACAGGGCAGATATATTTATCTAGGTAATGAGAGCCCAAACACCGGGGCTCTGCAGGGAGGGCGGAGGGGGGACATGGCCTATTGCGCAGGGAGACCCGCCGGTGCCATGGCAGCGCAGTCCCCGTGCTGCTCATTAAACTTCCATCAGCATGTGGTCACCATGTTCCTGCCAGGCCTCCAAAGTGCCTGTTATTAATTCATGAAAGCACAGCGCACATGTGATTGAGTCTGGTGAGCAGTGGAGCGGTGAGGCACGGGAGATGGGGGAAATATTGTCTGTGTCTGAACACCCAACGTTCCACCAAACCCCTCCCACGCGTTCCCTCTGGCGGTGTGGCCTTCAAAAAAAAAAAGCCGAGACACAGACATAGATACACTGTATTGTGAAACATTAATAGCCCCTGCTTCTGTTTGCCTACAGCTGGAAAGAGAGCAGTGCAGGTTGTGTGTATGTGTGAGCGCTTTATGAATGCAGGATGCTCACAGTGTGTTCAAAAAGAGGTTATATATTGTCGAGGCATTCTGTGTGACTATATTATGAACAAATGGTGATGTTGTTTGGAAATATTCCTATGTATACGATGAGCCAGCTGCTTTTATCTTTGCGCCACAGATGTGCCTTGCGTTGGGAAGGCCGCTTAAAATGGGATACAGTAATTTGGCCTGGATATGGATTGTTGCAATTGAATTTAAAACATTAGCTCCAGGAAAATAATGGTTGCGACAGAGAAATTCTAGGAAATGCATTTGGTCGTTAGAGCATGGAGGGATGGGACTAATGGTGTGCGGGGGTGGGCTGGGGGTGGAGGCAGAATAGGATGAAAACCATTTTTAGGATGGGTTATTTCAGAGCAACAGAGGGAGAGAGAGGAAGCGGAATAGAAGGGAAGGGGGGGCGCGAGAGAGAGAGAGAGAGAGAGAGGGGTGCTACATGATTTCAAATTAACCATTATTGTAGGCTGTGACATGTATTATGTCTCCCGAGGCTGTGAATCTTGAGCTCATTTTCACGAAGGAAAAAGCGAATATGAGTCCACTGTCATAGTCTGAACGCGTACAGCTGGCTTGAGCTCCTCATCTTAGGGCCAATTATAACTCCTCTTCTTGCAAATCCTGAGCCCCGGCTCTTCAAGGCAAATCTCGCCTTGCATAGCTTATTGTTAGCAGCACTGGAGGTCCAATTAACAAAATGTTCCCCTCCATGTGCAGTGGGAAATGAAACACTGGCCTGAGACATTGTGTTAACTGCAGCACCCTCAACCATTGCAATGATGATAGCAATAGGAGACCCTTTTGTGATCATTATATCTTTGCAAAGAATATGATAAAATCACATCACAATTTCCTTAGTTGCAAGTGTGAATTGATTACAATTAAGCAAGCCATCAAGGACTAATGTGGCTCTACTTTACCTGAATCGATTGCATCTTAATTCCTTCCTCCTCATAAATGATCACTTTTCTGACAGTAATTTAGCTGGGCTTATTACGTAATTGCCTTTGAGAGGTACTAAAGATTAGACTGAATAGATAAATGTTGTCCAAACCTGCAAAGACAAAAGTATCGATAAGACAGCCAGCCTTGCATGAATAGACCAGAGACAGGTTTCATGACAGTCGCTCATGTTTATTATCTTGAAGTGTGACAAGCAGAGACAATAAAGCACGACTGTCCAACCCCTGGAGCATCTCTTGTCAGATTTCATCTTTGTAATTGATAAAAGAGAGTGAAAATGCTCATATTTACTGCCATAGTAAGCTGTATATATTGGACCAATGTGTGTAGCCAAGGGTGCAAGATGTTAACAGTGTCATAGATTTATATCTGATGGAAAACAAGTTGTAATTGTTACATTATATAATCTCAATAGGGCTGCATGGTGTTCAAGTGGTTAGCGCGGAGACCTCACAGCTAGGAGACCCGAGTTCAATTCCACCCTCGACCATCTCTGTGTGTAGTTTGCATGTTCTCCCCATGCATGTGTAGGTTTTCTCCAGGTCCTCCGGTTTCCTCCCACATTCCAAAAACATGCTAAGTTAATTGGCGACTCCAAATTGTCCATAGATATGAGTGAATGAAAGGTGAGTGTGAATGGTTGTTTGTCTATATGTGCCCAGTGATTGGCTGGCCACCAGTTCAGGTTGTACCCCGCCTCGCGCCTGAAGACAGCTGGAATAGGCTCCAGCACCCCCTGCGACCCTTGTGAGGATAAGCGGTAGAAAATGAATGAATGAATAATCAGAATACTGATACTGATACAATTCTTATTTTCCATCCATCAATTTTTTATGCCGCTTAATCCTCATTAGGGTTGCGGAGGTATGCTGGAGCCGATCCCAGCTGACTCCAGGCGAGAGGCGGGGTACACCCTGGACTGGTCGCCAGCCAATCACAGGGCACATATAGACAAACAACCATTCACACTCACATTCATACCTATGGACAATTTGGAGTCGCCAATTAACCTAGCATGTTTTTGGAATGTGGGAGGATCTTTCCGATCTCCTGACAAGATCCCAGCTGAGGACATTAGCGCTGAAGGTTCTGCTCCTTTGTCGCAATTTGGCTAATTCCTATAAAAAAGTAACATGGAACTAATTGCAAAAGGATATGCATGGATATGTGACTGAGAATTCTCAGTGACGGGCAATACAGTTGTTATTTGTTTATCACGGCGAATTGGCTGCAGACCCGACTGCGATATGTTGTATATGTCAATATTAATAATTACAGACTATTTTCAAAGTTAGAGCATAGAAAACCTGTTTATCCCTCACTTGAATTTATTTCTCACTCAAGAGAAACGATGCAATTAGGCTGATCACCAAGACGAGTGTTAATCAGATGTTTAAAAACACACTGCTTAGCAGAGGTACAGTATGTTTATGAAGATATACATTACCCTGCACACGTGGTTCGACTGCAGTTGGGGTACACAG
Source organism: Doryrhamphus excisus (assembly GCF_037039965.1). Classification (NCBI taxonomy): domain Eukaryota; kingdom Metazoa; phylum Chordata; class Actinopteri; order Syngnathiformes; family Syngnathidae; genus Doryrhamphus; species Doryrhamphus excisus. The sequence goes on along the minus strand of NC_136357.1, from coordinate 7,556,599 downwards.
CTACAATCACATCCCAATCTTGACAGAGGCAATGATACTAAAGGCGGAAGTGTAATATGGGGCCTGTTCTGACGAAATAATGATAAACCTTTCCTGAATTATTTATTATTTATCAAAGAAGACATGATGGCAAGGCAAAGCATTGAGAGTGTGAGAGCGCTGCTCTTCAGGCCTCTTCACTGGCAATTTAACTGCAGTATGTGAGAGGATATGCACACATCAACATTCAGCACCTCAACACTTGAAATTGACTGCAAGAACGTGTGACTGTGTTACTGGGTGTCGTTCTGCAACTGAGCAGAATGTTGGCATGGGATCTGTAAAATGAGACGGAATACTTCACTCCATTACTTTGCCAATGATGGCTTTGGGATAGAAGTTATTTGTGTTTATTAAGCATGTTTCATTCTTCATTGTCAGTCAATGAAAACCTCCTAAGCAGAAGGTATAGTTTAATGGCAGTGTTAGGGTGTTCTGAATAATGTGTGCCTTGTTCCCACTCCACTGCAATAACAACTTCTTGGTTTGCTAATGAGCTTCTAAAGTGAGAGTCTGGCTTGCTGTTAAATGGCAGGGAGATATGTGAGGATCTTATTCTCACACTTAAGAGCTAACTTGATCTTCGCTTTTTGCTCCCGCCAGCTGCTCTTTGCCCTTACAGACATGAGACTTAATTCCTTGGGAAAAAAAAATTCAGTTGGGCTTTTTAACCAGCAATCAAAACGGACGGGTCAACCACACCTCCTCCCCTATGATGCTCAAGCATGCTCAATAGCCTCAGATCATTATTCATTGAAGGTCGGTGCCATTTCAGCGTCTGTGCAAGCACACAGGAGTCACAGCTAAGATTACACCGATTAAAAGGGATGAACTCTATGTCTTTAATGTAGAAAGAGTTTTATGGGAACATTTCACATCCATTTGCTGCCATCCGCATGAAAACTGCCACCTGAATGCAGAATTCCACATGCTTATTCATGCAAATACGGAAAACCTACCAAATACGACAGTTTCAGTACAGTTGAACCTCTAAAGTTCCTGAGGTGCAATTTAGAATTCAACCATTTTAGGGTATTTGGCTTTTTTGTTGTTGTTTTTTGTCTTTTGTCATGCCAACACAAAGTTTTGTGTTTTAATATGCCATATTATTAGTAAAAAAATATCCATAATGACAATGATTTTAATTTTTTTTGCATAAATGTAGCATTTTCAACCAAATATACATCTGCAACCTTAACTATATCGTGCAGTGTACCCCAGGGGTCAATACTGGGGCCAAAACTGTTCAACCTACATATAAATGAAAGATTATTAAAGATTATTATTATTTGCATTTTGCTCTGGAGAAAGTATACAAAACATCCTAACACCAAAATTAGAAAAGTACAGAATCAGAGGATTAGTTTAAAATGGGTCAAAAGCTACTAAGCTAACAGGAAGCAATATGTAAAGCTAGGGGAAGACATCTGCAAGTTTAAATATTACGTGCGGAGTACCCCAAGGGTCAATACCGGAACCAAAACTGTTCAACTTGAATGTCAATGACATCTGTAATAAATAAAATAAAATAAGTATATGTTCATGTTTCACATAAGGATTGTGAATGGTGGGCAAAATTCCAATAAGTGCAGTTCTCCTTTAAGAACTCTGGCCTAATTGGACTCAATGTCTGCCGCCTCGCACAGAACAGGTGAAACTACTTCTGACAGGAGACTCTGCCAGATGTTCCCAGCAGACCCTGACAATGTATTCGGGCCTGCCAAGTCACCATCGGAGCCAACTCACCACCAGGTGGTAATCGGTTGACAGCTCCGCCCTTCTCTTCACCTGAGTGTCCAAAACATGTGTCTGCAAGTCTGACGACACGACTATGAAGTCAATCATGGAAACATGGGTGTCCTGGTGCCAAGTGGACATGTGGATACCCGTTTGTTAGTCCAATAAGTCCAATAACAAAACCGGTTCAGCTCAGTCAAACAGGCCAGGAATACTATGAACTAAATGCCAAAGTGTAAAGTGTAAAGTACATACGTATAGTAAATAGAAGGGTAATGTGGCATTTCTCAATAGTGATCTAATCTGCGGTAATACACGTAAACAATGTAGCACCTGATTGTTGGCTTATCCTCTTGCAGCCCCCACTTCAGTCATGTGGGGGCTTTATTGAGGCCCTCTGACTTTCTGCTTATGGAACGGGCCGGCCTCTGCTTTTTAGTTAGACATTTGTACTTTCCCACTAGTCCCGACGGGGTCCTGTTGTCACCTCGCCTCAAGTCTATCTCCCCCCGCTACTCTCTCCCTTCACCCTATGACAGAGGAGTCGCCTGAGCAGCTGGGGTTAGCCATGCTTGTCAGCAGGAAGATTGTGTGTCCTCTGAGGCTGTTCCCCTGCCTGTCCCGTGGCCACGTCCACTGACAGCCGGCATCAGCTGATTATCGCCACTGTGGCAGTAAAAGAAACCCACTTTGGCAGTGACAGCCTTGTGGCCTGCGAGGCATGCTCATATTCAGTAACCAACACTTCATCCAGTGGCTCAGGCTCTGTTACCTTTGCTTTGAGGACACACCACAAGCCAGATGCCCCGGCACATTGGTAATCTATTTAAGGTTAAAGGATCAAATCATCAGCCACCTTTATAAATTGCATCGCTTAGTCATAAAAGATGTTTATGTCTTTGTACCCACCAAGTGAACTTTATTGCGTCTTTGACCAACAGACAGAAACATCCCACTGAGCTGGATAGGATTATGAATGCATCTTCGATAACTTCTAGCAACTCATTAAAGTAAACTGCTTATTCCTTGATGAAGTGTCTCTTTGGTATGTTGTATGTTACAGTGCTAACGGGTAGCAAGTGTGGAAAGTGTATGAACATGGTACTCATAAAAGTTATTTTAATCCCTACTGGCCAGTCAGGCTTGGTGTTTGTGTATTTTGAGAATCTCTGAGAGGTTAACACCCCTGTGCTCAGAGGCTCAGACAGACTACTGGTGTCTGGTATCAAGCTGAATTAAAGCTATGTCAACACATTCAGTCAGCTAGGCTTACTTCAACACAGGCACACAGATAACGACCGTCACAATGACGACGATAATTGTCCTCCAAATTAATGTCTACATTATTTTGAACATTCATTTTCTACTGCTTTTCTACCGCGGGGGTGCTGGAGCCTATCCCAGCTGTCTTCGGGCGAAAGTTGGGGTACACCCTGGACTGGTCGCCAGCCAATCAGAGGGCACATATAGACAAACAACCATTCACACTCACATTCATACCTATGGACAATTTGGAGTCGCCAATTAACCTAGCATGTTTTTGGAATGTGGGAGGAAACCGGAGTACCTGGAGAAAACCCACGCATGCACGGGGAGAACATGCAAACGGCACACAGAGATGGCCGAGGGTGGGATTGAACCCTGGTCTCCTAGCTGTGAGGTCTGCGCGCTAACCACTTGTTCGCCGTGCAGCCCTCGTTTCAGATTTTCAATATTTCCAAATGTTCCGCATACAACATTTACCGTCTTCCCTGAAAATGACAACAATTGCATCTGCTAAACTCTGCTTCTCTAAGATCAGCATAGAACGCAAATTCATCATCATTACGACCGCCATGGTCAGGTACTGAACTTCACTTTTTCAACAAACTTTTGGAATATCTGTCAGGTTATATTATTCCGAGTTCTTGTGCGCTCTGTTCTCCGCAGGTTCTTTGTGTCCATCTCCTCTACACATCACAGGGCACATATAGACAAACAACCATTCACACTCACATTCTTACCTATGGAAAATTTGGAGTCGCCAATTAACCTAGCATGTTTTTGGAATTGTGGAATTGAACCCTAGTTTCCTAGCTGTGGGGTCTGCGCGCTAACCACTCGTCCGCCGTGCAGCCCTTATTTTGAACAAACAATGAAAATATAATGGACTCTGAGTCTCTTTTAGCAGAGACATAACCCGGAAATACTATGAAGTTCACATTGTGTGTCAATGCAGACATCAGCTAATTTGCATATCCACTTCTTTGATTATTGTTTGTAGTATACGCTGGTAATGTTTTGTCGGAGTTTGGCCAACATGTTTTGTATGCAGTAGACGATGATGATCACGGCAAGCTTACCCACAGATGCCTCTTATCTGAGCCACACACACACACATATAGTTTACGCTGTTCCCTGTGTTTATTCTCTAAATATATTTTTGTGTTGAAATTCAAATGATGTTTGGGAGTCTCTCTGTTGTGTGCCGTGAGGCCATGTTTGCCTTGTTTACATCACACAAGGATTAGAAAGCAGTGAGATATATTATTTATTGATGGAATCAAATTAAAAGTCCCGTACTTGTTGCCGTAGGCATCAGCATTGATATAAATAATAATAAAAATTTGGTCCTTGGTGTGTTTGGCTGATGTTCCGTGCAGCTTGTGTTTTTGTTTTTATATTTCATTTTTATGTTCCCCAATATTATCGTGAAGAGAACGCCATCATTGTGCAGCTTTAAAATAGCATGCACTAGATTCGGGGACGTGTTACACAGAAACATTTTACAGAGATGCTATTGTGATTCTATTGATGGCAAAGCAAGAAAAGACTTGTATGATTCAGCCATTAAGTCACTGGAGTTATCACCGTGGAGGAACAGTGGCTGTCAGCAAGGACATGGCTTGGTGACGAGGGGGGTTGTCATAACTGTTTTATAAATATCCTTTTTGTTATGCTAACTTTCACTGTTTTGCAGCCAAGACCATACATTGAATACTGGCAGAAAGTTAAGCTCATTCTATTATTTCAATAAGCCTGGTCTAGAGGGAGTGCCTGTCTGGTTAAAGTCAATATGAAGGAGGAGTTGTTGATGATGTCTTCACACTCACTGTTGTCGTGCTGATTGCCTTCTGTGTGCGTGAGAATGCGCGTGTTTGTGCGTCTTGTTCAAATGCTGACAGCATTGTATTTGTCCCAGATATGGTGGCTTGAAGGTGACATCTGTCTGCAAGGTGGAGGGGAGAGTAGAGTGTGAGTGCTTGCCAGGATGCTATAAATACGCTCAAGCCGTGACAGCTCACAGAGGAAGCAGCTGAGAAGAGCAGCCTTGCTGTGCGGCAATACCTCCTAGTGACCCTGTCACTTCCACAGAGGTCTTAATTATTCCACACTGGCAGCTTCCCTCTCCTCACTGTAGGAGCCATGATATGGGGACCAGTTAGGGAAATGGTCGATGGTTTTCTCCACCTGCCATCAGCAGGTTGGACACCACACGTAACAAAAGATACATCTTCTATACAGAAAATATTCACTTAATTGCATAGTTTCATTTCTTATCATCAGGTTACAGTCCATAAAACAAGTCATACTTTAGCATAGTGTGGATGACCCCGTTACCTTGCAAATGACGCTAGTGGCTTTAACGGTGTTCACTGGCATGGAGATACATCTTTATCACCTTTGCAGGCTTCATGGCTACTTATATATGGGACTCGTGTTTGCACCCTCAGGTTTCTTGGTGGCAATACCACCAAGTATAGCAGATAACCGCTATATGCAACCATTAGGTATGTGAGAACGCTTGCAAACAGCAAATGCGAGTAAATGAGAAAACCTATAAAAAATTTTGACACTAATTGTTAAGGAGAAAATGTTAACTCATTACTCATTACGCACTTTGAGAATAACGAGTTATACCGTACACTTTAATAAGTTCAACTACAACCCTGCGGCTGGTCGGAAAAGTGTCTCAATTATTCAACCAAGCAAACTCAATGCAGTTTGATGCCAGTGTACCCCCAAAGCACAGAAACATAGCTATTCAAGTTTTATCAGTAAGGAAAAAAACAAGCACAGGGTCGTGTTTAGTCTCTCTCGGAGCCTGTTGACATGGACACACCAATGGAGAAACTTTTTCTGTTTTGTAGACAGAACCTTGAGAACCGGCTCTAACCATGAACAGTTAACCATAACATAGCAGCCACATCTAAGCAGGTCGGTGTGAGCAGTTTGAAATACATGTACATGTGGGCAGCACGGTGGTCAAGTGGTTAGCATGTTGGCCACACAGTCAAGAGATCCAGGTTTGAATCTTCACTCGTCCCAGTGTCCCAGTGTGAAAGTTTGTTTGTGTAGGCCCATGTACCCTGCGATTGGCTGGGTGCACCCGAAGTCAGCTGGGGTAGGCTCCAGCACATCACCACCCTAATCAGGATAAGTCCCATAGAAAATAGATGTGTGTACATGTTCATGCTTAACTGTAACTAATATTAAAATCAAATGGAATAATAAATTGCTACAACACAACAGAGAATGAACTGATTTCAATACGCAATATTTTATAAAGGAAAGCAATATAAAACCTAAGCCAACTTACAAGTATTCTACTCACAATCAAGTTTTACTTCAAGTGTCTCCCACAGCATGGGCAACGTCCCAGTTCTCCCAGACTAGTATCAGAATATCACGATCAACAGATTTGATCGCTGTTGTTATTTAATATTTAAGGTCCGAGGTTAGTGAGGAGCGGTAGAACATAAACAAGATCTTTCACATAGCCCCACAAGAAGATAATCACACATGGTGAGGTCAGGAGATCTCGCAAGAACATGGCCATGGGCCGCCTGCCAATCACGTTGCTGGAGGAATGATGTGACAACAGCGCCCCCTGTGACTGCAATTCAATTTAAAAAAATGGCCACTCATAATGCTTGAGAACTGAAGCAATGGGTTATGAAATCAATTGATTCTTTTTGAATAACCCTGTTTATTATCACATATTACACATTATTATTGTCTTAGGGTCAGTGAGATGTGTTTTTTTTGCAGAAAAACAACATTTTTGAAGAAAAAAAATTTAAACACAATACATTTTTGGACTAAAAAAATCTGCAAATTTGCAGTTGCTGAATCACAAATATGTAAGATTCCACTGTAGTGCTTATTACACTTTTAAACACAACACACCATAAATATACAAAGAGCGTTCCCTGGGTGCTGCATCCCTACCCTGATCATATTTAAAGCCATAACCATCACTGATACATTTATGCTGCCTTCATCCTGACCCATTTATGTGCTTCTATTGTACGTGTGGGTGTGTGGGTGTGACACCAACTGGCACCAGTAGATAGATTACCTAATACAGTCCGAGCACGTTATTAGACCCCAGGGCGCTGTGTAAGTCACTCTGAGTTCTGTTTCTGGCCTTTTAATTATTCATCAAGGTATTGCCTGGGATGTAACCTCAATTACTGTGGGCTGTGAGGCCAGGTTACGTGTTGTTAACACTTCGCTGTGATCAGAGGCACCACAGGGAAGCCTGCCAAGGGGAAAGAAGTGCTCTGTGGCTTGGCACTCCACCCACCGCCGTTGATTGGCTCGCATTGAGCTGGATGCTGGCCGGCAAGGGAAGGGTGGCGCATTCTGCACATTCCCTCGTAGTCACCATGGGGGTGAGGGGACGTTGTAAATACTGTAAATCAAAGCTTGATTGGTGTGATCAGCTTGGCGCGAGCAGCTGTATCAGGCTAAAGGAAGGAGGGGGGCCGGGGGGAGGGACAAGAGCAGCTGAGGGTTTTAATGGTTTTACAAGAGATGTGTACAAGGCACACCTGTAACCAGCAGACGGGTGGTGCAGCTGCATTTCTGGTGTCAAGTGGGGTGGGCTCTGGTTGCCGACCTTGCAGCATATGATGAAAGGACACAGAGAGGAGGGGCTGGTTCTATTAGGTTTGTCTTGGTGATTTGAAGCTCATCATCCAGTTCTAATTTTCAGTCAAAGGTGATATTTACACTGCATAAGAACTGTTTAGAGAGGTCAGATCAACACGTCAACATCACTATCATGGGTCACCGACTTCTGGGTCTGTGTTGGTCTGACAAATAAGCTTGGCATACCCAGGTAGCAACTGTCATGGCAACCTCGAGAGGCTTTCGCCATTTGATAAATAAACCTGCGTACCCGTGTATGTTTGTATGTATGACTTTGTTTAAAATCTCACTGTGGGAACTAATTCATTTTGGCTTTGACATAAGAAATTATATATATGTTTTAATTAGCGCTAAAACAAGTGCTCCACCCTCGGCCATCTCTGTGTGGAGTTTGCATGTTCTCCCCGTGCATGCGTGGGTTTTCTCCGGGTACTCCGGTTTCCTCCCACATTCCAAAAACATGCTAGGTTAATTGGCGACTCCAAATTGTCCATAGGTATGAATGTGAGTGTGAATGGTTGTTTGTCTAAATGTGCCCTGTGATTGGCTGGCGACCAGTCCAGGGTGTGCCCCGCCTCTCGCTCAAAGACAGCTGGGATAGGCCCCAGCACCCCCCGCGACCCTCGTGAGGAAAAGCGGTAGAAAATGAATGAATGAATAAATAAAACAAGTGCAGGTTTTAGCTTGTTTGACACGTTCAGTTGATTTGGAGCTGTTAATACTTACAAATATATATAATCGTGATACATTTATTTTTATGTTATTTAAATACAGTAGAAATGTGCATATTTCAGACATAGTTTGGCGATTAATCGTGATTAATTAATTTAAAACTGTGATTAATCTGGTTAATTTTTTTTTATCATTTGACGGCCCCAGTTTTATTTCTTTTTCTCACACTTTGTAAACCTGCCACTTTGGAAAGAATTTGGTAAATTCCTACTAAAATATAGCCATAAATTGCAGTTTTTGAGGAAGTTTAAGAACTCAATGAAGCCGGGATAGGCTCCAGCTCACCTGTGACCATATAGGAAATCAAAGGGATCAACATTATCCTGTAAAACATATTTGAAAATGGCCTTTAAATAATATTGTTATATGGTAGAAGAGTAAAAATATGCATTTGATTTCATGAGCCAAGATATTCCCTTATTAGTTTTTATCAGGAGGTTCAATTAAGTCATCTCTCCAGAGATCTGGTTTGGACAACGGAGAAGCTGCTAATTAAGCAACTGGCTCTCCCACCGGTGGCCAAGGTCACAATATTGCTTCGCCCGTGTGGATCCAGCAGATAAGCTTTGTCTCTGCCTTCCATTATGCTTAAAACCAGAGAACACTGAAGTAAACCTACATGATGAATTCTGGGACAGGAAATGCAATCGCCATGTGAGCTGGGTAGATTATCTACAGCCGCAGTCTTGCTGCTTCCCTGGGATTGTGCCTTTTATTATGGAGTGTTTTATTGCTGCCAAGAGTAAAGCTGACAAGGAAGAGACAGCTATAAAATGAAGCCTCCCATTCTTGATTGTCTGCCACCTCCTGTGGAGGCTCTGCAGTCTTTATGCATGTGTGTGCATGTCAACTGTAAGTGCTGCAGGGGATTGATGTGCATTGTGCGCTTGTTTGTTTATTCAGTTGGTGGGAGACCAGAAGCTACGGTAATTCTCTAAAATAAAATGGTTATGCTATCAGTAATGGTTGGCAACTGAGCGTTTAAATTCTGTACCAGGAAGTTCTTGTACAATAATCTTGTAAAATAAAAAATTGGCCAAAGCAGCAGTAAGACAGTGAATCCTTCCACAGTGAACTTCACAAACATTGCTGAAATATGTGACTTTGACATAATGTTGTGTCATCATTTACAAATAGATCTAAACCAGCTTCTTTCCCAAAGCCATCACTGCAATGACCAATCATAAATGAACAGTACTCTCACTGTCATGTTCAATAAACTTCAAAATGTGCAATGCGGGACTTGTGTGAAATACATTCATTCAGTCAAGTGAAATTCAGATACAATATATGCAATACTACCTTTTGTTTACTGCAATTCCACATTTTGGTTACTGTATAGGTTATTGTTTTTGATGTACATATATTTACATTTATTCTGAACAGCACCTGCCACTCTTTATATTTATATTCTTATTCCTTATTTTATTTTTATTTTTTCCTTATTTTATATTTTTACTTTCTACATAATGCACCGTGGAATTGCACACAAATTTTGTTGAATGCAATAAAATGACAATAAAGGCGATTCTGATTCTGATTAAGTATTAATAATATATCATTATATATCATTAACGATGTGACCATATAAAACTATATAAAATTGAAATTCAGCAGTCTGGCATACAAACCTTAAAGGGGACCTATTAGGCTTTTTCTATTTTTCTGACCTATAAATGTAGTTAGAATGTTGTACTCTCGTGTTCAACAATACCAAAGTTTCAGATTATAAGGTTTGCACATTTGGAAGTGAGCTGTGAAAGAAGTTTGGGATGGCTCAAAATGCTCGGTTTCAAAAGGCGTGGTAAAACTGCCCGTTTGTGATGTCACAGAGGGACAGATTTCCTTATACAGTATATAAACTCTCTGCAAAAGAAATACATTTTAATCTGTCTACGGCACTGGACTGTTTTGTGAACATGGGCCAGTATGCAGCTGGACTAGCCGACAAACTTGCTGAAGTCCGACGCCAACGTTACTTGGTCGTGTGGAAGAGTCAGAAGAGCAAGCATTAAGTAAGTAAGTCATGGAGCTCATCTGTGTAGCATTATAGCATAGAGGGAGCAGGGTTGCTAATAGCCGTTTCCCAACACAATTAGTGGCTCCCACATTACACGTTACAGATGCTGTGGAAAACCTAGCGCTAAAATGCTAAAGCTACTTACCATTGAGAGACGTCTTGCAGTAACCTCTTTTCTTGTGCAGCTAGAGTCAACATTTTCTTAACCCAGGTATTTCACATAGAAGACTAAGAAGGGAGGGGGCAAAACCTTTGGTTATGGCAGTTTATGCAGCAGCATGTGGGTGGATTTCCGAACCAGGAGCGGTGAAACATTAACCTGAACATCAATTGCTTATGTATGTAGCATGTATATTATATTGTTACATTTTTTTAAAGCAATGTCACATGTCTTTGCAAGGTACAGGCCATAGTTCAGAACATAATGCTGCATGTGCATGATGACGTTCAAGTATGTATGCTTTGCAATGGAGAAAAGTGGCGATCGGTGGATGCCAAGTGCTGCTGACAGGATGACCCACACAAAAGTGCTGTGTCATTACAGAGATGAAACTATTCAAGGTCACAGACTTTCACTCACTCTTCCCTCTGAAGAAATGTTAGCTGTGCCATACTCAGTAATAAAAGTAAAAATAAAATACTCTCACATATTGTCACTTTTTTAATTATGATGTCCATCTAGCACAAATGAGTTTTCCATGATGCAAATTTAAGTGCATGTCAGGCTCACTGCAATTTGTTTAAAACATGCACTGTGGCTTGAAACTTGCACAGCATCTATAATTTCACCTCTTATGCAGAAGCTTAAATTACTATATTACTCTGTAGCAACTCATTTAAATGCAATCAACATTTTCTACTTTTATACTTTTTTGGCTCTTCCCAATCATGCATTTTCTTCCACTTTTTCAGGTTTGGGTCACAGGAGCAATAGTCTCAGTAAGGAAGCAGACTACCTGGTCTGTGGCCACCTCTTCAGCATTCCCTCCAGTGTTTCCCAAATCTACCTTGGGCCTCCAGGAGGCATCCGGACTAGATGCCTGAAACCCATAAAGCTTTGAAATTCTAACCATAAAATTAGGCCAGCATTCACTGTGAATAGGTCGGACTTGGTGCTGGAAATGTGAACCAGGCTCCTGCTCCAGCTGTCCAAGAACCAAATGGCACGTAGTACAAAACCAGTACTCTTAGAGCAGTCCCACCAGGACACCGCAAGGGACACAAATGCCATTTCCATGTGGGCAGTTTGGGCAAACTCCAGTACCTTTGGGATCCTTGGGAGAGCTCATGTGGCTTTTTCGGGCTGGGCCACACAGACCACCCGGTGCTTGTCTGCAAGCCACTCCTCTGGGCTCGGCTCCAGGGTGACGCCACAGTGTCGTTCATGTGAAGTGCGATCTCTTCTTTCCCTGTTTCCCAGAGGATCCATCGTCTTTGGCCAAAACATGCAAGGAAATAACAACACAATGTCGTCCACATCACTTCATCCAGTATCACTTTTCCAGCTTCTAAAAATGACATCTCTATACTTATAATTAGTTTTGCCAAAAACATTTCAGGAGGAGTTGTAATTGCAGCCTAAGCTGAGATGCTACATTCCTGTGTGTCATGAGGTTGTGATTGGTGGACACTGGAGGGAAAACAACCTGTCCTGACTGTGACATTCAAACGAATAACACCCGAGGTGGTTAGACATTGTGGTTTTGGTTTCATATTGTAACGACTTGTTGTGTTGACCCATTTAAGGCCACACATTTCTAACTTTAAACTGTGGTTATTTTGACATGTCTATATCAAAATGAGGCGAAAAAAACAGACTTTGCAGAGAATATTAGCGTTGAGTACAAATTACATTGGTTTAATAGCCACGGGCAAGAGGTCAAAACCAGACTGGGCTCTTTAATAACTCTGGAAACATGATGCCAACAGATGTTCAGATTGTTTGAAAAGTATATCTGCCGCAGGGAATATATTATGTGTTTATGTGCGTGTTTGCGTGTTAATGCTTCCTTACAGTAAAGGCAAAAGGAAGGTGTCTGTGGTGAGAAAGGGTGTTTTCTCCCTTCTCCGATTACTGCTGTTTTGGCAGCTGACGCCCAGTAATGGAGACCGGGCCGTCAGGGAAATTTGTAGCTGTCTGCTGTATCACAGCTCTTCATTCCAATCAGCAGCTGACAAGCCAGCCAGGGTCGTTATTAATGATAGTCACTAACTGCCTCGCAAATTCTCGACACTATTTGAGAGCCAGCGTGAAATAAGGTTACTCTCCTAGTGTGCTGCGGGGGGGGGGGTTTAGTGCGTCTGTCTCAAATATCAAACAGCTCTAGAAACTACGTCTGAAACCTCTCTCTTGGACTTTTGTGATTTTTGAAGAATGATTAGGAAAGGTTGGCTCATCAGTGGCTTTTAATGTGAAAAACATTGATCACTTAGGTAGGCTACATACCAGGAAAACTGTGCTGTTCCAGTAAAAACTGCACAGACAACAAATAGTCTGTCAGTTATTATTAAACTGCATAACAGGAAATTTTAGCCTCCAAGCAGATGCAGCAGGGCGGATCAATTGGTAGGATTGTTTCCTGGTCTGCCAGAATTTATGAGGTCACTTGTTGCCAGGCAGTATATGTAATGCATTGACATAAATATAAGACAAGTCTAAATATGAGAAAACCCCTCTTTTTCAAGATGAAAAAAATAATTATTAAAATCCTCTTTGAAATAACTGGTGTGTGTGAGCGACAGGAAGAAAAGCTCCGGTTTCATCTGATGGTTTTTATGTTTAAATCTCAAGACTGAGGGTATAAAATGACTCATCTTTTCACATTTTTTTAAAAGGAAAAAATATATGGTTTTCCCCTGTATTTGATTAGGAATTGAGACCCAAGTTCGATTCCACTCTCGGGCATCTCTGTGTGGAGTTTGTATGTTCTTCCCGTGCATGCGTTGGTTTTCTCCGGGTACTCCGGTTTCTTCCCACATTCCAAAAAACATGCTAGGTTAATTGGCGACTCCAAATTGTCCATAAGTATGAATGTGAGTGTGAATGGTTGTTTGTCTATATGTGCCCTGTGATTGGCTGGAAAGCAGTCCACAGGGTGTACTCCGCCTCTCGCCCGAAGACAGCTGGGATAGGCTCCAGCACCCCCACGAGCGGTAAAAAATGAATGAATGAATGTCAAATGTTCAGCCATACTCACAATGGTGCTATGGTAACTGTAAAATATGAAATACTATGAACGTAGGATAAGTGGCATAGAAAATGGATGGATGGAATATGAACGTTTTTCACTACAATGTTGGCCCTAAATGCAAAATCACAGCTGCAGGTCAGTCGGCCTGTCAGCATCCATGGTTGACAAGATGACAGCATCATAAAAACAGTAGCGTCCTCAGAATTGCATGTCACAGTACACATGAGACGGTGACAGAAAAAGCCTGTGTTTGTCAGCTGTTCCACTTGGGACATAAGCAGCACACTGCCCAACAGCTGCCCGATAAATCACTCCGTTTTTGAAATGCTGCCTTTGCCGCCACTCTGCGGGTGAACAGAGCGATGGCTCAGGGCAAGAAAGGCTCTGACACCCACAAGGTGACACCCCGTCCAATCTGCCCGCCAGGCAAGGCAGCACAGCGCTTCCATGTTGGTTAAGCCTGCTGCACCCTGCTGCCTTCCACGCTTCAGGCCAAACTGTGTGTTGTGGCGCCAAAAACACACAAAGAATTTCACCACAAGCTACTCTTATATGTTTCCTTCTATCTTTCATCTGCCAGATTACTTGTCCGCCCTTTTAGGTTGATGAGCTGTACCACAAAGAAGATTGATGTTGTTGGCTTATGCTCCTTGTAAAAAAAAAAAAAGGGAAGATTCTTCTCCTGTGTCAGGTAGCAATTAAGTCTTAAAGAGGTGTAACAAGCTTGTGGATTATCCTTGTCAGAGAGGTCAGATCAAGACCAGCATGTTTGCTATTTGTGAGTTGCTATAGAAATAAAAATGGGGTGAGACATTTTTTTGGTGGGATTTCAGGTAATCCTTATGTAATAAATCTTCACTCTCAGAGGTGTCTTTTCAACCCAGGACGCAGGACTGTCCTTCAGTCCCTCCAAGGAATGCTCACACCTGCTGCAGTGCGGGGTCTCTTGGGAGGGGGGGGGGGCACACCTCCTGTAAGCACATGCTGATCAGGTAGCAGATAACTGCCTGTTTTTTTGTTTTTTTTTGTAACAACCCAGACGCCAAAAGAAATGATAGGGCAACAGAAAGAATGATAATAATAATGATAATTGTCTGTAGGTGCTGGCGCCATTCAGTCCTGTGGCGGTGTGTGCTTCATTAAGACATGTTCCGTTTTAGTGTGGAGCCACATTCCACAGCACGCTAAGCTGTATGTTAGCGGCTGCAGCAGAGGGTGGAGAAATAGATACGGGTACAGTATGTGTGTGGGAGTCAACAGCTCCACCCAGCAGTGCATATGTCTAATGTATGTAAGTGCTTTGAGGTGATTGATGTGCATGCGTACATTCATTTAGTTTCTTTTCGGCCATTCAGAGGTGGACTTGCTGATGTGTTACGGATTTGTTGTCCTGCTGCAGAACCCAAATTGATTTCAGTATTTTTTGGTTGACAGTTCCATCTATCACAGTCTTCACAGTCCCGAAGCAGTAAAACAGCCAAAGACCATCACACTACCACCACCATATTTTACTGTTGGTATGAAGTTATTTTCTGAAATGCAGCGTTACTTTTATGGCAGATGAGAGGAGAATCTTTTTTCAATCAATCTTAGCAAGTTCATGTTTATCTCAGCCATGACTCGTCGGCTCTGCTTTGCTCGCTGTCAGTCTTGCCAGTCTCCGTGCTGTGAAAAGGTAATGTAATCTAACGTTATGTCTCATAACATTACTGACGCATATAGTGACCGGAATATTACATATGAGAAACAGCTTCTTCCCAAGAGCCATTAGCACCCTGAACTCAGACATACAACGTACCCGGTCATTAGCGTAATGCAAATGTGCAATATTTCCATCACTGCGTCTGTTACTACCTCAATCATATTTATTTATTTAACAACCCAATACAATACACTCATATGTGACTTTACTCATCTGTATACACCAGTCATTATTTGCGCTATGACCCATTTATCATTGCACTAAAATTAATATATCTGCAATATGTCTGCTCCTACATATGCTCCTGTGCAATACTATGTGTATATTTTGGATATATTGTATATATCTTGTTAAATTGTCTTTTTACTCTACTTTTATGTACTTTTTTTTTAACTTGACTACTGCACTGAAAGGAGACGCTCTCCAATCTTGTTGTACATCTTGTATAATGTCAATAAAGGCCATTCCATTCCACATATGATGTGCCGTTCAATATATTCTGACTAATAATAGGCCATAGTCAACCACAAAACAGTGATCATTTATTATGTTTTTAATAACTGTGATATAGTGAGGGACGATTGTACTGAAATATCAAAGGATGTGTGGAGCCACTTAAATATTATTATTTATATATGTGTGTATATATTTTATATAATATAAACATGTTATTTTAATATATTTCTATTTTTAATTTTGTAAATTTCAGTTTAAAAGATTTATATATATTTAAAAGCATATAGAGGAGTTATTAGTATGAACATTTTTGTTTTTTCTTTTTACATTGTACCTTTGGGACCTGTTTTGAACTCTACAATGTGTTGTGGGTTGTCAGAAATGTCACTGTTGACACCACTGCTGTACAGTACTGTATAGTCACTTACTGATGCAAAACATTTTTATGTTCATATCCCAGTCAAAATGAACATATGTATATATTGTATATAATTGGCACATTTTTTAGTTTCACAAAGAGAAAAAGAAAAAAGGTTTTACCATGAAGAACTTTTTGAGGTCTCAATTATGTTTGACTAAAGAAAAACAAATCGTAATTGATCTTTCAGATTTTTATATGCTGTTTTTGCATACGTCAGTATGTTCAACCTCAATGAGTTCTCCTCATTGCAAATATAAATAAGAACAGGATCTGTTTTCATCAGCCTTTACAATCATAAGACCAGACATGCAGGATAAATGGCTTTTCTACAAGTCAAATGAAATATGATGAAGAGCTATAAAGTCCCACTGCATTACAAGTTCACTTTTCACGTGTTGCACTGCCACAGAACAGGGCCCGCCTGGTCAACCACAAGGCCATTATTCATGCACGCTCTATAAACTAAACACTCCCTGGGTTTCCTCTCGCTCAGGCGGGGCTATTTCATCTGCAGGAAGATGAAAAATATCGGCTTGTTAGATGAACTCTCTCACTCTTATTGCCGCTGATTCATCAATATTCAGCAGACGCAACAATGAAAAATAATTTGAAGGAAGCTATTGCTTTCCTTCATTCCCATCCATTCATCCATTTTGTGTACCGCTTGCCGCTTGACATGCAAAACTCTTGTTGCTGCAGTTTTACGTCTCAGTGGGAAGCTTATATCATATATAAACTATATATATATAAGTCTCATGTTGGGGCACATACACCTAACCCTAACCAAAAATGTTATATATTATATATATATATATATAATATATTATATATATATACGTATATATATATACCATATTTTCTGGACTATAAGTCACACTTTTTTTTTCATAGGTTGGCTGTTCCTGTGACTTATACTCCAGAGCGACTTATAAATGAAAAAACTGTTTATGTTACATAAACACTGGACACCTTTTCTGTTTATGTTTATTTTTTGTGTAGCTGAATAACCATTGTGTTAGCATATCTTACACCTCTTCAGCCTGTTCTTTTGTTATTGTTAGAACTTGCCTTCCAAGATGTCGTAATGTCTGTTTTGGTCAAGTAGTTTGTAAAATAAATTACCCGCAAAAAATGTGACTTATACTCCAATGCGACTTATGTATGTTTTTTATGTTTTTTTTTACCTAATGATGCATTTTTGGCCTTGTGCGATTTATACCCCGAAGTATATATATATACATATATACGTATATATATGTATATATATACAGCACACATATTTACAAACCGTGACATTTATTGCAAAACAGCAAACAACTCTAATACATAACAGCTTCCAACCAACTCTGTAACAACATTTATAAAAATAGAAAATGTATGAAATATACATATGAAATAGAAATAACATTATAATAAACATTATACATAAAACATATCAGGCATTATGTTTTGGCCTTAGTCTCCTTTATGTCTCAGATTCTCTTGTAAGAAAGTCCAAAATGGCATTTTGTTGCATTTGACTTTTCCATAGGGCCGCACGCTGGATGTGTGGTTAGCCACGCAGTTATGAGATTGGGAAGACCTGGGTTCGAATCTCCTCTTGGGCATCTCTGTGTGAAGGTTTTTTTTTTGCTCTTCACAGCCACCATATATTCCTAAAATGACTAGTTTACGTACTATAGTCAATTTAGAGCTAATTGACTTGAGGAAATCGGTTATTTCCTTCTCACTTTTTTCTACTCGACCTTTACATCGAATCCTCGCCGGGCCGACAGCGCCTAAATTACCTCTTGAATGAGTGCCAGATCTTAAAATCAATAGTAAAATCAACACGACTCTGAAATGGGAATAATATGGCTGCTAATATGTCTCCTACTGCTCATTAAAAATGTGGATGTGATTAACCTTATTACAAGCAAGCCGTTTCATGGATTACATCACATTATTACAGCTCACCGTTTAAGATTCACACCTAAAGACCTTTTATGTCATGTGGCCATGATGGACATCTTGTTAAAGATGTTTTGGAGTGAGTGTAACGTTTACCATTCATTTTATATAGAGAGCAATAAAACAGTGGAAGGAAGCCGTAGAAATGCCCAATTTTGTGGCTGAGCTATTAGCATCTCGTTTGCAGATGGCTAGCTTATCTTACTTTAATAGCTGGCACAGCAGCATTATTGCTGAGCCGCAGCGAAGAGAAGAACAATACGGCACATTAGAGGGCCAGCCAGCACACGCCACAAACTGCTCCAGACTCCTAATTAGCATTCATTAACAGTAAGGGAAAGAGCGATTATGCTCTTTAAGTAGTGCATTAGCTCGTGTTGCCTTTTTTTTTTCACGTCAGCAGATTTAAATAGGGAGATTGTGCTGCCACATCAGGGAGACTACGCTGTGCTGACTGCATGGTTATTGCAGCTGTTTGCCATGACCTTAAAATACGCTGCTGCTGTTTTGTTTACACGGGTTATTACTGCTAACAAGGCCACAGGCTGAGTCAAACAGGACTGTCGGCTCTTGTTGCACTGGGTGACTAGACATCCTGTTTTCCCAGGACATCTCCTGTTTACACATTCTGTCCTGTTAGTTCCGTTTTTGTTTTGTTTTTTTGTTTTTAAAGTGATGAAACATTACTTACACGGGCATGTTCCGTTCCAACAGTTGCATGGATGGACACGACTGGATCAGAGTGGAAATGATGTAATACACAAGGCACATCTACATGTGGCGCTGTGAGCAGACACGCAGACGGAACTACGTGACACTCCAAACCACAGAAGAAGAATTCCATTATGGAATAAAAGACAACACAATATCAGGAGAAGGTCGACTGGGGTGAGTTATGTCAGTTGGAATATTCAGATATTATGTTGGCTCGTGGTCACGTGACTGAGATGGTGTGGCTTTGGGTCAGTGACGTCATTGTTGGCTGTCTACACTAAAACGACAAGTCGCCGTTTTCATATTTTCCCACTCTGGAAGCTGTTTAAAAAAAAACACCACGGACGCCGTTTCCATGTCCTTGAGAGACTGACACGAAAAAGTACTTTGCCATTTTGGGGTAATAGCAGTTGTCCAACAGCCGCTGAGGAAAAGACAGGAAGCAGAACTAGAGGTAGCAGAGATGAGGATGCTGAGGTTCTCATTGGGAGTGACCAGGATGGATAGGATCAGGAAGGAGTACATCAGAGGGACATTACATGTTAGAGGCCTTGGAGATAAAGTCAGAGTTGAGATGGTTGGAACATGTCCAGAGGAGAGATAGTGAATATATTGGTAGAAGGATGATGTGTTTAGAGCTGCCAGGTAGGAGGCCAAAGAGCAAGTTTATGGATGTAGTGAAGGAGGACATGAGGGTAGAAACAGATGCAGAAGACAGGGTTGAATGGAGGAGATTGATTTGCGGTGGCGACCCCTGAAGGGAAAAGCCCAAAGAGAAATAAGAAGATAATTATCATCATTGATCACAGTGATGTGTCTTTATTTTTATGTATTTAGTAGTATATCTCCAATTTGAGTACATAGTACTTATGATAAGCCAAATGATTTAGATTGTGTGCAGCAAGAAAATAATATATTGTTAGTAGTTTGCAGCTCACAATAACTTTTTGACAAATTCCAAAAATTGTTTCAACTATAATGATGAAAATAGCAATATTAATGATGATTATAATGATGGTAATAATGATAAAGATTATAACAATAATGATAATAACGATAATAATAATAACAATCATAATATTACAGGCTAGCGCGCAGAACTCACAGCTAGGAGACCAGGGTTCAATTCCACCCTCGGCCATCTGTGTGTGGAGTTTGCATGTTCTCCCCGTGCATACGTGGGTTTTCTCCGGGTACTCCGGTTTCCTCCCACATTCCAAAAACATGCTAGGTTAATTGGTGACTCCAAATTGTCCATAGGTATGAATGTGAGTGTGAATGGTTGTTTGTCTATATGTGCCCTGTGATTGGCTGGCGACCAGTCGAGGGTGTACCCCACCCAAAGACAGCTGGGATAGGCTCCAGCACCCCTGCGACCCTCGTGAGGAAAAAGCGGTAGAAAATGAATGAATGAATGAATAATATTACAATGATAATAATAACAGGGGAAACAAGACAGTGGCATGAACATGATTATATCTTGCAAAAAGGGGTAGGCATTTATAAGCTTTTGCTTCAGCCTACTCCTGTTGGGCTTATGATCAGATAGCTGAATATAAATGTAAATAATGGAAAGTTATATTTTGATTGATGTAAGAAATGCACTGTAATGTTTCATATATTTGCCCAAATTAAAAAAAAAGAAGAATAAAAACAGGTGATAATAGAATAGTGTAGTCAACCAAGGAAATGAGCGAGGCTAATGTAAGCAGGAATTTCCTATTTTATTATCTTTTATAGTTGCTAGTGGAGCAGGCGGTCAAGGTTCACCATCAGAGAGAACTTGAACCTATCCTGTCTCTCTCTTTCTTACACACACACACACACACACAGATGCACACACACACACCGGCCTTCTTCACACCAACGCCAGCTCTATGTGCTCTGCTAATATTGACTCTGCTGACTTACACTACCTCTATTGAGTCAAACACAGAAGTGTTTGGCTAGAATTAGAACATCATTGAGATAACAGCCATGGAGCTGTCCAGGCTGGGGGCGAGGTGCTAATGGAAAGATGAGCAGGGGAGCTGCAGCCACTGATTGTCTGAGCTAGCAAATATGGCCTCATGCACCTGACGTTTTTTTTTTTGTAATATCCCAAATACACAATGGAAGCCACTTATGACATGTCCTCTTGTGGAAGATGCTCTCGGCGTGTTGCTCATGTGTGTGTACTTTATCTCATTAAGTAAACAAAGGATATAAAAACTGACTTGGTGTTTTGTGGCTTGTGTGTGTACAGTTAAAACAAAGTGAAATGAAACTTGCTGGCAACAGGAAGTAACACTTGTTTGCCAAAGCATCATTCATATCAGTGCACATATGAAATGCTTCTCTGACTCAGAAGTACAAAGTGCTTCCAAACGTTAAACACAAACAGCAAACCAAACAGATTGCCATCCACATGAAGGCATTTGTTACACAGCTTTTAACTAATATTTTTAAACTTTTCTTATGTTTTTATCTTTTTAGTCCTATTTTATGCTCTTAGTCTTCAGCTTTTAACTCCAGTGTTATGTTTTTATCTTGTTAGTCCTATTTTATGCTCTTAGTCTTCAGCGTTTAACTCCAGTGTTATGTTTTTATCTTGTTAGTCCTATTTTACGCTCTTAGTCTTCAGCTTTGAACTCCAGTGTTGTGTTTTTATTTTTTTAGTCCTATTTTATGCTCTTAGTCTTCAGCCTTTAACTCCAGTGTTTTGTTTTTATCTTGTTAGTCTTATTTTACACTCTTACTCTTCAGCTTTTAACTCCAGTGTTTTGTTTTTATCTTTTTAGTCATATTATTTTGCTCTTTGTCTTCAGCTTTTAACTCCAGTGTTTTGTTTTTATCTTGTTAGTCCTATTTTATGCTCTTAGTCTTCAGCTTTTAACTCCAGTGTTTTGTTTTTATCTTTTTAGTCATATTATTTTGCTCTTGGTCTTCAGCTTTTAACTCCAGTGTTGTGTTTTTATTTTTTTAGTCCTATTTTATGCTCTTAGTATTCAGCCTTTAACTCCAGTGTTTTGTTTTTATCTTGTTAGTCCTATTTTATGCTCTTAGTCTTCAGCCTTTAACTCCAGTGTTGTGTTTTTATTTTTTTAGTCCTATTTTATGCTCTTAGTCTTCAGCTTTTAACTCCAGTGTTTCCTCGGGGGGGGGGGGTCCTCCACACTGGGGGCTGTGTCGGGTCTGCTGAGGGGGTGCCATCCTTGGGTCCCTTTGACCCGGCCGGCTGGGGGTTCCTCCCTTTAATGTGGGGGTCCGCCCGTCTGTCGGAGTCGGGGGGCCCAGGTGCTGGTCCTCCGATGGCACGGCCTGCAGCTTCTCCCAGTGTGGACGGCCCCAAAGGTGGCGTTTCCTTGTTCCTCAGTGCCATGCCATGTCTCCCTACTGTGTGTGATTGTGTGATTGTGTGTGTGTGTGTGTGTGTGTGTGCGTGTGTGGGTCTAGTATGGAGGGTGGGAAGGAGGTTCTTTCTTTTGTTTCTTTGTTTTTTCCTTTTAATTGTGGAAATTGTTTTAATTCTGTAAAGCACTTTGTGTTGCAGTTCTTTGCAGGAAAACCGCTATACAAATAAAGTTGATTTGATTTGATTTGATTTGATTTGAGTTCTTGTCTGCTACTCGAAGTAAAAAAAAAAAAAGACATTTACGATATTGCCGACAAATTTACCACCGAAGCTCCCTCTCTTTTCTGGCTGCTTACTGGTGATTGCATTTGCAGTTAGTTTGCCGTCGACACTCGTCAGATTTTATAGGCTTTGTATGCAAGCAGAGCTCCTGTGGTGGGCCTCTTTTTAAAGGTCCCACTTTGCTCGTTAGAGAACACAAATCTCTAATATAATTCCGGATTCCAAACTAACTGCTGGTGCAAGGGAAATGTTTTGGCATGTGCTGCTAAGGTGAAGTGAAGTGCACCAAATAAAACCTGTTGTTTTTATCTTCTTGTGTTTTTCAGACTACAGGAAAGAAATAACCCTGTCAATCACTTAGTAATGTTTATTGTTGCACACAGGGCAGCTTTAATCTAATTTTTTTTGATATGCCATACCTCTGAGGTGGTTATAAATAAATTTATATATATTAGAGTTTTAGCTCTTTGGGTTGAGCTCATAAAAAATGGAAACAAAAACAAAAGTATTGTTTTTGTTGAGTGTAGGCCAGTTTGAGGTCCTCTGCCTGCCACCAGTTGAAATGGGCTTCACTTACTCCATAAAGTGATGGATATGATGATGCCACTAGTCTGACTAATGATGTCATTAGTCTCATACGAAGTTTTTTTTAGTAATAACAATAATACATTTTATTTGTTTAGCACTTTTCAGAGTACTAAAAGACATTTTACAGTAGAGAAAAAGAAATAAAAATAGAGTTCAAACATTCATTCAGAGCTAAAACAAGGCTAAAAGTAAAAGTATTGTCATTTAAACAATAACAATGCAGTTGGAGGACATGTCTGAGTGTTTTGGCCACACTGTTATCTTTACATGGAAATGTTCATAAATGCAAAAAAAAAAACAGTGTACTATTGACAGTGTACTTTTTACAGATGAATATAACCGCACACCATCCATGTTAGTGCATTGAACTGATACAACAAGAGACAGACGGTATTTTTGAACCACATGAATGAGGTGAACGGCAGACTGAATGGCTGGTGGCGATGTAGCAGTTTTTCCCGCTTACATGGTTTAATTTTATCCCTACAGGCCGCTCGTGATGTTTTCAAAGGCCCTGGGTTATGTATTCACTGGGTCATGTAAGTTAAATGAGCCAAGCATAGTGTAAATAAAAAAAGAGACACAGAGAGAGGGATGCAAATACAGTCAGTGGTGGCAGGGTTGGGCGGGATGAGAACGAGCACTCAGCATTTTCCCACATTTTGCTTTTAAATATGCCACAGGCTCAGTTATTTAGTCAAAAAAATGAATAAATGTGACTTTTAACAGTCAAAACACAAAGGAACAAAATGTTTGACAATGGGTGAATAATGTTTTTTCTGGGCCCAAACATGTTAATTTACACTTTCCACTGCACGGTACTTTGGAAGGATGGTCAGTTTCCTAACTGAACTGCTTCATTGGTAGCGGGAAGCCAAGCCGTCTGTCAGAACTTGATGCTAGGGATGCTCGGATCGATCAATTCCATTTCTTTAAAAACATGCTGATGAATGCTTTTCAAAGCCGATCACAAAAAATGATTGGTAAAAGTGATGCATTTTGTCCCTACACTACATTGTCCCGGTGAAGTTAACAGGCCACACAGCTAGGAGACCTGGGTTCGATTCCCCTCTCGGGCATCTCTGTGTAAAGTTTGCATGTTCTCCCTGTGTGTGTGTGTGTGAGTTTTCTCTGGGTACTCCACATTCCAAAAACCTACTCCAAATTATCCATAGCTATGAATGTGAGTGTGAATGGTTGTTTGTCTATATGTGCCCTGTGATTGGCTGGCGACCAGTTCAGACTAAATATAACATTAGTTGTTAAAATGTGGATGTAGGATATTTTATTTTACTTTATTTAATTTAATTTTAATTAATAATAATAATATAGTTAGAGCGCAGACCTCACAGCTAGAAGACCAGGGTTCAATTCCACCCTCGGCCATCTCTGTGTGGAGTTTGCATGTGTGGGTTTTCTCCGGGCACTCCGGTTTCCTCCCACATTCCAAAAACATGCTAGGTTAATTGGCGACTCCAAATTGTCCATAGGTATGAATGTGAGTGTGAATGGTTGTTTGTCTATATGTGCCCTGTGATTGGCTGGCGACCAGTCCAGGGTGTACCCCGCCTCTCGCCCGAAGACAGCTGGGTTAGGCTCCAGCACCCCCCGCGACCCTCGTGAGGAAAAAGCGGTAGAAAATGAATGAATGAATAATAATATAATATCTATAATATTAAAAATAAAAATATGAAAATATCTATAATATATCTATAATATTTTAATTTAATTTAATTTTACATCCACTCCATCAATTACAGATATGGCCGGATTAGCTATAGGTCGCAGTGTATTGTGTCTGCATTGTTTACATAATTACATACAGACAACATGTGCAGTTCATATTTAGTATTGTTTCCTCTTTTCACATCGACCTTGATGGAAATCCGTTCATAACACAAATGAAGCGTTAAAGCATACAGGAGACGGTACCAACATACAGTATATGCCAGATACTTAGCAAGTTGGATGTTCTATTGTGTTCCCAGTGAGACATCCTGGCATTTCGCTGCTTCCACGATGTTACAGCCAATTTGACATCAGATATTTGAGCTGGCACCCAATCAAGCATAAGTCAGATGAACAAAAAAAAGAGCTGGCAGGGCGGACACATTTGTCTTCTCACAGCGAGGAAAGACGACAAAAGGAGGGCCCTTGTCTGTTCTCCATTAGAATACACTCAGTTCCCGAACAAACACGGAGGATGCTAGCCAAACAAGCTCATTCAAGGGGGGATGAGGGGGGGACGAGGGGGGTGGTGGTGGTTCTGTGTGGACTGTGTTAGCTCAGCAAATGTAGCTACACAAACATGCTTCAAAGAATCCAACCACCTTCGTGCAGCTTTGATGTGTTTATTGATCACGCAGCGGCCTGTGAGAAAGCGATTCCGTCTCACGTAGACAAGATAATAGTAAAAACATATCGTCTGTGATTCAGCTACATGCATCGTTTTCTGGCTTGCAGGTTGATGTGATTACAAGGAAAAGACGAGGAAAGAGCAAATTGGATCAGTCACATCAAGGACAGGCTGCTTGGCCTTTATGTCGACCACAAACTAATAAGCACAACACACTTGAAATGATGTCAATGTTTGAAGTCAAACTCAATATTTGGGGAAAAATCTGGGCCTTCAAAGTTGCACAAAGCTTCAGATTCGACATGAGCAGGGTTAGCGTGCAGGCCACACAGCTTGGAGACCCGAGTTTGATTCCACCCTCTGTGTGGAGTTTGCATGTTCTCCGGTTTCCTCCCACATTCCAAAAACATGCTAGGTTAATTGGCGACTCCAAATTGTCCATAGGTATGAATGTGAGTGTGAATGGTTGTTTGTCTATATGTGCCCTGTGATTGGCTGGCGACCAGTCCAGGGTGTACCCCTCCAGCATACATACCCGTAACTCTAGTGAGGATAAGCAGCATAGACGTGTAGTGCACAGATTGTTTTAATGTATTAATATTAACCCTGCTTAGATTCTTTTTACACTTATGAGTGTTAAAATGGTATCACAATTCTTAAGGTTCAACCTCAGACGTTCTAGTGTAGAACCTCCATGTGACAGTTTAACCAGTTTGAGATTTGTGCTTGGCCTCCTAAAGCATAAACCCAACTGGGTTTATAAGGTCAACCCTTTCTCATGGGGGAGAACAAGTGTACTGTGTTTGCGATGGTTGCTGCTGTCACAGTCCAGTGGCAAGAAAGGCAAAGCAAACACAAACAAAGGCAACACTTCCAGAATCACACAGTGGAGCTGTAAGCTACACAAAGACAAACAAAGCCTGTTCCTCTCCCAACCACCCACGGTCTTGCTCCTGTCTCACACTGAGATCATTAGTCACAATGATTTCTCTGCCAGCTGTCCCGGTGTTTGCATAAGCTGGCCTCACAGGCAGGTTGAGCCTCATTTCAGGTCTTACTTATCAGACATGCACTGCGCCGCTGGTATCCGGGAAGCTGGATGCAGATGTATGCGCTCTTCAGGTGATGCTCAATTTCCAATGTTGAATGGCTATTAATCATGTGGATTAACACCATGAAAATATCATGTTGGGTGAATTACGGGGAGTCATTCAGTGTGTTTGCTTGGTGGCGCAGTGGTCGCATCGGCTCTAATCTTTATAGTGCACATGGATGCTGTAATCTCAGCCTGTCTACCTGCTCTTGTGTGATAAAAGGTGCAGCCTTATTAGGATGAATGAAACTAACAACTTAGCCATGTCTAATGAATTAAGTAACAAGTCCTTAATGCGGTGTCTATAATTGGCAGCCTATTAAGAGTGCAATGTGCAAAGTAGTGGATAAGGGCAGCGACGTCGGTGTAATACCCTCATTCACTCTCTGCATTTGCGGGAAAGGAAGTGCATGTGATGTTAGAGTCAAACGCAAAGTCTCATTCAGACATGATTTAGTCATCATCCATCAGGCCCGTTTGTACGAGCGTCACTGTAATCAGCACCCTCGTTTCATCAGCAAACTGCTTGCTTCAAGCGTCCGCCAACTCCACGCAAAGCCACAAACATTAATGAGACGACATCAAGCGTTTGAGAATTCTTTTTTTGTTCACCATTGTGGTTACAATGAAAGTAAGTCAAAGGAAATCTGTCATGGCATACTGTCACCACAGGAAGGACACCACAGGCACAAAGTGCAGCCAAGCCACATATCGCAGGAAAAAGGGGGAGGGGGGCTCAGCTGACAACTGTAAGCACTTAGTCATTGCCTTGAACAAAAAACGACAAGGGAAAAAATACTGTTCAGCTAAATGTAGCTCTTTGGGGCCAGATGATGATATTTCACAAGGGAACTGATCATTAGTTTAATACAAAACCTTTTCACTTTTACACAGAAGACGACTTGTGTAGTTTGTTGCAGTTATTCGTTGCCAGCACTACAGAAATAGTTAACACTTACACCCCTCACATTTTTATTACAGTATATCTTCTCAAGGGACAATACCATGAATGAAACATGGCTATTCATATTTGAGAATTCAGTGTACCAGCCACTGAAAATGATTCCACACAGCGCCATTATCTAAATATCAGGCAACACGAGTGTGGTGTCTTGTCTACAGTTAATTAGACAAATGTTCATTCATCCATTCATTCATTTTCTACCGCTTTTTCCTCACGAGGGGAGAGGCGGGTACACCCTGGACTGGTCGCCAGCCAATCACAGGGCACATATAGACAAACAACCATTCACACTCACATTCATACCTATGGACAATTTGGAGTCGCCAATTAACCTAGCATGTTTTTAGTATGTGGGAGGAAACCGGAGTACCCGGAGAAAACCCACGCATGCATGGGGAGAACATGCAAACTCCACACAGAGATGGCCAAGGGTGGAATTGAACCCTGGTCTCCTAGCTGTGAGGTCTGCGTGCTAACCACTAGACAAATGTTAAGTGAACAAATGTAACAGTTACTAATTGTAAAAGTAGTAAGATGGAGCGGTAGGATTTAATAAGCTTTGCTTCTTCCTACTCCTTTTGGACATGTGGAACTGTAAACTGATTATGTGATGCACTCAATTGTAATCTGATGCATGTTCAAATGAAATAAAACCATTACCATTACCAAGTATGGCGGTAGTAGCATGACGGTCTGGTGATACATAAGTGCTACCTGCACTGAGTAGCTGTGGTTCAGTGAGGGAAACATTAATTATAACCCCGACATTGTGAAACATGATCCCCTCCCATGGGAAACTAGGCCGTATGGCGGTTTTCCAACACGATAACAAGTCCAAAGACACCCCCAAGATGACAAGTGCCTTGCTGAGAAAGCTGAAGGCGAAGGTGAAGGTGACCTGAATCCAAATGAGCACCTGAAGGGCATCCTGAAGTGGAAGGAAGGTGGAGGAGCACAGCATGGTGTCTGCCATCCACCTGCTGCATGGTGATGTCATTGGAAGAGGATTCCAGGAACAACCTGTGCAGCTCTGGTGTTGTCCCTTGAGAAGATATCATAAAATGCTTGCTGAAATGCAAGGCGTGGAATCACTTCATTGTTTATGTGAATCATGAAATGCAATAATGATGTGAATGATGTAACTGCATGGGCTCTCAAAAAAACAAAACAATAGTCAAACAAAACAAATGTCAATACAAAGCCCCCTTATTGAACTTCTGTATTCTGCACATTTTTAAGTTATTCTAGCTTGAGACAAGGGCAAAGACTACACTTTCACTTCACTTACCATTAAAGTAAGTGATCTGGGGGCACCATAGCAACCACAGCCTTGAATAAAACCCAGCCCATTCATTTTCAGTCTGGAATACATGCAATTATTAAAAAAAATGTTGCTTACATGTTACTTAAAGGGAGAGTTTGCAACGGTCAGGCAGCATTTTCTACCGCTTATCCTCAAAAGGGTCGCAGGGGTGCTGGAGCCTATCCCAGCTGTCTTCGGGCGAGAGGCGGGGTACACCCTGGACTGGTCGCCAGCCAATCACAGGGCACATATAGACAAACAACCATTCACACTCACATTCATACCTATGGACAATTTGGAGTCACCAATTAACCTAGCATGTTTTTGGAATGTGGGAGGAAACCGGAGTACCCGGAACATAAATTATCAAATGACTTGAAATAATTGTTAGTTTATTTAAATAAAGCTACTTTCAAAGAATTCAAGAGCTGTATTGAATTGAACAGCGATTTACCCCTCACTTGGTCTCCTGAGTCCAGTTCTGGTAAGATTTTGGTGATGAGGAACTTAGTTCTTAGTTTAGTTGCTGGGGACATTTAAGTAAAGTTCGGCTCTTCAAAACAATATGAGGATTGAGCCACGTCTGAGTAGCATGGGGGGGGAGTGTCCCGCCTATAAAGGGCACCCATCAGCCACACATACTGTATCCTGACTTGATGAGTGCTAATAAATAGGATATTTTTGGCACCCCATAGAAAATGCCACCCCAGGCAATTGCCCATATGGCCCATCGCTAGAACTGCCACTGAGTACGGCCTACGTAACACACACACACGCATTACTTGTTTGTTGTCAGCTAATGATAGCAATTTGGCAAAGTTTAGCAACTAACATTACACTATGTATTCAGTGATGGCGATCATAGCAACATACTGTAAATGTGAATTGCTGAGACTGCTGTATGTACTTATTCAAGGTTAACAGTAGGGTGCATTTTCCGTACACATTTTCTGAGTTGGGGTTGAAAAGGTGGAGATGCAACGCAGATGGTTTGAGACTGTCTGAGACACTAATCAATTCAATTTGACTTTATTAATACAGCGCCAAATCACAACATCGTTATAGTTATCTCATGGCACTTTACACATGAAGGTCACAAATGAAGACAGAGAACCAACTGAAAGCCCAGTTTGTTCAAGTGCAAAGTTTACCCTCATGAGTCTGGATAATTCCTGGGAGGTTTGGAGTGGGCTGAATGACAATTGTCTGTCAGCGCTCATTTTCCATTGTCATGTTTTTGTAGATTATTGAGCTGGCGGGCAGCCACAGCCTTGACAAGCCACGATGTAGACACCGCTCAAAGTTCTGCTCTCATGCACTATTTACACATTTCCGCACTAATTGACTTTCATTGTTGAGGATTGTTATCTCTGCCACTGAACCGCTGAATGCTCATCGTGAATTCTGGTGGGGTCGTGGTTGAGGTTCTTGCTCCAGCA
The DNA here is from genome assembly GCF_037039965.1 of Doryrhamphus excisus. Classification (NCBI taxonomy): domain Eukaryota; kingdom Metazoa; phylum Chordata; class Actinopteri; order Syngnathiformes; family Syngnathidae; genus Doryrhamphus; species Doryrhamphus excisus. The sequence goes on along the minus strand of NC_136357.1, from coordinate 7,526,362 downwards.
AGTCCTTTAAATCGTTATGAAATCGTTAGGCGGCAGCTTATGATAGCAAGAGCATCCCTGGATGTGCAGCCAAGTTTAACGTAACTGAATAACACAGTTATTGAAAGTCATCTTCACTTTTCACTGCTTGATTTAGCACTGAGCCATCAATAATAAGTTGCCAGCCGCACACTTTGTGGAAAAATAAAGTTTAATGACTGTTTACTATATATGCAGAAAAGGAGTCACCGTCAATTACGTGTATCTGAAACGCAGTTCTCTACAGAAACAGCTTTACTGTTGAAATATGGCAGGTGCAACGTCATTGTTTTTGTTCATAGTAGCAAAGTATTTTTATTAAATGAATGGCTGAAATATCCTACTACATTTTGTTTGCTAAAATTCCACATTTTGGTTACTGGAATTCTACATCTTGTTACTGTATTTTGAACAGCACCTGCAACTTTTATATTTATATTGTTATTCCTCGTTTTATTTTTATCCTTTCTTTATTCTTATTTTTACTTTAGACAAAATGCACCGTGGAGTTGCACTCAAATTTCATTGTATGCAATACAATGACAATAAAGGCGATTCCGATTCTCACTTTTTGGGGAATCTGGAGACAGTTGACCAACTTGGCATTAAATACTGAAAACTATTTTGTCAAGTACTATTTTACTAGTACGCAGGGGCGTCAAATGGCAGCTCATGAAGTGATTGATGATGAAGTGACTCATGACTGAAAGTACCCCCGCCTGTGTGGCAATGGCTTTTTTTTTTTGACAGCAGATCACAATGCCCGAATGACTTCTTCCAGAGGAATAACATCACTCTTTTGGACTGGGCTTCCTTTCCCCAATCTATCCAGCTAACTTTGGGAAAGCGGTGCGGTTCAGCCCGCTGTTTTCACCAGTCAATCACAGCAGTATTTTAAGTGTGTGTGTGTGTGTGTGTGTGTGTGTGTGTGTGTGTGTGTGTGTGTGTGTGTGTGTGTGTGTGCTTATTGCAGACCCCCGTGTGCAGCTCTCACCGATTCTCCTCAAGAGTCTCTTTTGAAAATTGTAATGCTGATTAGGGGCACAAACGTAATAACATTTCTATGATGCTCATGCCACTTGGCTTGGAGGGTTTGCAAACCATAATAGTGCGGTGCAGCACCACATCGAGCCGCCTGGTCAAAAAGCAAATCACTCAGAATCTCATAGGAGTGAATTTAATGGCTGCTGGTTGCTCTCGGCTCTTGACCTTCGCCAAGAGGCTCTGTGTTAGTCACTCTTCAGTGCCTTCCAATTGAAACTCAGCCAGATGAGATTTCAACTGTCTCTAGAACACTGGAATGAGCTTCATCACATGCTCACACAATGCTTTTTGTTTAAATCAGTAGACCAGCATTTGATACAGGTGTATCAGTGATGATTGATATTCAGATCAATAGTTATGGTAAACATAAGTCTACTACCCATTTCATACATCTACTTTATCTGAAGGTATATATTAAGCTGTATTAAAGAGAACACATTATGTGCTTATTACAACTATTGCAAAATCTCAGAAATGGTGTACTAAGCCCCATATACCAAACCTGCTTTGTCCCCAATAATGTGTGGTCTTGTGCTGCCATCCGGTGGTTTGTTGGTGTACTGCACCAGGCAGTGTGACATGACAAAAGACAAGCTAGTGTCTAAGGAATTTTCTTCCTGAATACACAATTTATCAATGCCAGATTAAATGGATTTTTTCAGAACTACTCCAGCCAAAAAACAAAACAAAAAAAAACGATACATATGTGGTAGACAATATTGCAGAACAATTACGCTCCTTCAGAATGTTTACATCTAATGTACACACATTCCGTTGGATCATACACAACATAAAATATTTTTTATAAAACAGCTTTGGCGTGATTTGAGGGTACACACTTGCATATTTAAAAGCATCAACAATTGTTAAATATCATACGAAAAACAGATAAAGTTGGACTATTGCACAACAGTCAGGTGAAAAAAAAGAGCGCCTGCCGTGTTCAGGGTTTCCTGCGCCTGAAAATATAATATGAAAGTATAAATTGGTTGGTCTTTCAGTTCTGTATTTACACAAAAAAAACAAAACAACAACATATAAAGAACATCTTACTTGGTGATGCAATGATGTTCCAAACTAGGTCCCAAGGTGGTACCAGCCCTCATCTCCATGGCTACAGAGCACTGTAGAGAAATGACACATTGAGGCCCAAATGTGCAATGAAACCACTATTTATAGATCATTCTAAATGAGGTTGTCAGCCGGAGGTAATTACTGTACCTGCAAAACTAACCTTACGCTTTATAAAGCTAAATATTTACTTCCCCTGCTGGGCTCAGACACTCAGATGATAAATTTGTGAGAAAAATGTTTGCAGTAAATCAGATACGGGTAGCTCTCTGCTGCAATAAAAAGTGTGCTCACATCGTGCAGCTTTTTCTTGTCCAGGTGCTATAATATATAGTATGGTGTACAATGACATTCAGCACAAACTGGTTACAACACATTAATTAAGAATGAATCTGATTGTCATTATCATACCCTTGTCTCCACATCAGTAACAGCTCCATCTTGATGGTCTCCGCTAGTGCCTTCTGAAGACTTCCTCTTACGCCTTTGGAGACACATTTCAAGTGACGCCTTGTTAAAACCTCATAACATTCAGTGATTTAAGTTCAGTAGTTGAGAATTGACAAGAGATACCCTGGGGCTGCAGTGAGCTGCTGTTTGAGAATCTCGATGTCAGTGAATTGGACGGCTTGTCCTCCTCCTCTGGTCTTCATCACTTCGCCCTAAACGTAACATAAACATGTAGCGGTCAACACACGTGGAAATTATGGAAGTGAGTATCTGCTTTGGTAGGAGATATGTTACCTTAACAAGTTTGGTCTGTATCTCCCCATCGGAGGCGATCTCCTGATGCGTTAACACGTAGCGATCACACTTTGACAGCACCTTCTCGCTGGGGGCTGACACTTGGATGGCGTTGGGAATGACGGGCTGCAGCACCGTTCCCAAGTCCAGGCTCGAGGCAGGCTTGTGGTCCACCCACTTCTCTCCACCAGCTGAGCGGGATCGTCGATGCAAGGGACGAACCGGTGTTGATGTCTAGTTCGATCACAAAGATATGCAGAAACATGCACGGGTGAGTTTGTTTCATTCTGAGAACGGGTTCCCAAATTGTGGCCTGGGTTCCATTTGGAGCCCAACGCTCATTCTTTTATTGGCTCTTGACACAGGTTGAAATAAAATTTTACAAAAAACTGCAAAATTTTGAAAATCAACTTCCAACATAAAAGGCTGCAATGTTGGTACACATTACTTTGCCTTTAAACACACTTAAGTTCTCGATTGGATTCAGGTTAGGACTCTGACTTGGCCCTCTCATTCTGAGTAGTTTCAGTTAGTTTCATTTATGCCCACTAGTGGTTTAATATAAGAGTATTGACATCATTGCGTACCGGAACAGGTGAGGGCGAGGCGGATCTCTTTGCAGGTGTAGGGAGGCGCTCCTCTCTCGAAGGCCTCTTGGGTTGTGTCTGACGGGGTGGAGGATCAGGGCGACCTGGCGTCTTGCTCTCAGTCACGATGGCTTTAAGCTGCTTCAGCTTCTCGTCCTTCACCCACAGTTTGTTTTGCATCTGCTGCTGCATCGCATTCACACGGCGCACCTGCAAAAAGGGAGAGGGGTTGCCAACATGGTAGTACTCACTTTTCCAACTTAGCTTTCAAGGAGAGATACTCACGCATTCTTTTTCCCACTTGTGCTGCGTGTCTGTGACTGCGCCGTGCATGCGCTGCTCCATGCGTCTCTTCTCAGACAGCTCCCTCTGCAGCCTTTGTTCTCTCGTTTCCAGCTCATGCTGCAGGGAACGCTTGTCGTCCTCGTATATTTTGGTGGTTTTCTGAAGGATGTCGATCTAGGGTGGAAATGTGAAGGATACTTTAAGAAACATCAAAGTCTCAGCCACAAATTCCGGACAAAGTTTGGACATAAACGCACCTTGTGTTCAAGCATCTTTGTTTTTTTCTCCAGTCTCACAATCTCTGCCTTGTTGTTTTGAATAATGTTATCCCTCTCCAAGAGTTTGCCGTTCTGCTCATGAATGTAATTCTCCTTGGAATTAGCATTGCTGTCAAGCTCATTGAGCAGTGATGTCATCGTGTTGGCTAAAAGACAAAAAATAAATAAAAGCGGGGTCAAGAAGGCTCTCGATAAAGAGAAAGACCGAAAGTGAGCAGGTACCTGCTTTGTTGTAGTCTTCTAACATGGTCTGTCTGATTCTTTGTCTATTCTGTAGAGCTTCAATCAGCCTGGGCAGGGTGATATCATCATGAGCGTCTGTAACCTCAGACGTTGGGAGTGGAGGGAAGCTATGTACCGCCGGGCGTAATGCAACAGGTACATCTATGGGAAAAAAAACATGACAAACATAGGTGTTTATATTGTGCGACATAAATATGACCTCAATTTGCACTTTTGATGCTTAGCAGTATCTTCTATGTGCTAGCATGTCAACTGTTAGCCAGTATGTTAATATTAAACTGCAGACATTGATGTGGTATTATGTAAAATCACTTACAGCTGCTGCTTTCTGTACCAAATGCAATCCTGCCAGTTGCTACCATGCTAACTTATCTTACTCAGGTCAAATTGCATCTATTTACATTGCATTATGTAACAACACTATGGAACTGCTTTTGTACTGTCGAATTATTTTGGTCAATATCCTTGGATTCAATTGCATACACATTTACGTGGCATGATGTAAAATCATTATAGAACTGCACTTTTACTTTTGCATTTTAGCATGTTGCATATCACACTGACATTTTGCAGTTTAACAACCACCGATTGTAACAAGAGAAGTTCCAACCTTATCACAATATATGTACTACACTGGTTGTTAGCATGTTAGCTGCTGGTATTGTTCTCATTTCCATTTTTTTTAATAATTACAAGACAAATCCAGAATGCCGCCATGTCATTCACTCCGACGTTAGCAACCAGGAGCAGGCCCATTCGAAATTTCCCCAATCTTCTAGTTCAGGTAGTGTATATGGAGTTTATCTACAGATTTAATGTCAGTATAGCAGTACGCTCATGTAAAGGCTGTACATGTCATGCATTTACAAAAAGCTACCTCTGTATACCGGACCGCCACGTTCCTCCAACTTGCGTGACAGCTCATCTTTAAAGGCCTGGTTTCTGTGGCGACGGCCTGGCGTGAACCCGCAAATGGGCCTGTCCACTGGCCGAGCCACTTCCACTTCCTGTGTCATCTCTGCGAAGCGCATCACCAGCTGTACAATGACAGAAAATTCAGTGTTTCTCAAGGAGGAACTCACATTGTAATTAGAGCCTGACCGATATGGGATTTTTGGAGTATATACTAGTAACATTATTGGAGTATATTATTGGGTATATTTTCACCAATATTGATTAATCTAATTAACCTGATGTATGGGCCAGGCTCCAATTCTAATGTTAGCAGACGTAATGCTCACCAAAGTTTCTTCGTAGTCTTCAGCTTTTGGGTTAACGCAGACAATCATTTTGACTTTGCCTTCTCCGTCAAAGTAGTTTTTGAAAAGATGTGTGACTTTAGAGTCTCTGTACGGAACCATCTATAACAGAAATATTAAACAGTCAGTCACATTGTGGACTAAAGTGTATAAGTTAAAGTACCGAGAAAAACAAACCCGATTTGTGCCGCACATCTGGTTCTCTCGAAGGATCTCGATACACGTCCGCAGGTTCAGCAGGGACTGATTGATGTTTCCTGCAAGGCAACATGCTATTAGATGCTACATGAATTAAAGTAAGAGTAAGTGTAAAAAAAGAGGTCACATTCCCAACCTGCTTCGCGTATACGAGTACCCTCCGCCCCTGTCCTGCCTGTTCGCTCGCTTCCTGCCAAGTCCACTAGACAAAGCTGACTGACAGCCACCTGGTTCTTCTCATTCAAACAAGTTGGAATTAAAAATGAAACCAGTTATTAATCCAGTCCTGCAAATGTTGCCTTAGTTTCAACTCACTTGTAGGATGTTATCCCCATCTGCATCCAGAGGGGCCTGAGCCAGTTTGATGATGAACACGCCGTGGGAGCGGCTTGATTCTAGATTTAGTCGGGTGTTGGCCACCTTTCTCCTCTTCTGTCCTGGAATGACATCAACCAACATACTCTTTACAAATAGAGATAACATAACCTAAAATGACATGAAAAACATGGTCTGCTCAGAGAGAAGATTAAGTGAAGTCATTTCTTGGTCAGAGGCGAGCAATACCAAGTCAGTCAAATCTAAGCTCATCAGCGCAGGAAGGACTAAACTTTACATTTATATATTTCCACAACTCACCTCTCCAAAATACTTGAAAAGCCTCCTCTGCAGACTTGACTTCCACCTCCATACAACCAGCAACGTACATGTTGTGGTTCTGATCCTCTCTGAGAATTCTAGACTGGGGTGGCCTACATTATGGAACAAAAACTGTTAAACTCTAAATACACCAGATTTCATTTGACGTTTAGTTGAGGGCAGGCATGTCATAAATTATTACACCAAGGGCTGCAAAGTGACTGGCAACATCAACTAGGATGCCATCACTGGAGTCATATACAGTTCATCCGGAAAGTATTCACAGCGCTTCACTTTTTCTACATTTTGTCATGTTACAGCCTCATTCCAAACTGAATTAAATTAATCTCTTACCTCAAAATACTCCATTATGACAATGTGAAAAAGGTTTTGTGTTTGAATGTTGTTATGTTATGTTATGTTTTGAATTTATTAAAAATAGAAAACAAAAAAAATCACATTTACATAAGTATTCACAGCCTTTGCTTAATACTTTGTTGATCCAACTTTGGCAGCAATTACAGCCTCAAGTCTTTTTGAATATGATCCCACAAGTTTAGCACACCTATCTTTAGGCAGTTTTGCCCATTCTTCTTTGCAATAAGTCTCAAGCTCCATCAGGTTGGATGGGAGACGTCTGTGCACAGCCATTTTCAGATCTCTCCAGAGATGTTCCATCGGATTCAAGTCTGGACTCTGGCTGGGCCACTCCAGGACATTCACGGAGTGGTTCTGAAGCCAATCTTTTGAGATCTTGGCTGTGTGCTAATGTCTACTGTCTATATGGTCAAGGTACATGACCAGTCTACTGAGGTCAAGAGCGCTCTGGAGCAGGTTTTCATCCAGGATATCTCTATATATTGCTGTATTCATTTTTCCTTCTATCCTGACTAGTCTGCCAGTTCCTGCTGCAGAAAAACATCCCCACAACACGATGCTGCCACCACCATGCTTCACTGTAGGGATGGTATTGGCCTGGTGATGAGCAGTGCCTGGTTTCCTCCAAACATGGCGCCTGGCATTCACACCAAAGAGTTCAATCTTTGTCTCATCAGACCAGAGAATTTTGTTTCTCATGGTCTGAGAGTCATTCAGGTGCTTTTTGGCAAATTCCAGACAGGCTGCCATGTTCCTTTTACTAAGGAGTGGCTTTCGTCTGGCCACTCTACCATACAGGCCTGATTGGTGGATTGCTGCAGAGATGGTTGTCCTTCTGGAAGGCTCTCCTCTCTCCACAGAGGAACGCTGGAGCTCTGACAGAGTGACCATCGGGGCCTTGGTCACCTCCCTGACTAAGGCCCTTCTTCCCCAATCGCTCAGTTTAGAAGGCCGGCCAGCTCTAGGAAGAGTCCTGGTGGTTCCAAACGTCTTCTATTTACGAATAATGGAGGCCACTGTGCTCATTGGGACCTTCAAAGCAGCAGAAATTTTTCTGTATCCTTCCCCAGATTTGTGCCTCAAGACAATCCTGTCTCGCAGGTCTACAGACAGTTCTTTTGACTTCATGCTTGGTGTTTGTGCTCTGACATGCACAGTCAACTGTGGGACCTTATATAGACAGTTATTTCCAAATCATGTCCAATCAACTGAATTTACTGCAGGTGGACTCCACTTAAGCTGTAGAAAGATCTCAAGGATGATCAGTGGAAAAAAGATGCACCTGAGCTCAATTTTGAGCTTCATGGCAAAGGCTGTGAATACTTATGTAAATGTGATTTTTTTGTTTTCTATTTTTAATAAATTCAAAACGTGTAAAAAAAAACAAAACCTTTTTTCACATTGTCATAATGGAGTATTTTGTGTAGAATTTTGAGGTAAGAGATTAATTTAATTCAGTTTGGAATGAGGCTGTAACATGACAAAATGTAGAAAAAGTGAAGCGCTGTGAATACTTTCCGGATGCACTGTATAAGGTGCTCACTGGTCACGTACATGAAGTCAGTATTCTGGCGCACAGGTGTACCCCCACCATTCCACCTAGTAAGACGAAAACAGAATAACTTGATTTCCAACTACTCTGAAAATTTATTTCTAGAGCAAATATCTAAAAGTTTAGATTATTACATATACGTATCTAATAACTTTTAAGTCCGGGTACTTACTTTGGTCTGATTGCATCCTCCTGATTTTCTTCCAGAAGATCATAGATATAATTGTTGTAGATTTCAATGTATGACACGAAGACACTGTAGCTGCTGTCCTCGTCCACCTCGTCCGCTTTACAGGCCTCTTCCGATGTAATCATATCAGCAATTTCTGGATCAATCTTCTGTCTAAAGTCCAAGTACAAATTTGTACATTAATTTACATAGAAGCAGGTTTTAATTCAACTCAATTGATTTATATAGTGCCAAATCACAACAGCAGTTACAGTATCTCATGGCACTTTACATATGAAGGTCACAAATGAACCCCCACATGAGCAAGCACTTGGCAATGGCAACAAGGAAAAACTCCCTCTGGGGAAGAAACCTAGGACAGAACCCAGAGTCTGCGGGGCCGGCGTCTGTCTCAATTAAAAGTCCTCAACTTGCTTCTATTGTCACTCTATACTCAAAATTAAATTAACTTGACCTTGCGAGGGTGGGGGTCGGGTGGGGTTACGTCCACAATGTAATGACAGGGAAATTGTTCTCTGAATGGAGAACAATTATATGTACCTGGCTGATGAGGCTGATTTTGAAACACATGAATTGTCTCTCCTTTGGCGCTCCAGCAGGGCATCAACTTCATTCTGGACCTCTATGCCATTTTTATCATCTGTCCTGAAAACCTAAAGAATCAGAATGATATTTATTTTATATTCACTGTCATCATGTTTGCAAAAGCAGCCGATGTTGCTTACATATCGTTTGGCCTGGTAGGGCCCAATGCTGTTAAAAATCATGTCAAGGGAGCGAGGCAGAAGTCCACCCAGGCCAGGAGAGCCAGTCATGGTGAAAGTCTTACCACTTCCTGTCACTCCATATGTAAAGAGTAGGCCTGCAATAACAAGTAAAGACGATCAACTGCTACATTCACGTCAACATTGGATCGAACCTAAAAGGTAACATCAACAAATAGAGAAAAGCGAATTAAAAATGTGAAGATAACCACTGTCCTTACCATTTTTTCCACGGATGAGGTCATCAACGAGAGGTCTGGCAACACTCTCAAACAGCTCAGGTTGAGATACTAATACTCCAAATACTTTCTTGAAAGAGTACTGAGTCTGTTGGTCAAAGAAGATTGAACACATATTTATGTAAACTCCAAAGGAGGCAGGTTATAAACCCCAACTCATTCAATTGTGAAGCTACTAAAGTCAACTGATTTCTCCTACTTTGAAGTTCAATGTTTACCATGATCAGAAATTCAGAATTATATAGAGTTTGATTTCCGCAGTTAAACCAGATAGGCTACCCCTGACTGCAATATCTCACCTCTTTGTATTCTCCATTACGGTTTGTTTTGAAGCCTTCAGGCGCATGTAGTTGTATGGTGGTAGTGCTGATCACATCAATGCAACATTCTTCATTTTCTGCTCCGAGAGGTCGCACACGGCAGTATACCTTCGGTGAAATAAAACATGGTTGCTTCAGTACCACGGAGCTCGAACGTTAAAGACAAACTACCTAAGTAACACTTACCCCAACTGGGTCTTTCTCGTTGCTAGAGTTTTTTTTCGGCGGCAGACGGTGGGGCCTTTTGCCTTTGCTGAAATAATAATTTTCAAAAAATGAACATCATTGCTAGTCAGCAAAGGAAAACAAAGTCAGATGCTAGTTAGTTAACCGGCGGGCAACAGCAACTAAAGTGGCGAACCTCCACTATATTTAATACCATGCAAGTTACCAACATTACTTTTCTCTGAGAAAATACAATTGAAATCAATTCATTAATCTTTACTTACGCGTGTCTGATCATTTTGGCTTGTACCCTCGGTTTAACGTTCTTATTTTTTTGCCGTTTCTCCCTCTCCTGTGTTCAAACAAGAGGACGGTTTCAAAATGTGCCGGCCAATCGGAGTAATGTGTTTCAATGACGCATTTCCGCTTCCTGTTTGGGCAATTACGTCACCAGACAGCGCCACAGAGTAACATTTCCCGAATTGTTAACGTAAATATATTTCCACGTAAAAGTTTTCACTAAAATCTGGTTGAGATTTCACCAAGCTTGACTCATACTGTTTTATATAATATTGGTTGTACGTGTTTAATTATGAGTGAGTAAATAAATAAATGAAGTTAGTTCATAAAATTGATGAACGTATTGTTTTTTTTACTATCAATTTGGTTGGTAATACATTGCGTTCATGACCTTTTCTAGAGAAACCTTCACTGTGTTATGCTTATAACAGCAACCGACATTTATTTGTTCATGGTTCCACACTGCCATCTATCGTTCAAACACGGAAGCGTACATGTTACAAAACAGCCATTGGAGTGAAGTGACATGTGAGTGCTGTTATGCAAACGCCTCTGGTTTCCTCTTAAATTTCCACGCCGAGCGCTAACCATCACAGGTGAGCCGTCAGTGGTCATGTGTACAAAATGCGCCATGTTGTGTTTGTGATCGTGTTAAATTAACGTCTTTTTTTTTAACCGTAGACATGAAAAGCAGACCGTCGAAGTCGCACGCCCCTGAATCCAGAAAAGCTCAGGTGAAGAAACGGCCTGGAGAGAACTCTGGTGCAACTCTTTCCAAAAAATTACGAGACAAGAAAGATGCAGAAACAGGTTTGGGACGCCGTTGAGCAGGCCAGGTATTGGTGGACTGTGAGTAACGTGTTTTTTTGGGGTTTTTTTTTGCAGGTTCAGCAGTCAAGTCCACAGCATTCCAGAGTAAAAGAACACATGGAAGCATATTGCACTACATCTACAAAAACACCCTGGGACAAAGTCTGCACTCTCAGATGAGACAGGTGTGACAGCTATTTACATGGAATGCAACTATGTTACTTTTCTTACAAATTCTTTGAAGTCTTTGCCATATTAAGTCAATGCTCTCATTAAGTGTTTGTTGTTCTATTGACCTGATCTGATTTCAGATCAGATTTCAGTCTTGCCTGTCTGCAACTGTACTCCCACAACAGAGTGGAAAATCTCTAACATCCTATTCTCGTTTCTTCGTTTCAGTGTCTCCAGGAGCCATTTGTTCGCTCTCTGTCATCATACCGTTTCTGCGCAGCCACCAGCCCCTTTGACCGCAGAATCACTTCCTTGGAGTGGCATCCCATTCATTCCACCACGCTGGCTGTGGCATCCAAAGGTGGCGACATTAACCTCTGGGACTATGAGCTCCCTGCCAGAAAGATGTTCATACAAGGGGTAAGCAATATTATTGGAATTATTACTTTTATTATCAGACCGTGTATGATTGACAGCCTGCTGCTCGTTCTCTGCTCAGATGGGCGCTGGAGACTCAGTTACCGATATGAAGTTTAACCCATTAAACCCCACTCAGCTTTTCACTTCATCTATGGGGGGTACCACAGTACTCCGTGATTTCAGTGGAAGGACTCTAACAGTGTTTGCCTTCCCAGACGCAATAAAGTAAGGACACAGTCCCGAGGTTGTCGGTCTGATCTGTCAATCATCAGTCTTCTTCTAAGGTGGTCCTTACGGGTTTAATTAAGACTTCATTGATTATAATTAGAGAACATTTATGAATAAGGGTCAATCCAATCATTCTCCTTTTTAATAACAAGTACCCAATGAAAGGTCTGCATGTGTTTGTGTGCACAGAATGGTGCTGGTGACTTCATTGGAGGGATGAAGTTTTGCCCCATGGACCACTCCAGACTTTATGTGGCCTCTGGTGAGGGAACACTGACCATGCAGAGCTTTGAGGGCCACCCAGCCACCGTTCTATCTAAAACCAGCGACTGTGGCCACGACCACCACAATGTTTGGTGAGGAAAAGTTGCAAAGAAGACTGATGAGAGACGTTCGAGCTTGTGTGTATTTGTCAATACCTCATACATCGCAATGTTGTCCTTCCAGTTACTGGTACTGCTGTGTAGATGTGTCCATCAGCAGACAGATGCTTGTGACCGGAGACAATGTTGGACAGCTCTTACTTGTGGGTTTGGACGGTCAAAAGGTGCATGGTCCTTTTTAACATTAGAATACAGTATGTGTCATCAGAATTAGTTAGTATTAACACATTATTATTGTCAATATTTCAGATTTTCAGTGACAAGTTACACAAAGCCAAAGTCAGCCATGCTGAATTCAACCCTCGCTGTGATTGGCTGCTGGCAACGGCGTCGGTGGACCACACGGTGAAGCTATGGGACCTGAGGAACATGAAGGACAAGAAGAGCTTCCTCCATGATATGCCTCACCAAAAGGCCGTCAACTCAGGTGTCGCTCTCACTTCTTACACCATTAATGGACAGATTCTGTTTTTTTTTCCACTGTTTGTAAGAGGATGAGAAATTAATACCTGGTTTACATTGCATCTGGTTCCACTACATTGTGAGGTGATGATTCAGTTTCTGTTGTATCTTCACAGCCTATTTTAATCCCCTGGACGGGTCCAAGTTGCTCACAACTGATCAGTACGACCAGATTCGTGTCTATTCGTCCTGTGATTGGTCCAAACCTCAGCACATCATCCAGCATCCACACAGACAGTTCCAGCATCTCACACCCATCAAGGTTGTTTGACACAGCACAGTGGCATCAACTCAGATGTTAGCACTAAGCCAACTTGTTTTGTCTTTGCAGGCCACATGGCATCCTGTCTATGACCTCATAGTGGTGGGTCGTTACCCTGACGACAGGGTTTTCCTCGGAGACCAGAGGACTATTGACATCTTTGATTCCAACACAGCGGAGCTTGTGTGTCAGCTGCAGGATCCCACAGTGGCTGGAATCAAATCTGTGAGTAAAGGATACATTTACGTACATGACATTTGACATCACATCAGTTATATTATTTACAGATGTGGAATTTTATCATTCAAGTTTTTATACACTAAAGCAGGGGTCCTTACCTACCGGGCCATGGCCTGGTACCGGCCACATTAGTTGTGGGGATGAACTCTGAATGCTCACTAACCGATTTTAGTTTTGTGAAGAATATTTGACAGCGATAGGCCTTTTGTGTACATAGAAACTTTTCTACAAGGGACTAAAACAAAAGTGTTGCATTTGTTGTTGATTGTATGATGTTGGAAATCTGTCTTCACAGATTAACAAATTTAATCCAATGGGAGAAGTAATTGGCTCTGGAACGGGTGAGTAGATCAAAGTAACAAAACAGTTTGAGTGTCTTGCTGGCTTAAGGCTCTTCCAAACCATCCTTTTTTTGACTGACAGGTGTAACAGTGTTAATTTGGGACAGAAATAAGGTCTTAAAAGACGGGCAAACAGATCAAGAGGAAACATCAACCTCGGCGGAGAGTTCCAGGAGTCAACGTCGTGGTCAGCAGCGACCTGCCAGGAACAGGAGAGCTGCTGGTGTGGATGCCAAGGTCAGGAAAAAACTGCTTTCTCTGGAGGACACTGAGACAAAAAACAAGACAAAGAGAACCAAGCAGTCGAGAAATCACTGAACTCAACTTGTGTATAGTTTTTTGTTCTTTACTATTGTGTGTCTGACTTCAAAGCACTTAAGATTATTACAGTTTTGCATATATTGTTTTTTGTACTTGAATTGTAATAAAAATGTTCTTGTCGTTAATTATTGAATATGACGATTTAAGATATTGAGTGACAACCTTTCTGGTCCAGTACTTATAAGTTTATGTCTGCCTGTAACGACTTGCCGTTCTATTTGGCATGTAAAATATGCAACACCCGTTTTGCAGGTTCTAATATGACCTTAAGTGTGATTTGTGAAAATCATTGTAGTATGAGTGTGACGATCCAACTATGACCACTACACACTTTTGGCTTGTCTTGGGTACAAAACAGTGTGATTGCCTCTAGTCAGGCTGTAAGACTAGTCTGCAAGCACAGAGGGATAGTTTGCATTTCTACATAACTGCAATGCTCTGATGGAACTATTCCTCATGCTCATCACTTCCTCTTGCTCGTTATCTGAATGGATAGAGAAGGATTTCGTTGGCGCTGGAAAAAGCATGTTCTTTGTATGAGATATTTACATAACCAACAGTCATTTTGATAAAACTACAGTATAAACCTTGGGACAAAAATCTGGTTTCAATCAATGCAACTGAAAACAACTGTGAAGTCCACATAAGGAGACAACAGGGGCATCCATGTTGGTGTTTACAGAAAAGCCACACACACTGACCAAGGCATACAACACAAAACGTTATCAGAACCCTACAACACAGAGCCGATAATCTTCCCACCGGCCAAAAAGAAAGCATAAGCACCAGAGGAATTCCCTCAAAACCTGTGGTTACCCCTGCTAGTCGTTTGTAAAAAAGTGCATCTTTGGATGTGGATGAGGAAGAACAGAATAGCAGATCCTGTATGTCTCAGGTCTATCTGAGAAACCGAGAAGCATTGTTAATAAGTCTACCAGTACCAGTACACTTCTGGTTTAGTAGGGTTGGTTATCAAGTCGCAAGGGATCGTTTACATTTTTAATTTCAATTCCTAGTTCCGACGCTCATTTCACTGACCAAATAAATCCAAAGAAGAGGCCAGCGAGCACCAGTGAAGGGGGACGACTATTTCATTTCCATGACAAATTAAAGTAAACATGCTTCACAAGCAGGCTGTCTTTCATGTGCATGACAGGAAAATGTGCATTCAACCAGTCTTACAAGTTTGCCAGCATTTACTGTAGCTGCTGCGAGTGTGGTGGAACGAAGCGTGAGCACTCATTACACCGGAAGAGCAGGACAAAGCAACACTTGGCACATTCACCATTTTCTTCAATCTGATGGCAGCACATGTATTCAGCAGAGAGGACCTCATTTGTCCACAGTGTACTGGAATCTACTGCTTCCCCGTTCTCCTCCAGTGTGGACATAATGTTTGTAAAGTTTGCCTGCAGACGTTCTGGGAATGGAAAGGATGTCAAGAATGTCCAGTGTGTTCTGTCGTGTCTGTTCCCAAAAGGCCTCCAATTAATTTACCACTGAAGATCGCCGCGGACCAGTACCACTTGGAACAAAGCAGGAATAGCGGAGAACTTTGCAAAATACACAAAGAGAAGCTGAGTATTTTCTGTCAGAATGATGAAGAACCCATCTGTCTGCTGTGCCAAACTTCTAAACAGCATAAAATCCACAAGTGCTGCCCATTGGAGGAAGCCGCCAAGCAGAAAAAGGTACCAATTCTATCAGTCTTAACAGTGACTTCCAAAGACTAATATAGTGTGAATATGCCAGGGAAATATTGCAGTCAGGCTGGAGTTGCTGAAAAAAAAGCTCCAGACTCTGACCAAGACAAAAGAAACCTGGGAAGGAACCCGAAAATTCATCCAGGTTGAAATGAAAACATGAAATGATGTTTTTTTATGTGTGTGTGGTCATGTGTCTAAGCAGCTGTGCTAACCTTCCAGAGCCAAGCAGAAGCAAACCACAGAGCCATCAAGGAGGAGTTTCAGAGGTTGCACTTGTTCCTTTTTGAGGAAGAAAACTCCAGACTTCAGGTACTCAAACAGGAGGAAGATGTGAAAGTAAAAGTGATGAGTCTCAAGCTGGAGTACATGGAGAAGCAGATCAAGAACCTTTCTTCTACCATCAGTGATATTGAGACAAAACTCCAAGGCGCTGATTTACCCTTCTTGATGGTACACGACACAAAAACCTTCTTTGAATCTTAAATCTGGTTCTACTTTTGATTCATATTGTCTTTGTGTGTAGGATTACAAAGAAAAAAAGAAAAAGTAAGTGTTGCGGTCCAAGTTTTCATGACAACATTGGTATAGTCCCACGTGAAAGCAACACTGTGATCATCGGCAATGCGTTTGTAGGCTTAAATGCAACATTGGGGAGCCAGAAATTATACGAGACATCCTGATTAACTCTGCAAGTCATCTGGGATCCCTCAAGTTTAAAGTGTGGAGGAAGATGGAGGGCGTTGTCAAAAGTGGTGAGTGGACACGACACAGTTCATATTTGGGGTTGAGGTTGAGGTGAGGTTTAGCGTTGGGGTTTAGGATCCGGTTGGGGTTCAGCTTTTGGTTAGGGTTGGTTTAGGTTTATGGGTTAGGGTAGATATTGATTGGGGTTTTGGTTAGGATTAGAGATGTGGTTGGGGTTAAGGGTGGTATTTAGTGTTAGAGTTCAGGGTTTGGTTTTGGGATCGGGTTGGGTTTGATTTAGGGCTTTAGATTTGGTTTGGGAGTTAAATGTGTGTTTGGGTTGGTGCAGGGTTTTGATTAGGGTTTTAGTTAAAGCTACGGTTGGGGTTAGGGGTTGGGCTTAGTGTTAGGATTCAGGTTTTGGTTTTGGGATCAGGTTGGGTTTGATTTAGGGCTTTAGATTTTGTTTGGGAGTTAAATGTGTGTTTGGGTTGGTGCAGGGTTTTGATTAGGGTTTTAGTTAAAGCTACGGTTGGGGATGTGGTTGGGGTTAGGGGTTGGGCTTAGTGTTAGGATTCAGGTTTTGGTTTTGGGATCAGGTTGGGTTTGATTTAGGGCTTTAGATTTTGTTTGGGAGTTAAATGTGTGTTTGGGTTGGTGCAGGGTTTTGATTAGGGTTTTAGTTAAAGCTACGGTTGGGGATGTGGTTGGGATTAGGGGTTGGGTTTGGTGTTAGGATTCAGGTTTTGGTTTTGGGATCAGGTTGGGTTTGATTTAGGGCTTTAGATTTTGTTTGGGAGTTAAATGTGTGTTTGGGTTGGTGTAGGGTTTTGATTAGGGTTTTAGGTGAGGCTACAGTTGGGGATGTGGTTGGGTTTAGTGTTAGGATTCAGGTTTTGGTTTTGGGATCAGGTTGGGTTTTATTTCGGGCTTTAGATTTTGTTTGGGAGTTAAATGTGTGTTTAGGTTGGTGTAGGGTTTTGATTAGGGTTTTAGGTGAGGCTACGGTTGGGGATGTGGTTGGGTTTAGTGTTAGGATTCAGGTTTTGGTTTCGGGATCGGGTTGGGTTTGATTTCAGGCTTTAGATTTTGTTTGGGAGTTGAATGTATGTTAGGGTTGGGGTAGGGTTTTAGTTAAAGCTACGGTTGGGGATGTGGTTCGGGGTTAAGGGTTGGGTTTTCGTTAGGTTTCTGGTTTAGAGTTAGGGTTATGGTTTAAATTAGGGTTTAGATTAAAGTTAGGGTTAGAATAAGGGCTTGGGCTAGGGTGGGCTTAGTGTTAGTATTATGGTAGACCAGTCCAAGGTGTACCCCCGTAGGGGACAGGCTCCAACTCACCCGTGACCCTGAACAGGATGAGAAGTCAAACTTGAAAGAATGAACTGATGTATATCTCTTCCAGTTCCCATCACGTTGGATCCAAATACGGCCCACGCCAACTTGGAGCTCTCAGATGAGCTGAGCTGTGTGCAGTACAGCAGCCAGCAGACGCTCCCTAACAACCCAGAACGCTGCACAGGTAGTGTATGCGTCCTGGGAGCCACCGGTTTTGTTTCTGGAAAACACAGCTGGACTGTAGATGTAACGCGGGGTAGAGACTGGTATATCGGGGTGGCCCGGGAGTCCATCCAAAGGAAGGGAGCTTTGTTCCTCGAGCCTTCTGAAGGCGTCTGGATCATTGGTGGGAGTACGGGGGATGCCATGTGGGCTCAGACCTCGCCTAGGACCAAGCTGGACTTGAAGCAGAAGCTTGAGAGGATTACTGTGGAGCTAGACTACGACAAAGGGAAAATAGCTTTCATCAATGCTGCAGATTCAAAGATGATCTACACATTTAAAGACAAGTTCACCGAGAGAATCTTCCCTTACTTTCACCCTGGCATCTACGAGGAGGGCAGTGGCTCCTACCCCCTCGCCATTTGTCCGCAGACCATCTCTGTGACCGTCACAGACCACAAGTGAAGAACTATTAACTTATGTTGATACCAAAGCACTTGCCAGCTCTTTTGCACTAGTTATTTTTCCTAGTTGTTACAAAACTCTCTTTTGTTGTCAACTTGTGTGACAACATACAACATACATGTTGTAGATCTGGAAAAGAGCGTTCATTTGTCAGTTGCCGCTAGTACAATGCTGTAAATCATGCCCGACATGTTCAATCACTTCACATGCTTGTGGTTTATTTTTGTCTTATCTTGTCACTACTTGTGTTCCACAATGGAAACTAATAAAAATCCATCAGCTGTCTGTTGTTAACAACTTTGCAACACATCGGATGTTGTTCTTCAGAATAAAATGTTTTTGTACATAAGGGAGTTGGGGTTGGTTGACAATTTCAAGGTGCTATTTTTAGCTACAGTTTTTATTGGAGCAAGAATAGAATAGAACAGACCACCCCCAAAAGTTTTGGAGGGGTTTGTTTTTAGAATGGGGTCATGTGCTATATCTCAGCCAATCAACCAAGAGAGCTAATTATCATAATGCAAAAGTTATACAGAATTATAATGGAAGAAAATTACGTCATATTTATATTCATTTTCTACCGCTTATCATCACAAGGGTCCCGGGGGTGCTGGAGCCTATCCCAGCTGTCTTCCGGCGAGAGGCGAGTACACCCTGGACTGGTGGCCAGCCAATCACAGGGCACATATAGACAAACAACCATTCACACTCACATTCATACCTATGGACAATTTGGAGTCGCCAATTAACCTAGCATGTTTTTGGAATGTGGGAGAAAACCGGAGTCCCCGGAGAAAACCCACGCATGCACGGGGAGAACATGCAAACTCCACACAGAGAATCGAACCCCAATCTCATCATACTTATATAATTAACAAAATGGTAACTAATGATCAAGTCACAAAGTGTTTTAAAAATACAACTATTTTATTATAATTATTTGGGACTACAACTTTGAATTTAATTGAGTAGTCTGTCTTGACACTACCTTTATTTTGAAAATAATACAATGCGGAAGTAGCCGAGCTGCAAGACACGTTGTTATTGAAGCTCCCCTTACAATACACAAAAATTCATTATTGCTGACAATTCGTTGCTGTTATTTGTTGTAGTTACTTGAATTAATTTGTCGTTACTGGTTCTTTTGACGTGACGAATGCAACCGGAAATGTTATTTCGGTTGTGAGACTTAAGCTAACACGAGTTAACTGAGGCGTTCTTTTCCCCGCCAATGTGTTGATTATTTTGCTTATTTTTTGGTTTGGCAATGACAACAACGGTATTTGTGTTGTTCGCTGTGGTGTGCTGCTGCCGCTCGGTAACTTGTACTCTGTCTAAAACGGATGCAAAGAGATCTAGCAAAGTGGAGACTCAGGTGAGCAACTCTTACTTTGACAGTCTACCTGCCAAAAGGTGAAATAAGTATGTTATGTATTTACAACGTGTTGTCCAGGCATCCCCAGCACAAGTGTCAGTGTTGGAGAGAGGACTAGTGCTGTCAGAGGTCCACTGGAAGGATATTGTGAAGGAAGAGAAGAGATACTGGTCTCACATCAAGAGAACTTTCCCTGGAGCAGTTCTTGGCTATGTTACGCCTGTAAGTCTCATTCATTACTACTGATGCTGTTGTTCAACTGGCCCCATTGGTAGATGTGAGGTTGGGATTTGCAGTGGCAGTGAACTGCACTGCATCACATTGTAATACTTTGGCTGCCTAGTTATATGCACATCTAACAAATTTGTGTCACTATTTGTGTCACTCATTTCAGAAGTGAAACCTTTTATGCAAGTTTGATGATTATGACTAACAAGACAGTTAGCCAGAAAGCGATGGGTCAGGGCAGATCCTATGAAGCTATGAAGTTGTATTAAAGGGGACCTATTATGCTCATTTTTCATTCATAGACTCTTATAGAGCAGCTACACATGACAACCACACAGAAAGCTTTTTAGATCTTACAGAATCTACACCTATTCCAACTGTATTACCTTATATTTTCAAAACAGCCTGTTTTAATTTATTCCATCCACTGCCGGCCTCCAGGCACACCCACTCTGCTGTGATTGGTCACACTGTGCTAACATGTAGTAAATTTGATCATTATTTTGTAAATTAGGAGTGTTTAATTTAGATTTTTTGTAGAGCAACGTGGTTATTGTTTTAACAAAAAGGGACACAAAAAACAGCAAGAAAACAAGTAAAAAGGTGTTTTTGTGCAAGTAAGACTGTTTTTTTGTTTGTTAAAAAATAAAACAGCTTGACTGAAAACACAATTTGACTTAAAACATAATTTTACTACTCTACTACTACACTACTCTGGGATCTTTCTCAGCACATCCAGCAAAACTGAGGCAAACCTTCTTTGTTCTGTGTCCACGTATGAAACTGAGAATCTCTTGCTCGTCTGCCATTTTTTTTCCCGTGTCTCCATCCGTCTAGTTCGAAAAATGTGGAGGTGCACGGAGCAGATGTTTTAACTGCCATAGTGAAATTCTTGCCCTCTTTCATCTTAATGTTTTCATCTTAGGTTGAATCATTTGGTTTCAAAGTCCTTCAAATTGCCACAAACATGATAAGGAGAGCATAGTATCACATTAGTAATATCATGTTTTGCTAGAAGTCATATGCGGCGATTATGTTTTGAGCTGACAAATCTTAAACAAGTTTGATCACATGTAGAATTACTACAGCTTCTGTTTGGACATTAACACAGCACAGCTGTTGAACTGTTGAGAGTGACGATGAGTGACGCTGGGAACGCCAAGGTCGGTTGGATTGCAAGGTTTAAAGAGTGTGTTAAGTATTTAACATCTGGTTCCAATCCTGCCTATAGAGCACTACCACTTCCATATAACATGTATTACCATCATCATAGTAGTGAAGCCATAGTTCAGTGAGATTGGCTCCCGGCTGCCCTCTTCTCGCAAGACACCGTTTTAAAGAGAAATATTGTCACCCATATTGTGACACCCCAAATGACTACTACACTGTGGTCCACTGTGTTTTTTTCCCCCCAGTGGAACTCTCACGGTTATGATGTTGCCAAGCTGTTTGGGCCCAAGTTAACTTCTGTATCTCCAGTGTGGCTTCAGCTTCGCCGGCGAGGAACTGAGATCTTTGAGGTGACGGGCCTCCACGACCATGACCTAGGTAGACCACTCGGAAATAATTTGTGTGGTTTGTCTTTCCACTACACTTCAAAGTCACATAAAAATGGACAAATCAAATCAGGCTGATGATACATGTGTCTTTCCAGGCTGGGTCAAAGCTGTCCGCAAGACCAACAAAAAAGTCAAGATGGGTGAGTTGATGTAGTCACATGACCCGGTATTTGTTTTCCCAGATTAAAAAAAAACTGCCATATGTTGTCAGTGCCAAGGCTGCTGTTTGATGACTGGTCCTACCAGGACTACATGAGCGTGCTGGCCAGTGAAGATGAGATTGAGGAGCTGGGAAGTGAACTTGTGCAAGTTGGAAAGGTAAAGTGGACTAGGACTTCTACCCAATACTTGAGGATACTGAACTTGTGTAATTATTTTGTTGTGCTACAGACTGAGAGATTTGATGGTTTCACATTGGAGCTATGGAGCCAGTTGGCGGGCAACAAAAGAAAGTAAGTCACTGTGGAGGGTTTGTATTTTATCCTGATCGACATGCTACAGTAGTGTGACGTGTCCCACAGGGAGCTGATCCATTTGGTAAAACACATATGTGAAATGTTGAAAGCCAAGAAATTAGACTGCATCCTCGTCATTCCTCCTGCTGTGACAAGGTGAGTGAAGAGGAACTCTGAGTAACACCAGTAAAGTTAGTGTCTTCACTTTTGATTTCCTGTCCTCATCAGCATTGGGCAGCCTGGTATGTTTGGAAGGGAGGATTTTGAGCAACTTGCTCCTGTCGTGGATGGCTTTAGTCTCATGACTTATGACTACTCCAGTGGTGCCAGGTAAAGAGACAAACACAAGCTTATTTTTCCACATTATGTAGCAGTTGACCAATTAGATAGCTCTAAAAGCCCACAAAACCACAAAGATAGATTCGGAACATTTACAATGGGATTCTACATTTTAAATTATGCTTAAGCTAACATTATGGCCTTTGACCCTACATGCATACATATACACATTTAGCTCAAATCTCATAACATTTGACTATATCACTTTTTTGCATAATAAAACTGTTTATTACAGTATAGTTGTAGTGGTCAAAAACTGCATTTTGCCCCTTTCATGTAGTTAAATACTACAACTACATTGTTTGTATATTTTTGTGTTTGTTGTATATGGAGCGTTTAATAGCACAAAAAAAAAAAAAAATGGAGTTTATTTTGAAGAAAGTGAAAGATGTTGCTGACTGTTAATGTTGACGCATTGTGGGTGTTTGTTGCCAGGCCGGGCCCGAGCGCCCCTCTACCCTGGGTCAAAGACTGTGTCCTCCAGCTAGCACCCAACACAAAGTGGAGGTCAAAGATCCTGCTTGGACTCAACTTGTACGGCTTGGACTTTGTCAATCAGGGGACCGAACCAATCCTCGGGGGGAGGTAAGTCAACAATTGCTGGATTCCTTTTTTTATTCTTGACATATTAGTGGATGAAAGCATCACACTTGGCTATGTGTGGGCAGGTATATAGACATTTTACGTGAACACCGGCCAAAACTCCTGTGGGATGAATATTCTGCTGAACATTACTTCACATACAAGAGGTAAAGATGGACACGATCATACTTTCAATGGGATTATTACAATTATGTCCTATCTTCATTTCAGGAGCAATGGGGTTAAGCATGTGGTTTACTATCCATCATTGAAGGTAAATCTTTTACTATGAAAATGTGTTTTAATCATTCATAGTTTATCACATAGGCAACACATTTAAAAGGCTAGTTGTCCCATTATTCATTGGTGATGAAGGGAAATGCATGTTTCTTTACTTCCATTTTCTAGTCACTGCACCTGAGGATTTCTCTGGCAAAGGAACTGGGTACTGGTATCTCCCTATGGGAACTGGGACAAGGCCTGGACTACTTCTATGACCTGCTATGAGGACTTTGAATCATCTGCACATGGACATGTGCATGATCATTTTGCACTACAAAGACAAGTGCTGTATGGACTGATTTGGTTTTTGAAGTGGCATGAACTCTAAAATGAGCCATTAACAGGATTTAAGTAATGTTTGACGTGCTAAGAAATTACTTACTGGCAAAGAAAGGTACTTTTGTTTTTTCATGGTTGACAATACACTTGTGTGGTTCTGTCTAAATGCAGTACATCTTTAGATTTGTTCAAGATGAATGGAATTGTGAAACAACTACTAGCTTACTTTGCACTAGTGAGCAGAATTAAATTGTTGACAGCGAGCCAGGTGGACTGCATGTTCTGTCCGGTGATCAGGTGTCTGTCTGTGACAACGTGCACGGCATCTTCTTGGCTCGCTGAGGAACAAAGAGGGCATTAGTTTGACAAATAAAGTTCCTGTCAGGGCATCTGCTCATCACGCTCACCTGTGTATGAGCCACCGCTGTCTTTCACAAAGTCTTCCACAATCAGAGGCAGGTTTGCAAAGTCAGACAGCCGCACCAGTTCAAACACTGACGGCTTTGACATATTAAAAAATTTCAGGATTTGGCAAGCTTTCCATTGGAAATAGTCACAGGTGGACACAAATCTGACTCATATTCATTGGTAACAACAAATCAGATATATTTATACCACTAACACTGAACACTTACGTCACTGGTCGTTGTCATGGGGTTGAATTGTGGCCTAAATAGTCCTGCTGTAGCATACAGTATTTTACAAATATCTACATGTGATGGAGGGTTGCCAGCTGTGCACCAGGAAGTAGTTGGAAACGCAACCAAATTTCTACTAAAATGTAAACTATTTTCCAGAATGCAGTTGCCCACTTCCCCTCATGGCGTACAGTGAAGTGAAACATACCCCAGTCAAACTGTAGCCATTGAAGATCCACCTGTGACCCTCTGTGGCACAACAGAGTGCAGACACTCCCTGTCCCACTGCACACACAGGCTCTGCACACAACACAATCTGTATACATACACTGTACACACACGGATTGTGACACACTTTTACAAGACTCTTCACTGACTTTGCTGGGAGATGAAGTGTGACAGAATACGGTGCAGAGAGCCGCTATGTGCCAGGTCATTGGGCGCTCCAGGGCAGTCGGGGATGAGCAGAGCCTGGTAGCGGGCCCCTGGACGAGGTCATGGGGACACAATGACATGGCAGGCAAGAAAAGCAAACACACCGTGAAGGCTTCTCACCATCAATAGATTCAAGTTTGGCAGGAGTAGCATAGGGCTTTATGTTGAAGTCCTGCACCCATCTCGACGTGCTTTCATCAACGCCACAAAATTCTATAGGCTTCCCCTGTCAATAGACACAATCAGCTTTGTGTCATGTGTTTTTTAATAGAAGGAAATGCCACCACAATATATATATATATATATATATATATATATTTTAATGTGACCCAGCATATAACAAATGTTATAAATTAAGAACGCCAAAGTAATAGTGTGCATACAAAAATATATTTCCCCCCTTCAACACTTCTAAAGCCACTAATGTAAATGATGAATGAATGGTAGACACGTTATGTATTTTCTCCCTCAAATACGTTTTATATACAGTAGCCGTTTTCCACGTATTTTGTTGAACTGTAAGAGTCTTACCGCAGGCGTGGCAGTCTGGAGGTTAAAGACGGAGGCGCAAAGACTGAAGCACTGATGGAGAGACTTTGCTGACACCCCTACAATAAACAAAAACACGTTAGCAACATTTGCATACATGGTTAAACGTTAACAGAATGTTTTTGTCATACGTCCAACAACGCACCCTGAGAAGAAGCGCTCAACACAATCAAACAAGTCGGCTTTGCAGACATTTTTATTTCAATAATTAGCTTGGGAAGTTAAAATTGGAATAAAATGTTGGAAACAAACCGGAAGTTGTAAAGGGGAAGTGTGGTCACCTGACGACAACATCCGCCTGACGGATTTTCATAATAAAGGTACTTAAACTTACCAGAATGACGAATAGGGTAGAAGTTAATTTATCTCGGTCAGCAGGGGGTGCAAATGAGACGAATACGCGTAATCTTCGAAACATTTATTGTCAAATGTGATTTTTCGTCAACAAGACAATCGACTGGCTTTATGTTGTGGCTTGTGTGTACATAATATTTACTGCATGACATGCATGCACTGTAACATGCACGGTCAACAATAAACTGCAAATATATTTAATTGGCAGGCCAACATTCAAATTCTAAATGTATACTTTATTATATAGCATTTATTAAACCACACAACACAAGAACAGTACTTTGAAAATATTGCCACACCATGCTAATGCATTTGTCTGCTTCAACAGCATTATCTTTGACATGACAAGACTGTAGGAAAAATGATGACATTTAGTTAAGTGCTGCCCAGCAGCATAACAGAATCTCATGTATGGGTATTGTATTGACTTAAAAGTCCAGCAGGGTTTAATTATGCGAACTGAATGCACTTAAGTCTCAAACCACACATTTAGTAATGCCACTTAAAGAACAGTCCAACATCAGTATGGCTCATCTTTCAAGCTTTGATAAAGGCAGCAAGTAAACATCATCCCAAATAGCTGAAATTGAAAAGATATAAAGTGTTAGTTGAATACAACAGGACATTGGTCATATTGCATAAAAATGTCTATTCTGCTGAGGAACTTTACCTGTAAAAAGGCAATCCCAATGCCCAATGCACCCAGAATGTAGAGCTGACACAGAATGAAGTCCTCTAATTTCACGATGCAGCCTCCCTGGCAGCACAAACACAGTAACAACATTCCAGTCATGTTGAAATGTACATTTGGAGCACATCTGTGTGCACCTCCACCTTGTAAATATTGGAAGGATGGTCTCTGCGGCCACAGAGGCTGCTGGGAGTCTTGCAGCAGCTGTCAGGAATGAGTTGCTCGTCCTGTGCTTCCTGGATCCAAACACTGTCTCTCCAGTCTGAGGAGCTGTTACTTCCACAGCACTGGAACTGAGTGGAAAGAACTCACACGGATGATTGACTTTGAATGGAAATTGAGCTTACTCCAAATGTGAGACTGTTCAGATTGCATTGTAATGCAAACCTCCTGATGGAGCTTGTCCACAACATGTGTGACACTGTCTTCTCCAGGTTGTTGGTATTTCTGCTGCATGGTCACCTTCAGATTCTGTCTCAGCTCCTCGTCCAACTGTGAAGCAGACACAGAATATGAGCGCACACTCCTCCACAATATAAAATGCTTGTATCATCACATTCCTTTTCTGTAATCATTGTACCATGACTTCAAAATTCCACATTAAAACAGGATGACTAAGCTCATCAAAGTATTTTCAAATGACTTGACAGAATTCAGGTACTACAGGCATTTCATATCCTGGAACAGAGCATGTTGATATAAAGTTGAAAAATTACCTGATGGCAGAAAGGGAAACACTGGAGCAAAAAAAGGGGGGGGGGGAAGACATGAGTGAGAAGGATGCAACATCAAGCCCAATGCAGATATACATAAACAGACATGCCATCAGTCTTTAACAGGCACCTTCATTCATTTATGGTCTCATTTAAAATAAACACGGACAGGGGTGGAGGTGGCGAAAACATGCATGAAGGAAACAAAGTGGCATATAAATCTAAGTTGGCAGGAAGTTAAGACTAGAATTAAAAGGGTCTTGCACCTCTTGGTAGATGATAAACGCCATGACACCTGCAATGATTTCCAGCAGGAAAACGCACAGTAACAAGACCAAGTACTGAAAGACAGATACAAAATATAAACAAATAGAGCTGTCAATCATAAGGTATATGCATTTAAAATCAGTAGTAATAGTAGAGATAAAATAGCTAAGCACTTTCAAGCCAACAGGAAGTTGTTCATCTGTTGCCATGGTAATAAGGTCACCAAGGTCGCTCACATTAACTTCTATATTACAGCACATGTATCCTCTGGCTGCGTCTGCATGTCTGCTGCACACGGCCGCTTGTGATTCTCCTCATTCCTCTGACATTAGTCAAACTCTAAATGTAAACTCCTAAAGACACACGCTGCTCCACTCAGCCTGTCATAGGTACAGTTACAGCCGGCCAGTCGCAGTGAGTTACAGGGAGACACAAGGTCACAGAGGATCAACTTTCAATCCCCACTAGACTCGTTTGTAAACAGGATTTGGAACAGCCCTGTCCTTCTTTTTATGCAACTGTGAGTGAAATTATTTTTCACATGCAGTCTCACCACAATCAAAAGACTCTTGGTCTCACTCATGGTGGCACAGCATCCAATGATGCCAGTCACGATCACAATGACTCCAGCAGCAATCAGGATGTAAGCAGACGTTGAGTAGAAGCTGGAGTTCAGTAGACTGATGTAGTCGCTCTTCTCCACTAGAGTCCACACACCCACGGCCAGCACTGCACCCCCAGCCAGCTAAAAGAAGGCACCCAATTCAAATGTTTGGTTTTCAACAATATCAAGCTGAGACCAAATGAATATCTTACTGTAGCTTTAGTGGCTAAAGGACAGAAAATATTTAGCTTATGTAAGCCCAGTGTGCATTTTATGTCTCATCACTTTTATCTGCATCATCTCGAGCAAAACATGCATTTACTAAAGGAACCATTGAGATCAACTTACCCAAAAAAGAATGTTAAATATAAAGAGCACATACTTCAGACAGATTGTCCCACAGGCGTTGGTGTTTTCACGACTAGCTTCCATTCTAAAATAAACATGGAGAGGTGAGTGCCCTATGTTGCTATACAGTTTGATAGTAACTGGATTTGCAGACATTGAAAAGGCTTTGGAGTCATGGATTTAGAGTGGAGATTCATGGAGAAACACAGAATACCGTATTTTGTAGTCATTGTATTTAACAATCATGTTTAGAATAAAATTATTAGTAATAGTATTTTGATGGCCCATGTCTCTTCTGATCTGGTAATGCTCCTGCACGAAAATGAAATGGAAATATGAAGTAGATGTCATCCGACACATGCTACCAGTCTAGAATACTACTAGTCTGGAAGGTATTCGCCTTGA
The DNA here is from genome assembly GCF_037039965.1 of Doryrhamphus excisus. Lineage (NCBI taxonomy): Eukaryota > Metazoa > Chordata > Actinopteri > Syngnathiformes > Syngnathidae > Doryrhamphus > Doryrhamphus excisus. The sequence continues at coordinate 7,497,998 of NC_136357.1, read as the reverse complement.
GTAAATATGAACAGTGATGCCTCCCAGTGTGCAAACATTAGACAAAGATACTTAACAGCTTGTGTCACGTGACATGCAGCAAATGTGCCTGTCAACCTAAATATTACTTTCAGTATTTGATTTTTAATGGAATTGAGGCATGAATGAAATGTTGGTGCTGAGCATCATGTAAGACTGTCACATTTTAGACATAACTTATCTATGGGATGACAACTTAAAACTATAATCCTATAAATACAAATACATAGAAAATGTGCTTTTCCTGACAAAGGTGCAAGCAGTGGTCAAAGCAAAACACTTGCCCGTTGGAGTTATTTTTAACTATTGTGTCATGGAAAAAAGTGCTCCAGCTTTCAAGCGAAGCCAAACACTCGTACCTGATTCAGGATCACAGTGGCAATGTCTTTCAGGATCAGCCCACAGCCCACTTGTGGAGGTAGTACTTGGAGGTCTTGTTGACAAATCTGTAACACAGTAGTGTGTCCTCTTGGAGCTGCTCGCCCAACCAAACGCTTTGCTAAAGTGCGTGTCTGCCCCCCACTGGTGTCTCTCTCACACACACGATGGCTTCAGGTGGCCACAATGTGTGGGGAACCTGGAGGAAATCTTCAGGAAATACACAATGACAAGAGGTGGGAACAACTACGTATATTTAAGTGAATCAGTGCACAAAGAGGTTTACAGTAAACCCACCTTTGATCAACCAGAAAAATACACAATAGGTGCGAGTCATGGAAAGAAAGTGCTGCTGGACCTCATTTTAACCTGTAGCTCAAACTCAACTTACAACTGTCCCATCTAACAAACTGCAAGGCCACCAAATTATGCCCTTCAAAATGGTTTTCCTTTGGTGATCATGCACAGCAACCTCTTCGTGCAGCACACTGTACCAGGGAAAGTGTGTGCTCACACTGTCGATCAAGCTGGGCAACCAAAGTCCTGAAAAAAAAATGGCTATATTAGGTATAAATGCACAATAAAAGTAACAATAAAATAATAATGCCCGGTCTAGTGGCTGTGTAGAATTGCACTGCATCCTTCTGAGAGACATTTCCAATACTTGTGAGTGTACATATACACCTAATGTTGTGACTGATAAGTGTGTGCAGAAAAAATGCTCAACTGTGATGAAACCACTGAAAGAGGCCTACTGATAAAATAAATGAAAATTACAATCTGAATCAAAGTGTCTTAAAAAAACGAAAAAAGCAATGTCACATAACAAATGACCTCAGAGCCTCTAAGAAATATTGGCTATTGTAGTAGGAACAAATATAAATGAGTCCATACTGAGCCAGGTGAGTCATCAGCTCCTCTATATTGTATCCAGTTTTGGCACTGCACTCGTAAAACAAAGCCTGGTGCTGCTGCTTGGACCAAAGGAAAACAGATTATACTTCATTTGCTTAGCAGAGGCAGAAAGTTCTTAAATGATGAATTGGACCTCACCTGTGCTAACTTCTCCCCATCTCTTGTTATCACTTTCCTACTTTCCTGAGTGTCAGCCAGGTCCACCTTGTTTCCAAGCAGCATCAGCACTGCACCATCGCACATCTTCTCCTGAGACACAGATTACTCTACTTACACTAATGCAGGGGTGGACGAACAACTGCTCGAAGGCCAAATTCGGCTCGTATTTAACCATTTTAGTCCCATGACGTCCAAAGACCTCTTTTCACAATGTAACGTTGACTGCCAAAGATGTCTGTGTGAATTTCAGACTTGGAAGTAAACAACTGTTCAGATGTTTGAAGTGGGTCTTCAAAGTTCAGCAAAAATGCCAAAAAACTGGCCGTATGGAGCTCTCTTCTTTGAAAATGTCTGGCACCGAATAAGTGAATATAAAAGTTCTAACATACAAGCTGGCAACATGACTTTCAAGTTAGGGTTTAAGTAGCTACCTCACCCACAGTGCCAAATAAACACAAGTCAACACATTTGTGAGACAATTTAACCTACCCACTGCACTGTATGGGAAGTTAAAAAGGAGGGACTTTCACACACGCTTTAACTCATTCCCTACCAAAAATGTAGTTATGTTTTTTTCAACCCAAACCCGAAGACATATTTATATATCTTTTTTGTCATGAGAGGCAAAAAATGGTGATGATGCAACTGTACAATACAATAAAAAGCATTGAGCTCTGCAGCCTGGGCCAGCTTACGCATTGAAGGGACATTTTACTATTTTTACAGCCAGCTCAGTTCCAAATGTAAAAATTGTAAATAGTTCATTTTATATTTGTAAATACATTGCTATTTCCTTGTAAAAGATTGTTTGCTATAGTGGTTTAGATATTTTGGCTAAATATACATGCCTAAATGTGTGTGAGTGAAATATATATATATATATTTTTTTTTTTAAAAAGCTGTTTTTTTCCCTTTTTTTAACAAAAAAAACATAATATTTTGCCAAAACTTACCTATGTTCTACTGCTGATTACTATAGAACAGAAAAAGGTACAAACAATTTTTTTTTTCTGATGCAAGCCTAATCATTCATTTGGCAGGTAACCTCTTTATATAGCCGTAGAACCCAATATTCTGTGTGCCTTGAAAATAATAAAAAATGGTCTGCCTGCCCCTGCTCTAAAGTGTGAGAGTTGAAGACCAATGATAGCTATGTCAAGGAGAATGGTGAAGTATGGCTGGTTTTGCATCCACCTACTCACTTCCACTGAGTCCATCCACCCTCTCACAGCGGTGAAGGAGGCTGCACAAGTGATGTCATACACAACCAAAACGGCATCGGCCTTGCGGTAGTACTGTTCTGTGATGCTGCGAAACCTGCAAACGTGTGGGATAAGTAAAGAGGGTCATATGTTGAGAAGTAGCAGACTTAACGGGCAGCGGACTGACCTCTCTTGGCCTGCAGTATCCCATAACTGGAGGGTGATGGAGGTGGAACCCAGAGTGATGGTCTTCATCTGGAAGTCTATACCTAGGAGCAAACAAGCTCATAAACAAGCACGAGACGTGTTACAGGTGGTAAAAGGTTGATAAAAGCTTACCAGCAGTAGCGCTCATAGGACTGTAGAAATGTCCTGTGCAATAGTGCTGGATGAAGGAGCTCTTGCCCACCCCTGTGCTACCCAAGAATACCACCTTGAACACCTGTTGAGGACTCACAAGTCTGCTCTAAAAAGTAACATGTCCTTGCTGTAAGGAAGGTGTTTGGACTCACTGCTGCGTCTGATTCAGATAATAATACATTTGATGGTGCATTATTTTTCCTACCTGTCCAACTTTCTCACAACTGTCTCTACATGATGGCTGGCAACTCTGAGATGTGTTTGATTTAATTGCTTTTTTCTCTTTGACCTGGTCCAACCCATCACATGAGCATGCGTGTCTTCAGCACAGACAAGCCAGTACACAAAATGAGTTATTTCTGCCTCAGAAGGCTGTGAAGACAGTGGATGTAGACTGGCTTACACAAACCTTTTCAATGGCTTGTCTTGTAGAAAGTAGTGCCCTATGACTGACCCTCTCTTCTGCAAAGTCTGTGCCATATTCGGACTCTGAAAAATGGTTTGGTGGGAAGTGAGAAAGAGGGAATTAGCTGTAATATAATGTGAAATATTAGTTAACACCATCAACACACGCTGGCAGCTTTACCAATACAGTCCTCTACAATATATAATACACAATATGTATTCTACTGTGTGTACATAAAAAAAGAACCCAGTGCTCAGGAGTGACATTTATTCTGTGGTACAAATAACTTCACAGCATAAACACACTCGCTTCATTTTATCTGATGCAGGGCAGTACAAGATGGTTATTAACAAGTGATGTTTTATGCCATTTTGTGAGCATTTCCGGCATGGTTGTTTGTTGTGGTGAACTGCCCTGATTTTTACCCCACAAACAGCACAAGGAATGGAGATGTAATAAAGGGACTTAATGCCTTGAATTGAGATACGGCTTTCTGTCTTTGCAAGAAGCCCCAATGTTTAGAATAACATAAACCCCTCAAGGCAATCCTTCAGTTCAACCATTGCATCCACACACGCACAAGATGCTGACTGAGTTCCATCAGTAACAAGATGCCGTATAAAGAATCATGGCCAGGAGGTGGGAAGGAAGCAATGTACTGTTCTCCAGACTTAGCTTAGGGAGGATAAATGTGCTGTGTCCATGCGGTGTAGAAGTCTGCACTGAGGTCATAGGTTAGCGGCAGAGGAGGAAGGAGCGGCCGTCTGTGACTAACCCTCTTTTTTGTCAGCTGGGCATCTTTCTCGTCTCGCAGGGTTTTATTCATATCTCTACAGATGGAAGGAACAGTGGTTACTGGGTCACACAAAGTAAATGCTCGGTTTTGATCAGCATAGTCAAAACAAATTTGTATTATGTTCATTACTGTGGTTGGAGTTTGTAGTGATGAACTTGCCTCAACAACTCCAGCTGTCTCAAGAGACTTTCCTTCTCTTTCTGCATGTTTCTTGACACTTTCATCACGTTTCTGTGGTGAAACAAGAGATTATTAAAAATCACTGTACTGTAGTGTACAGACTGAACTGAAATCAGCGAAATGCAACAAAATGGAGAGCAGTGATGCAAACAAGCGTGATCAACAGTCATATTACATGCAGAGTATGACAAATGTTGTACATGTTGGCAGGTCTGCACTAAAATGAAAGTCAGCTGGCATAGGTTCCAGCTTACCTGAGGTCCTCATGTGGACAGAAAAAGATCCAATGTAATATCAATACAAGCAATATAATATCCAAGTGAAAGCCCTAGTCATTTATCCACAATAAGATTATATTGACAATGCAGTCTACAAAAAAAACCCTAAATCTTTAACTTCAAATTACTTAAAAAAAACGCATCATTCTCTTGTTTGCACCTGCTAAAATGTCTGCAGTGGCAAACCCTACCTACGTACATGTCTGCTGTCATGTAGGGTTGCCAACACCCGTATTGAGCTGACAGGGTGCACTTTGTACTGTATTGCCACAAGAATCAACACTAGTCTGTGTTGATTCTAGTCAACACTGTTCATTCCTTCTCAGTTTGACACAGTCTATGCCAATCGAAGCCAGTGTGTATGATCATTCCCTAATCAAACCTATTGCTGTGCGGCTTTTCTTGTATCTTTGTTTACACGCTTTGCCTAGCCGTCACTGGTGTCAGTGAGTTATCTGCCACCCTCTCACCTCACCCTCTGACTCCAAAACATTTTACCACAGTGACAGTTTGTTTTTAAAACAAACAAACAGAGCTCATGTTTGTGGGGTACTAACTTTTTGATGTGTCACTGAACAATTTTGCTCTCTTGTATTTATACTAAATACTGCATGTCTTGTCCTCAAAGCACCATTTGTACGTATGTCGTTGTTTCATGAACATAAACAGTGTGTCCAGCCTTATGACAGGGATCTCCCGGCTCACCAGTGGATTTTCAGTAGTTCACAAAAGCGTCAAAATATTTGCTTCAACTTTTAGTAGATTTTGTTTAATTATAACTGTTGAATTGTCATTTTATAAAATTCACCACAAAATAGCATGACACCAATGGCCATACCCAGTGGAGATTGTTGATTGCTTGTTTCACAAAAATAAAAAAGGCAAAAAACCCAAACTATTCACCCAAAGTCTTTTTTTTTTTTTTTTTAATAATTACACCCATTTACGAGGGGTCCTTGGAATTTTATAACGGCGCGCCCTGGCTCATAGCACCACGATACATAACCGGTATCGGTTTTGGCCTCACTCAAGGATGACCCGTATCGCAATCTGACTCAGCAGCATGAAACCCTGATCTGAGCATGCCTAGTTTGGATTGAATGATTCATTTCGCACTTCAAATAAACCTAAAGGAGGTGCATCTTACTGCTGTCTGGCCACTTGCTCCTTGGCGGCACTGAGCTGCAGCTGGGCCAGCTGCCCCAAAGCGGCCTGTAGCTGCTCTCTGCTGCTCTCCGCCTGCTCCTGGAGCTGCTTGTTGAGACTGCGCAGCTGCTGGTTCTTCTCCCTCATGTTTACCTGCTCATAGATCAGCTGCTGCATTCTGTTGTCCAGCTTTAAGAGAAGAAAGGTTCTGGTGGCTCCCTTGTTATGTTGACATTCTAAAGCAGTAACATCCTTACACACCTCTTTCTGTCTGCTCAGCATGATCTCCAATTCTTCATCCCGCATCTTCAACTCCTCTTCAACCTGTAAGCCTCTCTTCTTTTGTTTGATGCTCTCCTATGTACATTTAATTAGTAAGATCACCGTCTTAACATTCAAACTAATAATGCACGTCTGTACCTGAGCAAGGCGTTTGTCTTGTTCTTCACGGATTTGGTTGTCCATTTCTTCATATATGGACCTAACAACTTGGTTATGTTCACTCTCGCGTCTAAAAAGCAACAAAGTGGAATTGATTTCAAAACTCGCCTCAATGTTTGGGCCCACTGACCAGAATAAAGCAAGTAGGTTTGCTACCTGAGCAGAGCTTGTTCTAGATTGTCTCTCTCTCTCATGGAGTCTTGCAAATGGGTCACGGCATGGAGCAGGATGCCTTCCAGGAGACTCAGCAGATCTGGACGGTCTCTCTGAAGTTCACACCAGAGAGAACAGAGCTCCTGCTGACTGGCACACAACAGCAAAACACAGTCAAATTTCATAACCATATTCTGTAGAAGAATACTAAGGAAACCTGATAAAAAAATTTTTTTGAGCAGAGCAATGCACTTGTCATAAGGCAGCCGTATTTATAGACTGTGGGACATGGACCTTTTTTTTTTTTATTTTACATAGGAGGAAATGTGCATTCTACATTAATTCCTGCTTGAAATATATATCGTTTCAATAAAGTGATTGTTGACCACCTCTTTTTCATTCTCTCAATGTTGGAGTTGATATCAACACAAAAACATCACAATCTGCAATCATGTTTTTGCAGCAACAATGTACAATAGATTCTTCAAGCAATAGATATGTTACTGCATTTGTGCAGATGTTTCTTAGCAGCAAACATCTCACCTGTCAAATAGTTTGTTTGCGCCAAGCTCATGGAGTATGTTTGTGAGTCTAATTGCGGCCGAATCCTCAGACCAGTCCACCTGATCTCTGTCCTTGTGTGTAAAGTCTTGATTTTGCTCCGTCATGTCATACTGCCCCATCAGCTCACCTGCATAGTGAATATTTAAGAGTTGTTAAAAGACATATTTCACCATTACATGTGCAGTTCTGTGAAGAAAAGAAGGATACCCCATGTGCTTGTCAGTCCCCTAAAGGTGTGCAGTGAATTTTGTGGTGATTCAGTCTGACTTATGGTGTGTATTTTTTTAGAAGCAATAGTACAGACAACACATATTATGTACATATTATGCCAAATGTTCACCCCTTTGTGAAAATACAGCTCAGGAGTAAAGGGATTAGACCAAGGGGTGTGCTTTTTCCACAGGACTGTATGTGCAGTATGATCACCAAGTCCTGTGCTGAACTCCACCGGTGTAAGGAACCCATTGCTCTCACGGTCCAGACTCTCAAACACCGTCTCCAGCTGTTCGGGCGACAGAGGCAACTCCATCTGCAGCCTCTGTGGAAGGGATGTGAAAATCAAAGACCTTAACTTGTATACTACCAAACCAGCTACTCACCTGCATGTCCCGCTTTGTGATGAAGCCTTTCCCTTCTTTGTCACAGAGCACAAACAGCTCCTTCGCCTTGCTCATGGTCTCTGCCTGCGGACTTGATGCTCTCGCTTCCTTTCTAGTGGTGGGTGAGCCCAGCGGGCTACGACCTCTGCCTGGTCTGGGGCTCCCGGCCGACAGCCCCTGAGGTCGTGGGCTTACAGGTACTGCCTCGCCACTCCCGAGACTTTCAAGCACCTCACCATCCTTCAGCCACTTAGACATCGTAGGAGCTGTGCTGCGACAGAGACGAAGGAGCAGGGACTGAATCTTTAAAAGTGAATAGAAAAGTACACACCTGTGTATCAACAGACAGCTCGCTTTTGGCTACAACATCCCTCAGGGTTCCTCCCTTGTCAAACAAGAACAACAAACTCTGCTGGGACTGTAGACATTATCTCCAGCTGCTCTGTCAAAACACAGCCACGTCTGCATTGGAAACGTTAAAGCATACACTATGACATTTTATACTAGCTCAAGTTTAGTGTACTGGTTCAAAGTTAGGAATTTATTTCTCTCCATCAAATACCACAAAGGCATAATTACTGGACTTGGGAACACATGTTTATAATATCTATCCAGGTTTATTGAAAGACGAAAATAAATATTCCGCATATATGATCAATGCACCAGGATGTGTAGAGAATAAGGCCCGGGACGCAGTCATGTGAGGTTTGTGTGTTCTTCTTGGGCAGACAACCAGGAGTGAGGATATGCAAATATTCTGTGTCCTCTTATTTGCATTATGAGAGCTACCACAATTGCTGGAAAATTGTCCTCCAAAAAACACAGGTAAATTATGTCACTCTTTCTTTTAGCTCTGAGTGATTTATGACCGTGAGACTCCATACAGTGTTAAAACAATGAAGATAATGGGTGACATTTAAAGTAAAGCAGAAAACACTACCTTACCCAGCTACCAAGCTTCTACAAACTCTACAATGTTTCCAGATCCATTTAAAATATATATCTATAGAGTGGCTACTGATAAAGCTCTGGGGAGATGATCTATGGAGTCTTCAGAACTTCCTCCTGGGTAGGAGGTAGGAGGTAAGCGGAATTCCAGCGTGAAAACTTATGTCAACAATATACTGGAGCGTGTTTATGTTTAGGGCAAAGGTGAAAAACGCTTAAATAGCCAAACATATTTTAATGAGTGTTTTCTCCCAGAAAGGGAAAGTGAAGAAAGAGGTTCCAACTTATGATGGCAAAAAAAAAGCCTTACCCAAAATATGACTGTACACATTTACGGACAGCTCTAGCAAAGGAATGTTATAAAATTATAGCGTAAGCTTAGGTTGTACAATTCTATACAAATGTTATACAAATATGTCGAGTCTTAAAACAAAACAACAGTCATTTTGGTAACGTTAGCTAACTTAGCTAACCAATGTAACGCAACATAATGTAGCAATTAAAATTATTCATAAACAGAAGCAAATACGCTTTATTCATGATGGCGAACATCAGTTCTTTTGTGAAACAAATCATACACGAAAGTTATAACAATTCACATTAGTCAAGTTAAAAAAGTTTCAATGAAAACATACCTTGGCTGCGTTGGCCGCAGGTGTCCCCTACCTTTGATCACTTCTCAGCAGTCCAGTCAAGTACTGACTGCAGCCGCTTGATGGCAGTGAAGATCATTTCTACGGAGCTTTACCGTAAAGCCTAGTATAGTATGCAGCAGGAAATTCGTGCAAGTACTAGTGAGTTTTTAACGCTGCTCTTTAATGTTATTTAAGATTATATTAAAAAAAATAAAAACAAACCACAAACGTTACTTACGATATGCTTGTATCTACGAGGTGAAATTCGTATGTGAAAATTTACAGGAACTACTATAGTGTTCATTATAGTAAAAGGCGCCGTTACCATGGAGGATACGGAAATGCATGCATGGCTTACTGCTAGAGAGCATTTAGGCGCTTCAAGTGGGTATTGTCTCCAAATAATCGCGGATCACAAGGCGTTTGCTGTTTTCCCCCCCGCTTTTCGAGTCTCCTTTTTGTTTCCCAAATGCTTTATATCGGTAAGTACTTGAAGTACATTAGGTGTCTTCCGTTACGTTAGAAAAGACAAATATAACAACATAAGAGCTTGTTGTAGTAGTAAACATGTCTGGGCGGAATTCCTGGAAGTTACCACACCGGTGTGGATGTCTGCCAAACTACCGATTGTTATGGAGATAAAATGTATATTTTCAGACCATTATTTGTCTCTTGACGACAGACATCGCAAAGGGTAGACATTATTAAAATACAGTTAACGGTAAAGTATGGCGAGTACTACAAATCAAGTCCATTTCGGTAAAATCTACAATTCCGAGGACGGGACTTGTGTAACATTCTGAGTACGTTGACTATATAATGCTGGCTCTCCTTTCCGTGATCTAGCATCCAGTGGCATCTGGATGCAGGTACAAAATCACAGTTTGTCCTCTGAGAAAGCACAGACTCACAATTACTTTGTGTTTTCTTGCAGGTCATTCACTATAAGGAGAAATTCAATCAAAGATGCCACATGTAAACAGCTGCTGTGATTTCTTGGACTTCCTGCAATCATCATAAAATATCTCATCCTCGAGGAGCTAACACAGGATGTTTCTGAACAGAGATGTCACTGGACTACCAGATTGCTGCAAGAATACAGTATTTTTGGAAGAATACGACAGGACCTAACCATGTGAATTAATGGATGCTCGTAGGCCATCACCATCGAGAAGCTTTTGTGTATAACAGTACAAAAGTATTGAAAGATGCTGCAGACCGGCAACTACTCGCTGGTGCTGCTGATCCAGCTGACACTACTGGCCTTTGACCTTTTCGTCAACTCCTTTAGTGAACTGTTGAGAGGAGCGGCCGTCATCCAGCTTGTGCTCTTCATGTAAGTTATTTGCTTGTATGAAAGCATGTTACTCAGAGGTTTAATGAGTATAGCTAAAGACTAAGGCCTGCCTGTGTATGGGCAAAATGAGTACTCATGTGTGTACATGAATCCCATTTCAGCAATCATTTCAATATATCTTTTCAAGGGACAATACTACAGAAATGTAATTTGTATATACTGTACCTTAGAGTAGTCGGTGTACAGCTTGTATAGCATATAGATTTACTATGGAGCGAAAATGACACAACACAGCTATTATCATCTAAATAGCTGGCACCACAAGTGAGTACACATATTCATATTGTCAATATATTTTTAAAAAATTGTCTGAGCACCATTGTTATCAATTAGTGCTCAATTAGGTTGAGGTTTATTTATTTGTTTGTTTTATTATTCAATTTATTACAAATTATTTAAATTATTTGTGCAATTTACTGTTTACGCTGTACATTGTTGTTCATATTTGATGTCATCTATTCACCACATTATTGTTAATTATTATTATACGGGAGCCAGGCAAAGACATTTTGTTGGCAATTTCACTGCTGTTATTGTGCAATGACAATAAAGAAAGTCTATCTATCTATCTATCTATCTATCTATCTTATCTATCTTATCTATCCATCTAATCTCCTTTCTCAGCAAGGCAGTTGTCAGTTGTTTGGTCTTAAGTTGGAAAATATCGATGCAGCCCAGCTTCCCAAGGGATTGTGCTCTTCTTCAGAATGTACATTTTGGAATTTATGTTTACTTCAATGATCCCCTGCTGCCAACCCTGAAATATCCAAGTTACTTTATTCTATAGTATTGTACCTTGAGAATATATGCTGTCATAAAAATGGTTGCTGAAATGTGAGGGTTGTACTCACTTTTGCGAGATGCTGTATGCTCTTGTTTGCAGCATCCAGGACATCGCCATCTTGTTCAACGTGATCATCGTCCTCCTGATGATGTTCAACACCTACGTGTTCCAGGTGGGCCTGATGTCGCTGCTGTTGGAGCGCTTCAGGGCTCTGCTTTTGTTCTCCGCGCTGTACCTAACCCTCAGTATCTGCCTCCATAGCTGGGTGATGGTATGTCATACAACATGTATATGCAACAATGGCGTTGTACACCGTGTTTACTGAAGTGCTTCCTTTTTTGATAGAATCTAAGATGGAGAGAATCTAATCGCTTTGTTTGGACAGACGGCCTTCAAGCTCTGTTTGTGTTCCAGAGGACAGGTAATTAGCATCAATAGTATGTTTCTTTCCAGCTCAAGTATTTGCTTTATTCAGCAAATATATTTCTGCTTACAGTGGCAGTGTTGTATTACTACTTCTACAAACGCACAGCAGAGTACATGGGAGACCCAAGGCTCTATGTGGACTCTCTTTGGCTGCGTGATGCCTTTGCCAAAGCTCGTCAGTAGTTTCACAGCTATTGAGCAACAACTGCAGCCCTGCTGTTGGTGAACATTTATGTAGCGGATTCCTCTCTACACTGAACATAATTTCATGCTTTTGTTCTTTATTCATAAAGTGATCATCTTGTTAAAGACACTCGTATGTCAGAAGAGGAACAGGGAATCACAACTTAAGCCCATTTATGGCAGCTTCCTGTTTTTAAACCGATGGCATGACTAGAGGAGTGCACCACACTATTTGTTTACTGTTGCCAAGTGGGCAGTCGCTTTAAAGCTTTCCAAGGACGGGTAAACTAGGCTGGCATATTGTATTAATCAGGATTGAGCCTGGTAATCTATGAGGCCTTTGTAGTACACTCTACACAGTGATGCTGTATGACATTCAAGTGCTGTCAAGATTTAAGATGAATGTTTAACTGTTTTAGTACATATAGAACACAATGTTATGTTTGATGTTGTGTTTGTCATGCCGATGGAGATCCCTGTTGGTTCATTAAGCCTTAAGGCTTTGTAGTGGTTTACATGACGCCAACAAATGATTACGATGAAGTCCATTCACCTGTTTCAGTTCATGCTTTTTTTTTTTTTTAATTAAACTATCCTCCAATCCTGTTGTAATCCATCACTAGGCTACTCTGCATTACCTTAAGAGACAAGGTGAAACAGACTGCTCTATTTATAACACAAAGATTAATCAGGGGATTGGAGGTTTTAGACGCCACTAGCGCAACAAACCATAAATAGCTGTCTGAGTGTTAGAAATAACCTTCTCGGCACAGGTTAAGTTGCTGTGCACTTTCACGCCTGGTTCTTGGAGCTGCACTAACATAACCATAATTACAAACACTGCATCTCCCATGCTGAACAAACGAAAAGTTGTACAAACCCGCCATTTATTGTGAAAACAATTCAAAATATTGTCAGTGCATCCAATCATGCTTGAGAAGCCAGTTACGTGTGTGTATGTCTGTCCCACTGGAATGCGTCATCTTTAAAGTCATCTACCTGAAATGACATCAGAAACAATTAAGCTGCAACCAAACATAAATCCTGATGAGGTTTTCATCTATAAACATACCTTCATACGTAGATGCCAACCCACAGGAGCAAGAAGAGCACACCGAAGCCCATAAAAAGCGAAGCCACCAGTGAGATGAGCAACTCCTTGTAGACGTCTCTGGTGTATTTGGTTGAAGTTACCTCATAGCTGATGAGGAGTCAAGGCTGAACTCATTTAAAAACATACAACCATAACTATAGATCCCACCAGGGATGCTACGATCGATTGGCCACTGCGTGAAAAAGCATGTGATCGATATATGCTGATAAATGCCTTTCAACGCTGATCACACAAGCCGTTGACCTGTTACTCGTACTATTGCAGCCTGTAGCAATGCCTGAATGTAGTGTAGCCTCTTTCCCTAACGTCTTAAATAGCATTTTCCTTGCGCTTTCTTCATCACGTCTGCCATGTGGAACTTACCTGCCAAAACATGTCACACAAATCTTGTGTTGAGGAGCTTTGATTTAATACAGAATTGAAGGACACTTGGAGTATGATGAATTTTAGGAGTCAGTCTCCTTCAAGAATGCATTTCATCCACCACAAGTTTCACGATCTATATGCAGTCATTGAAAAAAAATATTAGACAAGCCTTATTTCTTCAATTTTTCTTTTATGTTCTCTTTAATGCCTAGCACAACTAATAGATACATTTGTTTTGACAAATATGACAACAAAAAATAGCTTGTAAGAGCGTAATTTAAAAGGCATGTATATCTAGCCATTTCCATGGTTTTCAAAATCACTTAAATTCTTACATCAATAGTTATGGCATTGTACTGCAAAAAAACCCCGTGTTTTTAGGTACTCCATGTTGTCGTTCATTGTATTCTTCAGGTTGCATACTTGTAGTAGTGCCAGCCATTACAATTTACAAGAAATTGAAGAAATAAGACTGGTTTAACATTTTTTTCCATGGCTGTATGTTCTCTTTTAAGTCAAATATGAAATATTACAATAAGATCATTTCACTGTTTCTTTTTTCAAATCACATAACCAATAACAGGGGTGCAGCCGGGAATTCTGGGCCCCATGAAACTATGATTAGTAATGGCCTATTTTTTGTGGAATTGTCCTGACTTTTTCCTTTTTATGACACCCCTGGCCAACAGCAGCCATCATACATAAATTGAATTATAATCGCTGTGATTGGAATAGTAGGTATTGGTTCATGGATGATCAGAATCGGCAGCATAAAACCCTGATCAGAGCATCCCTAGTTCTTACTTAGAGAGGACATTTTGAAATGAAGTCATGAAATATGTATCCGCAGCAAGCAAAACATTGCAACCTTTCTTCTTTTATTTGACACATTAAGTAGCAAATGTATCATAGTTCCTGTAAATCTTCATTAAAATTCAAACTTTTGACTATTGGTGGTAATGTTAGGGGAAGGTATTTTTATATGAGTTGGAGTGCATATTCTTGCAGGCATTATACTGGGAAGAGAATCAATCTCCGGTATGATTTTTTTCTGTCACACTTACTCCGTGTATAGTATTTTAAACAAGTGTTTTGTAAGGATACACGAAGAACCAAGCGGTGAAGAACATGCCGATGGCCAACAAGACCACTGTGAGGTGGGGGAACACAGCCGGGTTCACCGGGCTGGTGTATCTTGTCATCGCCTCAAGTTCCTGCAGCAAAAACATCACACGAATGTTATAATTTACATTACATGCACATGCATTTGTTATCAATCGACCAGTTTGTGTTTACTATTCATTGGGTTGTAATACATGAGAGTTTGACACGAGAGGCTAACGTCGCTATGCTAGCTAATCAGCATCTCTTTTCTAAATAGATAATACAGAGATAATACAGCTACTATGTGGTTTGGCGGTGTAATTTGCAGTTATTGCAAACACATATTTGAAGAATAAAAAGCAGAAAATATACCATTTCGAGTGAAGCGGAGCTGCTACCTCTAAGGTCTACGATGGTAAAGCCACGTACTGCCTCGCTCTTCCGGGTTTAAGTGACATAGACTGAACTTCGAAAAAATGTACGCCCTCGGTTTCGTCTTTCAGGTTTCTCCGATTGCGATTGAGTATGCCGTATATCGTTTTTGTTAACAAAAGAGGCCAAAACTTAAAATTTTAGCATAATACAAGTCCTTCATCGTCAAAGAAATATCGGTCTAGATGTATTTCAGCGAGAGCGTTTTATAGTACCTGAGAAATAGTCCTCAGGGCAAAAGCATAAATGGCTACTTTCCTTTGCTGTCACCTGCTGGCCAAAATGAAGACACACATCCTTCTTGCACCACACTTATTTATTTAATGACTTAATTGTTTTTATACAGTATTACACCTCTGGAAGTGTGAGGACAAAGTGGACTCCAAATTAAATGTAGTGAAATTCAAGCATGAGTGTTATGGTATTTTGACTTTATATTTTAGAAATGAACAGAATGTTTTCATACGTCATACACTTTTCATGAATAGCTAAATGTTAATATATTATTGATACAAAAACACAACCTATAAAAACAACAGGATAAAAACGAGCATCAGCTTTAAACACAATGCTACTACACAACTATGTAATTACTATATGTAAGTATATTTCTATACAGTTCTACCAGAGGATGTGAAGTAGATGGACAGAGCAGAAAGGGCTTATATGTATACATACATACATATATATTTATATATATGTGTGTGTGCGTGTATTTATATATGTATATATACACACACATATACAGTGTGAAAAGTGCGACAGTGGTTCAATTTATGTTAGTAGGTGCATTATAAATAAATAAGCAAGAATACTATGCAGCCTGTATGTAACAGTTATGGTAAAGCAGCTTTGAGTCTTATTATGATATTTTATATACATTTTTTTCTGATGGCTGTCTTTCCTATGTAATGAAATTGCGAAACATATGTATGGGCAACAAAAACACAACTGAGAACAAGACAAGAAATCAAAAAACTAACAGTATATTCAACAATACATCACATGCTGTATATTAAAATCATGACATGACTGCATATTATTTATTATAACATTGGAGGACAAATCTTTCAAACAGTGTTGTTATTCACAAGTCTGGAGTGTGAAATGAAACTCCCTTGCAGCTTTATGATTCATTATTTTAAAAAGTGAGTTTCAAGGTGAGGCAGCAATGAGTTGCAATGGATAATTAGGGAGCAAATGATTGGAAAAGCAACTTTCTTATTCACCTTACCAGCATAAGCAAAATACAGTGTAAGCTATTCCAGTGTTTTCTTGAAATATTGTCAGTGTTGGACATAATGCATTATATTCCCTTATGGGATTTCCAGTTATTACTTGTTTATTCATCCAGTCTGTAAATCTGTAGAAATGCACATGACTTGGCCCCGCCACAGGAATATGTAGTATTGTATTTGTAACAGGGATGCTCTGATCGATCGGCCACCGAGCAGTTTTGGGCGATTTACATGAAAAACCCCACAATCGGCATATGCTGTGTTGCAATAGAGGCCAAGAAAGTACCAGTGTGGACCATTGAGTACCTGCAACAATGAACTTGACTCCAGTGTATGATTGGGTTCATGTTTTGAAGTGACAGTAGATTGTATAATATGATGGGCCTATTTCTTCATGAGTAATGTCAAGTCACAAACATTATTTCACAATGGCATTCAACTCAACACAGTTTACAGTGATCAAAAAAATGTTCAGTGACAAACAACAGTGTGGACCACAGCAAAAACAGATGTCTTAAAGATAGCATATAGTTTGACATCACTTACTTTGAAAATAATGTATGATAAGGACACATAATGCACATTAAAGTGCACATCACCCCGAAAGGAGAGGATGTGGCTTGCTGTAAAGGCACAGGGGAGGCACTCTTCTCACATGCAGCTGCTTGCAATGACAAAGTGGTAGTCTGAGAAGGAGGATGTTTCTTTCTCAGTGGTGCAACTCATTTCATTCTGTTGGCGGGGTACAAAAATACAAATGAATACAAAAAAAAACATATTTTTCAAACCATTCTTCCATTTTCTTATCCTCACTAAGATCACATGGGTATGATGCAGCCTAATCCAACTGACTCCGGTGAGAGGTAGGGTACACCCTGGACTGGTCGCCACCCAATCACAGGGCACATATACAGTCAGCTGGGATAGGCTCCGGCAACCCCCCGTGACTCTAGTGAGGATAAGCGGCATAGAAAATGAATGGAAGTTAAGGGTACTTACAGAGGAGGAAACCCGAAAGTGATAGGTGATGTCCTGGAAGGACAACAGAGGCAAGGACCACAGGTGATCAGTCCCCTTGAAGAAGAAAGTCAACAGTCAGTGAAAAAGCAAAATAATATGCAGATCACAATTGTAATTGCAGAAAACAAATGTGTTTTGATTTTACAGGGTACCTTTGTTGACGTTCTTTGTTCACCATACAGTTCCGTTTCAGTATGATTTGGACATAGACGTCCTTTGGTGGTTGTACATTGTTGAACCCACACACTGTCTGTGGACCTGAAATTATGAAAATGATTTTATCAAGTTTGTTACCAATGGTATTTTTGTTTTTGGATAATTATTCGTTAAAAGTCAAAAGTGCTCACAATTCATATTGAACTAACGCCTTCTCCATCAGTGCCTCGTTTACATGATATACAGTTTCTTTGTCAGGGTTACTACAAAGACGCCCTTTCAGTTAGTGGCAGCTGACGACTGACTCAGTATTAGCCACCTATCTTCTCTTGTTTCATACTGCATCAAATAAAATGTTGTACGATTTTGTAAATGAAGGAAAACAGGAAGGACGAGAATGTGGAAGAGACCCAGGAACCAGGTAGAACATGAGAGATACTGGTCATGTTGAGTGACATGAGGAAGGAGAACTCTTTAAATAGCATGGAACCCCCCCTAAATGAATGACTTGTCCCCAGAAAGCAACATTTTAGAAGTGTAGAAAAAAAGCACAAGACAGCTCCGCTCATCGCTTATCTCCGTGGCTGTGCTGAATGCCCGCCAGATCGCCCCTCCCCCTCCCCGAGAGGCGTTCATTGATTGATTAAAATTACACTCGGCTGTGTTAAACCCTGTCGTGTGTTCTCTCCTCCCTCTTTGCCGCTTGCGCCGGTGGAAGCATGGGTGCGTGGCGCTGCGCCAGACTGCGCTGCTCATGCTGGCCACACCCTACGCCGCGCTTGGTCTACAAAATTAGAGCCCAATGACTTGATTGTTATACCGTTATACTATACTACTTTATTCTCGTAAAATTGCTTGTCTTTTGCCATTTTGTTGGTTGTGTTTGTTACTTTTCTTGTTTTATTGTGCTGGATTTTTAATATACGCAGAGGGTCGCAAGTCATTCCCAGTCTACATTTTGCCCCCCCGTGCTAAAAAAAAAAGTGGATGTTTTAAAAAAAAGAAAATGATGAAAAGGATCACATTATATCCCAAATCATGTGCAGCAGTGATGATTGCCTGTCCACGCACATGAACAATGTGATTGTGACCAGGCTCCACATACGATAACATGCAGGTATTACGACATGATGAATTGTGCAAATGTAACAAAGTAAAGTTCATTAATGTAACTTGTTAAGCATGCTTTAAACTATACTTACCATACCATACTATGCATACTGTACTCATCACTATATTGCTTTATGTATACGGAGAACACAGTACATATATGGGTCATATAAAGGTCATTTCAGACAACAGATGCTTGTACCATAGCTTTGTATATTGTGGGATTTGTTGATATACTCACATCATGTGCAAAGTAAGTTGCGAGAGCGAGGAATTTGTGTTTCCCTGCAGAGATATTGTGTAGCTAGAGTCGACACAGGAAAAAAAAGCAGCATCACTACACAAGATCTCCATTTGAACTCTCAAAACACAGAAATAACTCATGCTTATAATAATAACACTAAAATGATTTGTATGTCTGCACCTGCAGCTCTTGGAGGGTTTGCAATGTTGTGTTGTGATTTCTTGGTCTGTCTCCACAATATGAAGACGAGTCAGAGATGGAGTTGATCTTCCTGTTGTGAAAGGTGAGAAAAGTTGCGATGAGAGTGTCCGCACTCCCAGCATTGTGATGTATAGCTTTGTTTATGACTTTGTTTGCTTGCTGGGCTTGTGTCTACCGTGATATGCATGTCCATTTACCTTTTAAATATATACTTCGCTGTCTGCGTGGTGTTGGCTGCTGACCACCAGGGAGACGATTGGGTGTTTCTGCCCCATCAAGATCTGTTGATGCAGGCCTTTTGGACTTGGCAAAGTACAGTGGAGCTGACGTGTGACTGAGACGGTTTCTGTTGCGTCCATCCTTGTCCATTATTCTGGACTTGGCCTTCTTATTAATGGTCCCTGGTGTGGGAACCAGGTTATCTGAGGAAATTATGTTAGCAATCTCATTGTTGTGTCTAGTGTGTGTTTATGGGAAAATATCAGATACATATATGGCTTGCCTACCTGCTGTAGATTGGTTGGTATTTAATGTCACAATTGTAGATGATTGGTTATTCAAAGTTATGGTTGAGCAGCAAGCTGTCAATGACACCATTTACATTACAGTATTAAGTATTCCCACAACAAATATTTATTTTCAAATATTGTTTACCTGGCGCAGGAGTTGTGGGCAATGGAGCAAATGGACTCTTGTGTGAGGATCCCAATGCAGCTCTGGACCTGCACCATTCACATTAAATGAGACAACACTTTAAACCAAACTTGGGTTTATCATAACAACAGTTTGAAGAACCATGTGGCAATCAAAGATGTGATTAAAAAGATGGCTCAGAAAGTCAGACAAATAGCAGGAAAGAGAGGCATGTGCCGTACCATGAACATGCAGATGGACAGAAAGTAACAGTGGCAGTGATGAAGGGCATCCAAGAGATGTAGAGACCACACGGGTGAACAAAGCTACAGCACAGTTCATGCAGTAAGGAGAAAAATGATTAAAAAGAGAAGAGAATTTGCACCGGAAAGTTTGTTTCTGAAACGCAGGACATACCCATCTTTCTCTATGACATCTTCTCGATGGTGAAGAGTCAGTACATAAAGAATGGACATGGAAATGACACTGTGGAAGGAGGAAAAAAGTCATGAAAATGTAAAAAATGGATGATAAAAATAAAATAAAAATAAAAATGGATATGGACATTGTCTAACCTGAAAGTCATGACAATGACGAGGGCCAGAATGGTCCCCTGCATGAACCTCTGACTGATACAGCCTTGGTCTGAAAGTGAGCTCTGTGGCAGGACACATACAGAAAAATAAACATGCTGCTGTTCGGCCTCATGTACTATATTGTTTGCATGGCACACAATAAATGAGTTCACATCACAGCAGACCTTGCCCCCAGGTTTGACTGTCTTCTTCTTCAGTGGTCCACTTCCTGTCCTGCTAAAATAACTTCCTGACTGGCTACAGAGATAAGAACACATGGCTGATCAAATGTTGTATTCTTAAACACATCATAATAAAAACTCCTCCATGCAACAATTCTGCCCTTACCTGACAGTGCCTCCACTCACTGTGCTCTTCATGCTGTCAAGACGACGCAGCTTGGCCAGTTTGCGGCTCCAGCGCTCTAGTTCGTCAATTCGAGTCTCCAGGTTGTCGGTCAGCTTGCACAGTTCTTTTACTGCTCCCACATTCTCCATGAAGATACGCTCCTTCAGTGAGCATGCAGAATATTATTAGGATTTTTTAATTGTTTACAATTATCAGCATTTATGGGTGTTTTTCTACACTGTGTTTTGTCCCTCAGTAGTTGGTGGTTCATGTTTTTTATAGTGTTTTCAATAATAGTGAAACAACAACTTGTTGACTGCAATAATCACAGTTATCTTAAAATTAATATCATAATTTCTCCTCTTCTTCTTTTTCTTTCAGCTTTTCCTTTCAGGGATCATCCTCCTTTATTACATCCATAAACCTCGTCTTTGGCCTTCGTCTGCGCCTCCTACCTCGCAGCTTTAAACGCAGCATCCTTCTACCAATATATTCACTATCTCTCCTCTGGACATGTCCCAACCATCTCAGTCTGGCCTCTCTGACTTTATCTCCAAGGCCTCTAAACATGTAATGTCCCTCTGATGTACTCGTTCTTGATCCTATCCATCCTGGTCACTCCCAATGAGAACCTAAGCATCCGCATCTTTGCTACCTCCTGTTCTGCTTCCTGTCTTTTACTTCTCCTCTGTTCTTTGCTAACTTGTCCAATCTTTGAGACACTTTTTCCAGAGAGTCGCTGTTTGGTGCCACATGCTGGTCTTCATATACAAATCTCTAGATCCCAAATATAAGGCAATACATCTTTCAGACTTTATTCAAGGACAATAACAACATCTTATATCAGTATGGTAATAATATGAAAAACAAAAATCATTTGTGTTGGTTACCTTGTTAACGACCAAAAGGTTAGGAATGGTTTCACCGTTGGCGCACACCACATCTCCCCCCTCCTTGACTGCTTCAGGTAAGATTTGCTGGACCTCCTGAGCGATCACTCCTGAAGAACAGTGTGACATAAAGTTATGTACACATCTCCAATGTGGATGACCACAAAAGAGAAATTAGGACAGTAAAAGTGATATCAAGAAAGTGGCAAATGAGATGAGTGACAGATGTCTATTACCGGTCTCTGCGGTGTTCTCTATGCCGACGGTGGCAGCAAATTCAGGCTTATATTGATAATGGACCAGCCTCATCTGAGAAATCCGTTTCAAATTGTCTGTGGTGTCCACCTACATGCACCACACAAATGAATGACACACAAGCAGATGCCAATATGACCAAAACAGATGAAAATGACTAAATTAAGAATGATGAAGAGCGGCTATCATTTGAATGACATGATGGCAAACACACACATCCTAACCTCTTGCACATTCTCTTTGGCTCGGATGTCAGACGGATGCACCAGGGAGCCCATGACTTTGACGTTGCCATGGACAACGAGGGCCTCGTCGGGCCGGTCTGTGTTGACGCCAACTCTCCCGTGATGGTACACTGAATCGGGTAATTGGCCTCTCTGCCACAGCACCTCGTTGTCACTTTCAAACTGGCCTGGGTTGGATGCCTGTGACCGCCAGACATGGAAGAAGTGCAAAGACGCTGTTGCAGCTTTTAAAATCAAAGTCTAAATATGCACACAAGTTTTGGCACACGGCTAATAATCAACAGGTTAACCAATCAGGGCCTTCCCCTGAATCTTCCCAAGACAATCCTATGCTTCAATCTTTGTGGGGATAGTTTGGGGAAGAACCCTCTCTGTTCATAAAGAAGAACCTCAATCCCATCATTTGGGATGATCTCATGTTTTTGTATTGGCGCCCCCGATACTTGTGTCCATATACACAAATCATTTACTATATAATTAATTGAAATTTGGTATTAAATGTTGTTTATTTATTTGTCTAAGAGAGAAACCGTCAAAGACAGAAAGACAAGAGAAAGGTGTAACATTCGCAACTGATAAGATTGCTGTAGGAGGCAGACAGACATGGCTGGACGTTACCCTGACGATGATCCTCTCAGACACATGAGCAGCCACAGTGTAGCTCTGACTGTGGGACTGAGCGTGCAGCGCCACCACCAGCATGAAATACCTGCCAGGACAAAATCAGCAGCTTCAATTAGCATGAATGCAGAACTAAATTGCCATGTGTGTGCACGTGTTTCACCTCTGGTCAGGGTTGGGTTTGCCCTTCTTTCTCATGTTGTTTGCTGTGGTTTCACTAAAGTGGAGTCGCCCCACTGTGACCTTTGTGACCTGCTCTGGGGGCAACGTGACCCTGGAGGGAGAGGAAATTCATGAAGACATCATATTGGAACACATTATTTATTATCTCTGTCAATGTTATGCGTTGAATTTAATGAATTGATCATTGATAATTGTTAATGCAAAGACTTCCACACTCACAACACTGGCTTGAAAGGTCTCTTGCTGCGATCCGACTGCGACTGCTCCACACTGATGGACTGGTTCATGGCCTCCACCTTGCAATCCAAAACGACCACAACAACACACTAAATAAACATACTGTGGGGGCCCCCATGACAGGACATCATCAATCCCTACGGTCCCTCACTTTTACTCCGTTGAGTTTGAGATAGAAGCAGTCGATGGGCTGCAGGCCTTCACTTGTCTTGACATACTTGGGGTCCCCCAGCATGCCTACGTATACTGTCACCTGGAAGTGGTTCTTCTTCTGGCATACAAATGCATCATCAGCCAAGGAGAAGTTGAAGCCTTTGTCAGCATCGACCCGGTAGGTTGGCATGGGACTAAAGACAAGAGAAGGTGGCATTTAATGGAGACATATTGTATTATCGACAGTGTTGTGCATGAACAAGTTCAAAAGACCATGTCTGTTGAACACATTCATTTTTCGAACGATGTTGAACTGAACGTCTTTGTAAATAAACAACATGTTATTGCATATTTTACTAGTTTCAATTGACTTCCTGATTCCGACTCAAACGGCCAACTTAATTTACTCCACACTTACATGACCATTAAGAAGTGTTCATTCAAATAAAAATCATTTACCTCTTCAATTAATTAATTTTCTACCGCTTATCCTCACGAGGGGGTGCTGGAGCCTATCCCAGCTGTCTCTGGGCAAGCAGCGGGTACACCTTGGACTGGTCGCCAGCCAATCACAGGGCACATATAGACAAACAACCATTCACACTCACATTCATACCTATGGACAATTTGGAGTCGCCAATTAACCTAGCATGTTTTTGGAATGTGGGAGGAAACCGGAGTACCCGGAAAAAACCCATGCATGCACGGGGAGAACATGCAAACTCCACACAGAGATGGCCATGGGTGGAATTGAACTCGGGTCTCCTAGCTGTGAGACCTGCGCACTAACCACTCGGTTATTTTATTATTTAAAAATAATAAGATCCCACTGTATTGTCAATCCTTAAACTACGTACGACATCTTTTCCCTTGTGTTGACGTTTCCTATTGAAAGGTCTGGTGAAGTCATCTTTACTCATTACTCTCTGTTTCCAACATTGACTACGTACATGCGCATTCTTTTCTCCCTTCACCCTCCTCCTCCTCACCTAGATTTTCTTAGCCGAAACCCTGGACTTGATCACTCCCCCTCACAGCTCACCTCTGAGGAATTTATATTGTAAACCTCTGCAACCTTTCCACATCAATTCTGTGGTTGAATTAACTTCCTAAACAATTATTACTCTTTTCATTTTTAGCTCTTGGGGAACTGCCTTTAGTTTTTACAGTGGGCCTTAAATAAAGATTTGCCAAAACACGTTCCACCCACAGCTCTTTGCAGTTTGCGTCATAAAGTGGCGTCCACTTGTTCTGCTGGTGAGGTTGCCACTTGATGCACTGATAGTTGGGGTCCAAGTAGCCATTGTCTGCATCCTGCATCAAGCCTGTAATAAACCAATAAAATATAAGGATTTAAGCACAGATGCTAAAACCAGCGGACTGCTCAAACTACACTGTTTTGTCTTTGTGCAGAGTTAAAAATGAAGAATGGGCGAGTTAATGGGTAGAGGTGAGGAAGACAGAAGGATGCCTGCCTACCTGGTTCTTGTTTGATGATACCTGTGAGGATTTGGGAATTGAGGGTGCTGTTTGGTGAGTCGGAGTGCTTCCTCTTTTTGGCCTGGTGAACAGGAATCCCGCTGTTGAAGCAAATACAAACATAAATGACATCCAATCATACAGTAAAGGAACAAAACATCTTTTCATCGTCACTCACTCTTGCCCCTGCGGATGCTGCAGGAGCTGGTGGAGCATCTGTGTCTGCTGCAGGTCTCCACCTGCACTTGTGGCGGGACCGATGGGATACTGGGATATTATTGGCTCAGGCTTCAGGTACATGTCCCGGTGCATGCTGGGATAGTGGCCATGTGGTGGAAGGGGTGGCGTTGGTGTCATGTGACACATGTTTTCCGGTGTCATGGTCCTTATCATGTTGGGATCTAAAAGACAATGTTTAATGAATTAATTCAGATAATTGATTTATTGATTAGGAAGCACAGTGACACAGTAACTCAGACGTGAACATTATATGAATTGAATCCCAACAGTCGATTATCCCCATTTTGTAGTGTGTTTCTTGGCTGCAGTGTCAGTCATCCATGGCGTATCCGACATGATAAAGTGAAAAAAAGCTTCTCCTCTCATTCCGTGTGGACATGGTAAGCTTTCAGCTTACTTTCTTACTTTGTCCTTCTTTCCCACTCTGCTACGAGCAAGACGTGTAATGGTGTATTCCCAGAAATAGTGACACACTGACTTTTGGTATTGATATTATGGTATATTGTTGTTTCTAATCACTTTGAAACAATAAAATCTTCACTCTGTGAGGAAACACTTAAAATAAAGCTTTGAAAGTTTATGCTTCTTCTGGCTAATCAATGACAGAGCCTGTGTCTAGTGTCTTGAATATCGATTTAGTTGCACTAAATTTTTGTCTTTGTCTTTAAACTCTGCTGAATACAGTAAAGTGATGAGTAACACATTTATTGATTTTAGTGCGAACCTCAGGGTTTTCCTGTGTGAAAAAACATCAGCATTTCCGAGTATTATATGCATTCTTGCCATGCCTTCTTACAATCATATAATCAATTAGGAGATAAACGATGCTACTTTTAGAGGTTTAAATTTAAATTCTGAGCATATTCTGCTGTAAATATTGTACCCCATATAACTCATTAAAATTTATATCAGTACAGTGTCAGTGCACTTTGCTTTACATTATGTACAAAACTTTCACGAGTCCTTTTCCTGGCAAAGCAAGCATGAATATACATATTGTTTGTGTTTTCTGTCTTACCAGTTTCTGTTTTGTAACTGGCCATTAAAGATGATTGTGTTGACTCACCATTCACCTGCTGAGGAGAGTACGGCTCTGAGCTTGAGTCTGGGGGAGACTCAGGTAGTGTTCTAAAGAAAGAAAAAGAACAGACACACTGTATGCTAGACCGGCAAGTTTTTCAGTTTTTTGTATAAGATTGTGGGTTCCTTTTGGTAGACTGATCTGTATATCTGTTATTTGTATAAAAGAAGCTTATGCATGAATGACTACAGTACTAAGGCAAAGTCCTGCATCATTACCCTTGACTTTTGTCTTAACAAGTGTCTGCTTTTGACTCCACTCATCTCCAGTGTGCTCACCCAGGGACGTAATGGCCTCTGTGCTCAGGCTTGACGTGAGCCTGTTGCTGGTGGTGTTGCTGCTGACCCAGGCAGGGGTAGCTATGTCGGAGGCTCAGGGATGGACCTGGAGGGTACGCGTTTGGACAATTAGGGGGTCCAGGCGGAGGGGCTCCCTGGCGAAGGGGAATAGGAGGGCTCACTCCACACACCAACCCCCCTGAGGAAGACACTCCTGCTTGGGGAGATGAGTAATTTGGTCCTGGGGTGCTGTGGACCTCTGAGAAGCAGCTGGGAGACGGAAGAGAAGAAAAAACAAGGGGGGTTGGGGATTAGCCTTATCAGAAAAAACAAATTCCTTTGTAACAACATGATCTGCATCGGCAGCGTGTGTTGTTTTGACGTTGCTGGGTTGGTGTGTAGTCTCTACTGACATGTCAGTGCTATCGTCCTCCTTGCTGATGTACTCTTCCAGGATACTGGTGTCGATGTTGGCTGGCTCCAGAGAACTGGTAATATCATGACCTGGGATAAAGGGGGAGGGGGTCAGACAGGGAAGACAGAGAGCATCTGGCAATTAATAACAGGAATGTTTCAGCAAGTCCATACACACTCCAGTTTCCACATAATCTCACTGTAAATAATAAGGAACCCAGTTTATTTTCCTGCAAATCACAAATTAATTGATTACGTTGCATGTTCCATGTTTTTCAAAATAGATAATTGTGTGTGTAAAAGAAAAGCGATGATTTGCTTACTGGGAAAGAAAAAGTTAAAGATTACATGCATGACCAACTGTCTAACTATGTTAGTAGTAACGTTTACCAACGGTTACACTGCTACTACCACTTGACTGCATTCACATTTCCTTAAATATCTTATACCGTAAAAAACATATATCATGTCACCTAATAATTCCGTGCTCCCCCTGAGTTCAGGTTCTTTTTTTCACCCTTTGTGAGCCAAAGCCTCCCAAATCCTGAACACATGACCTCACTAAATCTTTAAAACAAGCTTATTCCTATATTTACATCAACTGCACACAGAAACATTCAGGTATAGGCTAAATATGAGAGCCAGAGTGAGGATTTATGATGCTATTTTCATTCTGTGAAAGAGCATTTGGGAGTTTAGCTTGACTGCATGTGTGTGTGTGACCTGGTATACACTGGATGGGCAACAACCGAGATTCCATTTTCCTTTTCGTACACACGCATTTTATGATAGATAAAGCATTTCCTTGGGAGGAGTTGCATGGAATTTGTGTGTTAACATCAGAAAAATGCTATTTATTCCTCATTATATCCTCCACAAATTCTGTTCTTCTTGTTTGAATTCAAGATAAAAATGCCTCTCAACAACAGAACAGTAATGTTTAAGTTAAAGTTAAGCTCAAACCAGCCGTCAAAAGCCAGACCACATGTATGTAACCAGATTAGAGACACTGCATTTTATTGTGCCACATCAATCTTCACATTGCAATGTCCTCAGCAACCTTTAACATGTTTACACTGTCGTCAGTGGATGGAAGCAGATGGTAAATGTCTCTTTCTAATGCGTGCCAGTGCAGCTGGAGAAAAGCAGTATGGTTCCCCTTGAAATAAGTTCCAGATGTGCACCCCACCCACAACAGCCGTAAATCTAAAGTGGCAGGCCTGATAACGAAATGCTGAAGGGAGAGGAGAGGCTGGATGGATGGATGGAGGGTAGGGATGAGAATGGGGGCAAGGAAGTCAACATACAAGTACGACAACGTCCAAGGATGGAATGATAAGAAATGAGAAACAAAGGACAACTGCAAAGGGAGGATGAAACAGGACTTGAGTTGTCGCTATCTTTACGTTCACATTCATGCTCAAGTCCAGAGTGGAAGAACTGAGGATGTCTCCAAAAGCTACTATTTAGCTGTCATTAAACATGTCACAATGATGAGGACTGTGGCAAGTGTAATTGACAAAGGTATGTAATTAACTGCTTTGTAATTAGTCCAAGCGTTCAGATACATCAAAATGAATTCACTGCAAATCCATAGTGTTGATGCTGAACACTTTCTGCAATGACACAAATAAACTAACAGTACTCTGAAACAAACTTGCGTGTTGTGTTTTGTAACAACCATACATTATGCAACTACTGCAAATCTACTTATCTGAAGAAAAAAAAAAAAACTACAGTCTCATACAGCAATGGCTTATAATAGGGAGAATAGTGTGGCAACCCGATATCTTGCCAGGATGCTTCTTTGGGTGAAAGGCAGAGTGGGCATCACTCAATCACAAGGCACATAAACAGGAGACACTGACATTCACACCTATGGACAATCTTCAAAAAGGGGGTTCAACCTGGCTATGAGACAGATGTGCTAACCACATACGTCACTATACTGCGGACACACAACAAACATTGTTCGATTCTGCCAAATTCTTCACCAACTAATATTTATTAACAGTAAGACTTGATGGACAACATGATTTCATTAGCGTCTAAATCCAATCCCCCAATGAGTCAAGTTGAAAAGATGCAATGTATGCGTGAGTTTGCCACTGCTCTGTGTTTATTCTCAGTCCAGCTGTGTCCAGCAAGAAACAGTGAAATTATTGTCAGACTCACTTCGATACAGACTGGTCTTTTCATTGAATGGAGGGGGTGGGTGTGGATGTATATGTGGATGACTGCGTGTGTGTGTGTGTGTGTTATGACAGTTTTTCAAAGCCTGGCTGTCAGCAGAGCATTAATCTAAATTACACACAAACATTAAGAGTGTGTGTGTACATAAGATCATAGACACACATTCCTATTTTCCTTCCTCCTTTTGTACAATATATGGTGGAACCTCTGCGGTCAAACACCCCTGAGGCAATACATTCACAATTCTGTGAATACTACAGTGAATGTTTGAATGGATGGATGGATGACTTCATAGGAGACTTCAGCATACCTCGCGAGACCTTCACTTCAATGCGAGATCAGCAATCAGCGTAGAATGAATATACTCAATGAGGAGACAAGGGGTGTCCAAACTGGGGCATTTTTGTCCCACAGCTCAATTTGTATTGGCCCCAACATTAGACATTATGAAGAAGGATATTATGTATCATCTTACATATGGTATTATGTAAGAATTTGAGTCAAGGTCTACAACCATGCTTCCATTTGTTGTGGAGCCACCTCCATCTCCCTCAAAAGCAGCAAGCAGTGGTACCTGGCTTGGGTCATTCTTCCTAGCTGTTGGAGAAGGCCTTTCTCTAAGCAACGTCTACATAATCCACACTGTTTCCCTGTTGTAATTCCAGTAATCAATCATACACTATATGAACTTGTGTCCACCTTGTTGCAAGTTTTGAGGCCAGATTTCAAGAAAGTTGCAGCCCTAGTCCACACACAGGGTGCCAACATGCAACTTGCAATGACGATACGGTACCAGTCCTATTTCGTTTTCATACACACACATGTCATTTAAGCTTTAAATTCAGCAAATTCATCAATTAGCTAGTTTCAAGTGTTTGTCAAATACACAGAATTAATGATACAGGAGCTCAATTAGGTCCTTCAAAATACAATCTAAACCTAAATAGTCTACTTAATTATTGGAGACCTTGATAACTATTAATGACATTTCCAGGATAAAGTGTAAACAAAGTAAACAATGGCGTCAAAAAGGGTTTCCTCCCTTCCTGATTGTTTTTTTTTTGCACGTTTGTCACACTTAAATGATTCAGATAATCAAACAAATGAAAATATTAGTCAATGATAAACAACTGAACACAAAATGCAACTTTTTATTCAGAAGTGGGAGAAAAAAACTAAAACCTACAGGGCCCTGAGTGAAAAAGTGATTGACCCCAGGCGTGTTGGTCACCCTTAGCAGCAACAACTGCAATCAAGCGTTAAAACTTGCAAGGAGTTTCTTTTGGCCCACTCATCTTTTCAGAATTGTTGTAATTCAGCCACATTGGCAGGTTTTCCAGCATTAACCTCCTTTTTAAGGTCAAGCCACAGCATCTCAATAGGATTCAGGTCAGGAGTTTGACTAGGCCACTTCAAAGTCTTCATTTTGTTTTTCTTCCGCCATTCAGAGGTGGACTTGCTGGTGTGTTTGGGATCATTGCCCTGCTACAGAACCCAAGTTGGTTGTCACAAACAAATGGCCGGACATTCTCCTACAGGATAGTTTGGTATACAGCAGAGTCCGTGTTTCCATTTATCACAGCAACCACCATATTTTACCGTTGTAATGTAATGGGACACACACCTTCCAAAAGTATGGTAAAGTTTGTCTCTTCCTGGGGTATCTGGCGATCAAGATGTTTCTCGCAAAATTGCCTTTAATGTTCTTTTTGTTCAGCAGTTGTTTTCGTCACAGGACTCTCCCACGCAGGAAATTTGTCTTTCTTATAATGGAGTCATGAACACTGACCTTAATTGAAGCTTAAGCTTCTTCGCGTGTTGCTGTGGGGTCTTTTGTGACCTGTTGTATGGATTTTTTTTCTCATTTAATAATAAAATGTTTTATTTTAAAAAATGTGTTCAGTTGGGTTGTCACTGACTAATATTTACATTTGTTTTATTATCTGAAACATTTAAGTGTGACAAATAAGCCAAAAAAAAATCAGGAAACCTGTATCTAAGCAAATACAAGTGTCGAGTATAGATGAAGATACTACCCAAAGCCATTGAACATGTGCGGGTACAATATGTATTTTTTCGGAGAATGTACATTCTTCGAAGACAAATTAAGAATCAGTTTCTGTATTTGTTTTAGGATATTAAAAGGCTCTGAATCACCAGAATTAGTTGCCATAACCAACACATTTGAACAGAAACAGACATAAACTCTGCATTTTCTGTAAATATGCATAATATAAAAATACTTCTAACCTACATCACAAGTGTTAGACAAGTCTGCTATATCTCCTGAGAATTCTGTTTCCTACACAAACACACAGACAATCAAGAGGAGAAAGCCTCTCATTGTGCAGAGAGCACTCAATCACACAAGGCAAGCAAACAGAGTACCTGGGCGTAGCCAAAGCATGTTGATGTCCTTGAGATGCAAACACCTGAAAAAGAAGATGAGAAGAACAAATCCACTCTGTTTTCACATGATTCACTAATGAAGCAAGAAGACTTTCTCCAGCAGACTCCAGAGCCACTCAAAGACCAAAGTGTGTATGTGCGATGCTACGTGTGCACGCCTTGTGCAAAACATTGTGTGTATGTGTGTGCGTGTGAATTGCTTTGGGGGGGTGTTATAATGAGGATTATTCCCCCGGTCATGAGAAAGGGCTGTACCAGGCTACCACACACAGCCCTTGTCGCTCACAAGCACTGGTCGCGCTGGTGGACCTGGCTCAGGAGATTAGTGACAAGGCTGGGGCCGAGACACGCAGCTAGCTTTGAAAAATTTTTTGAAATACTGCAAATAAGAGAGTGAGTGCAAGACAGACAAAAAAAAAAACAAGGGAAACCGAACATTTTAAAAAGAGAAACAAGGTTTGGTCGAATTAGGATGTTTTTGAAAGTGTACTTTTTTCATTCATTCTTGGTTTGGGAAGAGATTAAGCAAAAACTATAAAAAAAAAATTTCCATACAACTTTGGGTAGGGTGCCACGTACATATGAGGTTTCTAATAAAGGATCGAATAAAAAAAGATGCACTCCACTTGCATTGGGGTCCATGTGGGGCAGTGACAAACAACACTCAGCAGATGGAGCTGCAGAAGAATAGTGTATTCGCAAGGCAGGATGATGCTTCTGCGTAGTTATTCTGCCGTCTCCTCCAAAGGCGATCTTTTTGATTCATCGGGTTTGAGCGTGTAGTGTGCAAATCTCTGCCGAAATGCTAGGAGTGGTGTTTTCTTTTGTTTTGGTGGCTTTAAAAACAGCTTTTTGGAGGAGCAAGCCAGTGTGTGCTGGCACCTTGGTGCAGGAGCATACACAAGGTTTTATGTGCCATAAATCTTTAACATGTCAGGTAAACATGTTCAGAATAGTTTTTTTTCTGTGTTCTACCGACTGTTATTTTACAACTATACTATTATTTTACAACTACACTAGCATGAAGTTCAAATGTGACTGCAATGTTAGAACTGCAGCTCACCTAGCTATCTAGCGTTGCTAGCATTTGTGTCCCGCTCCTTAATGTTACGTTGTTGTATGTGATATATGGCAGCTATTACTTTGTACAACGGGCTGCATGGTGGACAAGTGGTTAGCGCGCAGGCCTCACAGCTAGGAGACTGGTGTTCAATTCCAGCCTCGGCCATCTCTGTGTGGAGTTTGCATGTTCTCCCCGTGCATGTGTGGGTTTTCTCCGGGTACTCCGGTTTCCTCCCACATTCCAAAAACATGGTAGGCTAATTGGCGACTCCAAATTGTCCATAGGTATGAATGTGAATGGTTGTTTGTCTATATGTGCCCTGTGATTGGCTGGCGACCAGTCCAGGGTGTACCCCGCCTCTTGTCCGAAGACAGCTGGAATAGGTTCCAGCACCCCCGCGACCTTCGTGAGGATAAGCGGTAGAAAATGAATGAATGAATACTTTGTACAACTGCAGAGGTAGATTGTACGGTATACTTACCCAACATAGTAGACATAATAAGAACAAATGTATTTAAGACTATATAAG
The DNA here is from genome assembly GCF_037039965.1 of Doryrhamphus excisus. Classification (NCBI taxonomy): domain Eukaryota; kingdom Metazoa; phylum Chordata; class Actinopteri; order Syngnathiformes; family Syngnathidae; genus Doryrhamphus; species Doryrhamphus excisus. Next base: position 7,465,259 of record NC_136357.1, on the reverse strand, counting down.
ATTCATGATTGTGTTTTGCAAGGGGAACTGAGTGAGGGCGGACAGGAAGTGACGTTAAGTGTGACGTGACTCTATATGTAAAAAGGGTACAGTAGAGCTTCTTGGAGCAACACGCTCCAAAACAGACACAGCTCATTAGCATTAAAGCTACAGTCTAAATTCCAGCATCAAGGCGAGACTTTGACATTGCGTTCATTCATATTCAAATAGTATAGTTTGATTCAAGTAGTCTAAAAATCATTGTATACACGCCCATAGAGGCAATCGGGTCAGCTAGGCCTGCCAACAAGGTGTCCCTTATTTGGTTTTCAGGGATTTGGAAACCCTACACACACACCACACACACAAGGATACATACTATATAGTCACTGGCTGAGGATGACTCCACTGGCCCTCATGACAAAGGTGAACAATGAAAAGTGAGCCCCGCAAGCCTGGGTGCTCTCAAACAATACATTCCTCTTAAAGCAAATCACCACTGAACCAGTAAATCACAGACCACTGGCAAGCATTTGGCTTTTAATCAACCTTTCCAACCATGATTCACAATCGTCTTGGGAGTACAGCGGCACTTAATAGGAATTTTGATACAGAGACATAAGTAATGAGCTGTAATATTTTTTCTCTGGACTAAAGACCAAGACAATGATATACACACCGCTATAGATGTCAGTGCTCATCAGTTGGTCTGATGTGAAACACTTTATCCGTATAACATAAAAGTTGTGATAATTCATGGTGAGAGATTTTTTTTTCTGAATGCCAACTGCAAGCCTTTCATTCAACTATTGGCACATCCGTGTTTCTGGGTGGAGAAATGACATGAACATCACTGATTACTGACCATGAAGTGCATTTCTGTGTAACAACAGACAGACAATTCATACAGTAGAGAGTAGACAAGTAGACCAAGTGATGGTGTAGTTCAAAGAAGCCTTGCACCCTTGAGCAATTCAATGCTTTACTTAATTAAACCCTGGGACTTTTTTTTTTTTTAGACTTGTTCGACTAGTTTTACTCAGCATCTACAAAGTCTACATGGATGATCTGCATACCAGACTTGCTAATTGTACATGTGAAAATGCACATAGTATATATGCTATTGAGTAAGTGTACATTTATGCTTAAAAGTATGGAAGAAAATACGGTACTTTGCAGCGTTTTCTTCCCACCACAGAGTCCGTTTGTTTGCTCACTGAAACTAAAAGACATTTATTTTTTTCTTTGACATAATGAAAGATAGTTAAGCAGATTTGAAAAAGATGTTCTGCTTTATTTTTTTCATGCTGCTGCACCTCCCAGGGAACATCTGTCTTATACTCTGAAAACCACTGAGCAAGAAAATACAGTATGAAAAATGTTAAAATTTTTTAACCAGAGATCATGGTTATTGCGCTAAAATTACAGTGTACGACTAGTAGAAACAGTCATGACTCTGTAAATGAAATCCACATGTGGATGGTCTACTTCAATCAATTGGTCAGTTTACTTAGAAGGGATTGTTCCTTGAGATGAATCAACACAGCAGCAATAAATGTCACTAACCTTAGTGTGTGTCTGTGTGAGTGTGAGCAACTGTTTATTGTCTAAGTGAGTCAGAGATGAGAAGGTCAAGTTATGGTAAAGGAAGGGGGTGTTCCAGTGGAGATTTGCTTGGCGTTCTCCCAACGGGTGAGTCTCTCAGCACTGTGAGTCTGCTCTGTCTCACCTCCTCACCCTATCTGCACACTGTTACTCTAATGGAGGCAGAGGGAGCGACAGCCAACGCTGAGGAGAAACACCAGTCTCACCTCATTGTGTTTTAACAAGCACTGACGCTATGCCTGGAATGCATGCTGTGCATTAGGGTGATGTATACATATTGCAGTAATCCTATTAAAACATAGCTTACCAGTGAGATCCATCACTGAGATGGGTCAAAGTGTGCTACTGGATAAAGGCCACTAACTGAAGTATTATGCAAAACAAAAGTACAGTACAATGCTACAAAAGTGGAGCAACAGAGTCAATACAGCAAAATAATTGACAGGATTTATGCGACTACAAAATTCAAACTAAACAAAAATACAGTATGTTTTTTGTATATTAGGCGTTATGTCAACACAAGCATGGGAAAACCTCAGATATACGACCACAATGTGTACGACAAATACATATCTCGAACTGTATCGATTATGAAAAATTATGGTCTCAGGGGAAGTTGCCAACGTTACTCACCTTTTACTTACTATATTTGGCCTCTGACCGATGTTGATATCACTTATGTTTCTGTATAACAGCAGGTTGTGGCTTACCTGCCTTTTGGGCATGTGGATCATTTTAGGTGTTGTAAATATAAACACAGTGATAATAGATATGCGTCACTTGACGTTCATGTAACTAGACAGTTAAACTAACTGGAAAATCTGAAATTTAAACATTAAATCAAGTCACAGCAATTCCTAGGTACTATGCAAATAAGGCGGCAGGTACTATGCAAATAATTAAAGTCTTATTAGAAGCTCGAACATCATTACCACAGCATTGCTTTTAGGTCCATGAGCCTGACACGAAAAAAAAAAAAAATATCAAGAATTTGCCATTTCACCATCTTCAAAATCATGAGCAATTCTTCAAAGCCAACATCTGACACAGTGCAGCACAATGCATCAAAAACAAGCGCCTACTATTTACTTTTCATGGCCAAGCTGACATTTCAGTGCAAGCAAGCGTGGCTGACATAAAACCAAAGAGTGAGAACATATCTTTTACTCCCAAAGCAAGAATGTAAACACACTAAATTCCTGTCAAAATGACACAGAAAACTCTTGACAGTCAAGGATGGTTGTGTATATAAGTTTACATTATGTCACAAGCGTAGAGTGTGTCTTTATGTGCACTTGACTTCTTTTGGGGGACACTTGACACTGACTTTCTCTTAAGTAGTGAGCTGTGATTGTATGTGTACCAAGGCAGTCAGATTTATGTGACAAAATGTGTTTTCTTGCATATTTGTTGAAAGCAAAACATCAGTGCCGTGCACCTGCTATATAACAAAAACACTTACAGCACAAAAATGCCTTCATACACTCATTTGTGTTTTCAAACAAATTCCAGGGATCAAAAGTGCACTTCAACAACATTTTACACATAGAACATTATAACTAAATGAGAATCCTGCACAGCTCCTGTCCCATGCAGTACCTTTGCAACACACACCATTTATCTTCTTAACTTGAATCCCAACAATTTCCAACACTCAAGCTCACCCTCCTCCATCCCGTTTCCCTCCTAAGAGTTTAACTTGATCTGTTACCCATCACTAGCACTTTTGCACTGCTGCTGCTGCACCCTTGAACCCCTCCAGCATTCTTGCATTTTTGGGGTTTTATATGAAAAAGTCAGCTGCATGGACACAATAAAATGTAGACATTGTGAAAAATAACTAGTTCGTTTTAAAATCCAAAACGTTTGCATTAGAAATCTGTTTTTAATGTTTAACAGTTTTGATTTAACACAATAATTTACGAGTGAGACGGCTTACCTTCAAAAAATCTCTGTAAAGCTTCGGTTTCATCTACCACGTCCATCCTAGCGGGTCCCACATAAAAAATCCATTAAAACTTTCCCCCTGGTCCGAACGACGGCAATTCGGATAGGGGAAACTTTCACAGACGCATCACAAGTGTTTACTGGCTGAAAGTACAATTTTTAGCTACAAATCAGGTCCTTCATGTGGTCAGATTTTCTTAATTCGAACGCAACCCTATGGTCAAACTCAGCTAGAGACGCGAAGGTATGCTAACATTCAAATTCGCTTCTTTTTTTTAAAAACAAAACAAAAACAAATCCACGTGCGCGGCATAAATTAATTTCATTTCAGGTCCCAAAAGCCATTTTCACCCCCAACCACATAAATATTGAATATAGTGGGGGGAAAGATGTCAAATTGTCAGCGTAAAAGCTACTTCCACGTCAGTGAAGTTCGCTGCCCTCCTCTCGCCTCTCCTTCTCGGGTAGGATGTGTGGGGAGAGGTCGGAGGAGAGGAGCTGAGGAGGCAGGTGAGGGATGGGCTGCTAACAGACCCCGGACAGGGGGAAAAAAAAGAAAAGTACACGTTCAATGTATATGAAATGATCATTTTGAATCTTCATGACTACCAGATTTACAGATCTCATTGTTTAATCATACCACAAAAACACGTTGTATTAATTGAGTTAATAAAGGGTAGTGATTGGTATAAAACATCTACTGTATATCATAATCATGCTGAATATATTTCAAGAAGACCACAATAAAATTATACAGTGTAAATTGGAAATACATCAAAAATGTATGCTATTTCATACACTGCAATAAATGCATCCATTTGTTTTCTATGCCGCTTATCCTCACAAGGGTTGCTAGGTAGATCATTAATTTATCACATATTTTATACAAGAATATATTTGTGTTTCTTGCGCCTTGAGTTGTGTTTTTTTAAAGGCACTATTTTGTGCTCTAGAACTGATGTAATGTGAATTATTACTACAGGTACTGTGTGGGATCAATAAAGTTCTTATCTTAACCATCTGAGAAAATCAAATACATCTTGTATTTGTAACTGTTCCTGAAATATATTGGTTTGTGTGTGAATTTATAAACGAGCGGCATTCACTTAAAGTTACATCTCGATGTACATGTTTCCATACACATGGACGCTGCAATTTTTGGGAAATATTTGGTCATGGGGCTGCACGGTGAACGAGTGGTTAGCGCGCAGGCCACACATCTTGGGGACTGGAGTTCGATTCCACCCTCGGCCATCTCTGTGTGAAGTTTGCATGTTCTCCCCGTGCATGTGTGGGTTTTCTCCGGGTACTCCGGTTTCCTCCCACATTCCAAAAACATGCTAGGTTAATTGTCTATAGGTATGAATGTGAGTGTGAATGGTTGTTTGTCTATATGTGCCCTGTGATTGGCTGGCAACCAGTCCAGGGTGTGCCCCGCCTCTCGTCCGAAGGCTGATATCAGGCCGATAATAACAAAATGATGTCTCAAAATAAACATTTTTATCATTTTGTAATTATAGTTTTACATGCACAAAACAATTCTAAATGCATATACATTACAAAGGAAGGGGCTAAATGAACATTCAAGGTTACAGACTCCAAAATAGTTAGTTCTTGAATTTAATTTAGTTTTTCACTTTCTCCTTCTTCTTTATCAAAATGCTGGCTGTTTCATTGGCTCTATTTTGGGTTACAGTATCGAGGGAATGAACAACTCATGCCAAAACAGGAGGTTGAGCCTCCTGCCACATCGTGTAAAGAATCATGTCTTCAATGAAGGTAAAAGTAGCCTTTTGATTAGAGTCTAGAATGGATTCATAACGCTAACCAAGTGTGGATGCCGCTACAGAACACACTTATTTGTCACATCTGTTGTTTATACTTGGAGAGTATGCACTGAAATGTACCTCAATGCCCCGCCTCTCCAAAACCTAAATGGAATGTCATTGCTAGGCATAATTTTCTGCTTAACTATTTCAATATGACTTGTGAGAAGGGTAAGAAAAAACACTTGTAGCATTATTAGTATTGATGCATGGATTTACCCTGTTATTTTAAAGTTTTAAACTAGTGTGTGATACTTCCATTTTTGCATTTGCTATGTTTGGCTTTGCAAAAAAAAAAAGTTTGTCTTTGCTAGCACTATTGTAAGTAATTGTGTAGTACTGATCGTACTTTTCATTCATTAATTTTGTACCGCTTATCCTCACGAGGGTCGCGGGGGTGCTGGAGCCTATCCCAGCTGTCTTTGGGCAAGAGGCGGGGTACACCCTCGACTGGTCGCCAGCCAATCACAGGGCACATATAGACAAACAACCATTCACACTCACATTCATACCTATGGACAATTTGGAGTCGCCAATTAACCTAGCATGTTTTTGGAATGTGGGAGGAAACCGGAGCATCCGGAGAAAACCCACAGATGCACGGGGAGAACATGCAAACTCCACACAGAGATGGCCGAGGGTGGGCCGATCGTACTTGTTTTAGTATTATTCTGTGTGGCCCATATGGCCTTGACTTTATTGTCCTTTGCATTTTGTTTATTTTTGTCTCAGCTTCATCTTTTTGCCAGTGATACCTTTTGTTCCACTGTTAACAGTTCCATTTTTCCTTTTTTTTCTTTTGTCTGTCTTTGGCTTGGGGGTCTAGAGATTATCAGTTGGTGATATTTTCCCACCCAATGAGAAGGATTTATATTGCTCCAAGAGAACGTTCTCATTGTTTAATAATGTACTTTTTACTATCCTTTTCAAGTTGTGTTAAGCAAGTTCAACTGACTTATGTTGTAAATTTTTCCACCCGTCACATCTGGAGGAGGGCATGCACAAGACTTTAACTGTTACTGCAAGTTACGTTTCAGCAGTGAATTCATTGGTTTCACTAGATAAGAATGTGTTGTAATAAAAAGTCACTATTCTTTTATCTATTTTCATGATTTAAAACATATCTGTGGAGCCTCCACATAAGCTTACATCATCAGGAGTGTTTTGCATTAAGGCTTCCCGGGTGGGGGGGGGGGGTGATTTAAAGGGAATGATCCATTTCTCTCACTCTTATCAGCAACACTCCCACCCCCTCATAACAATGCCACTGTGTGTCGCCCCCACAGCCTGGACACCCACCTCCCCCTTTGCCACATGTGAGATGCTGTTGTGTTGTCCTGTCCCCCCCCCCCACAGCTGGAGCATCTCCCTCTGCACCCCCTCTTCACTGCTTTTCCTCCATTCAGAGCAAACAACGCCTTCGTTCTTGCAGCTACACTATGCAGATTGTTTGAGAGGACAAGCGAGACAGAGAGCCAGATAGATGCTGAGGGGGACAATGAAACAGCTGGCCATGTTAAGACAGTTCATTTAGCTATTCTATATCTCTTATCTTATATAACCACATATGCATATGTGGGTATATAGGTGACTTATATACAAAAAAAATTTATCATGGGAGAAGTAAAAGGTCTTTTAAATAGCTGCAAAATGTGTGGACGCCATAGCAGCAGTTTTATCACAATTAGATGAGCCTTCATTAAACGATGCTGAGAGAAATATTCAACTTGCAAATGTAATTTCTAATTTTATTTATTGTAAATACACCACGGACAAACTTAAGGGGACCAAGGGTATGATGTCTATCACAGAGGTGAAAAAGGAAGAATACCAAGACCACTATTAAATTCAAGAAGGAAGTCATCGCAAAGTCTGAGAATGGCGTCTACGTTGCCAATTATGCCAGGATGATGTTTTCTAAGCCCTCATCAACAATAAGTAGAACATATCGATAAGAATAACAATAAAAACAACATGCAAACCCCCCACAGAGCTGCTCAAGCACAGATTTGTACCCAGGTCTTCCCGATCGCCTGACTGTGTGGCCAGCATGCTAACTACTAACCATGCAGACGTTTATTCCCTTACTTTTACATAATCTTATACATATAAAACTATCATTACTGTCTAGAAAATGTGTTTTTACATTTTTGGAATGGAATGGATTAATTGGATTTCCAATAGGGAAAACTTGCCTTGGTTAAAGTCAGTTTTGGTTAAAGTCAGTTTTTGGTTACCTTCTGTAACGGATTAACGATGCTAACCAAGGGACAACTGTATTAAGAAACTGTGAAAATTATTATTATTAATAATTATTATTTTGGGGAAACTATGTGTGTAGGGATGAGCCAGATACTCCTTATAAATGAGTATCCGTTACAGATTGTGCATTTTTGCTGGATATGAGTTTGAAACTAGTACATTTCGTCATTATCCGTATTCGTGTTTAAAGCCACAGAGCAGCTCAGCAGTGCCTCATTCATGTGCAATTGTGAAGTTGAAAACTGCTCAGCGTTTGTCACAATGCCTCCACTTTATTAGGTTTTCTTGGTGTATGGAAAATGTGATGCATGCCACTTTAAATATCACACGCAAAAGGTTGAATCGCAAATGTATTCTTCTTGTTGAAGACATTTGGGCTATAATCCAAGACGCTTTTTCAGTTCTAAATTTAAACAACTCATTCATTCATTCATTTTCTACCGCTTATCTTCACGAGGGTCGTGGGGGATGCTGGAGCCTATCCCAGCTGTCTTCGGGCGAGATGCGGGGTACACCCTGGACTGGTCGCCAGCCAATCACATATAGATATAACATGTAGACAAACAACCATTCACACTCAGATTAATTCACAAATTCTAGATAGGACCGCTTGAAAGCAGCTTAAGGAAGCCATCCACTTCAAACTTGAAAGGCCCTCCCTCAACAGGAGTAGGTTTACGCCATCATCTATCATTTGCTTATAAATGTCCTGACACCTTTACACCGAATTGTTGTTTTGCCATCGGCCAGGCGAACAACCTACTGCTATGCAAGATGGTGGTTGACATGGATGAGTACTGACACACTTCCTCCAATAGAGGGTGTCGTTGCTTTGATTGAGACTGGAGTAGTACTTCCACAGAGGACCGAATATTTATTAGGATGTGGTTACGGTTAAGTATTTTATTACTATATTTCATTACGTATTTTAACAAAATGTAGCTCCTATTGGCATGTCACATAATACAATATATATTTATATAAATATCACACAGTATATGTGATGTTGCCATTCATTTGTGTAAAGTGTTACTCAACACTAATTACTCAGGTATTTCCTGTAGGTTACTTATGTTGTAAGACTCTTTCCAACCACCATTCCTCAAACAGGTGATTTCTCAGGTCTGACAGCTTCAGTTAATGATCAAACCCTCATGGTAAAGTTTCCATAGCAACCGCCATTAAAACAAATCACATATCAGGAATTCAACAGCCAAGCATACATGTCAGAGTTTTGTTTAGACAAGACTTTCATCACATTCTCCCCCCACCCCCCCTTTTACCTGGCCCCTCACTGCTGGTATGAACACAATGTATGAGAGTAGATGGCCTAAAGGTTCAGCATTTTACAAAAAGACCACAGGAACTGCACTTTTTGTGAGACTGAAACATGCTCAAATGTATGCACCGTGCGTCAAATCAATAGCTTATGGAGGATGTATTATATCGATAACTGGAATATGCCAGGCTGCTTATATGGAACAGGTAAGGAAGCTGTCATGCAAATTTACCATGAAACCTGTGGCTAGCTGATGCACTGTGACCCCCCCCCCCCCTCCCTCTGTCAAGTGTGTATGAAGCTCCTCCCCTCACATATTGAGTTACCTGGGAGGCATCTGTCACTCACCTGCTCCCACACTCCCTCCTCGGCAATTGCTCCTGGGAACCAGCAACAATTCTCCGTGTCTGTGTGTGGTGCTAAGGCAGCAACAGGAACACTCGCAGGTTTGGGATTAAACTCTCCGATACAAACTTCTGCACCATTCCTGGTGCGGGTGTCTGCTGATCCGTGGCAGGTTGATGCTTCTGTCCCGCCCATGTTGGTCACCTTGAGCATCCTGTGCGGAAAACACCAAAGTAAGTTTCTTTCTTTGTACATACATACTTCTTCTGCTATCTCCATGGTGGCTTATTTGGTAATTATTTGCAACATATATTTTAATTTTAAAAATATGAGAAAGATTCTCAGAGTACATTAGAGTACATTGAAATGATAAAACTGTCAAGTAATACCATTAAAGTGTCAATATACATAACTCTGCATTATCTTTTTAAAGCTAAACTTTCTTGATAAAACTCTCAGATGTTCCTTGTGAAGAAATGACATATTTCTATGTAATCATTCTGAAATTACACAGATATCCACTTAGTTTTGTTGTGTATTGTATCGGCTATCCATAGAGTTAGGTTGCTCCACTTTAAATATGGACAGGAAGTGTTTTACAGCTTCTATATCATTTGCCTGAATAACCTCATAATGTGCTACACATTAACAGTGAAATGATAAACACTGATTTGCTAATTTGTTTAAATCCCAGCACAGGATTGTACTCCACTGATGACAAATGTAAAAAAATAGGCTGTGTTGTGTTGTGTTTGAGAATACAGTTGTTATGAATCCAACAGCACCAGCTGGGATAAGTTTGCATGCAAAGATATAAAACCAGATAAGTCTTATCTCTCCGAAAAGGCTTAGTCAGGTACCGCGGGTAAAGTCCACATTGCTCAAGCTTATAATTTCTCCAGAGATATTGTATAAGCAGTCCATGTTAACACTTTGTCCGCACGCTGTTTTGATACATCAAATCTTTGAGCTATTGTGTTACCACGGTAACAATCAGTCCAACTTGACACATGAGGTCATTGGTAAATAGTATTACAGCCTGGATTATTTAACTATTAATGCACTAAACAAGCGCATCCTGAACAGGTCATGCATATTCAATGTTGTATTGCAGCTATGGAGCGCTATTTAATGCAAGTGGCGTCCAAAGTGCAGCCTAGGGGCCATTTGTAGTCATTTGTGGTCATTTGTGGTCATTTGTGGTCATTTGTTACCTCCGAGGTTATGTTTTTGTCGGCATTCTGTTTCTCTGTTTGTGTTCAAAATACCAAAAGTTCTCAATGGATTTGGATTAAATTTTCAGGAATTGTTGGAAATGGGGGTCGAGTGGTTAACGCGCAGGCCACACAGTTGAGTTTGCATGTTCTCCCTGTGCATGCGTGGGTTTTCTCCGGGTACTCCGGTTTCCTCCCACATTCCAAAAACATGCTAAGTTAATTGGCGACTCCAAATTGTCCATAGGTATGAATGTGAGTGTGAATGGTTGTTTGTCTATATGTGCCCTGTGATTGGCTGGCGTCCAGTCCAGGGTGTACCCCTCCTCTCGCCTGAAGACAGCTCGGATAGGCTCCAGCACCTCCGCCACCCTCCTGATGACAAGCAGTAGAAAATGAATGAATGAATTAATGTTGGAAATGGCATATGAAAGAACTGATGACATTTTGGGGGTGATACCAAATTCCAAATTTTCCCAAAATTCACCCTTTTCCCTAAAACTAATTGCCTGCCACATTTCTCAACACTCAACACTTTCAGGACATTCAGGATAACTATATTTATTACTACCTACTGTATATTTAGCATAGTACAATTTCTAGCCATTGTCATAGCTAGACACTTGCCACTATTATGTTAGGTGTGCCTAGCATGCCAACGTTAGCAATTAAAATATGTAGATAAAATAAATATTCATAATATGGGTGGAACTAAGGTGGTTTCTGCTTTTCTACTAGTTTAATTCATAGATATGATGTGGATAAACTCGAATCAATTAAAGTCAAATTGCTAACTCGAAAATACACTCTAAGTGACACAATTCTCAATGATCATAATTGTGGTAGGATAGTGTAGGTTGCATCTTGAGGGGGGCAGAAACTGAACCAGATTATGTTAAAGCTAATCCAACATTTGAGCAAATCAGAGGCCACTTGAGTGATACAACAGCCGCAGACATGAAACGCAACAAGAAAAGGCTCGCCTTAGCGACGGGGCTGCGAGACAGTTGTCTAACATCATTCCCGCAGATTTGAATATGAAAACATTCAGTAGCTTTTGAAAAGGGTGCAATGGAGACACATGAGCACTCAGATGGCTTTTTTGTGCAAATACAGATATGATTACCTCTGTGGCTGGCATTGTTAAACCAAAATCACCTTGGGTTTTGTCGAGGGGAATAGTGCAGAGGACCTCTTGACAACACCTGACACCTAAGCTGTCCTCCTCCACCTTCACCTCCCCTCCGAAACCTGGCATTGTGCCTGGGGCGGGAACAAAAGAGCTAAGAGACATAGAGAGATAAGGTGACTAACGTAAATAAAGTAACTTTGCTTTAATAAAAAATAGTGATTTTCTGGGGGTAAGGAGCTACTTTAGAGCAAAGTGTTCTCAGAAATGTAGGTTGCGGCAGTGAAAGTTTGGCTTTGTTCTTTGTGTGCTTTGTATAATCTGTCATCCACACAATGCGGCCATGTGAATGGCGGCCATCTTTTAATGGGAAATGTTTAATGGGGAATGTTTGCATGGCACAGGACCAAATATTTCAATTACTTCACAAGTAGGTAAGTCAACTTCACAGGTAACAGAGGTTCAAAATTATACAGTCAATTTGGCAATTCATTTTGTGAAATAATTGAAGTAAGTATGAGGTTCTGTTCTCATATTAGCTTGAGAAAAAAAATTGCTACATCAATGTAATTTCTCACACGTGTCACAATGGAAGTATTGTCTATTTTGTTTTATGGACGTCCTAGTTTGTTTGTTTGTTAACAGCAAGGGTACTTATTAAGAATACTATGTCTTTTGTTGCATATTTCACATAGTATTTTAATACTAAAATGAACCCTGTACATTTTATCCTGTCTTGTTAACTTACACTAAACAATTCAGAAGTGTACAGTGCACAACAAAGACAAAACAATAGCATTGACGCGCTGTACAATAAAATTGACTCTTATTGAACTTGGTAATAGTAATGGTTTTATTTCATTTCAATCAATCATCAATGATTGATTGATTGATTTCATTTGAACATGCATCAGATTACAATTGAGTGATCACATAATCAGTTCACAGTTCCACATGTCGAAAAGGAGTAGGAAGAAGCAAAGCTTATTAAATCCTACCCCTCCATCTGTTACTTTTACAATCGGTAACTGTTACATTTGTTCACTTCCTGCATTCAAATTTGCTTATGAAGCGACTATTATTGCACTTTTCCACAATGAACAACAGTGTTGCATTCATCAAATATGTTTACTAAACTACCAGCATGACAACGCTACAGATCTTTGTAAAATTCATCAAAGAAACAACAACGAAGACCAAAAACGGCCATGATCATGACCATGACATCAGAGCATCATCATCACTGCATTACCTGTTGTGTCTGATGTAGTGGTGCAGTGCATTTTCAAAGTCAGTGTCAAAGAGAAACAAACAACCCGTTTTGTTGTGTAACAGCTCGTTAGGGTCCACGGTGAGAGGAGCCTGTGTGTGTGCTGGTATGTGTTATGTAACATCATGAGGGCAAGCCTTGACAGACAACGTGGAGGCTCCACGCTCAGCGTTTACTTCTCTCATTTCCTACTCCTGTTAATCACCCTGATTTGTCTACTCGGGGGCCATAATTGTCAACAATTCGGCTGACTGGATATGAAACCAAATGAAAATAATAAATGTGTTTATAGTTGTACTGTTTGCAATTTAGGAGACAGCAGGCTGACGTTCCTGCTGTCTGCTATTGTGACAGATGTGTCCCCTTAACTATACAAACTGCACAAGCGGTTCTGGAGCTGGGTCAGCTCAGAGGGAGAACAGACTTTTTTAGCAGATGACACCTTACATTTTTACGACATGTTTGGGAACAGAAGGGGGATATCAGATTCAAAGATTTGCAAGAATACATATTTATATTGATGGAAAAACCTGTTTGTTCCTTCATCCAATTTTTTCTGCAAAAATCGACAATGCACTTTTTAATCCGGTGCGCCTTATGTGGCACTGAGTTCCAAAATATGCTACTTGAGTAAGCACTCCGCTTGATTGTGGGACCATTCTCCATTGACACAGAGATGCAATATGTACTTTGCAGCGATAAACCAATTAGAAAACAATACGTAATATGTGCAGTACATATGCAATGCCATCATTGCTGCACAGCCACCTGACTACAAGACTGACTCCGACAATGATGAGAGGGAACCCGGAAACTCTGTTTTGCGTCCATAGGCTTTTTTTGTGGACTGTTTAGTGGTGGTTCCTACACTAAGGTGGGTCGAGTGGTTAGCGCGCAGACCTCACAGCTAGGAGACCAGGGTTCAATTCCACATTCCAAAAACATGCTAGGTTAATTGGCGACTCCAAATTGTCCATAGGTATGAATGTGAGTGTGAATGGTTGTTTGTCTATATGTGCCCTGTGATTGGCTGGCGACCAGTCCAGGGTGTACCCCGCCTCTCGCCCGAAGACAGCTGGGATAGGCTCCAGCACCCCCGCGACCCTCGTGAGGAAAAAGCGGTAGAAAATGAATGAATGAATGAAAGTTGAAGGTGTTGCCGAACAGTTCAGGAAGTAAGAAGAACCATTTTGTTACAGTTTTTTTTAAATAAAGTATTCTTTACACCTTAGACTCCTTTCAACCGTATGTTTTAGCATGTGCCTTAAACTACATTGCACCTTGTGAATGTGTTAAGTACAGCAATAGACCCTATTGAGAAACATTATGGATAGTTTTATGATGTGCACATCATAAGGGTTTTGCAGGGGGAGGAGTGCACCATTGGAATGTATGCTGGTGCCTCAACACAGAGCATCAATCCGATTTTCGAGACTACACAAATGCATGTCAAGTATGAAAAATGTCATGTATCCAACTTCTCATCATGTCCCTGTACTTCTTCAGGTGGATGTCTTGAACCATGAATGTCTTGGGATCTCCAACAAGGCAATCCAAGTGAGTGTGGTTCACATTCCGGCCTCTCCTTACATATTTACCTTTCCCTCCGTTAGCTCTTTAGTGCAGGTGACTGTCACAGCAGCCCCAGAATCACTAACCCAGTATGTACAAGGTGGTGCAGGTCATGGACCTTGGGCACAGAGCGCCTCTGTTGAGAATTATTTGCTTTGCCTCGGCTCTTGGCTCCAGCTTCCCACCAGGGCCCTCCCTCCTCCTCATCCCCCCTCTCTCCCTTTTCCACTCTCCCTCTTGCTTCCTGGCTGGTCCATATGGTCGGAATCTCAGGCTAATCTCACGGACACTCTCCATATATGTCACTAATGTTTTGTGGTCTTGAGCTTATGAAGAAGTAAAAGTGTAGTAGTTTGAGTGGGGCAAGATGAAGGGAATGCAGCGTAATCCTGTCTCCTCTTCTTGCCATTGCAGTGGAGTGGCTAGATCGGACAGCAAGATCAGCGCCAAAGCCCTCTTTGGTAAGTGATAGCATTCTTTACCTCCACCAAGGCACCTATAATTGGGTTTGACTTGTTTGTATGAAATGTACCGTTTTTGATGTATTTTATATATAAACCTGTATTTTATATGTTTTTTTTCCCTTTAATCTTTTAAATTTTTGGTGACAACTCCATTTAGTCACACATACATTCATTTTCTACCGCTTATCCTGTTAAGTGTCAAAGTTGAGCTGAAGTCTATCAGAGCTGACTATGAGCGAGAGGCAGGGGTACAACCTAGACCAGGGGTGGGCAAACTACAGCCCGGGGGTCACAACCTGGCATCATGGCTTGGGCCAAACTTTTGATGGTTTAAGTAGTTGTTTTATTATTATTGTTATTTGATATGGTCTGCTGTTTTAAAAGTGCTCCTGAAAAAGGGACCCAAGCACATATAGCAGATTGCATGACACTTTTACAGATGCAATCGTTCCTAGACTGATCACCAGCCAATCACATGGCACATATAGACAACCATGCACATTCACATTAATACCTGGGCATAACAGGTTATGAATTGTGTTAAATAAATTATATTACATATCCTCTTCTGTTTGGGTTCAACTTGACCCCCAGTCCAGATGGTCGACATTCCATCAGCGATTTCACAAGAGTCAAATGTTTACTTTGGTGGAATTTATACTTTACAGTATTTCAGGAGTGATTCATTAATGGCCTCTTTATAATTCTTGCTTTTATTCCACTACAGAGAATAAGTCTCAAAATCGTATTGGTCACCGTTTCTTTTCAAGAGAGTACTTGAATAAAAATAATTGTCCCATGCTATTATTAGCATGTGGTGTTTAGGAGATGTACTTTATGTCAGTAACACAATGCAGGCAATAATATCACGGGAGCACAAATTATATGCAGGAGTTGAATCACAACTTGCAAATGCAAATGACTTTTGCAGGAAATCTGTCGCTGACATTAAGGTGCGTGTTATTGTAACCTCAGTGTTGCTGTGCGACAATAACATTTGTTTCCATGCATGCTGGAAATGACTTGTTGTTGATTATAGAGTTGGTAGCTGGGGCCTACCCCAGCTGACTTTGGACTTTTCACTGATAACCAGTCAATCACAGCGCACATACAACCTTTTACAGTCATGGCTGGAAGTTTTGACAATGCCTCATATTAATTTCCACAAAAGTCTACTGCCTCAGTTTTGATCATGGAAATTTTATACTCCATATATAAAGACTGACAAAATGAATGGCCCTCTTAGTCATGAAGATAATGTTAATCCCCAAAACACTATTTCCACTGCATTTCAGTCCTGCCACAAAAGTTGATTATCTGGTTGCAAGTGCATCTGTTTGCGCAGTGAGGCAAATACTTTTGTAACATGGCCTAGTATCAGGAAGGACGGCAAAAAAAACACTTCTCTCCAGGAAAAACATCAGTGACAGACTAGTATTGACAAAATGTCCAGGGTATGAGCTCCTGAAGACTGGGGTGAAGTCATTTTTTTCTGGTGAATGCCATTTCTGATCGTTTGGGGCATCCGGAAAAAAGTAGAGTGCTACCATCAGTCCTGTGTGATGCCAAGAATAAACCGTCTTAGAGTCATAATCACCACCTAGATTAATAGAAAAATTGCCCAAAATGTCTTGTTATGATGGCAATAAGGCGTCTATTCCAAGCTTAAGTGTGTCTGTCTATATAGTGGCTGTTATTTGGCATTAGCAGAGTGTTCCTGTTTTTAAAGTCTGCTTGGAACAGGGTGGGGATGCCCACGTCCTGCAGGTGAATAAAAGCCTCATTGAAAAAGGGGAAAAGACGAGGCAGACTCTGCCTCTTTCTCACCTCTCTTTCAGCCCACTCCGCCTCAGACTTTTGCTCACTGTGGTCCCTGCCAGCACTGCCCCTCCACACTGTGGATAAAGAGGAGTGTTGTACTGCACATGACTGGGAAACATGCCCCATTTCATAACATGACAATTTATTTCCATGCTTGGCCTTTCTAAATTTAGAGTGTTGTCTATGACCGTAATACTGGCATGCAAGATGCTCCCACACCGTTTGGCTGCACCTTGCCATCTGTTAAGGCACTAAGTCATCCAAAAATCCACAGAATGTGTAAGTGTGGTGATGAGGTATGTTGTTGTCCTTTGGAGCTTGTGTGGCAGATGGTTGCCACAACATTCTGTCTGCAGGAAGAGAGCAGCATGCCTGTCCTATTGTGTATTATCAACAACAGCGTATATTCACCTGCTGTTATACACAAAGTGCAAAGTTCTAGTTTCAGTTTGTTGTATGCAAAACTTGACACAGCAATGCAAATGATGCTTTATCACTCACCCCTTGTGGGACAGAGCAAGGAGGCAGATACAAGCCAAGTATCTGCCATGCAGGATATTCACCTCTGGTCTGAAAGCTCTAAAACCTCCACAATGCACCCCAACAAAGACAGACATACCCCTTCGGCTGGCAGCACCTTGTCTTGCTGGTAAAACGCACATGGGTGTCCAAAGCGTGGCACAGGGGCCATCTGTGGAACGTGACTTATTGCAGAAATTCATTCATTTTCTACCGCTTATCCTCACAAAGGTCGCGGGGGGTGCTGGAGCCTATCCCGGTTGTCTTCGGCCGAGAGGCGGGGTACACCCCGGACTGGTCACCAGCCAATCACAGGGCACATATAGACAAACAACCATTCACACTCACATTCATACCTATGGACAATTTGGAGCCGCCAATTAACCTAGCATGTTTTTGGAATGTGGGAGGAAAACGGAGTACCCGGAGAAAACCCACGCATGCAAACTCCACACAGAGATGGCCGAGAGTGGGATTGAACTCTGGTCTCCTAGCTGTGGTCTGCACGCTAACCACTCGACCGCCGTGCAGCCCCTATTGCAGAAATAAAATAAGATAATAATAACAGCCTGTGACACAATACATGCCAATTCCACAACTTTACAGAGTGAAAGATGAAATATTAAAGTAAATATTGCATGTGGACATAACCACACATCAACACATCTTAATGTTGCTAAGCCATAAAAACAAAAGGCATCTGTTGCCACATCAGGTAATGTGGGTCACTGGGCTGCTTAAGCCATTGGATAGTGACATAAAATCGGAATCAAATCAAAAACAATCTCTGGCAGTTTATTTGCATTCAATAAATGTGGGCCACATCAGATTGATCCCAGCCAAAGTATCATTTTGATCATCTGCCCAGCAGCCATGTTTATCACCGGTCATTGACTGTTGGCTGCTGTGAGGATCCGTCCTTCTTCCCTGCTAAGTGGCTCTGTGAATTGATTGCCATAAACGGCATTAATAAGACATGGCGGCCAGCTCGACTTTCAGAAAGACATCTGATACTTTTCTTTCAACTGTGTTGAAGCAAGCAGGAAGGAATCAGCTGAGAGGGATTGGCAGGAGGTTAAATGCTGACGTCATTTGCACATGATGGCATGGACGTGAGTTGTCCCTTTCAGCTTTTGTTGACGTCACAGAGTCTGCAACAAGGTGTACTGTAGGGGTGTAATGGTACACCATAACCAGGGTTCGGTACCGATCTCCCTTTTAAGGTCACGGTTTGGGGTCATATTTGGAACAGTAGGAAGAAATTGCAAAAATTGGTAATAGTAATGGTAATGGTAATGGTTTTATTTCATTTGAACATGCATCAGATTACAATTGAATGCATCACATAATCAGTTCACAGTTTCACATGTCCAAAAGGAGTAGGAAGAAGCAAAGCTTATTAAATCCTACCCCTCCATCTGGTACTTTTACAATCAGTAGCTGTTACATTTGTTCACTTCCTGCTTTCCTAATATAGTTTAAGTTTTTTTTTATTAATTTATTTTTTTATTTTATATTTGTTATGTACCAAAGTACGAGTTGATTTGACCATACAGTGACATAATCGGGACCATAAGAACTGTCAATATAGTGATATATATAGCACATCATGACTGGTTCAAGACTCTTCATCCTTGTATTTAGCAAACACCAACTACTTAAACTGCTTAACGTTTGAGCTTTAATAATTTTTTTGTTATGTTTTTAATAAGTTATATAAGCTTTGTTTTATAGGTACAAATACATGTACCGTTACACCCCGACTGGAACCAAACACTTTTCGTGAAGCACCGATTTCGTGAAGTGTTGTTCAAACTCAGCCGCTTTGTGTCACATTCAACATAAAGTGCAGCATGTGCTGGGAATCGTGCGGTATCCAAGTGTTTGCTCTGCTGGGTGGGGAGAAAAGACATCTGGCACCGTGATCTTGATAGCAACATGCTCTCATTTAACTGTAATGGTTACCTGCAGGCTATTCACCTGGTAAATAGGTCAGCGAGCACACTGGCACGCTCATGTGCCACTTTAAAAACAATGCAGTCACATAAGCGCAACTCTTTTGGTTGTGGCTACGACACGAGACGTGGGAATTCTAATTTCACAACAATAATTAGGAAGGAACGTTTCTTTCTGATGATTTTAGGTTCTATTTTGATGCATAGAAATATGAGGCATTTTATTGCTGGAATTAAAGTGCGTAGTGTGTATGACAAGGATATTCATTTGTTTTGCTCATGTTCTATGTTTTTTGTTCACTTTTTGTTTTTGCCATTACTATTACATTGCTATTAAATGAAAAGATACAAAACCTGCTCAGCTAACTTCAGTTCTATTTTAAGGCAAAATAAATAGTTTTTCATTCCTATGGCAAAAGAGTGAACAGAGTCTGGGACTCCCCAAAATAACCTACCCTAACCATGAACGGAGGTTCACTGTGCCATAGCACTGGTTTAAAACATTTTTCTCTTTACCAGTGAGAACCTCTGACGTATACTATTGTATTCTGTAGAATGTTAACTTAACTCATTGGCATAATGTACTGTATACACTAATATACCTGTACAAACAGTATGCTAGTACCTTTAAACCTCGGTTTTCGGACGGCCAAACATTGGTTGAATACCCAAACAAAGCATCCACATGTTGGTCACTCAGAATGGGTTGTTGTTCTTTTACAGATGAGACACTATAGACAGATTTTAGACCAATGATTATTATGGTAATGGTAATGGTAATGGTTTAATTTCATTTGAACATGCATCAGATTACAATTGAATGCATCACATAATCAGTTCACAGTTCCACATGTCCAAAAGGAGTAGGAAGAAGCAAAGCTTATTAAATCCTACCCCTCCATCTGGTACTTTTACAATCAGTAACTGTTACATTTGTTCACTTCCTGCTTTCCTAATATAGTTTTTTTTTGTCATGTATCAAAGTACAAGGTGATATGACCATACAATGACATAATGGGTACCATAGTAAGTGTCAATATAGTGATATGTATATATAGCACATAATGACTGGTTCAAGACTCTTCATCCTTGTATTTAGCAAACATGGAGTATGGTAGTTTATTTGTTCATGGAACGTACACAGAACAATGAACAACGTATTTGTCCAGCCAATCATAGGGAACATATATTTTTCCTCCAAATAAGCACAGTGTGCCGTTTCCTAATGGTGCGCTCAAGTGCTGTTCTTTTATAGTGGTCCACATGATCATTAGATGTGCCACCTCTATCTGGGGCATTGCAAGGTGTAGCACTTTATTGTTGGCATTAATAACATGCCTGTGATGATAACAATGAGGAAGCTTGCGCCGTGCCGCTGTTGTGTAGTGACCATCAGTGATCTCTGACTCCGCCATAAAACCCTTCCTGTTTTTGAATGCTTTAATGGAGCACTGATGTCGGCTTGAACAACATGATATAAAGTGTGAGGGCATATCAGGTTACACCACTCTTTGATAGCACATTTAATAATTAACTTGTCTGATGTGCATTTCACAACTCCTTTGGGAGTTGACTTTTTGTAGAAAATAAGTCTTTTAATTGGTTTAGTTATATGAAATAATTAATACTGAATTGTTACAAAATGATATTGTTTGAAACATGTGATGTCCCTACCGAAAGTGATCTTCACATTTTCCATTAAGTGTACATGACAAAAATAAATATTCACAGAGTGGGTGTTCTTCCTTATTGCCCTGCTGGTCTTCTCCGCCCACACACTTGCGTCTTTTCTTCATTCATTCTATTGCAGATTGGTGCAACATGTGGTACCCAGGCAAGTGTTGTTGTTATTAATGTTACTGTAATTAATGTTATTTTTTTACATGGATTTTTATTCTTTTTTTTTACAGAGCAGAGGAAAAAGTATTCCAACTCCAATTTTATTATGCATGAGACGTCCCAGTATCATGTTGAGGTAAGACCACCTGTGTTTGTGTTGAATTTAAAGGGACTGAAGTTAAGAGAGGGTCAACAATTTTATATCACGATTGAGGCTTTATAAATATCACAAAGGACGGACAGTTACTGCCCGGTACTATATATGACTGATGAAACTAAGGATGCAAAATATGATGTTTTTATGCTGTACTTGAATGGGTTGTTTACTATATGTTTTTTTCTATATTGTATATTAGATATTTATAATTTAGATTTTTATATATATATTTTACAACAATATTTTTATATGCATTTGTGGACCTTGTAAGTGTTTAGGCTTTTAGATGTTTAAGACATTTTAGATGTTGTGTTGTTGGTATTGTCGCACACTGTCGACACCATTGCTTGCAATATTTTCCGATCATTCAAGTCTAGAAAAATATAATTCATAGATTAATATATATTTTTTAAATGAAACATATATTTTATATATTTCATGTCATGCAGCCATCCAGATCTATAATCTGCTATATTTTATACATTGATATTCTCTTTGTATTTATTTGTGGATAATGACTCTCACTGTGGTTAGCTTAAGTCCCAAAGCTGGAGAAATGGCTTCATAACCTTTTCCAGACCGATAGATGTAAATTAAGTTAATAATAAATGTTTCATTTAAAAACTGCATTTTATTTTCAGCCATGTTGTCACTGACGAATATTTCAAATAGTTTGATGATCTGATTTAACAGTGACAAACTAAATGAAGAAATCACGCCATTGTATGTTTCTTCTACACTACCCTTTCTGTCCTCAGCATCTCTCCACCTTTATCATGGACAAGACCGAGTCCATCGTTACTGTGGACGACGCCATCAAGAAACTTGCCCTTCTTGATTCAAAAGACAAAATTTGGACCCAGGAAATGCTCCTGCAAGTCACTGATAAGGCAGTCAGGTTGCTGGACTGTGATACACAGGTGGAGCATGGTTACATAAAGTGCAATTAAGAAGTTAATGAACACTATGTGCGTTGTAAATGAGAAAATATACTGATGTATGTAATAGCTATGAAGCCACGAGTACTGTAATTGATATGCTGTCGTACATCCTTATTATATATTTATGGCCACGTTTCAATGTGTGTTTCTAATAAATCTCTTTGTAAACAAGGGGTGTTTAGAATATTCCAACAAATCTCTTTTCTCTCTACAGGAAGAGCTGGAAAACTTCCCCCTTACTACAATCCAAATGTGTCAGGCCGTGCTGAATCAGACACGATACCCCTCCGTGTTGCTACTGGTGTGTCAGGACAAAGAGCAGCACAAGCCTGACATTCACTTTTTCCACTGTGACCAGGTGGAGGTGGGTGTTGCCTTGAATGCGTCACCATTTGCATCCTTTATTATCTGTGCCAAACGAAGGGGCCAGTGCTGAAAACATGACATTTCTTTCTTTCTTTCTTTCTAAATTGTTGGTCTATGCTGACTGCAATGTTTAAAAATAATTAGCTCCACTGTGTTTCTCTCTGACCTAGGCTGAATTGGTTCATGCAGATATAGACAGTGCCCTCGGAGACAACAAATATGGCAAGAAAATGAGGCTGCAGACACTCAAGTGAGAGACACGCACATAGAGCTATAACGTATCAGAAGGTCTTCACGTTTTCTTCCTCCTCCAGAATTAACCAGGAGAAAATGAAGAGTCACAGAGAGACCATCCTTCCCCAGTCGCCCCATAAGGGCCCCCCTCTTGCGAAGGGACGCGTTGCTGCTCCAAACCCACAAGGTGAGACTAAAGGATCTATACTATAATGGTCTAAATATACATGTTTAAATAAAATGTATGAATAGTATGAAATAGGATGAATGGTGTTTATGTATGAACAAGCTTGATGTGAATTACTGTAGCATGAAGCTTGATAGTATATTTTTATAAACAGGTTTGCACCA
This sequence comes from Doryrhamphus excisus, assembly GCF_037039965.1. Classification (NCBI taxonomy): domain Eukaryota; kingdom Metazoa; phylum Chordata; class Actinopteri; order Syngnathiformes; family Syngnathidae; genus Doryrhamphus; species Doryrhamphus excisus. The sequence goes on along the minus strand of NC_136357.1, from coordinate 7,442,184 downwards.
GATCTTGTTTGTATCTGTGTTTTGAGGTTACAATGAATGTTAGATGTATTTGATGTTTTACAATACAACTGTAATGAATCAGATTTTAATTGAGCTTTTATTAAAGTTGAAAGTAGGTGATTCTAAACAGAAAAGCTACTAACAGCGTCTAATGTTTTGTTATGTTCGGTCATGTTTTCTGGTCTGAATGCTCCATCTAAACTAGTAAAGCACATCCTTCAAATGTATTTGACATTGTGTGCAAGTTAATTGTAGTTGGGTATAGACAAACCATACATGCACTACAATACATTGTATTGAATAACAACATGATTAGAGACCTTTCATTATGTATATTATGTATAATATAATTCATGAGTACTTGTTTTGGTTTTCGGGTGCAGACAGACGATCTTCTGGACACAATGACCCAGAGACGCATGAAAGGTTGGCCCAACGCATTGAGAAGGATGTGGTGAGTCTTTTCTCCATCACCAGGATGTTGTGGGCTTAAAAAAATGATTATAGAAATGCCTTAGTTCACTTACTCTCTTTTAACTCACAGTTACCTTTATGTGTCCCGACTTTTGATTCTTTGTTTATGTTTTACAATAAAGGAAGTGAGGACATAGGTGGACACATTTGATTGGACAATTGACATGAGTTTAGCACTACTCAAGGACAAATGATGATGATGATGATTGGCCAAAATTTGCAGGAAAGTTGCAGGGATTGAACAAAATTGAGGGGTTGCGCAAAAGAGATTGGTAGATTTTTGTGTGAATTGCTGTGATCACAATAGTAAATTCAATGCACCGGACACTCGAATAACTGTAAATTAATAATACAATAGATCGAGTGGTTAGCGCACAAGCCACACAGCTAGGAGACCCGAGTTCGATTCCACCCTCGGCCAACTCTGTGGAGTTTGCATGTTCTCCCCGTGCATGCATGGGATTTTTACGGGCACTCCGGTTTCCTCCCACATTCCAAAAACATGCTAGGTTAATTGGCGACTCCAAATTGTCCATAGGTATGAATGTGAGTGTGAATGGTTGTTTGTCTATATGTGCCATGTGATTGGCTGGCCACCAGTCCAGGGTGTACCCCGCCTCTCGTGCCACGACAGCTGGGATAGACTCCAGCACCCCGACGACCCTCGTGAGGATAAGCAGTAGAAAATGAATGAATGAATGTTGCATTCACAAAGACAACAATGATCAGTTTTGATTGACTAAGCGGTATTCATTATTTATTATTATTATTATTATTGTGGTTGTCGTTAGCAGTGGTGTATAGCTGTACTACATCAAATTGTTTTGTACATTTTTTCACAAGTGTCTCCATCACTTCATCATCATCCTCTTCTGTAGCAAATCCTCAACTGTGCCCTGGATGATATTGAGATTTTTGTGGCGCGGGTGCAAAAAGCAGCTGAAGCCTTTTCCCAGCTCAACCAGCGCAACAAGAGTAAGAAGAATAAGAAGAAAGGACCAGCAGGTCTGTCTCCCTTTCTTCTTCTGTGGCGACAACAATGAAGTGACAATATGTCTGATATTGCTCACGCTGCCATGTTTGTATCTCTTTGTGTTCTGGGACCGTCATCCAGTGATGTATGTGATGGTGGGAAACACCAGAATGGCTTTTGTCTGAAAATGCTCTGTTTTCATTGAGGGGGGTATTATTATTACTCATTGTTGGTAAATTTCCATTGGGGAGGACCTGATGTGTACAGTGTATTTTAAACATTTTGTACACAAATTGGTGCAAAAAGGCAAAAAGGTGCAATGTAATAATAATACCTTACCACGCTGAGTAATGTTTTAACTCTCTGACAGTAGCATATTTTGTCATAAGACCTTGTTTTCTGCATGCCTCATCAGTGACCCACTAATATTTGATGTTATTTGAACACATCAATTTGTACCAACATTGCAAAGCAAGACACATATGCTGCACAATGTCATTTTCTCTACTCTGGAGCATCATGGATTTGTCGATTTTAAAGATTTTGTGGGGGACCAAAATGAGTTGAAAGTGGAACATTTTAAAGATTTTTTTGTGGGGTGTAATTGAATTGAAAGTGGATATTATTGATGAACAGATTACTCTTGTCTGGGATAGGTGTAGCTCACTTGTGACCCAAAATGAGGACAAGTGGTAGAATAGATCGTAAACTCCTCATATTCAAACAATATTTCTGTATCCCTGCATGATAGGCTCCAAGTTGAGAAATCTTGATTGTGGCACATTCTTGCTTGTGTTACCAGCAGCCAACAATAGTAAAGCTAAGTACTTAGTATTACTCACAGGTTACTGGAGAGACCTAAGCTTTAGCAGAGATGGTAACACGGTGTTTAGGTTCATGTGGTTTCCTTCAACAATGTAACTTTAACCCTTCCCCGAGACTGCTGGTAACACTGTATTGAAGTGTTCATTGTTTGTGGTCTTCTGTGCTTGTTCACAGAGGGCATGTTGACCCTGCGAGCCAAGCCCCCCACTGAGGAAGAGTTCATTGATAGCCTGCAGAAACTCAAGCTAGCCTTCAACCTCTTGGTGAGATATCACAACTCCTAAGCCACCCTCCCTTTTCTCCTCATGACCTCTAGTGCTCATTGGCTCTGTTACTGGATCCCCTGCAGGCCAAACTGAAGAAACACATCCAGAACCCAAGTGCATCAGAGTTGGTACATTTCCTCTTTGGCCCTTTGGAACTGGTAAGAACTACACATCTATGTTGATACTATTCCATGCTATTCTTTAGAAGAATACATTTTTAAAATCCTGGCACCACCAACTCCTCCCCAAACCGCAGCAATAGTTAACACACAGGTGCAGCTGCACTTACATAACATTGGTTTCTCAAGCTGCAACCACACCTTGCTGGATAGAAGCAGGCTGCAGTGATTGACGGTGTCAGCAGTTTGAAGCTGAATATACTCAAGCAGTGTTTTGCCAACTGGTCTGGCTGCAGGACTCACCATCACCCACGACACAAATTGTGGGATTTTTTCTTGTCATATCTAATATTTAATGAAAAAACTGTACAGTTTGAATTAGGGTGGTGCAAAATAAGTAAATGGGTCAAGTTTAATATCATTTCAAATATAATTTCATGATCAAGGCTGCACGTTGGACAAGTGGTTAGCACGCCCGACTCACAACTAGGAGATCCGAGATCAATTCCACCCTCTGCCATTTCTGTGTGGTTATCTCCGGTTTCCTCCCACATTCCAAAAACATGCTAGGTTAATTGGCGACTCCAAATTGTCCATAGGTATGAATGTGAGTGTGAATGGTTGTTTGGCTATATGTGCCCTGTGATTGGCTGGCGACCAGTCCAGGGTGTACCCCGCCTCTCGCCTGAAGACAGCTGGGATAGGCTCCAGCAGCCCCCGCGACCCTCGTGAGGATAAGCGGTAGAAAATGAATGAATTAATATCTTACAATACTAATCAATTACGGAATAATAAAGAAATATCTGGGAAAGGCTGCCAGATTGGGAAAATTGTCATTTGACTGTACAACAAATATATTTAATGTTCTAAAAACAAAACGACACATTTGAACACTAATAATAATCCATTTACCTGAGTGTACAGGTGCTGCAAAGTTGTGGAAGTCCTGAGCTGGCGCGTTCGATCATCTCTCCCCACCTCTCCAAAGACGCTGTTGACTTCTTGCGCGGTCACCTGACCCCAAAAGAAGCCACCATCTTTGAGCTTCTTGGGGAAGGCTGGACCAAACCAAGGTTTTTAGTCAATATTGTACTCATGTTTAATAAATATGTATGTTTAGTCACGTTTAGAATAAACATTCTTGTTTATTCACTCATTCAGAGCTGAATGGCCGAGGGATCAGTGTGCTCCTCCTTACTATCCCAAGTTCCGCAATGGTTGGGAACCTCCAGCTGAGCTCTTCAAGTCGGCCCCATGGGAAACAGAGGGTCCCAATGGGCCTCTGGGTTCCCCCATCAGCCCTGACTACAGGAAGCACTCAGCTGAAGATGTAAGAATACAAGAGTGGATTATGGGTGAATGCATGGGATGTAATGAATGAATATGGGAATACAATCTTAAATGTACATCTAAAAGTGATAACAATTTATTTGGTTTTGCAGTTTTATGGAACACATTCCTCAAACTCATCCAATGGGTAAGAAATGAAGTCCTTTACAGATTTCATAAATGTAAACCAACATAGGCGAGGCAACTAATGTACAGTACATCTTATCTCTCAATAGATCATATAATGGGATGCCCCCCACCCGAAAATATGCCAAAATCCGCTACCACTTTGTAGCGCGGAATGCCAACGAGCTGTCAGTGCTGCAGGATGAAATTCTAGAGGTAATAATGGTGGCATTTCCACATTGTGCATGTCTACATAGAACCACTGTAATTATACAATGTCGGCACTGTTTCTGTCAGGCAGCATAGCTAAATTGTGAGAGGTGTGTCTCTCAGGTGATAGAGGATGACAAACAGTGGTGGAAACTACGGAATCGTAGCGGCCAAGCAGGCTACGTCCCCTACAACATCCTGGATGTTGTCAAGATAGAAGAGCCTGATGGCATTTACAGCCAGGTAACTTGGAACAAACACACCTGAACCTGTATTTATTGCTCATATTCCATTTGCTTAGAACTTTTTATTGCCTGTAAAATGTAGCATTCGGTGCATCTAATGAGGTACGATCTAATGAGATCCAATGCAGCCGTTGTATGAACTGTCACTGTAAAAGTGGTGCTAATTATAATTATTATGTTGATTATTGTGGTGTACAATGGCACTGCATTATATTGACAGATGTTTCCATTATTTTGCCACTCATAACCGAATAAGATAACCAAGATATTACAAAGATCTTCTACCGTAAGAAGGATCTTGTGACTGTATACACAACAGCAAATCACAGTAACATTCATTCATTAATTAATTTTCTACCGCTTTTCCTCACGAGGGTCGCGGGGATGCTGGAGCCTATCCCAGCTGTCTTCGGGCGAGAGGCGGGGTACACCATGGACAGCCAATCACAGGGCACATATAGACAAACAACCATTCACACTCACATTCATACCTATGGACAATTAACCTAGCATGTTTTTGGAATGTGGGAGGAAACCGGAGTACCTGGAGAAAACCCACGCATGCACGGGGAGAACATGCAAACTCCACACAGAGATGGCCGAGGGTGGAATTGAACCCTGGTCTTCTAGCTGTGAGGTCTGCGCGCTAACCACTCGACCACCGTGCCGCCTCATAGTAACATGTTTATGGATTTTGCAACATGACTGCACATGTATTTAGCACATATTTCAGACCATCAGAGTAGCACCAAATCAGTAGTTAATGAAGCAAAATGATGTCTATTTGCAGCATGGCTATAGTGCATCATCCCCAGGTTCCCTCAGCCCAAGTGATAGTTTCAGCAAAGGTCGACACAAAGACAAAAGTGAGTAATGTCCCAAAATTCAATTTGACTTAAACCAACAGACACTCATGTCTTCCGTATGTGTCCCTACATGTTTCAGTGATGGATGAGGTCAACAATGAGCTTCTCATGATGATCACCGCTAACAAAAGCCAGCCACCCACCAGGAAGTTTCGTGTGGAGCGAGCAGCCGCCAGTCAAGTGCCACTCACCTACAACTCCAGTCCAGAACAAGTCAAGACTTGGCTCAGCGAAAAGGGATTTTCTAAGCCGTACGTCTTCTGCAGCACTCGTGCAACACGAAAACTTAACAATGTTTTAAATTACTCTTACCTTGTTGACCATCCGAAAACAGGACAGTGGAATGTTTGGGCATCCTGACTGGAGCTCAGCTCTTTTCTCTCAACAAAGATGAGCTGAAGGCGGTGTGTGGTGACGAAGGTGGTCGCGTCTACTGTCAGATCACTGTGCAGAAAACACAAATAGAGGTCAGTCATTGAAATCCGGGCGTAGCCTTTAGCCATAGCCAAAAAATACCACACTATTTCATTCATCCATCCATCCATTTTCTGCACCGCTTAATCTCTTGAGGGTCACAGGTATGCTGGAGCCTATCCCAGCTGTCTTCGGGCGAGAGGCGGGGTACACCCTGGATTGGTCGCCAGCCAATCACAGGGCACATATAGACAAACAACCATTCACACTCACATTCATACCTATGGACAATACTAATGTAATTAAAAATATACAACTGGCTATCCAATTATAAGCTGTTTCCTAAAAATATCTTTTTACAAAATAATGTTGTTTTGATCATTGGTGAGGTAGTGAGTGCTATGCTGAAACAAGATGTTTTTAATTTCAGAGTAATTACACAGTAATTGCACAGTAATTTGCTGTTTCCTCTTGTGGAGCATAATCCTAACGACAGTAGCTCTAAGATACAGAATGATTTTGTGGATGACAGTATTTTGCTCCATTACTTAACTGTGTTGTGGCATCTTTGCAGAAGACGAATGGGGACTCTGAGCTTCAGGAGATCATGAAACGCAGACAGGAGCGTATTGACTCAGGCAGCACAGACTGAAGCTTCACAACATCCTCCCTTACAATTTCATAATCAATCTGCTGCATTAGGACATACATAACAGAGCATATTCACATGTTGTACACATTTTAATTGTATATTTATTTTCTATCTCTCAATGTGGATGTATTCAAACTAATTTGTTGTCGCTAATGTTTCAATGTGTGTGGACAAACAAATGTCTTATGTACAGTTTTATGTGTGTGTGTGTGTGTGTGTGTGTGTGGGACATGCATGTGCAGTACAGTATGTGATTGTAGAAGCATTGTGGTCCATGTTGATGCTTTTTTTGTCCATATCGCTAATGGTACAGTTTACTTTGAACATGCAAACAATTTACATAGCAGTACATCACGTTTACACTTGCACAATTCAACATGTCTGAGAAGTAATATTGCAGCTGTTAAGTAAATAGGAGCTTGTTGCATAATTTGTGCCAGGATGTTTGACATTTTCTGCGATGTAGCCAATGATTTGAATATTAGTGTTTACAGTGGGAATACATGAAACACTGCTAACAGAAATATTATCATCCTTCTTATTATTATTATCCCTTTTGACAACCTGACTTAGTGTTGACTAAGGATGTATTATGTCTATGTTGTCCAAGTGTTGCAGAGTGGACAGGAAGGGTCAGGGTTGCCACAATTACCCTTTTTGTTTTTTGTGAAAGTTAAAATACGGGAAATTTACAGGAAATTAATAAAGCGGTAAACCAAGCGTTGACAGGTGTGACCCAAATTCAAGTCCATAATCACAGAGAAATGTACAACAATTCTGAATGGAGTGTAAAATCTTGTGAAATTGTGGTTATCATTGTTGTGTTGTATTTAGGGAACCAAAATATCAAAATACATTTTCCCAAAACTGGACTAAAATGGACTGTACATATGATGCAAAATGACCTGATTAAAAGTTGGTAAATGTGTGATACCAAATAGTAGTCTTCATGTTTTTCACTGAATAAATAGTATAACTAAAGGTAGACAAAATGCATTTAAGAGACTAACAATAATGACACACATTTAACACTAAACAGTATTTAAAATAATTTTCAAACCACCTTGTTATATTATTTACAAACAATTAGTGGCATTATGTTGTTTGTGTCTCCAACTCGAATCAGTCAGTCACATAAGCTGCAAATAACAGCAAAACAAGTATATGAAAAGCTCGGGATGAAAAACAGAGTCCATTATATTCATTCAAAATACATTAGTGGGCTGCAATATTACATTGATTGTTGATTACATATAGTGACGAAATTGTCACATTCAATTGTTGTTCCATGGAGTAGGACAGGAGGAGTAATGCTAAGCATGTGCAACTTGTTAGCTGTCTTTGTTGGTATGGACAGCAAAAACAATGTGATTTGACCAGAACAGTAATAATAATTTACAATGAACAAATCAATCAATCACATATCCTTAAATGCAAGAATACAATCATTTATAAAGATACGCGTCAAGCCAGAGTTCCCCCGATGTTTTCAATGACCTGGAAAAAGAAGTTTTTTCTATCATTAATTATTATTTAGAAAATGCACGTGGGAATTAGTATCAGACTTACTTGATGACATCAGCCAGGCCTTGCCTCAGGGACTTCACTTGGTAAGGAATCTTGTGTTTTTTACAGAGAGCATGCACCAGCGGCGCCACCCGGTGGAAGTTGTGACGCGGCATTGTTGGGAAAAGACTTGCAACATAGAAAAGACACTTCATTCAATCCTTTTAATGAATATATACCTTGTATGACTCACTGGTGTTCAATCTGGAAGTTGAGATGTCCACTGAACCAGTCATTGAAGAAGGACTTCTCGATGTTGCAGGTGGCTTGTAGCTACATCCCATAAGAAACATGATGAGCATGATGCAGCAAGTGGAGGTGATGTTGATTTCTCAGCAGGTACCTGCATGGTGAGCCAGTCCTGATGCTTCTCATGGTCGATATCCATTGGCAGGTGATTCATCTGAGTCACCCACACAAACCAGTGGCTCTCCAGAAACCTGTCAAACACAGAAACACAGCTCAAGTATTTTACTATGTCATACAATCCAGATTTTAGTGCATTTTATTTTACATGAATGAATGAATGAATGAACCTATTCTAGGCAAATAAACGCCTAGTTCAGACTACAAATTGGGAGGTGAGCAGTAGTGGCCTCTGCAGGCAAATGTGGTAATTACAGGACCCAGGCTATTATTACTGTTCCAAAATTCGGGCCTCGGGTATGCTGGAGCCTATCCCAGCTGTCTTTGGGCAAGAGGTGGGGTACACCCCAGACTGGTCGCCAGCCAATCACAGGACACATATAGACAAACAACCATTCACACTCACATTCATACCTATGGACAATTTGGAGTCGCTAATTAACCTAACATGGTTTTGAAATGTGGGAGGAAACCGGAGTACCCGGAGAAAACCCACGGATGCACTGGGAGAACATGCAAATTCCACACAGAAATGCCCAAGCGCAGAATCTAAGTGTTTAAGATGAATAATGACATTTGAAGAGCTGTCATGTAAGGCCTTGTCAGCACAGTATGTTGCTTTTGCTAGCTACTAAATAGTTTTCTTAATGTAATTAAAGCTTCCTTTAGGAGAGCTTCAGGCTTCAATACTACTGATGATTTAAAGTCATGGCACCCAGTGGCTACAGTACATTAACTGGCCATAAAACAAGTCCTTTTAAAAAGCGTGACCCTCATTGAGTGACTAAATCACTTACCTGACAAAGATGATGAGCACTATTGAGCCCAGAAGACCATAAAGGGGAACATAACAGCTGAAGTAGCGAAGGTAGTAAGACACTGACCAAGCCATATCCTGAACGAAAAGGAAAGCTGCTTAATGTGATGGTTACAAGGCTCATTGACACTTATTATATATAACCATTATGAAATATTATATTATGCATTTAAAGCAATACAGGACAATGCAGTATTATTGTAGTTTAGCAATGTTACTTGCCAAGGTCTGTGAGTCCATCACAGCTTTTGTCTTGACTCATTGTTAAAGCAATGGGGACCGAAGGCATTATTGTCCGTGTTAAAATCTGCTCTAACTTCATTAATATTTATAGTTTATAATAGTGTGCTAAGAAGTTAACTACCGTTCTAAAATGCTAAATAAAATGCTAACTTGCTAATTACAGTTCTAGAGAGCTAAAATCCTTGCTAGCTAGCTAGTTGACATTGTTTAGCTAACTGATAATTCACATTCTAAAAAGTGAACTTGTATGCTAATTTCCCAACATTGTAAATTGGGTTCTTATGTGTTATATAACATGGTAATTAGCTAGGGTGACCATTGTATCCTTGTTCAAACATATTGGTCCTTTCGTCACATTTCTATGTATCTATTTCTATGTATTTTCCTCCTCCTTCCTTCCCCCTTTCCATAATGGCGCCCCACAGCCGCACCTTGATGATGCACAACGTTTTGTCAACATTGTGGGTGTTGTTGGGGATCAAACTTGCAGACACTCAGCATTTCCGAGTCAGAAAGGTAGTGAACAAACATTTATGTAAATTTGAATGCATTCTGTACAGCATAGGAAGGCACAGAAGAGCTGACAATGATCTACAGTCCCTTATCCAATCAGGATGCACAACACAATGTGTAGGTTCTCCCTTAACCAATCAGGACGCAGATACAACACATGGGTTCACCCTTCACTGGTGGGCTAACTAACAAACATGCCAACTAACTACAACACTTATGAACTAACTACATAGCTAAGCTGCTAATAGGCTATTGTTCTAACGAGCCAATAAACAAAACATGCTAATGAGCCAACTAACTACCGTGCTAATGGGCCAAATAAGTAACCAACAAATGCTAATGACCTTTTTAACTAAAATGCTTGTGAAAGTGAAATAAGGTGCTAATGTAATTTAATAATGTGAAAATCACTCCACCAATGAGCTAATTAACTCATCAATGTGCTAATACGTGAACTAATATTCTCATGAGGTAAGTAAAAGATCCTAATGACTCTAGAAAATATAAGAGAAATGAATGAGAATGAGTATCTTACCACCCAGTCACGTCGAGATATCATACCACGGATTATTTGAATGTGGAAATAAACTGGAATTAACAGTGGCGGTCCAACTAAAAAACACAAAAACTTGTCATTGGTTCATTCTTGACTATGATAGTTATTGGAAAGAATACAAAAGCATACCCAGAAAAAAGTAATGATGCTGATGGTTGTAGGGCATACGTTTGATCTTTTTGGTGCCATACTGTGGAAGACAAGAGTGTTCAGTTAGGATGGTAAATGATAAAGGTGTGGTACTCTATTTGGAGTGTATGTTAAGGTGTGTTTCGGTATTAAGCCTGTATGTTAATGTGTTACTGCATACCAGGGGTGCCCATTACCTTGATTGGGATTGAGGCCCATTGTGTGTCCCCTCCTGATTCATCGTGTGAACACCCCTACTGTATATGGATATTATGTTAAAGTGCACTACTGTATAAGGATTGTGTGTTAAGGAGCGTTACTGTATATAGGCTGTATGGGAAGGTGCATTACTGTCTACTGACTGTATGTTAAGGTGTTTTCTATATATGATCTGTACGTTGAGCATGCCTCCACAGGCTGGGTGGCTCCAACAACAAAGATGCGCAGCATGTTGACATCAGGGTCCTTGCTAAAGACGTTGGGTTTAGCATGATGCTGGAAATGTCGATGATTCCACCAGTTTGCAGAAGCTCCCTAATGCAAAAAAAAGTATTTGATTTCACTTCATTGGATTTGTAAGAACAGATGTGTTACCTTTAAGTGTCCAATGAGAAACTTGTGGGCGATACGATTCCATGTGGACTTTTTGAATACAGACAGGTGACCAAAATCATGCTGCAACCACCCTGCCTGGGACTTAAAGTGGAAATAATAAAGACAAAATTAAGTGTTGCATAAAAAAAGTAATTTGAAAAAAATTACAATTTCAATCAAACTTAAGTGGTCTAACTTTCGGACATGTGCCAACATGTGATGTATCTGTCAGAAAAATAAAAGCACGGCCAACACAGTATGGGTGCATGTTTTGACATACATTCACCATTTTATGTGCAGCGATGCACCATGGTGTGTGCTAATGTATTCACATGAATATACATTAATCAGTAAGATCACATTCCTCCTCTCACCTGTGCAATTGCCAATAAGACAGCACAGAACAGTGTTAGGGGCCAACGGGTGCCCCAGAACCACACCAGCATCCAGGCCAGGATCTCCAGCAGTAGGATGTGAACCAGGTGGGCTAGGAAGAAGACGGGCTGGGCTCGAAACAGACCTTGGTACTCTGCTTGAGCACGTAAAGCCTGGAAGTCCTTTATGACTGTAGCCTAAGAGAATGGAGCACAGAATACTGTACAGATGCATTATTCCGAAGTTACCGCTGCTTAACATCAGTTTATCTTTCTGTTCCCGTACTGTCAAAGCATTAATTCTGCCTAGCAACAAGTGAACAGTAACCAGCAACAATAAATGAGCACTTCTGTTGATCTACTTTTCCTGTACTTGCTATGCCCCTTTTCCACTGCAAGGTACCAGTGGGCCTGAAGGCATCAGTGGGAAGGAGACATGTTAACAACAGTAGTGAAGGAGAACAAATGTCTACTGTATTTACATTTCAGACATGCTAAGAGGTTTATTTTATTCAAGAGGAGACAGAGAGGGAAGCCACATCAAAGTAGAGACTGTGGAGTGTACCGCGGCAGCTTGGAAAAGAAAAGAAGTGTACCATGCAGTGGAAATAGGGCATAGGTTGATAAATGACTGATTTGGTGTTTGTGTCGTTCCTCTTCTATATTAGAACAGCACAGGGAAAAATAGGTCAACAGGTAAGCTAGTGTCACCAAAAAGTGCTAATTAATAATGCAGCAGATTTGTATGTGTTTGTTGTGTTGTAATAATTCTAAAAGTCAAAGATAATTCCTACATTTTTCTGTCTGTCCTGACTGGGCTCTGTCTCCACCAGCTCTCCAACCAGCAGTGGCTTCAGAAAGCGTTGCACAAACTTCTTATCGGAATGAAAAGCAGTGAATGCATCCTGGACACGGGGGGCGTAAACAATGAGAAGATCGTTAATCGGAAATCAAGATATGAGCAAAGCATGTGTACCGTTGCATCCTCTCCAGCATAATGGTGGATGACCTGAAAACCTCCAGGGTGCCGCCTGGCCCACTGTGTGATGTTGTAAACCTTTCGATCAATGACCAACCACTGATCATTCCTGCTGCAGTGTCTCTGGATCTCCTCCCAGGTGTAAACCCTCTTCCCCATCTCCGTCAGCTGGCCACTCATCCTCATTGTCTCTACACAAAACAGCTCAAGTCAACACTCTAAAAAGCCAAATATTCCAAGAAAAAGAAGCAACAAGGAGCTTGCTTGACTTGTTGCTGTGCGCACTAGTTTGTAACATAAGTGAAGAAGGACAAAGAATAGAACAGGCACACAAATAATTCATGCAGAATTGGATATGCAGGTTGGTGATCAGTCGTCTGTGACAAAATGACTAGAAATGCATCTGAAAGCTCTTCTTAATGGATTAAAGGGCACCTATTATGGTCTGCTTTTTCCACTTTTCTGACCTATAGTAAATGCAGTCAGAGCAAACGATGCCAAAGTTTCAGATAATGAGGTTTGCACATTTGGAAGGGAGCCTTGAAATAAGTTTTAGAGAGTTTTTCCTAACACTGACTCCCTGTGACATCACAAGAAGCCCAACTTCTTTATGTGGGCATGCTCTGTAGGCCAGATATGCGCTAGAACTGCCCTCCTGACAGATCTTCTTTGCTCTGGCTCCCAGGATAATCTGAGGCAAGCTCAGGCAGAAGTGGTTGGAGTTGGTGATTCTCAAAAAGAAAAAAATATTTTCATCTGTTTTTGTGAACACAAAGGTGAAATACCGCAAAACTGTTGCTGAAGCCAGAAGCAGTGCGCTCTCGCTGGGAAAGGTGCATTCATTTCAGACACACTATGCCGCTCTGAGTCCGCAGAGGTGTGGAGAACCGCAGCGATGGCCAGGAGACGCCAACTGTGCTCACCGGAAAGGTGCATTAATGTATGTCAAACTTGTACAAACTAAAGTACTTGGGAGTATGACCAATCACAGCGGAGTGGGCATGCTCAGAAGCGGGTCGTGGGTGGAATAAATTAAAACAGACCGTTTTGGAAATCCTAAGGAGATACAGCTGAAATAGGTGGAAGATTCTGGAAGATCTAGAAAGTTTTCTGTGCGGTTTATTGTGTGTGCCACAACTCAATTCAAAGGGCCGAATAATGAGCATAATAGGTCCCCTTTCGCTTAAAAACCATTGATGCAGTGCAGCGCTACACTGCTCACAGTGAAGTGAAGTTAATACTTTTCCAACAATATCAAGATAAACACCATTGTTTTTGTAAAGGCATCATTGTGAGGGTGTAACTTCAGTCATTTCTTTATGTGTAGATAAGAATAAGATCGGATTGTGCCTTTTAGGATTTATGTTAAATAAAGAGCTACGACTTCAAAATAGAGATTGCAATACCGTCTTGTACCAGCAGGAAGTGCAAACGAGCAGCTCAAGCAAACAACTTGTCCTCACGTGACCCTAAAGAACAACATGGTAGCTTTCTCTCATTAATCATTGAAAAAGTAGAACTACCCCTAATATATTAGATGTATATATTTTGGAAATAGCATAAGATACGACATGTTCCACTATTGTGTCATCGCATTACAGTCTGGGTCATTCATTCGCCTCATCAGTCGCAATCACCAGCCTCTCCACCTCTCCTGTCTGTCTAAAGTCAAATGTCCACTGTGTCATTTCAGGGTCGTTTCAAAGTAGTGCAGAAATGTGCAGATCAGCCTTTTGGTCTGCAGCATATCAGCCAGGATTATCCTCAAGCAGCCATGAGGCCTGTCAACCCCCTTCTCCTTGTTTGCATCTAAAGACAGGCCCAATGACCCCAGCAGGTTTGAAATGCTTTTTATTTTAAGTCCTAACTCATTTTCACAGTAATCTGAAACATATCACATTGTACAAAGGTCTCAGTCCGTCACTATAGCTTTTATGGGCTTTTACACAAGAGCCATTGTGACATCATAACACAGCACAAGAGCTCTTAGCAAGGACTTCATTCAATTTAGGTTTTATAAAGATGACAGCATGCAGTTGTCTATTTCATATATTATAATTTTTCTTTAATTGTGTAACATATCTGACAATAAAAACGTAAAGAATAAATGGACGTCACATAATGTTTTCTGATTGTATTCAAATGAACATAGTGAAAATGATTATATATGGTCATGATTCATAAATTTGATGATGTCCCACAAACTTTTGCACTGCATTGTATTTGTGCGCCTGCTTTGTGTCTCAGCTGAAAGTCAAACACGGTTTTTAACTGGTCAATAAAAACCTGTGGAAAAAAAGCACAAGGCATCTTTGGAGGTCTTTTTTCTAACCCAACTATTGCTATACTACTATATGTTATATACTGCTGCATGAGCATATATGTGTATATATATGTCAACCCATAATATATGTAAATTGATTAAATATTTAATCATGATTAATCACGTTTTGTCCTGAGTTGATAAATTTACAATTAATCACAGAAAGAAAAAAAGTTTTTATCTATAATAAGTATGGATGTAAATCTCTTTGTGGTCAATGATTCGATACATTAATTGGTCATTTAATTAGGTACACCTGTACAATCTGGTGGGATCGAAGAGCTATACCAAAGTGCCTGTCTTTTGTAAAGTAGAAATAACAGTAATAAGAAATGATTATTAGTATTGTTAAAAGGTGAGGGAGGGAAAAGAGTTTTTGGAATGAGAAGACACTCCAGTACATCCACACACATACTGTATCCACTCACACTTGACCATGTGATGTGATGCCACATGTTCCAGTTACACAGGGAGGAGGGAGGGGGGAGGCAGCAGTTTGAATGTAAACCTCCTCACTGATGGCGACACCCAGACAACATCGGAACTACAGAGTCAGTACGCTTTGTACTGTTGCTAAAATGTGTATTAGTTCTTCCATCGGGGATCAGACCTTTGAAAGGACCTGGTCCTCTTTCTAATGGCAACTGCATTAACTTCCTTTACGTGCTTTTTTTTTTTTTTGCTGCAGGCCAAGTCATCCAGCAGAGCACACGTAGGGCTCATCATCCAGAGAAGAGCAGGAAGATGGAAATGAGTGACAATTTACCAGGCTAAAGGGCCAGTTTTGTACCTGCCTTAATGGAGCATGTGGATCATGGGACCTTAACCTTAACCACAGAGGAATGCAAAGAGAAGAGAGAAGGGTAAGAACTGCAAAAAGTCAACGCAAAGTTGAGCTCTATACAGTGGACTACCAGCATTACTGTTACTACTACTACTACTATTACTATTATTACTATTACTACTACTACTATTTGCACTATTCTACATTGTGCTAAATGGCTGCAGGATGGCGACGGTTATAGGCCTGAGGCATGATGTGTTTTGCAGCTGCAAGCTCAAAACAAGAGTCTAAGTTAGTCTGTCATCACATCACATGACTCTGCTCTGACTCAAGTCAAGGAGTCAGGGGGCCACAGCATGGGAAACTCCTCCGGGAAGGGCGAGGGAGACGAAGAGGAAGAGGAGATTATGCAAAAGAATAAGAAGAACCAAGATGAGGAAGTTGAAGAGGAGCTTCCGCTCGGTGTGGAGGAGTTGTTGGAGAGTGGGGATCCAGTGTTGGACCTCAGCTACCGTAGATTTAAGCGTTTACCTGCACGGGTTTATGGCCTGACGCACGTAGAGAAGCTCTACGTTTGTGGAAACAGCCTGCGCACTCTTCCTGAAAGCATCGCCCAGCTACAAGGCCTGCGGATCCTTGCCCTGGACTTCAACAAGATGGAGGATGTTCCTCTCGCCATCTGCCAGCTGGCCCACCTCACCCGCCTCTACCTGGGCAGCAACCGCCTCATGACGCTCCCGCCTGAGCTGAAGAACCTGCAGAGTCTGCGCTGTTTGTGGATGGAGAGCAACTACTTCCAGTGGTTCCCCAGAGAGCTGTATGAACTCCCCAACCTCAGGTCTCTGCAAATGGGAGACAACCGGCTCAAGACCTTGCCTCCTGACCTGACCCGCATGGAGACTCTGAGGGGACTGTGGCTCTATGGGAATCGCTTCCAAACCTTCCCAAAAGTCCTCCTAAGCATGGACAGCTTGGAAATCCTGGACCTGGACCGCAACAAGATAACCGAGTTCCCCAGCTTGAAGCGCCTCAGATCCCTTCGCCTCTTCTCCTATGACCACAATCCTGTCAAGGAGCCTCCTAAAGTGGGCGAGGAGGTGACAGTAGTTGGGGAAGGTGCTGCAGAGTTCTTGGAGGAGCGTGAGGCCAGGAAGGAGAGGCAACGGAAGGCTGAGGAGCAAGAGGCAGAGGAGTCAGCTATGGCGGGAGAGGAGCCCGTCATTCACGGCATCTTGAAGAACAGCAGCTCCAACCGACCATCAAGCGAGGTGGACCTCAAGGAAGAGGAAGACATTAGCGCCCCAATGGCAGAATACGATGGCGGTGAGTTGGAGTATGACGAAGAAGCGTTTGAGTATGAGACGGAAGAGCTGATCTGTGAGGGAGAGGGATTTGAGTATGAAGGAGAGGAGCTGGAGTATGACAGGGCTCACATGGACTATGAGTATGAGGAGGAGATGGAGTCCAAGGAAGAGGCATAACAGACTGAGATGATCTGCAGGCTGGTGGCCCACCAGATGCATTTATCTTATCTTTAACTCTGCTGCTAATTAAAAAATTCTCATTAACTGTGAAAATGAAAAGTTTCATCTCGGCCCTCTGTCAATCAGAGCAGGACTCGAAAAGAGTGTGTGTGGATATGTGTGTGTGTGAGTACAGTATTATTAAATTGCCACCCACCTGTTGAAGTCGGTGTATGTCATTCCTGGTAAAAGAAGGCTAACCACTAATCAATACACTTTGGGGAGGTATTGTTTTACATTACATTATTTAATTAATTTTATTGAAAAACCCTTAACAATCCAATTACAATGTTAAATACTTATATTATACTCATAATACTTCAATTAAACTGTATTGCTTTTGATGTGGTGTACTTGCATTTTATCATTACATTAATGAAAAATATGATAAGCACATCTCTAGCATATATATGTCATCATGTTTCGTATCTGTTTTATGTACCGAGTGGTGCAGCCATGTAAAAGTGCATGTTGGATTTAGAGATACAAAATATTTATGTCGTTCTAAACACACGAGTCACTTCCCAGTGTCAGCGTTGTGTAAGCAGTCCTGTGAGGCCGTCCAAACATTATTGGATGTTGTCTCATAACCATAAAAGGCTGGTCCACATGGAGGGATGGTTTCAAACATGAGATTTTGTATTTTAATCACTAAGCTGCACCTTCTTGTAGGTCACAGCCTTAGCTCCGTCATCAACTTTGTGTACTGTACTATGCCCACCCCCCCCCCCCCTCCACTTTGACGACACCCTTGTGTCCACACCTCCTCCACCTGTGTCTCTGAACGTGAACATGTCCTTCCTCTCATCTCAGCGAGTCATTATTCATGTAGGGCTCGAAGTGTAACGCAATCCTCGCATCTTTTTTCACTTCTCATTGAAAGAGTGAAATATTCATCCCCCACGCTGAAATATTCATGCAGCCGCATACTCTCATATGTCTGTCTTTCTTCGCCGCTAGTGTTCACGAGCACACTCAATCTGGTGATTTCTTTACGTCAGTTGCAATATTTAACATCCGAGGAGCACAACATGTTACACATTAAAGGGGAGGTGCATTTGTTTTTATTTTTGCCCATTATTCATACTCACACTACATGCGTCTAGCTATGACATTTTTTTTTGTTGGGTTGAGTCATAGTACTATATTGACACAAATATATGTTTGTTTGTTTTTTACTAGAAAAAAAGGTCTGAAAAGACAGGTCATCTAAGGTACATATATACAATAGGTGGCGCCCAAAATTGACTGGTTCCTGCCGGCCTGTGTCTGTCAGCAGCACAAAATAGATGCTTTCACTGTTGAGTCCCCAAATACCAAAAACCTCCCTCACAACGTCAGCAAAAAGTGGCTATATTTGTCACTAGTCAAAAATTGTTTGGAATGTCGCCAGATCTAATGACTAAATCGCCAAGTTGGCAGTTGATTAGGAGGGAACCCACAGCACAGCAGACAACACACAAATATAGAGCCATAACAGTCCTTATTTGCTATGGGAGAACCACCCCATTCTGTTCTGAATCCTGATTGGCTGCACACAATTGTCAACCAATCTCCTTTGTGCCGTCCCTAGCAAACTACCTTACCACATCAGCTACGTGCTAACCGCCAATGAGCAACAGAAGAAGCAGCTAAACCGCCTAAATTCGGTTCAAGGAGTAGGATGATGGCAGGAAGAATATGTTTAACAAGGATACAAAAACGCTATGGCCACACCAGGGCGAACCATGACCCAAGCAGTGAATATGGTCAGTAACTTCAAAACTTATTGTGTCCAATTGACTAAATTGACATTAAAATTCAAACGAAATTAGAACTGTTTAGTGCCTGTCTGAGACACGTGTATAAAGTGTGTTGTGAGGGGATGTACAGCCTTTAAACATTTATAATAATAGTGACCAAATTAATCTGGCTGCTTCACAGATTTCACTTATGGTATCCCCTGCGATAAACAAGGGAAGACTGTTAACAGTATATATATATATATTATTAGATCCACATGAATCCCTTATGTGTACAGACAGTACAAGTCTCTATTTGACTTTTGAGTGTATGATGTAACACCAGTGCATTTCTTTCACCCTCAGTATAGCGGGACGACACATGGCAGTAAAGAAAACACAAGCTCAGTCCGGGTTCAGCTAAACAGCCACAGACAGTCTGTGGGAATCTGTGTCTGTATTTCGTTTACCCTCCTCTCATCGGTCTGTATGTAGGTCAGTAAACACAAGCAAATGGCTCCCTTGCTTTACATTATTGTATGGCTGCATTCTGACCTGACAGCCCCACTGCACAATATAATGTCCTCAATTACAAGGATCATATTGTTATCATTTGTGACACAGCATAGGTTTGCTTTCTGTTGACTGTCCACCATAAGAGGATCATGAAGGTTGTTGGTGGGCAGTCCTGGCCTCTCAGTCATCACCACTGTCCCCTCTTGCTCAGCCATGTGAGACCACAGTAATGGAAACGTCACTAGAAACACTGATGGATGACAAAATCCTCAGCGCACACAACTAGGGCTGTAAGCACAAATATAAGAAGCAAACAATGTCTCCACGGCGTTCCTTTAAATTTAATGGAACACAACTCAACTGGAAGTTCTGAAAAGATGTGACTCGCAGTGGATAGTCAATAATGTAATGCTTCTCTTGTTAAATGAGTGCAGAAGAGGTTATGTGAACGCATTTCAGATACTCTGACTTGGGAATAATTGGAAAAAAAACATACAGTATCTCCCTGAACCATCTTAACAATATCCACTAGGTGCTATACACAATTACAAAGTAAAACCACAATAATAACCATACATTACATATCATGCATTAGATGAGTGATTGTGTCAAGGGATTCAACCAATATCTCAATGCATCGGTGCTAGCCTATTATACAAGGAGCGTCCTGCAATTTACGTCATCTTATAAAATTATAATTATGGGTGTCTCCAGCAACAAGATTAATTGAATTCAACAGGCAGTTCCGGAAAGCAACCACTGGAGGGCAGTGTGACGCCACAATGACAGTAATGAATACACTCTTGGTTATGTAAAAAAAAAAATGATGGATGGCTTGAAATTTACATTGACATCTTGATAAAAAACGTCCTGCAGAGATATGATGATAACTTCCACCTCTTTTAGCAGAAGAAAATGTCCAGACACCATCTGTATAGATGCATCTACATGCAAATCACATTATAATGTGAGACACCCGCTGGTGTTTTAAGGACTTAAATTCGAGGAAAAAAGAACAGTGAGCAGCTCAGCGTGATCGTTCAGACAATCTAATTCCCTCCTTCTTCCAAATTAATTCATCCAAGTAGAATACTCCTGAAACTATTACAGCGAGCTGCTTTAATGCTTCTGTGTGAAATCTAACATGGACAAATCACAGCATGACAACTTCACTGAGACTTGACTAGACAAGCAAGCCTCTGTGGCACAGTCTGACTTTGTTTCTCTATGACAGCCTGCTCATCCTTTGCATTCGTCCATCAGAAAATGTGACAGTGATTCTCACACCCATTCCACACCTATCTTTTCATTCTCCTTGGACTCCTTCCTCCTTGCATTTCCTTTTTTCCTCATGCAGCATCCTCACCTCTGTCACGTCACTTTTTTGCTCCTCTTCCTCCCTCCCATCTGTCCAAGGCTGCCAGTCTGCAGGGCCTATCTTTACCAAGCTGTTGCTTTCATTGCAGTCCCACTGCTTTTTTTTTTTTTTGGCTTGACATGCTGTCATGCCAAGACTGGAGCGTTTCATTATCCCCCAACCCCCCCCAAAAAATAACTTCAGGGAAACGCCTGCATCATTGAAAGTGACAGTCTCATTTCCTCCTTCTTTTCTCTTAAACACAATGTGCATATCACTGGCATATTTCTAATTATACCTTCATGTGGGTTCATATGACTGGAGTAGGGCAGGCAGATGAGTTGGGTTCCAGTTAAAGTCACAGCAGTGCTCTGGCACCTGCTGCTGTTACACGTGAATGTAGCCATCTGTATTTGCTGTGACTTGCATGGTGCATCCTTTCAATAAAAGCTAAAATAAATATCCATCAATATACACTCACTTGCCAAAACCTGTACAAGAAAACCACCACAACATATACCACTAGGTATCATAAAGGTACCAGAAAGAAAACACAAATAACTGTCAACATGGTTATTTGTGAATAAATAAATAGAATATAAGTCTTACGTGTTGACATAATTTGAACATGTTACATTACCTCCAAATTGTCCATAGGTATGAATGTGAGTGTGAATGGTTGTTTGTCTATATGTGCCCTGTGATTGGCTGGTGATCAGTCCAGGGTGTACACCGCCTCTCGCCCAAAGACAGCTGGGATAAGCTCCAGCACCCCCGCGACCCTCGTGAGGATAAGTGGTAGAAAATTAATGAATGAATGAATTAATGTTACATTAGTTGACTATTGGTAATGACTATTTTGTTGAAACAAAATGATTAAAATACATTTGGCATTACTTTGCATATCGCAGTATTTGTCTTATATTGTGTTTACAGTCGTCCCTCGTTTGGAGCAGTTAATTGGACCTGGCCACATGAAATTAATTTCTGCACTATAGGATTCAATGTTAATAAATGGAATACTTACACTAGTAGTGAGGGCATAGACTTTGTACGTTTTTTTAATCATTATCAGAGCCCTATTGACATGAACTAACACCCCTATAGTCACCTTTACACTCCTATTATTCATTGTTTACAACACATTGTAACTCTTATGCTGCAGGGACTCGAGACAGATGCTAGTTAGAAGACAGTTAGCTCGCTAGCTTATTAGCCTCATTTACATATTTCTTTGAAACTTACCACTTCCACACATGATTGGAGGAAATGGGTTTTGACTCTGTGATGTCGGACATGGCATGGCTGACTTCCTGCACTGTTAAAATAATGTAATGTAAGGTAAGGTAATATCTCAACTAATAGACCATAGTCTACCACAATATAGCAGTCATTTCTTAATCATTTGCTGAGAAAACACGATAATCCCGATATTGTGAAAGACGACTGATATGTGAAATGCATCCAGAGATGAGACCTGACAGTTTAAGGGAAGAGCTGCAGCCTATATTGCCATTAGTTAATGTTAATATCATTATCTCGTTATAAAGATGTGCTGGACAATATCGGTATATCTGAGTAAGAAAGCCAATGGCATCTCCAATCTTGAGATTCTGGCACACTGTGGGGAATACCCAATGATGATTTTGACGAATAATCCTATCACAACCAGACTTAAAGCTTGGCAAAGAACAACAATTAAAGCAATTACACTAGCTACCTGCCAGAGAAGACTAGTCTGCTATGATGCATTATCACAAATTGTGTTTCAATGCCAATGTAATCATATCATATACAAGTGTACCTAATGATGTGGGCAGTGAAAATGAGGGTGCAACAGTTTGCACTTGAGACAACAGCAAGATGGCTTCAAAGATGAGAAAGGGTGGGTGCTCTGTTCTAAAAATAGATGGAGGTGATGCAAGCGAGGCTCTCCTGTTGAGTAGCTAAGCGTTTTGGCTCGCCCGCAGCCGTTTGCTTTAGTTCAGAGAGGGATTGACGCTCGAACCCAGGCTCCAGCAGCCGTACCTTGTGTCCTGGCCCAGCTGTCGTGTCCGCAGAAGCTGGCTGTATTTGAGCCATGGGGTGGATGATATTTAAAGGAACATAAAGAGACAGCTGAGAAGACCCTGCTTTGTGTGTCAGCTCTCTGAGGCGCTTTCTCTCTGCCTCGCTGCACCACTGTTCACTCTCTTATCTCCTTCCTGCTTCATTTGGACTTCTACACTTTAATTGGCCAATCTGGCACATACAGCCTGGAGTCAAATACACTCCAATATTTTCTGCCAGCCCTGGAACGGAGTGAGAGCAATTCAACATGAAGGCCTCAGTGTGAGCTCAGTTGCAATGCAGTTCTACACCACTTCAAACCCCAAGTATATAATACATGTGCACCACATCATACATTCATAACTACAATAAAAAAAACAATTAATTAACACCTCTGTGACAAGTTGAAACAGTAATTCCTTCTTTATTGTGGTTAATTGGTTCCAGACCTATGAATTTCCATCTTAAAGTGGAATATTTTTGTGGTTATAACATAGAAAACCTGTTCATGACCTTCTAAATACAGTCTTAACATTATGAGAACCCTCTAGACACAAAATAACACACCCTATATACCCAATATAGTAGACCAGTGGTCAAACATCTTTGACATATTATTAAATATATTATGACATTATATTAAAAATAGCAGAACTGGAGGTAGCAGAGATGAGGATGCTGAGATTCTCATTGGGAGTGACCAGGATGGATAGGATCAGGAACAAGTACATCAGAGGGACATTACATGTTAGAGATAAAGTCAGAGAGGCCAGACTGAGATGGTTGGGACATGACCAGAGGAGAGATAGTGAATATATTGGTAGAAGGATGCTGCGTTTAGAGCTGCCAGGTAGGAGGCGTAGAGGAAGACCAAAGAGGAGGTTTATGGATGAAGTGGTTGGTAGTTGGTGTGAGAGAGACAGATGCAGACAGGGTTAGATGGAGGAGATTGATTTGCAGGGGTCGAAAAGCCCAAAGAGAAAGACGAAGAAGAAGAAGATGCCATAGACGCCCGACACTGCTCCCTATTTTGTGGAAAAATATGGACTAACAGTAGGGACATGACGCATTAACTAAAAATCCTACAAAAGTTTTCCGTGCCTGATTCCACATGTCTCGTTTCCGTGCGGTGTGTCAAGAACAACCCAAGCTTTAGTCTCAATCTGCATCACACATGATGTGTTCAAGGATCACCGAAGAAAGTGGTCGCAACGCCAGAAGAAGACACATTATTCATGAAAGCATAAATGTACTTCTGCATGCAACTAGTCAGTGCATCCAGTCAATAAACCAATGAGAAAAGTCACTAATTAGTCACAGCACCACATGGGAAGGCCAGCTCTAATTTAGAACACAATATCAATCATCTTAAAAAATCTTCAAGATTCAATGCACAACATCATCATCAAAATGATTTATTTGTTCATCTAACGCACATAGAACAATGATCAACTTCATGCTGTCACCTTTCTTCTGCACTGTACTACCGGCTGTGGCTATTCACATGAGGCGTTGGAGCGCAAATCTCAGTGTTCAGTGCTAATGTTGTCAAACCTTTTTACATTTGTTTTTACATACCACCTATGGCAATCTGCATAGCCTTTGGGGTACGCGGACCCCACTTTGGGAACCTAGGTTTTGGACATAATAATAGAAAACAAGCCATTTAAAACATAATGCTCGTGTGTATTTGTATAAATGTGTACTGGTGCTATGGGGAGCTGAGTGACGGGTGGACAGGAAGTGAGGGTTCAGAGTGGAGTTTTAGCTTGGCCTGATTTACAGCTACAATGATGAGAGGTTTTTATCAGGGATTATTACACCTGCTGTGTGATAATTCAAACCTGCAATCAAGGGCTGTTGTTCCATAATGGTGTGTCGGTCCTGAACGAACGAGTCAAAAGAACTAGTTCTTTTTTGTGAACGGAATGAACAAGATCACTGCCCCTAAAATACCAGTTCAGTCTGTTCAGTTGCAAATGCATTTTTGTGATTGGCTGGAGAGTCAGTTCACCGTTCCTTTTGCAGGGCGGGACTGTCTACGTGCTTGCCTGTCTTATCCTATCGTCGCGCCTTGCTCTGTGGGTGGGTGGGGTTAGCTGACTGAAAGACCGAGACGGAGAGATTGACCGACACTATCGGTGA
Source organism: Doryrhamphus excisus (assembly GCF_037039965.1). Lineage (NCBI taxonomy): Eukaryota > Metazoa > Chordata > Actinopteri > Syngnathiformes > Syngnathidae > Doryrhamphus > Doryrhamphus excisus. The sequence goes on along the minus strand of NC_136357.1, from coordinate 7,417,130 downwards.
CCTCGTTCATTCCGTTCACAAAAAAGGACTAGTTGTTTTGACCCATTCATTCATGACCGACACATCACTATTCATCACGTGTTGTTACGCTGTTGAGTCGGAACGAACGTGAACATGAGTGAATGGACTGACCAATTGACCCGAAATGAACGGATCATTTTACTGAATGAACCAGAATGATCCAGTTCACTGAAATGAACGGTTTTGCCCACCACTATTGTTCCAGTCGTAAAATCTTTAATTCTTTTAAATGTCTTATATTTGTATTTTGTTAATTTTCAAGCCATTTTTATGCTTGAAAATGCTTCATTTAGATCAAATCCGATTGCGTCCTAAAACTTGTTTAACAGTACTCTGTATGCTATACTGAATGAATTTGTTTATTTTGTCAGACTTTTGTGCAAAAATGAGCTCTTAATTGTGACATAAAATATTCAAAAAGTATAATCAATGTCTCCAACATAATCATCACTCATAGAGCAAAGTTTATGATCATAATCATTACACACAAGCACCCGCCACAATAAATAACAAGCATGGGTGTAATTAAAATGCAATTAGTTGGACGTTACATTCAAAATAGCTCAACAGTATGAAAAACAACTCACCTCAGGCTCCTCCCTTTGAGATCATACGACTGTGGCAAGTCACATTTCTTGATTGGGGCACTTTCACTAGAAATAAAATGAAATTTAAAAAATGACTTCCAAACAGATTAGGAAGAGTCGAGGGGGATCCAGGCAGGAAATAAGACATTTAGATGTCAAAACAAGTATGTGAAGCTCCCACTAACTTGACAAGACTAAATCTTTTTCAATGACTTTCAGAGACATGTGCATTGGAGTGTAAATGCAGTGTGCTGGGTTGAACCTGAAACACACACATGCAGTACCAATGTGAGTATAAATGCGATACACATGAGCGGTATGAACAATGCATGAGCTCATTAAGCTACATGGGCAAATCTGACATCTTGTTTGGAAACAGAATGGAAAATTCCATCACAGTGTTACGGTCACTATGTCGCTGACTAATGTGTTGCTCGGAGCAACACGTTTTCTATTAGCCTCCAATGCAAAAACAAGGCCTGCGAGTGGCCATCGTTATCACTAACAAAGCACACGCTTAATCAGTGTTGACATTAGTTTGTAATTATTCATATGGTAGTGTTATTACCCTGCATGTTCAAGGAGGACCATTTTGACTAAGAGTTAAAAGACAGGCATGTCAATGTGCATGCCCTGTGATTGGCTGGAGACCAGTCCAGAGTGTATCCCGCCTCTCGCCTGACTTCAGCTGGTATAGGCTCCAGCATACCCCTGCGACTCTAGTGAGGGAAAGCTGCATAGAAAATGAATGTATGTCAATGTACTCTTGCTCACGTTTAACATGTGACAAAAATCGTATTAAAGCTCCTTAACAATGGGATTGACGTGCACATCCACAACGTTTATGTCTTTCGCAACATCCCTTGTGTTATTTGGCCCCCAACTCCTCCACTTCCTCCTTAGCTATAGCCAAACTCTGCCCTTCTTTGTCCCCTCAGCCTGTTCTTTGATGGTTTTCCCACACCCTGCTCCTCCTGTGCATCCGATGTCAGCATCCAATGTCACAAAGTAGGCGGACATGAAAGTTCTCCAGCCAACCTCTCAAAGCAGTCTTCCTCCAAGTCTGCATACTTTGCACTTGGCTGCTCATTTGCTCTCTATACCTTCTTCCCGACGACAGTGAGCTCAAGAACTATTTTAAAAAATATTTCTCTCCATGACCGATGTGTTTTTTAGTCGGTCTAACAATATCTCACATGAAGAGAACCTCATATTTCAGCCTCATATATCATATATACTATATATATATATACCTACTATAGCGAAGAGAGGCCTGCCATCAATGATTGGTGGTCCTCAGCTGATGACCAACATAAGAATGTGACAACAGCAGGTAGACCGTAAACCTGGATTTTCTTAAGTTAGCATCAGTGGGCACAAAATAAAATTAACAGTAAAGCTAATGTCAAAACATTTTTTGGAGTTTACCTTCATGAAAACCTTTAATGTTAAGCTGGTGAAACCATGTTTTTGTTGAATTGTATTCATTGTTGTGCTGAAAAGGATTTCTTTTTAAGTGAACTGCACAATAGATATAACAGTTTTTTTTACAAGTTTCCAGGTATGCAGTGCATAAAAAGGTTGGTCTATGGCTTTTATTTGTGTTGGCATGCAGACATGTTGTTTAGACCAAGGGTCAATTAAATATTAACACTGTATAGATTTAATTGATTTCATTAATTTGTTTTCAATAATAAATCAAATCCACTCACAGTTTAACGAGCTAAAAACTTCCTCCATTGAGACTGGCACCGCTTTTGTCTTCATTTTTACGTTTCAAAAACGTATCCATTGCTAGCTGTAGTTGTTGAATGTCTTCTTCCGATCTTCTGCGAGCTTGTTAAACAACTGACTGAGACATTACCACCACCATCTGGTCGGAAGCTGCACTGCAACTGAGCATCCCATGGATTACATACAGTAGCATAGCAGCTAGCCTATATATGGTGTCTACAGTTGATACTGGTGCAAAACTCAAAGTTCTTTTGCGGCCCTATAGGTGGCGCTTGAGGCCCAAGTTTAGTTAAGAATCACTGGTTTAGACAAGGTAACCAAAAAATACCATTAAATCAGGACAATTTACAACTATATTAGAAGACGCTGCTGTTTTAACAAAGCCAATGAATCCCAGCAGTCCAAAGTAGTAAAAATGATTCTTTAATGTGGAACAAAATCAGAGCTCAGCTCCATGGCTCAATCCGCCCATCACACTCTGTAACACTGATGGGAGGAGGAGAACGACAACAACCAGTAAGATCACAGTCTGCTCGGCCAAAAAACAGGAGAGGCTGAAAAAAAAAACATGGAACGCCAAACCAAAGTGCTACTGGGTTGTGACCTTCAGACGCCCCCACTCTTTGCTCCTTGATCCATGATGGGACACACAGCAAGCCGCCACTCTGCTTTCTCACTGGGCTCTTCCAAAGCTCTGCTTCCCTCTCCTATTTCCACCACCTCAGCACCGGAGGAAGCGTCGGTGAGGTCAGCATGCCGGCAGGTTTAGAGCAGCAGAGTAGCGTTTGTGAACGGACTCTGATTATAGTCGAGGTTTTCAGAGCAGGAGACGGAGGACGTCTGTGGAGGTTTCCCCAGTAAGAACCCGATGCTACGCTAACACAGGGACATCAACAGAAGCACTACACAGATATGTACAGAGCAACACATCAGAGCACTTCGTCGTAAATTGAGAGTGGGATAAAGGGATGGGTAATAATGGGTTCCACTACAAAGTATCCCACTAGAGAGCGGGAGCAATCTTTAAGGCTGTTCTTGCTACAAACCAGGTGACAAGCAGCTTCTGTGCTTGACCTTTTGAATATGGCTGCTTTTTCAGTTCGTGGAGGCTGTGCTGTGACGGCTGCTCTTCTTCTGTTTCTCAAGCATGACCACTTTTAAATGACAAATATGTGTCGACACATTTACATGCGTGGGCAGGCATCTTCAGGGATGAAATGATGCAATTCGATATTAAGCAGTAATCTCAAATTCTTAGTTTGCATTACTAATCCATGCACATAATAATATTATTTCATGGGTACCATTTACAATATCACTTGTAAATGCTTGACTAGTTCAAGATACTATTTTAAAATCCTGAGGTCGCTATTTAGCTTTGGCCATGTATAACGTGCAAAAATGAGACCCCATAGGAAATATCGTTAATAAGCTGCAGCCACTTTTAATGGACCAAGAAGTTATAGTTTATTAGCAAATACCATATTTTCTGGACTATAACTTTTTTAATAGTTTGCCTGGTCCTGTGACTTATAGTCTGGTGGACTTGAGTAACTTGAATTTTGTGCATTAAATAAACCAGAGAGCAGTGTATTATTTCATGTTTTAATGTTCATAATAATGGTAAACTTGTATTTAGAAAGTCATTTTCTATGCTCAAACTACAAAAATATTCAATTTATTAATGTAATCCGACTTAATCTGTTGCGGTCCTGTCTGGACTGCGGTAAACAAAGGATTGGAAAAATGCTGATTTAATGTTTCAGGCCTTTTTGTTGCGTTAACTTCATTTTTGGCTCTAAGATTTGTGCAAAATGTGGGCAAGGGTTGCCTTAAATTGCTTTACATTAAATAATGCATTTAACTGGTACAATTTGGTCCAACAAATGTTATATTTTTGGACAATTTTTTGGGTCTAAAAGTCCTAAAAAATTAAAAACTGACCTCTTGGAAGCACAGTTTTACGCATGTGGCCCTAGAGAGAAAGTGTTTTTTTTGTGCTTGATCCATGTCTGGTCCACAGAGCACTGCATGAAAAATAACAAGGTGGAAGAATAAGAGGCGCTAATGGACACGGAATCCCGGATAGATGAGGGAGCATGGATTACCGGTAAATTAGACTCTTGAGGTGTATGCATTACCGTCTGAATGGGACACTAAATGAACAATCCAGTGAAGGAAGTGGAAATCTATACGTGGTGGAGGATTAAAATGAAGCGTTGTAATGAAGCAGCCGAGTGGTCATGCAGGGGGGGGGGGCTTCTGTCAGCTTCTGTACCTGAACACACACCAAGTCACGTGACATCAGAGAAAGAAAGGGAAGGCGGGGCATCGCACAGAGAGCACTAGCACTAGCGTGGACGGACACACACCTAATACACACATCACTGCATTGGGTTCCAGTCTGCGTTCCACTGCACTCTCCTGGCTGCCAGAACCTTGCTGTGTCTTGTCAAGAAAAAGAGAAACGAAAAAAGAACCAACTAACAAACAGACAAAAAAGAACAACACATTTTGGATCCCACTGGCAAGAATAAAAAAAACCAATCAGAACCAAAACTTAGGATAGAAAAAGCGCCAGTGGCACCGAGTTACAGAGAGAATGTCAGTAACTGGCTTTTGAACAGCTCTACGCTTCTTCTTTTAGTCTACCAAGTATATACTAGGAACCTTACCAGGCAGCTAAAATCTATACAGTACTGTCTTCTTCATATATTTATATATATTTATACACTTTACAAAGTTGGCAAAAAAATACATACATAAATAAATACATGGAATTAGATTGTACACATCACAATTGTGTGTTTTGAAGTTGGAGCAGTCTTGGCAGAAGAGGTGAGAGAATATGGCGAGCTCAGAGAGGAGCTAAAGGATGAGGAGTGCTGGCCGGCACTAAAAGATCCCAAACGAGTCCGCAGGTTAAGTGATATTTTTGGGTTGGCAAATGATAAATTACCCATGCTAATTCCCCCACCTGATCACGCATGATGGCCGTGGACCACGGTTGCTCGAGACAAATCACATCCACCGGTAGAGTCGGAGATAAGTACTCCGAGGGCAGAGGATTTGGAGTAAAAGATTATTTTTAGAGCATCGATAAATGAGTGTTTTCTGTCGGGCCCGGCCCCCTCGGGATGCCAGTTATGGGATGGCATTACAAATGAAGGTAGGAGTGTATCCGCTGTCCTTCCTGCAGGCTGCTGGAGTAACTGTAGCAGTTCTGTGGTGGGGGGGGGGGGGGTCAGTATGAAAATGAAATGTGAAACCATCAAGGCATGGACATACAGTAAATATAAGGCCATAGAGACATGGAAGAGGGAGTGGAGGCGTGGGAATACGTAAATACCAGCCAGACTGTGAGAAAGGCACAGGGCATGTTTTGGATACAGTGGAACCTTGAAGGTCCAAAACAATCTAGTCCTGGTTGCTAGTTAACCTTCCATTGGTTTTTTTTTTAATTACATTTTTAATTTTAATGTAATTTTTTAAAATAGGTTTTAATACAAATGGATACAACCTGTTGTAGTAATACTGGCACCACCATGAAGACTTCTCTTAGCTGTACTGCCAGTTTTAATTACATAAAAATAATAATATAAAGAAAATTCAAGGATAAAAAATTAACAACTATTAAAAATAAAACTATTAAACCTTTGGCGAGATGTGACAAAAGTGTACTGTGTCTTCTTCTACTATTCATGTTGCTTTGTTTGTACTGATCAGCCTGGACAGAAGTACCACTTTTGCTACTATGTTGCCACAACATATTTCTGTGTATTCATTTTGTTTTGTCATACTTGTGTAACATTTTTTAACACAAAGAATTGCATGTTTTCTAACTGTATGACCTTAAAGTCATTCCATTTTGGAGCGTTCGAAATGTCAGTTCTTTCATTTACTATTAAAGCATCTGAATTATGTTCAGCAGGGGCGTCCAAAGTATTTACACTCACATACTGAAACAGGATGCCAGGGCCACTTTGCTATTTTATAAACCAACACATGTACGTAGATGTGCTAAAAAATATGCTTTATATATTTTAGAGAAAGACGTATTTTGATATAGATGAAAAAATGTATTACTATGAATTTTGCTTTTTCCCCATTTTTACTGTTGTAAAATATTTATAGCAAATTTCTTTTGGTAATATTACAACTTTATTCCCATAATATTTTGACTTTATTCTCATTCTCGTTTACAATGGTTAATTGGTTCCAGGCCCGACCACGTTAAAAGAATTTCCGTGATATTTGAATGTTAATGTGCAATGTTAATAAATGAAATATTTTTTATAGTTACAACATAGAAAACCTATTTATGACTTTGTAAATACAGTTTTTAATATTTTAGAGACCTGTAGACATGAAAAAACACTCCTAAAAACAATCCTATTAATTATTGTTTATGCCACACTGCAACTGGTGCAAGGACTCGACACTGACGCTAGCTCTCAAGCTAACCAGTTAGCCTCTAATTTAGTTCTTCTAAAATTTACCACTTCCACACAGGAGGGGAGTCTTTTTTTCCCACTCTATCATGTTAGACATGTCATGGCTGACTTCAAGCAGTGTTAAGGTAATATAATGTAAGGTAATGGCATTAAGTGAATTAATTCATAAATTTCTGCTTTTTTCTTGTTAAATTACATTTTTAGATTGTACAGTGGGGCAATTAAAAAAACAGCTGTGGGCCACACTTTGGACACCCCTGCAATAAAGCTTTCTGTCTTTTTGTCTGTTCATGCACTAACCAACATGAGCTCCTTTTGTGATGAACTCCCAGCAGCCAATTGTGCTTCATCATGAGTGGAAAACAAGGCTGAAACCCATGTAAGCGAATAGTCTAGTAAATGTAGAGTTCAAGGCACCCCCACCCCACCTCCGCGTATGGCCTCAAGCCTGGCTCCAAAATTCGGCGGCATCATCTATGTCAGAGTGGGGTCAATCCTGTCCAACACAATGGCATTACAGTAAATCCCAAAGCCCATAAGACGACAGGCAGAGGCGTCGCCAAAAAGACGGGGACAGACTCCTTTTTGATGCTTCTCATGAAAATACATACACTTCTGTGCAATTTGTGCCACAGACTATTTCCTTGAAGAATGAAAGAGGGTGAGGGAAGGGGGGCGGAGGGGAGTAAAGCTACGTGGCAGTGTTGCTACAGTGGGCCCAGGATGTGTTGGCCAGCGCTCCTTTCCCTTTTTAATCCTTCTCTGACCTCACAACCCCTCCGACAAAATACAGCGGACATCAAAAGCCCTTATTCAAGAAGGGCGGTTATAATCAGCATTGTCAACATCACCACTGTTATCATGAATGTCGTTTTCTTCATCATTTCAAGTGATAAAGGAAAACCTGTTGCACAACAAATGTTCATTTCCACCAACGATATTTACATAAAGTTCTCAAAAACTGAAAGATTTTCTTATCACATTTGTAAAGAAATAAACCCAACACAAGAACACCAAAGCACACACATACCGACCAACAATCAGATGTAAACAAAAGAAAAATAAACATATTCATTATTGTTCTTCATATTTGTTACAATTCAAATAATGCTTACTTGAACCCTGATTGGGAGAAGTCACACCGGTTTTGAACAAAGGGTGAGTTTGGGGGGTGGAGACAATGTCTGCCTGTGCAAGGTGAAGCTCACAAAGTGACAAAGGTCACCCAAACCAGTAACAACAACAACAACTGGGCTGATTCAGCCATTACACTGTGATTCAGCAGAATACAAGCTCCCCAATGAGATCACGACAACCCAATTTCCATCCACACACGTTCAGCACAGCGTAGCTTTAATTTAATATTGCACAACTGCAGCAGAGCAGGCACCTTTCCAAAGAAGTGAGTCAGTGACGCCCCATCCATCAAGGGAAAACCTGCGTTATACAATAAGGAAGGACACGCTATGACAAGGACAAACAATATTATCCGGCATGGATAACTTTCTTACTCAGCCAATGAAGAGTTAAATTGGTCCCTCCTTTACTTGTTTACCTGTGTAACAAAAGTGTGACACTGTATAGATGTCATTTTCTTACATATGAAGTTTGCAATTGTGTACTAAAAGATTTATATGTGTGCTCGCAGCAATGCTAATGTCTTTGTGTGAGAACAGGTTGCATAAATCAGTGGTTCTCAATTATTTTCTGTCATGCACCAAAGTGTTTTTATCCCCCATGTCTGATTTGTAAATAGAAAATGTTTGATCCCAATATTGTAGCCAATATGTGAAATTTTACAGTATTTGATGCATATCATTATATACAGGCACATCTCAATGAATTACAATATTTTTGAAAGCTAATGCATTTCAGTAGTTCAATTCAAAAATAAAACTCTTATTCTGTAGATAACACAGAGAGTATAAATATTTCAAGAGTATATTTCTCAATAATTATGATGATTATGACAATTATGATGATTATCCTGACTCCGTAGTCAGGAAAACGACAAAAGAAACAAAGTTTAACTGTGATAAGTGAATCTCTGCTAAGTAGGATTCCTGATTTATAAATTAAATACTAATTCCAATTACTCATATAACCCAAAATCAAAAATAAGACATAATATAGACTCATGTTAGCATTGGGACAGTTCCTTGTTGCTGTCGGGTTCTTTTACTTCCTGTGGTGGCTATTCAATGTAACATAATGGAACATTACTGACTCCTAGTGACCAGTGTAGAGTACTACACATCAAAAGGACTTAATGTATTTTCTGAATGCCTGGTTTATGTTAGTTAAAAGTAAATACATTTTGCTTAAATATGCATATTTTCTGACTAATAATAGATCCTAGTAAACCACAAAACAGCGATCAATTATTAATTTATAATTAATATACATTTGGAAAAAACCTGATAGAGTATATGATATTCATATGAAATATCATATACAATTGGAGTGTACCCAGTGGGATACACTGTAGTTGTCTATGTCTGTGTATTGCTGGTTTACAAATTATGCTTCACTGCAAGTATAATTAAAAGATATTTTTTGGCACCATGATCATTCCTATCCAATTTACTAACAACCTAATTATTTTATTTGGAACAAGAAGAAACCTAACCCAAAATAAAACTATGGAGTAAGGTACTGTGATACTTAGCTACTACTACCTCTACTCCAACCACCTGCATCTCCGCCTAGCAACAGAGTCGTGATGAAGGAAACAACTGAGCATGTGGACCGAGTGGCTACCAAAAAATAAATAAATAACAATAAAAAATGTGAGCATCTGCAACATTGCTGTGCAATATTCATGAGCTCTGTGTTTGTTGAAGGTCGTTGCTGACAGTTTTGGTGCCAACAAATCTCTCAGTAAAGAGGCACGAGACAGGTGGTGGTTGAATAAAATTCTGCTTTCTCTTTTATTCTGTTTAACTTAGCCTTCACTGTATTGGTGTTTGTTTTCCGGCTGTTGGCAAGGAGACGGTGTTTGTTACACAATTTTTTTTAGATAATCATATGAAAGTGCAGATGAAAAAGCAAACCTTATTTAAATGTTTATTCGCTATTTGACCTTGAGCGCGACCGTTCATGTGGTTTACACTAGATGTAATCACGGAAATATCATAGCAGATCATTATCATAAACTGTCTTGGCTCGAGGGGTAGTTTAGTTCAAACGAAGGTTATACAGCGGAGCGCTGATATTGCGTATTTGCATTTGGGACAATAAAAGCACTCAGTGGTGTTTTGTTTTAAATGTGCCACCAAGCAACCTGTCTGCCTCCAAGCTTGCTTGCACCAGCAGCAGAAACATGCCTGCTGTTACTAAGAATAACACCATTATTCTGCCAGTTTACTGGGTCAAGTGAGGTGATACGGCCCTCCTTGAGCACCATGTAATCATGATGAAAGGAATCATCATTTTGGGACTATTCTCCGCAATTGTATCCCTTCACAGTATCTTCATTGTTACTAATGAGGACGCACTGGGTTTTTTGGGGTTTTTTTTTTCGCTTGTGAGTGTTGCCTCAGCAAACCCGCAGTGTGATTCCATGCTAGCTGAGAAACACACTTGAGTATTAATCTTTTTTTTTGTATAGATCATCACCTGGTAATTATGTTATCCTGGACGTGGGTTCACAAAGGCCAACTTGCCTCTTGCATTAGGATGACGTGAGCCTCTCTACCTGATGCATGCGTGCCAAGGTATGTGCAATACAAAAAAAAAGGAATGACTGAATCCAAATGGCGGCACGGTGGTTGAGTGGAGACCAGGGTTCAATTCCACCCTCGGCCATCTCTGTGTGGAGTTTGCATGTTCTCCCCGTGCATGCGTGGGTTTTCTCCGGGTACTCCGGTTTCCTCCCACATTCCAAAAACATGCTAGGTTAATTGGCGACTCCAAATTGTATAGGTATGAATGTGAGTGTGAATGGTTGTTTGTCTATATGTGCCCTGTGATTGGCTGGTGACCAGTCCAGGGTGTACTGTGTGTACGTACTCTCGCCCGAAGACAGCTGGGATAGGCTCCAGCACCCCGCAACCCTCGTGAGGAAAAGCGGAAGAAAATGAATGAATGAATGAAAAAAAATTGACTCTGTGCTGTATCGTTCTGAGCAATCAAACACCCAAACAAAGCACCCTACACAGAAAGCAACATACTTGTAAATAAAGAATTTCAACATGAACTCGTTCAGATTATGAGAGAATCACAGGGCACATATAGACAAACAACCATTCACACTCACATTCATACCTATGGACAATTTGGAGTCGCCAATTAACCTAGCATGTTTTTGGAATGTGGGAGGAAACCGGAGTACCCGGAGTAAACTCCATACAGAGATGGCCGAGGGTGGAATCGTAGCTAAACTTAAGAAGGCAAAAATGTACCACTTCCACATGGGATGGGAGGATAAAATTTTTTCACTCTATCATGCCAGTCATGCCATGGCTGACTTCATGCAGTATTAAGGTAGCGTAAGGTAATGTCTCAATGTTGTGTGTTATTACCCCCATGACAAAAATACTACATACGTATCGCTTATATTTCAATATGTTTTGACTAATAATATACGGAGCGATCATTTACTTTGTGGAAAAAACGCGATATAGTAAGGGATGACAGTACATGCTCTCTCACACCTGCTCTCTCTCCTCCAGACACCAACAAGTGGACCTGTCAGATTTGCCTGGTTGGCCACGTCTAGAAATTACAGCTGATAAGCGGCACGTCACACTCGCCAGCTGACCCTTCTGAAGACTGCAGACGTAAAATTTCCACTCAACCTACCTTAAAAAAGAAATTGAACATTCATTTTACAAGAAGCCAAATCAAGCTTAACATAATCCAACTACAACTGTGACATAAAAACTATGCTCAAACCTATCATTAATAATGAAATAACAGTTTCTGTAGTCAAACTGAACAGCTGACAGGACCATGCCTCAGGGGACTTTCACGACTGAAATTTAAGTGCAGTGCTTTTGAGCAAGTAGCTCCTAAAAAACTGTGATGCTGTCAATGTGATGCTGTTTGATTTACTGTGAGGGAATTTCAGCTGACAAACAAAGCAGCCGCTAAAACAACCGCGCTGGTCGGCAGCACCCGGGGAAATGATTATCTGCTTGTACAATATCTCACAGTCACAGATCAGTCCTACTTCAAAAATCACACCCACAGAGTGTGAAACACAGCGATACAGTATGTGGAGAGACATCAAATTCTCTATTATCCTGGGTCACAACCAAAGCTAAAATCCACTCCATATTGGATGCTTGCAGCATCGGGAAGAACATATAGAAGCTGTCAGTCACTCAGCTGCTTCTCTGATCATGCTTTACACTTTGTGTCATAACAATGCCAGCTTGGCAAGCCTCCATGTGACACGCAAAGCTCTCCTTTCTGCCAACAGGAATCCACCACACACATGCCGGTGAACATGCACAGAAAAAAACAAGAGGCACAAAAAGAGGAGGATGAGAGCCCTTCATGCGTCCTCTGTGTTGTCCTCTTCATCTCGACACCCTCAAGTCACAAAGCAGAGGAAGCCTCACACCCCAATCTCCCCTTTCATACATTTCTCCCTTCATAATCATCATCAAAACCATCCTTAAGGTTATTATTGTTAATACAGTTCGAAAAAGTGCAGATAGAACTTCCCCGCGCCCTTGTTAAGAAGGCAGGGCAGTAGAGGATGGGGAAAAGATGGCAGTAAGAAGATAGAAAGAGAAAAGAGAAGACTGCTGCGTCAGAGTTGTGTTGCTCCTGTATGCACATCTGTCTCTGTCTCTCTCTCTCACACACACACACACACACACACACACATATATATAGACAAACACAGCATACAGTACTTGCACCGGCAGACACACATTAATACAGATGTGCCACAGAGAAAAGAGGTTGAGAAGATGGAGAGGTTCTCTGAGATCTTCAGCACAACATGGCAAAACAAGAGCACAGGGCAGCACTAAGAATTCATAGGCTCAATACACAAATAGAAGTGAGCGCGCATGACGGACCGCATGCACACAAAACAGCACAAACTTTGCGTTGCCTTTGTCGCAAGAAGATTTGAAATCGCTTCCCTCCGTTGTTGTGAAAAATGACATCATCGTAATGTCTTGGGTTTTGAGTTGTTGTTTTTTGTTGTTTTTTTTCCCTTCAGTCTTCTTTTTTCTCTCTCCATGTCAATTCCTTTTTCATTTGTCTGGAAAAAATCAGGAGCGATCCATCTGGTGAGTTTGTTGTGTTCCTGCTTTCCCAGCTTCAGAAAGTTCAGTACATATACAGTATATCTTTTAACCTCTATTGTTGTTGGAGCTACAGCACAGCACCCACAGCACACGGACAACAGGTGGAGGGGGAGGCAAGGGTAAGGTTGCTGGGGGGAACGGAAATTCGGATGGGTCCACTATAATATGCCAGAGGGTGAGAAAGAGGGAACGATAAAGAGGACATGAGCGAATAGACGGGGAACGAGGAGATCATCAACAGTATCTTGACTTGAGCTGGTTTCTTCACAAACCAAGTATTGATTGCTTTCTGCGACTTCCGCCAAACTTAAGTTAAAAGGAAGCAGCAACATAATGGAAGATATAGCACACTGGAGACAGTGGTGGGGAGGGAATAGTACGCATTTGTATGGAGGGGTTCTGCCAATCTACAGCCTAATATACTAATGTGTTTATGTACTAGTACATACAGTACACACTGTATAGAATTGTGTACCTGGAATTATTATTATACACTAGGATTATATGTCACTTAATTAACATTCCCTGTGATTCCACGGGACTGGCACCTTCAGTGGGTCAGGCTGCAGTGCAGTTCAGGGCCGAGAAGGTCCACGCATAGAAACAAGAAGCCCCCACAAAGTGCAAAGGGACGTACGGGCAGTTAAAAATAAGAGAGAAGCGGCGAGACATAGAAATGTATATGAGAAGAGGAACAAGATGAGCTGGCGGGAACAAGAAAAAAAAAAAGTTTAAAGGTTTACGAGAGCAGATGGCTAATTGTACCCGTGTTTCGCAGCCTGGCAGCAAGTCAGTCTTGTGCATAAGGATGGGATTGGAAGGGAGAGGGAGGACGGGGGGGGAAAGAAGGGCGGCCATGAAGGAAGGTAGGCGGTGACATCAGGCCTTGAGAGCGTGCCACTGGGCCACGTTGGTGCGCGGCCGAGCTAGCATGTCTTTCCAGTGCTTCACCTCCGCTGGTCCACTCTTCCACGACAGGTAAATCTGACAAGATGAAGCACAATAATAAGCACATTGTTAAATTAAAACCTCTCCGGTATTGATTGTTTTTCTCACTCCGATATCAGTTATAGAATAACTTCTCAGTTATGACCGGGACTTTATAGGAAGTACTGTTCAACACCTGGTACCGTGCACACAACAGGGAAGAAAGCTGTAATGCTATGAAATAGACCAAGCTCTATCACAGGCTGCATAATAGATGGGCTTTAAAATGTATTTTGACGCTAAAGCCATACTTGACTGTCAGCACGGCTCTATTCCCCTATGGCGATAGTAGAAGTTTTGCACCGACAGCTTTCTGCACGAAAGCCTTTCTAACATTAAAGACTTCAGGATGTCAAGTGCAGTTTAAAGTATAAATAGCTACAAAATCCATTTAGTGAGTATAGTTCATGGCGGATGAAGGGGTTAACTACAGGTCTTATTCAGGACTTAATATTTCAGTTTTGTGTCATAGTTTGGTCAGTCTCTTTTTACTACACAGGTGGTCAAAATTACATTTATAATGTTTATAATTACCTTTATTATGAGAGGAGGGCTGCAGTGGTTAGTGTGCAGGCCACACAGCTAGAAGACCCAAGTTCGATTCCACCTTTGGGTATCTCAAAAGCAACATACTGTGCTGACAAGGCCTTACATGACAGCTCTTCAAATGTCATTATTCATCTTAAACACTTAGATTCTGCGCTTGGGCATCTCTGTGTGGAATTTGCATGTTCTCCCTGTACGTGTGTGGGTTTTCTCCGGGTACTCCGGTTTCCTCCCACATTCCAAAAACATGCTAGGTTAATTGGCGACTCCAAATTGTCCATAGGTATGAATGTGAGTGTGAATGGTTGTTTGTCTATATGTGCCCTGTGATTGGCTGGCAACCAGTCCAGCCTCTCGCCCGAAAACAGCTGGGATAGGTTCCAGCACGCCTGTGACCCTCGTGAGGATAAGTGGTATAAAATGAATGAATGAATGAACTAATGGTATATTTGTGTGGAAAAAATGTAATGATGACAATAAAAACAGCTCATAAGAGTTTAATTTAAAAATTCACATGTAACCATTTCCATGGTTTTCTTGACAATAACCAAAATCGATGTTCTTCCATCAATAGCGATGGCATTATACTCCCAAAAAACTGAAGAAGTTGGTTGAATATTTTTTTCTCTACCCAGCTAAAGTCCAACTAAGTACCTAACTAAACAGCTCCAGCTCCAGTTTTACCATGAATAGTAAAAACCAGTCAAAGGACTTGAAATCATTTACATGATACATGCAAATGTGGCTTAATACTAAATTCCTACGGTGACATGTGCTCTAGAAAAGTCAGCCTATTTATTTATCATTAAAAAGGCATAGAGCGCGGCGGAAAAAGTGCAGTGAGTAAATGTGTTATATTAATTAAAACGAAGAGATTTTCAATTAAAATAACCACTGATGCCTGATGATATGTGTCTATGTTATGTATGGAGTGTAAATATGGATGAGAGACAGTGTCATTAATCATTGGATGTATTCATATTTGCATCTAACCCGAGATGAACGCCTGAAGGGGACTTGTAGGTGGCAACATTTGCAAAGAGCAACAACAAAAAAAAAAGCCTCCACCCAAACGTTACCTTGCCGATAACATCATTGCGGCTGAGTCTGTCCTTGTCCATGACAGTGATGATGATGGTAGTCTCCCTCAGCACATGGGCGGGTACATCGAAGGGGAAGGACTCGTTGAAGACGGGATTGAGACAGCGCTTCATCGTCACCGTCTTTTTCTTTTCTACACGTCTGTCTTTGTGCATCAGCCACACCTTCACGTAGGGATCTACAATGAGAATAAAAAAAGGTTGCTTGTGAGCAATGATCAAGCTGAATAGTCCGGACCGGACTAAATAGAATACTTTGTGTACAGCAGTGTACTGCAACAAATATGACAATGCAAGGTCATTTTTGGACGGGCGTAGGACAGTTTTGCAGTTACCCTCAATCGCTGATGAAAAGGGATGGGAGGGGTGCCGTTGGCGGGATAGATACAGTTTGAGCACAAGGTCAACTTATTCCCCGAGCATGGGGGACATAACATATAAACAAGTGAATTTATGGATATAAAAACTGGGAGCGGTCATACTAATAACACATGTATACGTACTCTGACAAGACATTTTGGACGTGTGTCACATTACATCTGGCATAAAAGTATCACCACATTTCACTAAAAGAAAAATATGATGGTGGTAGTATGATGGTCTGGGGTGGCTGTTTTCCTGCCTCACCACCGAATAATTGATAAATGGAACATTGCGGTCTAAAGAGACAAAAGTTGAACTTTTTGGAAGGTGTGTGTCCCATTACATCTGGCATAAAAGTAACACCACATCATACCAACAGTAAAATATGGTGGTGGTAGTGTGATGGTCTGGGGCTGTTTTGCTGCTTCAGGACATGGAAGACGTGCTGGGATAAATGGAACCATGAATTCTGCCCCCTCACGTTAAATCCTGAGGGAGAATGTCCAGCCATCTGTTGGTGACTTCAAGCTGAAGCCAACTTGGGTTGCAAGTCCACCACTGAACGGCTGAAGAAACACAAAATGAAGACCTTGGAGTGTCCTAGTCAAGGTTCAGACCTGAATCCGATTGAGATACTATGGCATGACCTTAAAAAGCAGTTCATGCTCCTACTCTACTGTGATTGATCACACTCCAGAGGACTTCCAAACTACTGCCGAACCCCACTTTTTAATATTGTCGGTACAGGAATTGATAATAAATGAATAAAGCCTTTGGAAAGCTACTTGAAAAGTGGTTAGGAGACCTCTGATTTACCGTGTATGAACTCAAACAGTGGTAACATAGGTTTTCTACAACATCGGTAGTGGAAATGTGGTCAGTACATTTTTTTGCAGGACTACGCTTATCTGCAAAAACTGCTCCCACCTCATTGGTGGAAACATTGTATTGGGATTGGGTAGTACGAGCATAAAGGTCACTATAATGGAGTTATTTCATGTCCAGAATGCTCTAATAACCTTAAAACTACAAAAATAACTATGAAATAATTACAAAAACCTATGAAATAAGAAAACATTCAATGTATAATTTATTTTCACTTTTTTAGGGTCAGGCGTTGGCTGGAGCCTTTCTCTACAACACTGACTGGTCACAAGTCAATTACAAGACATACAGTATAGAAACCACCATTCACACTCACATTCACTTGATCTATAGGTCATTTAGAGTCTCCAACTAACCTAACATGCAAAAAAAAAAGTTTCCGGGAAGAAAATTGACAGCAACAGTCGTAATTCGTTATAAGGTAACTGTGTTGTTCTGTTTAAAAAAGAAAAAGAAACCTTTTCCACAGTGAGGCTTGATACTTTGAAAACTAGCATTAGACTGACCTGACCCAATTTTAGCTGGGATGCTGAGAGTCCTCTTAAGTATACAAGAGAGACAAAGACCAAGGGAGCAAGGTAAGACGCTTGATGTAATGTCACCTTGCAATGTAGCTATCTATGTCATAACCCTGCTCAGAAGTCAGGCGGCACGTGTCCTTTGAACAGAGCGGGTCAATGAATGTTTAAATATGGAGCTGGCGCGTGGCACAATGTCACATAGGATGCAAAGTCGCAAAAGACACTGCAGACTGCTGAGCAAGGTTTAGCAAGAGAAGAGGAAAACACCAAGCAATGAGAAAACGTTACCTGAGGTGCCCCCGATATCCATGGCTTTGAGATTACGAGCTTTGATGATGTTCACAGTGATGGTGTTGGCAGTGGGATTATAGCACAGAGACACCAGCAAGTCCCCTCGTCTCCCCTGAGGACACACACACACACACAAATACACAATGTGGCATGAATCATCTGAGCTAATATCATATTTCACTAGAAAATATCAAATTTCAGATTGCTCACTATCATGTAATCTTAAATCATTGCTCTAATTCCTGATGTAGAACACAACAAGACCAAACCATTTGGTCAAGCCAAAATTACTTCAGTGAAAAACTGCAATTAAAACATTGCAATTGATTCATCATCATGCACCCCAGTGGTTGTCCCTCCCCCTCTTACACTGCCATCACTGCAGGGCTTGAGCTCCTTCCAGAAGGTCTTTATCTGGCCCAATTCCACCTTATTAAGGGGGATTGAGACCTCTCCAATAGGGTCATTCCTGCTGAAGCGGTCATAGTCCAACACCTGAAGGTAGAGTGTGCGCTCTCTCACCTTCTCATAGGGGAAACCTAAAATGGAGGCAAAATGAGATAAAGCGAGTGTATTTCTTACAGTACAGTTACTTTTTCATAACGTAGCAAAAGAGATACTTTAATTTTTCAAGTGCAAAAATGTTCATTTTGCGCCGTGACTCAACTTTGTCATTGCCACACATTCAGTTCCATTAAAAGGCGGTTCAGCAACACTTCACTCAAATTGCTTGAAAGTGAATCTAAATAGATTTTACAGTGATGCCAAGCACCCATAATGAGGATCATAGCACTTTAGTAGGCAAAGAAAAAAAACAATACTGCTTCAACAAGGCATTTCAACATGGCAGCTCAGTTTGATAAGTGGCAAATAAGGCAATACCACACCAGCTCCAACAGATGGCGCTGTGGTGAAATAAGCTTTTACTTTAATGATTTCATTTTAACTTGTGTATAAACAATTGTGTCATGTATCCATCCATTTTCTGTACCGCTTATCCTGACAAGGGTCACAGAGAATGCTGGAGCCTATCCCAGCTGGACACCCTGGATTGTTCACCAGCCAATCACAGGGCACATATAGACAAACAACCATTCACACTCACATTCATACCTATGGACAATTTGGAGTCGCCAATTAACCTAGCATGTTTTTGGAATGTGGGAGGAAACCGGAATACCCAAAGAAAACCCACGCATGCACAGGGAGAACATGCAATCTCCACACAGAGATGCCCGAACGGGGAATCAAATCTGGGTCTCCTAGCTGTGTGGCCTGCTCACTAACACAATGGTGTCATAATCCTTATAGAGGTAGTTTTCAAGGGTTTTCCCAAGTGTGTGAATTTCCATGTGTCTTCTCCCTGATGAATGATGTAGCATGCCGTCTGCATCAAGTTGCCATGGAAACAGCATAGTGACAGGTCTTTTTCCATACAAACCACTATTTGCATCCTATTGCTAACTTAGATACCACAATTTTGATCAAATATGTATTTGATTACCACCCTCGGCCATCTCTGTGTGGAGTTTGCATGTTCTCCCCGTGCGTGTGTGGGTTTTCTCCGGGTACTCCGGTTTCCTCCCACATTCCAAAAACATGCTAGGTTAATTGGCGACTCCAAATTGTCCATAGGTATGAATGTGAGTATGAATGGTTGTTTGTCTATATGTGCCTTGTGATTGGCTGGCCACCAGTCCAGCCCGAAGACAGTTGGGATAGACTCCAGCACCCCCAATGTATTTAATTAAGCTTGTTTGTCATCCTACTTGACAAGCCACTCTTGATCAAATGGATCTATACTCCTTTATACTACTATATACAAAAATGACACAAACCTTCAAACAAGAAGGTTTCATTCCAGTGGGGGTTGAGGTTCTTCCTCTTGACCTTGGTCTCCAGTTTGTGCTTCTTATCAGGCAGCAGGTATATTTTAACAAAGGGATCTGAGGTACCAGAGAAGTCCTTGGCTGGTAATTCCTGGCCCCTGAGAACTTTCACCGTAAGGGTTGTGTTCTGGAAGCTGTAGCCTATGCTGAACTGGATGCGGCCCAGCTTCTCACTGATAGGCCCCTCTCCGTCGTCATCCTCTGAACCTGGAGACAACTACAGGGACAAGGAGCGGAGTGAAATGAAAAACGAAGACATGCTACAGCAGCAGAAAAGTTCAGGCACAGGGCAAACGCTCAGTGGTGTAAGTATGTGTATGCCTGACCTGCACAAAGTGTGCAAGGAGGAGGATTTAGCTGCAGTTGTCTCACGTTGCACTAAATCAGCAGCTCAAAGTCAGGGATTGGTGTGACATTAAGCGGACTGACATAGTTTAATTTCCTTACTAATGTTCTTAAGGGACAGGAGGTGCTCAGATTAAAGATAGGGGAGCTTCTGGACAACCATTCTCTTTCACAGACTGCTTTATCGCTGCTGTGTACTAAAAGGCTACTATCTGATAGAATGCAGTAGATTGGAAGAGAGAGCAAAGAGAAACAGTGAATTTCATTGGCTGCACAAAGACAACGGAAGAGGGTGGCCCTGCTCAAGGTTGCCGTTTAACAATTTTAGCATTCTTTATGGTCACTTCTTTTCTTTCGGTGGCTTCAATTTTAGTGCCGTTATACATCAATTTTCTACTTTCCTTCACTCGCAAATATCAGAGCGGAGTCTTTGTTGAGGCCATGCCTTCGCTAATGGCTTTTTTCTACAGAAAAGCTAGGATGCCTCTACTGTAATTCAGTCCAGACAAATAAGTGACTTTTCAATCTGATACCAGGCGCTTCCTTTAAATGTAACCAGCTTTTATTGACGTATCTTATCTAAATGGAACATCAGACCTTTCCTGACAACATACTTGGTAATAGATTTGACTCATAACTCCATGTAAGCAACTAGAGTGGGGCTTCGGTTTTCGTAGGATTCTGTTTTTGGATAAAATTATTGTTAAAAATATATTTCATCCTTCTTCTATTGCTTCTAGTGCCAAACAAAGCATCCCCACATTGGTGACTCAAGTCTCTGTAAAGAACAGTTCTTTTACAGTTGGGGCACTATAGACAGATTCCGGCCAGCGAATCATTTAATCATGTCTATTACTCTGCACTGATTATGCATTCAAGCGCACTGCGTGTTTTGTGTGCATTTTCGGCCGCACAATAACCACCCAAAATGACAAAGAAAGTAGCAAGTAGTTGGTAGAAAGTAGTTAGAATGTGATTCCTGATTCCTGTTGGAATGGATTAATAACAAAAACTGAGGTTCCACTCTATATGGTAAAGTATAATCTAACATTGAGATTTCCCTTGACACTGAACAGACCGACAGTCGATCGTGGTTTTATATCTAATAGTGATACACTATTAGATTCATTCATTTTCTACCGCTTATCCTCACAAAGGTTGCAGGATTGCTGGAGCCTATCCCAGCTCTCTTTGGGCGAGAGGCAGGGGTACACCCTGGACTGGTCGCCAGCCAATCACAGGGCACATATAGACAAACAACCATTCACACTCACATTCATACCTATGGACAATTTGGAATCACCAATTAACCTAGCATGTTTTTGGAATGTGGGAGGAAACTGGAGTACCCGGAGAAAACCCACGCATTCACGGGGAGAACATGCAAAATCCACACAGAGATGGCCGAGGGTGGAATTGAACCCTCGGCTCCTAGCTGTGAGGTCTGCACGCTAACCACTCGACCGCCGCCCCGCCCTCAGTTACTATTCAATTGACTCTAATTTACTCAAAAAGGCTTATTATCCAACTCGAGCATGTAAACCTTCTGAGAGCCTAAAGGTACACGACTATATCAGCAAGCTGCTGCTGTAAGACCATACAAAGGGCTTTATTTGGATGAGTAGACCGTAACAATGTTCTTTGTGTGCCGTGAGCGTTGCGCTTACCATCACCATGTCTCCAGTTAGAGAGTTGGCCAGGTCAGCAACGGAGGAGTGGCCGTCAGCATCAGGGGGTTGGCCTTTGGGGCTGTTGGCTGGCTTGTTGCCCCTGGAAGCACAAACACACATTGACCAAAAGAACAAGACACAACCTCGTCTCCAGAAAGACAGAATGTCTGAGCACACGGGGGGAGTCCAACCTCCACCTGTTTGGCACATGAAAACTGCCTATCAGGAACATCCAACTGAGTCCAAGTTTGCTTTTACTGTAGATAGATGCCATTTCAAAAAAAGGTGGCTGTGCTTTCTCTAAGCTTTGTACGAGCAGAGCCAAATCAGATCTGCCAAGAAATCCACAGATAAACAGCAGGTGCTAGAACTAAGGATATTTGATGCAGGGGGTTGTGTCTGATGGAACTTGGAATCTGAAATGTATGTAAATATGTCCAGTGTGGCAAACATCCATGTCTCTACAAGAAATTCACCTCCAGTAACATAAAACAGAACCACTATATTTAAATTCATTAGCCAACCATGAATTCCCTGGGTGGACACTGACAAGACACCCACATATATATATACATATATATTACATAAAGGCAACAAGACATTACAAAGAACACAATGGACAAACATGTATAGCAACACATACAAAACGAGACATTGAACAGGACAGTGGACATTTTGTGTAGTGTCTAATTAATCTACTAAGAGTTTGCATCACCATGAACAAAAACATGAACAAAATCGTTAAAGTTTTGTTCCTTCACATGAGAATTTTTGAGAATAATGCGGGCTAAACATTGTGTCAGAAATACGTCAATGTTCAAATAAAACAATGCGTACTGAATGAAAGTAGAAAAAGACAATAAAATGAATATATGGGATGAAATAAAGCATGTAATAGAATAAGACAATCCAAAAGTCCTGGCCAGTGCAATATGACACATTAGAAATACTCCATACACGGACAGGTTGAACATCAAAACACTGTTAGGCAGTAAATGAGCAATAGAGAATAGAAAAAGCACAGAGAAAAATGACAAGAGTGAAATCAACCAAGAAGATGCTGAATGTTACAGACACAAACTTGACAGAAATCATAAAGATTACTAATACGATAGAAGGTCCAACAAGTAATGTAAGAAAGAGGAAAGCAAGCAAGGAACCATTTATCTGTATAGAAGAGATAACAAGTATTAATAGCATGAACACTGAGGTCACAAGAAAAAAAAAAACAAAACCAAAAGAGTGAAAGAGATTGTTACAAACAACAGCACATTAGATAGAAAAAAAAGAGAGCTGCAAGAAAAAGATAGGGAATGAAGGAAGGAAATAAGGAAGGAAGGAAAGCCTGGAAACACAAGAGAGGCTTAGTTTGGTCAGTCTGATAAGTATCAAAGAAGAAGATATAAAAATAAAGAGTTCTGAACACACAGTCTAACAGTAGACAAAGAGAGAAGAGAACCGTGAAGAAAAGAAAATATAATTGATTACCAGCAAAAAATAGATCAACATAAATTATAATGGGATCGTATAAAAGGGAGATGAATTGTAGTTATACTAAAAACAAAATGAGACATACTTTGGAAAGAACATGACGATTGCACATTTAGAGTGTTACAAAAGAGGGTGTTGCTTGAGATGAAGTAATGCCAACTTTACAATCTAAACCTGATTTCCCAAACATTTGGCAACACTCTAAAAGTGAGGACTGGGATCACAAGGGCCAAAGCACAAACGGGCATTGGCTACATGTGCATATATAAGACATATGCAAGTAGGTGTCACTCAAAGAGTGACAGGGCAATGCCTTGGACAGGCAGGAAACAAGGAGCCCATAAACAAGTCTGTCTGTCTGGCCAGCTTCTGTCACGTTTTTTTTTCTATTGATGTTTCATGGATTTTTGGAATGCCAAATTTTGAGATGAGTACATTATTATTTTATTTTTTTGCTGAGGACATGGACAGAACTGTGGGGAATATACTGACAAAAAGACAGACAGAAAAAGCGAGCAAACGGGACAAGCAAACAATCACAATCACTTCGACCAGCAAAGGAATTTGGGAGTAAAATGTGGGGGGGAGGAGGGACGTCATCAATTAGTGTTCCATTTTCAGGGGCCTCTTTTTGTCTTTTAAACTGCAGGCAAGGCGGCTCAAGATTTAAAACAAACTGTTCAAAGGAGCTCTGAAACATAAGGTGTAACTTCAACTTCAAGGGACCTCCCTCCTCCTCCAACTCCCAAGTATCGATGGGGGGGGGGGAGTGAACATCTTTAATTATTCATTCTCCTTCATGCTTCACTCAGGGGTTCATTGCATTCTCAGGTAAGAGCTCCTGCAGCCATTGGAATGGCTTTCCTACCAGGACTGCTCTATTGCACCTCATGTGGTCCTCCGCTGCTGGGATGTCTTCTGATTCTTTTAACAAAGCGGCACATTTGCACCAGAAGATACTTTAATCCCTCCATGAATCCATGAATGTGGATTGGTTTCATTCATTCATTCATTCATTCATTCATTTTCTACCGCTTTTCCTCACAAGGGTCGCGGGGGCTGCTGGAGCCTATCCCAGCTGTCTTTGGGCCAGAGGCGGGGTACACCCTGGACTGATTGCCAGCCAATCACAGGGCACATATAGACAAACAACCATTCACACTCACATTCATACCTATGGACAATTTGGAGTCGCCAATTAACCTAGCATGTTTTTGGAATGTGGGAGGAAACCGGAGTACCCGGAGAAAACCCACATATGCACGGGGAGAACATGCAAACTCCACACAGAGATGGCCAAGGGTGGAATTGAACCCTGGTCTCCTAGCTGTGAGGTCTGCGCGCTAACCACTAGACCTCCGTGCCGCTGGATTGGTTTCATGTTTATCTAAAAAAAAAAAACATTTTGGTGCTATTGCAATCTTGACTAGAAGTTCTTGAAGCCTGCATTTGCCTACAGTATCCAGTAGGAGGCAGAGCTGACTTGAATTCATATCAGATTCTTCTGCAGCTCAGAAAGTGGGCTGTTGGCATAGCAACGGCTTTTTAGAAACATAGATCATACATATTGGGATTTAGGGTATGTGAGGGAGTGGGTGCGAGGGCAGGTGTGTTAAAAGAGGTGTAACAAACAGGCAAACACAATGAGAACATGAGAGTTTAGGATATATGACAGGTACGGGTGAGAGCCTCGCAGACGCACACATTGACATGAACACACATATGGAGGCAGGCGGGGCCACTGTGGGTTTCACCGTCCTGTGATACTATCCTGTTTTGTTACCTGACCGAGGGGCAGCAGCTCGAAGAGAGGGGTGGGGGGGGATTTGAGAGGGGGAAAGACACTCCACTTCAAGGCTGGAGAGAGACGCGAGAAAGAAAGCCCTTTTCCCCCCACCCACCACCCCAACCCCTGCAAACAAGACACACTCAAACATGCCTGAGACCATGGGATGATGTATTTCTATCTCATAGCCGCCCCCAACTCATCTATGCTTCTTTAGAGGCCAAGTGTACGCTCCCTAGGATCACACACACACACACACACACACACACACACAGTCACAGAAATGCTTACATAACTCATTCACATGAAACACATGAACGTTCAGTCAGTCATCCCTGCTGTTTGACCCCCTCCCCAACCCTTCACTCCACCCCCCCTAACCAAAACTGTGACGCTTTCACTGTTAACTAATTGCTCCCTGCATGTTGCGGCTGGAAACGTGACTTAAATAGCAACATTTGCTGAAAGAAGAGAAGAGGCAGTAAATGTCGTGTTGCCTTCAGTGTCTTTGCCTCAGCCACAAAGCACCAGACTGGAAAACACGGGGAAGGAGTTACTAATCATTTTGAAGGTCCTAAAAGCTGTTTCAAAAAATCGCTCTTGTCGATTTCACTCCTGTCGCTATGGCAAATATGATTAGGTTGTCCGAAGCTAATTGTCCAGCCAATCGATAATGTTACAGAGCCACACCTCTTTATTGCATCCCAATATGCTCTGTAATTTTCCATTTGAAGCCAAAGAGCTCCATTAAAATCACCAGTTTTATTCTTCCACCCTCGGCCATCTCTGTGTGGAGTTTGCATGTTCTCCCCGTGCATGCGTGGGTTTTCTCCGGGTACTCCGGTTTCCTCCCACATTCCAAAAACATGCTAGGTTAATTGGCGACTCCAAATTGTCCATAGGTATGAATGTGAGTGTGAATGGTTGTTTGTCTATATGTGCCCTGTGATTGGCTGGCGACTAGTTCAGGGTGTACCCCGTTTCTCGCCCGAAGACAGCTGGGATAGGCTCCAGCACCCCCGTGACCCTCGTGAGGAAAAGCGGTAGAAAATGAATGAATGAATGAATAGTAACTGGGCTGCACAGCGACCGAGTGGCGACTCCAAATTGTCCATAGGTATGAATGTGAGTGTGAATGGTTGTTTGTCTATATGTGCCCTGTGATTGGCTGGCGACTAGTTCAGGATGTACCCCGCCTCTCGCCCGAAGACAGCTGGGATAGGCTCCAGCACCCCCGCGACCCTTGTGAGGAAAAAGCGGTAGAAAATGAATGAATGAATGAATGAATGTTTTATTCTTGTAGGGATTTCTCAAACATAGACTGATCACAACATGTTTTTTAATAAAAAGTCTATTAAAATTACAATCACGAAGCCACCGAATGTTCTGAATGCAGATTCAAATGGGGAGGGGGGGAGGGGGGGTGACTCTGAGGTGTAAGCAGCAGCAAATGAGCCACCTGTTCCGAGAGCAGGATGCAGTTGAATCCCATCTTAAAACCCTTAATAGCTCATCTCTCCTTCCATTTATTTGAGGAGCACATGTGTACCAGCGTGTACCTGCTGCCTCCAGTGCTGCTGTCAGGCCCCACATAATGCATGGATGTGCAGAGGACACAGAGTACACTCTCCATTTGTTCTATATTGGAAGATGGACTTTACCCCACTCCTCGCTTGACACACAGTATGAATAGATGGATGGATGGATGGAAGAATACAACCCCCACCCTACAACCCATACTTTTGTGATCCTACTTTACTTAGCCAGTAATTATAATGCACATTCCTCTAAGATGCACGGTGGACATGGCGAGGGGATTCCTCAGAGGCTACCTTCACTAGACCCTCTAAAGAGGCGACAGATTAGTTAGGCCCCAAAGCTCCATGCCACAGGAGGGATATCGTGTCGGAGTAGCAGAGCAAAGCCTAATTAATTCACGCTGATGTTCAAGCAAACAGGCAGGTCACACGATTTGGGACCACTGGGATGAAAATACCCAATGTATCATCCTGATAATGACCCACCACTGGATGAAATAACGCTTTGGTGTTAAATAGATACGGTTTCCTCCCACATTCCAAAAACATGCTAGGTTAATTGGCGACTCCAAATTGTCCATAGGTATGAATGTGAGTGTGGATGGTTGTTTGTCTATATGTGCCCTGTGATTGGCTGGCGACCAGTCCAGGGTGTACCCCGCCTTTCGCCCCAAGACAGCTGGGATAGGCTCCAGCACCCCCCTGCAACCCTCGTGGAGATAAGTGATTGAAAATGAATGAAGTTTAGCTACATATCCAGAAGTCCTTGGGAGCGCATGGTAGTGTGACCAATCACAACAGAGTGGGCGTACCTAGAGGAGGACCAGGGCAATTATTATTATTAACTTTTCGGATTTCGACTTTACATCTTTATGTGAAAGGGGGCTGGGATAGGCTCCAGCATGCCCGCGACCCCCGTGAGGATAAGTAGTAGAAATGAATGAATGAATGAATTATTATTAACTTTTCGGATTTCGACTTTACGTCTTCATCTGAAAGGGGGTGAAAACAGCTGGGATAGGCTCCAGCATGCCCGCGACCCTCGTGAGGATAAGTAGTAGAAATTAATGAATGAATGAATGAATTATTATTATTAACTTTTCAGATTTTGACTTTACGTCTTCATCTGAAAGAGGGCGAAAACAGCTGCGATAGGCTCCAGCATGCCCGCGACCCTCATGAGGATAAGTAGTAGAAATTAATGAATTAATGAATTAATTATTATTATTAACTTTTCAGATTTCGACTTTACGTCTTCATCTAAAAAAGGGCAAAAACAGCTGGGATAGGCTCCAGCATGCCCGCGACCCTCGTGAAGATAAGTAGTAGAAATGAATGAATGAATGAATGAATTATTATTATTAACTTTTCAGATTTTGACTTTACGTCTTCATCTGAAAGAGGGCGAAAACAGCTGGGATAGGCTCCAGCATGCCTGCAACCCTCGTGAGGATAAGTAGTAGAAATGAATGAATGAATGAATGAATTAATTAATTATTATTATTAACTTTTCGAATTTCGACTTTACGTCTTCATCTGAAAGGGGGCGGAAACAGCTGGGATAGGCTCCAGCATGCCCGCGACCCTCATGAGGATAAGTAGTAGAAATTAATGAATTAATGAATTAATTATTATTATTAACTTTTCAGATTTCGACTTTACGTCTTCATCTAAAAAAGGGCAAAAACAGCTGGGATAGGCTCCAGCATGCCCGCGACCCTCGTGAAGATAAGTAGTAGAAATGAATGAATGAATGAATGAATTATTATTATTAACTTTTCAGATTTTGACTTTACGTCTTCATCTGAAAGAGGGCGAAAACAGCTGGGATAGGCTCCAGCATGCCTGCAACCCTCGTGAGGATAAGTAGTAGAAATGAATGAATGAATGAATGAATGAATTAATTATTATTATTAACTTTTCGAATTTCGACTTTACGTCTTCATCTGAAAGGGGGCGGAAACAGCTGGGATAGGCTCCAGCATGCCTGCGACCCTCATGAGGATAAGCAGAAAATGGATGGGTATTAAATACAATTATATTTTTTAATACTTTTAAGCTGAAGGTCATAACCTCCATGTCTGATTTTGCCTTTCACACGCAGCCACTAAATAAGCATCGCAATCATCTCATAAAATATGAAGCAATATTATAGCCCACTTGGCTATATGGACAGACACTCCCGCATGAGAGTGCACGCCATCTTTCAAGCTAGGAAATTTGCATCTATCTATTAATATCTCCCACATGTATTCTAAAACAAGCACCAACTCTACTGGCTAACACAAAATGATGCAACATCCATGGATGAATAATTGAAAGGCCACAGGCAAGTGGATTGAATGTTAATGTGGCACAAGTATACATCCCGCCTCCTCTGTTGTGAGCCTCTGTCTTCATTGGGTGGCCGGGTTGCTGCTCACACGGAGATCTAGATTCAAAGCTCTTGGGGAACGGGGCTTCTCTTTATAGCAACACTGAAGGAGCGTGTACTGTATAGGTTCACTGAATCGGAACAGAATTGTGTGAGTGAGGACCAATGAGGCATTAACAAGCCACTCTAACATTCTAATTAAGCTTCCTGAAATCCGTAGCCTATGGATGCCTGGGACGAACGCATCTCAGTGCACTTGGCCCCAATCTGAGCAATAAAAGATGTTGTAATCTGACTCAACCTGTCTGCACGAAAAGGGGCGTATGCTGGGGTATGTGGAAAGAGCATACAGCAGGCATATACCTGCTCTGCACCAGTAAGATTCTGCAAGACACACGAAAACCACCCATAAAACCGTTTTTTAGAGGTGGGTCTAATTCTTCAGTCTCAAAAGTAACAAATAGAGTCTTTTCACGAGGACTGGAAGGGGAAATAAAGGGCAAAACAAGGAAAAAACTGCACTAGTTCAGTAAGTAACAATTATTGTAACTCTTATATTATCTAAAAAACTTTGCATGTTCTCCCCGTGCATGCGTGGGTTTTCTCCGGGTACTCCGGTTTCCTCCCACATTCCAAAAACATTCTAGGTTAACATTCTAGGTATGAATGTGAGTGTGAATGGTTGTTTGTCTATATGTGCCCTGTGATTGGCTGGTGACCAGTCCAGGGTGTACCCCGCCTCTTGCCCCAAAAGACAGCTGGGATAGGCTCCAGCACTCCCCGCGACCGTTGCGAGGATAAGCGGTACAAAATGAATGAATGAATTATTATTAACTTTTCGGATTTTGACTTTGCATCTCCACGTGAAAGGGGGCGTTTAACATCATATTATTTTATTTCCGCTGAAATATGAAGTGATCCCAGCCAGTGTAAATTATCATGCGGCGTTATTCGGAGTTCCCAAAAGATTATGACTGCTAAAAGCAACACTTGCTTTTTTGTACTGATTATTATAAAAACTATCCCCTACTAGACTTTTCATTTAGCAACGCTCAACATTGCACAACTTTGACATATATGGTTACCATAGCTTCATAGTGTGTGTTTTGTGGTGACTTAAATGACTTTAAAAGTGTTTCAATGCAGTCGATTGATGCCTCAGAGTGTTTATTCCTCCAGATAATATTCTAATATAAGAAGATTAACGGCCTGAATACTCACAAAACGACATTAATAATTAATATTTCATATTGCATTTTATTTCGAGTGCCCTAGTGCTTTCTAGTGTTATAAATAAACGGACGCCATCTCCGAATGTGTTACACAGTGAATGTTTGTCCCACAACCATTCCTCCCCTTCTCCTACGTGCAACCTATATTCCAATGCCCCTTGTGTATCTCAAGCATGCTAACTTCAAACTGTTTATCTACCAGAGCTCCATCTCATAAATTCATGGTCATGTGGAAAGCTTTTATGGCGTTTTTTATCGTGTGATCGCACATACACAAGGTCAGTGACAGTGCCTAATGAATAAAGCTGCGTATATGGCCTTCTTATGGCCAGTGGGGATGATGCTGTGTTTGTTCGGCTCGTTTTCAAGCTCAGCAAAGGAACAATTAAGCATTAGCCCACTGCTGAAGGGCAAGTAGAAGGCCCATATGGTATCTGACCCTTTGATACTTCACATACATGAACACTTAATCACGACGCAAGGTCAAGAGTGTCGAGGAAAAAAAATCCATCTTGAGATCAAATACAGATCAATTAGTAAGTACATTTGAATCTGAAACTGAATTAAATGATCAGTGCTGGTCATATGGAGGTGGTGTCTTATGTGGATACAATTGGGTTGGAAAGGTAATCAAATATGTACTTTGTTCTTGTCATCCCAAATTTATGAGGTGAAGAGTGTGTTTCAATACTGTAATCCTGTTAAGTATATTATACTGTTAAGTACAGTAAAGTCTCGTTATATCGATATTCTTGGGAGTCGGAAAAAATACCGATATAACCGAACTATCCATATATCCGATCCTGCGCCGAACTGCATTAAAAGTGGGCAATAATGCACTTGACATTGTTCTATAGTATAGAACAATGTCGAGCAGCTTAAATCAATCTTTGCTTAAGGATTTCAATACCAAAAAAGAACACGGCGAACGGCTGCTTCCAGTCAACTTTATTTTTCACACTTCCACCACCAGAGCACAGCACACACACCGATTCCCGCACTTCCTGGTTCACAGGTCATGCTCAACCCGTCCCACATAGCTGGCCAAACACATGCCTGTATAGAATCTATACACACGAGAGAAACCACAAACGCAGTTGGTTCTTCTGTTGCAGGCATGTGTTTGGCCAGCTATGTGGGGCGGGTTGAGCATGACCTGTGAACCAGGAAGTGCGGGAATCGGTGTGTGTGCTGTGCTCTGGTGGTGGAAGTGTGAAAAACAAAGCTGTTCGCCGTGTTCTTTTTTGGTATTGAAATCCTTAAGCAAAGATTGATTTAAGCTGCTTTTGTATCGATATAAGCAGACCAAATTGGCTGGCGGGAGATGAAAAGGGCATCGTAGTAACCGGATTATCATAATAACCGGGTATCGTACTAACGGAACTAATTATATCATAAAAGACTAGAAATTTGCCAGGAAATGAAAATAGTATCGTAATAAGTAGTAATTCGTTATAACCGATATCGATATAACGAGACTTTACTGTATGTTATACTGTTAAGTGTATATGGATAAGAGATGGACACGTGAAGAGAATGTTTGATCTCCATACACAGGATGTTATGAAGGTGAAATGAATAAAAGCATGAGGCGTGAGGCTGCTTCCAGATGATAATAAACTGTAGGAAAATTTCAGTAGACATTTTAAATGGTTCCTCTGACATTGCATCCTTGCAGGTCACTATGTTATTAGATTTGACGTGGCAGTTATCGGTGAGCATTGTGTTCCTCACTAACTACTCTGTCAAAGTAGTTTTATGGACAAGGAGGGCATCACTGTAGCACACTGCTAATTTTACTTCACTGTGTGCATTTTAAAATTCAACAATACTCAATGAGAAATATGATTGTTTCATTGCCGAAAAATCAAACACATTAAAATATTAGTCAATCATAACACAACTGAACACAAAATTCTGTTTTAAAATTACACTTATTATGGGGGGAAAAAAAATCCTGTGTGAACAAGTGATTGACCCCATAGCAGCAACAACTGCAATCAAGCATTTGCAATAACTTGCACTCTCTTACTTTCTTACAGCGCTGTGGAGAAATTCTGCCCCACTCATCTTTGCAGAATTGTTGTAATTCAGTCACATTTTAGGGTTTTCCAACATGAAATGCCTTTTGAAGGTCATACCACAGCATCTCAATAGGATCCAGGTCAGGACTTGGTCTCGGTTGTTTTGTTTTTCTTTTGCTTCTTCTTCTTTTTGGGTCATTGTCCTGCTGCAGAACCAAAGTTGGTTTCAGCTTAAAGTCACCAACAGATGGCCGGACATTCTCCTTCAGGATTTAACGTGAGGGAGCAGAATTCATGGTTCCATTTTCCACTCTTCCAGGTCCTGAGGCAGCCAACCAGCCCCAGACCATCACACTACCACCACCATATTTTACTGTTGGTATGATGTGGTGTTACTTTTACACCAGATGTAATGGGACACACACCTTCCAAAAAGTTCAACTTTTGTCTCTTTAGACAACAGAGTATCTTCTCAAAGGTCTTGAGGATCGTCAAGATGTTTTCTGGCAAAACTCAGACAAAACTTCTTTTTGTTCTTTTTGGTCAGCAGTGGTTTTTGTCATAGAGCTCTACTATGCAAGCTGTTTTTGCCCAGTGTCCTTTTTTATGGTGGATTCATGAACACTGACCTTGACTGAGACATGTGAGGCCTGCAGTTCTTTGGATGTTGTTGTGGGGTCTTTTGTGACCTCTTGGCTGAGTCATTACTGTGCAGTTGGGATCATTTTGATTGGCCAGTTACTCCTGGGAAG
Source organism: Doryrhamphus excisus (assembly GCF_037039965.1). Classification (NCBI taxonomy): domain Eukaryota; kingdom Metazoa; phylum Chordata; class Actinopteri; order Syngnathiformes; family Syngnathidae; genus Doryrhamphus; species Doryrhamphus excisus. The sequence continues at coordinate 7,384,271 of NC_136357.1, read as the reverse complement.
GTTTACCACTGTTCCATGTTGTCACCATTTCTGTATAAAGGCTCTCACTGCGGTATGCTGCAGTCCCAAAACTTTAGAAATGACTTCATGACCTTTTACAGACTGATAGATATCAATTAATATAAGTTAAGTTGTGTTTTAATGGGGGTCAATCACTTTTGCAAACAGCGTCGTGCCAATTTTAATAATAAAAAGTTAAAAACTGCATTTTCTGTTCGGTTGTTTTGTCATTGACTAACTTAAAAATAAACACGTTTGCTAATCTGATACATTTCATTGTGACAAACTGGCAAAAAAATTAGATAACACTATTTCACACCGCGGTATTGTAAAAAAAAATTCCCCAAGACCAGGGATCTTGGGCTCAAAAAGGTTAGTGACAACTACTTTAGCTTGTAATTTGTCAACAGACATACAAAACAATAGGTGGCTCAAGTGGAATTAGTTAACAGCGCTGGTGGGGGATGGACAGGTGCTCAGCAAAAAGGTTAAGTCTTTCAAGTCTTTCATTATAGCTAAATACTACTTTACCTTTTTTTTATTATATTTCCAAGAAATTACATGAACCTTAGGTTAATCTACAAAAATAACACAGTGAACTCAATCACAGCTAATCGAGGTGAGCAGTTGTGGCTGTGCGCTGGACCGAGCAGCCTTGCAGCACCCGCCTGTTGTTGAGCCTATTAGTGAATTTCACAAGCCATTAAATGAGGTTTCCAGGTGAGCACAAAAACTGGACAAGCCAGACATAATATGCAGGAAACGGTCGAAAGGGGTAATTCTCTGAATTTCTTTGAATTCGCTGAATTTCATCCTGGGCAACTGAGGTAGTTTTTGATGTTCATAAAAGATGTTTTCTTCCACAAAGGACACTTTCATACTAGAATTAACCCAACAAGGTACGTAAACATGGCTCTTTGATGACTAATACATGACGATTCGTGTGTGATTTTTTCTTGACAAGATTAGACTGGACGGAAATATTAGTTGGGTGGTCTATCTCAGTGGTCCTCAAACACTTTTCGGTCCAGAGTGCTAGCATAAGCAAATCGCGCATAGCGGAGTTAACTTGAGGTTGCGCACCAACAAATATGCACATTATCAAAACTTACTTTTATGCATTCCCACATAGTATCAGCATTTGGGACCAAATATGAGGTGAAAGAAAAACAGGAAAAATATAATATAGTGGTTTATTAGCACACGCACTAGCTTCAAGCGCCATCGAACAAACTGGGACGGGTCAACAAACATGCATTTTCTGCATTTACATAAAATTCTATGTAGTTATTTACAACTTTATATACTTTAAATTGTATTTTTTTTTAATCATTGCACATGAAAGTTTCACCACACATTGGTGGTTGCATGACAATTCAGCTTATTGTGTGGGTATTATGTTTTTTTTAAGGTATGATATACATTTACTACATTTGATTGTGACTTTTACAGTTGTACTTTGTATACAGAAAGAGTAACTGTATCCCGTCTTGGTTTTGCACGGGGAGAACATGCATTTCAATATTTATTGACATAAATTGTTTTGTAATTTAAAAAAAATGTAAGTAAAACTGACTAAAACGTTTTTTAGTTTTCTGTGATTACAGTAAATCTGGATTAAAACTATCGTGCATAGAAATGACTAAAATGTGACTAAAACAAGAAACCTTTGCACTTCTAATACAATACCTGTATTGCAGTCTTAAATATCTAATAATGTTAGAAACGGCTTGATGGAGTCATATTACTCAAATACATCATGTAAAAATAGTCTGCAACAAAAGGTAGAAAAATGAGAAAAGGTCACCCATTTACTTGATTATGCATATGAGATACGTATACAGTAGATTAATCCACATGGTAGTGGCACTTTGGCATAATATAGTGGAGCACGATTCAATGACGCAATTACCCACCACCGAGAGAGCCTTGCTCTTTTCTGTCACAGCTAATATTTTTTTGCCATTCTGTGGGATTTTGCTGTGTGATGCCGCTTTATATGCGCAACGAGGTTGGTTGTATTAAACTTCCCCGGTTCTGTGCCACCATAGGAAACTTGTACACTCCTTGCTACTTTGTTAGCATGTTAGCAAACACGGTCGTTGTGGTCACATCGCTGCTGGATAGACGTGCTAGGGTGGGTTTTTAATTTTTTTTACATAAACGCAACCCCCGCCCCCCTCACAATTAGGGGTGTTTTGACCACCCGCCACATCCCCCTCCTGCTACCCTAAACATGGTTAAGCAAAGCATCTGTGAAGTATATGCTGTAAATGCTGCGCAGATTAAAGTTATGATTGCCATCTCCTGATGTAAAGTATTAAGTAAGTTAAGTTGTATTAAGTTGTTAAATTCAGTAATGTTGCTTGTCATAATTTTGCGACTTTCGCACTTGGTTAATTGAATATTTTTGTAGTTAGAGCCCAGAAAACCTGTTCATGAGCTTCTAAATATGGGTTTTTACCATTATTAGAGCCCTGAGGACATGAAATAGCACCCCTATATTCACATTAATACTCCTAGTACATAATATAGTAGATGTGAAAAGTAATAATAAGGCATAATTACTAAGGTTGGACAACATCTAAATCTGAAAGATTTGGGTTCTCTTCCTTGTTTCGATTCCAGTTTCTAAAGATTCTCGATTACGATGCTTTTAAGACGCAGGGTCATAAAAGGTGATAAAATCTGATGTGTCTTATAAACAAAACAAAAGGCATTCAAGGTGTTCCCATCCTAATTAATGCATGTGTACTTCTTGTACTTCATCAATGTTACCTCTGTAGCAGATGTTGTGTGTGTATTCAGCCAACAGCACATCAGTACCACTGAAAATTATTTTACAGAATGTAAATTATTTAATATCAGAGAACACAAAAAAAACAACATGATATTCCTGTCCGGTTTTTGTGTCCTTTTTTTTCTCCCCAATATCCATAATTAATCATCTATCCAAAAGGACCAAACGTGATCCAAGGTCCACTACGACTCAGTAATGTAACAATTACAAGCATGGAATTTCCATTAAACCTACAACTTCAAAATATGGAGAATGAGAAGTGAAGATAAAATTAGGACCTCGGAGGGGGAAACCGAGTGTGTCACCAATGCCAAGCGTTGTATAAAAATAGAATTCCAAGGTGGTACAAAGCACCACCGCATTCTATGACTGTCGTGCACAACACCAACACGGTGCTCTTTGATTGGCTTGTTTCACAAGAAAGAACCACTGTTGTCATTTGTAATTCACACCCCCCAAAACTCCTCATCAGAATGTAAACCCAATTATTTTGGGAGATGAGTGTAATGGATCCTAATAAATGAGCGGATTTTTTTTTTTTTGGCTTCGAGTGAGTAAGGTGGCAGGCGAGGAAAAAAGTTTATTTTTAGCAGTATATTTATGTAAGCGACGAACACGTTGTGGAATAATGAGAAGGCTCTGTGGGCCCTTGGTGGAGCTACAGAGACGGGACTCTCTGAGCAGCAGAGGATGATTGAAGGCAGCTAATGAGCATGAGGAGAAAAAAAAAGACAGGAGTAGAAGAGACCAGAATAATAAAAGCATGAAAATACAAAGGGAATGGGATAACTAAGGTGGGTAGATGGCAGGAGTGAAATGACAAACAAAAAAGGGATGGAAACAGTGGAGAAGAATGTCATTGTGGTGCACAGGAGATGATTAGATGATTATCATCACCAGATAAAAAAGGATCTACAGCTTGAGAACACAAGTTTATTTGATTTAGCAAAATGTGTGTGTGTGGGGGACGACGCATAGCGCACCAGTGGGTTCAAATGATTGCGATGCTGTGATGTATGATTTCATTAATGCTTTTATAGCTAACATCCAAATAGCCTTTTTAGCTATTTCGAAATTGCAGACATTTTTTTCCCTACATGTGGTCATCTATCGTTAACTCTTTTTATGTCATTTCAGCTACAGTCTTTATCACAAAGCATTTAAGTGTTGTGACTCACCGCTAAAGCAAACGACTTTTCTCGAACTTGCTGCAAAAATCCTCCCTAAGCTTGTTCTACGATATCATACCCATCCCATCTTTTCATTTAACACTCTCCCTAACACACACACACACACACACAAGCACTCCCATACATTATCTGGTACCTCTTCTCAAGGGGGGGCTCTTGACTGGCTGCTGGGGCTGCCTGCGCTGTTTCTTGCAGGTCAGGGATATTGGCAAAGTCGTCTTGCTCGGCCACACCGATGGCCAAAGACAGGACCACCAGCTTTCCTTCACTGGCTCCCCAAAAAACAAAGTTTTAGTTAAGAGAAAGACACAAAAATGGGAAGAGAAACAGAAAGGAGAGAATCAAAGGGGAAAGAAATCGAGCACAAAAAAGGAGCGGTGCGGATGGGGAAAAAGAGAAAGAAATAAATTAGAGGTCATTTAAATAGAGAACAAACAGCAACAATATGATAGGACACTTCAGAATCTCACGAGAAGGAAGAGGAAACCATCAGAAAGAAAATGCTCATTAATAGAAACAACACCAGAGAACAGTCACGCTTTGTCCAGAGAAGGATATTTAAAACTAACTTGAAATGAGACCAAATTCCAAACTAAAAAGTTGATGCTGGATTAAAATGCTGTACTGTGGGGAACAATGAACAATAATTTAATCATCCATCCATTTTCTATACCGCTTATCCTCACGGGTTGCAGGCGTGCTGGAGCCTATCCCAGCTATCTTCAAGCGAGAGGCGGGTACACCCTGGACTGGTCGCCAGCCAATGACAGGGCATCCATCCCCAGAGGGGCATCATCCATCCATACATTTTCTGTATCGCTTATCCTGACAAGGGTCACAGAGAATGCTGGAGCCTATCCCAGCTGGACACCCTAGACTGGTCGCCAGCCAATCACAGGGCACATATAGACAAACAACCATTCACACTCACATTCATACCTATGGACAATTTGGAGTCGGCAATTAACCTAGCATGTTTTTGGAATGTGGGAGGAAACCGGAGTACCCGGAGAAAACCCACACATGCACGGGGAGAACATGCAAACTCCACACAGAGGGTGGAATTGAACCCTGGTCTCCCAGCTGTGAGGTCTGCGCGCTAACAACTCCACTGCCATGCAGCCCATATTAACCTATCATTGGCATATTTATCCAATATTTGTTCTCCATTTTCTGATTGAGTGATGTGATTTGACCAATTACCTTCACTAACAATATGGGAAAAGGTGGGAATCCATCCTGATTGTCCCTAATCTCCGATGGTTACATTTGAAAGGAAGTTGGAAGCCAATACTACTGATGGGATGCGGCCCAATAATCCTCAAGTTGTTTTAGGTTTCTTGTTGTACTTAGTTGGACGTTATTAGGTTACCAAGAGCTTCTCATATTTGGGAAATAAGCCACCAAAGAATATGGGATGAAATTATAACCCCACATTTACAATCTACTGGGATGACAGATTAGGTGGGGAACTACTCTTATACGTACAAAAATATAAATACAGCAAGAAATGATTAAACAGAGCTTAATCATTCCGCAAGGAAAGCTCAGAATTGAATGTAAGAATAAAAATTGCAAAGCAAAAGGGGATATATTTCTACATCCTGACAGTACCATATATTCTAAGCGGGGGTACAGTAGCGACGTCATATGCTTAAGCTATAGAAGCATCGGGGGGGGGGGGGTGTGACAGGCGGTCGGGAGCGATGAGGAGGCGGGAGGTTTTAAGACGAAGGGGATAGGGATTTGTGGGATTTGTGGAGGGAAGTGTGCCTGAATAGTAAAGCCCGAGTGTGAGAAGTGCAGCATGGCGGGTGAGAGAGCAGTGACCCAGAAACGGTGGCACACTGCGAGCACCTCTCAACACGGTGTCACTCAAATAGAAACAATTAGTCCAGATCCTGGTAATGAGGCTTAATTCAATATTAACTCAGGAGAAGTTAGACATTGGCCATGTTGGGTGCATGAGGTGTTTGGCAGTGATGTGTTCCTGCACCCTCATCTTACTTTTCACACTGTAAAACATTTTTTCAATGTGCTAAATGTCATATTCATGATTTAGTTTTCTTTAAATAGTTCATATCTCTGAAGTAAGTTGCCACTACCTCATGTAAGTCATGACCTCCACTAAGAAGGTCATTTACTTCAGTGTTTATGTCAGGGGGATCAGCGGAAAGGAAACAAATAAACATTTTTTGGCCTTCACGTTCACTTGCAAATATCCTTAAAAATAAGCTTCTGGAAGGCCGTTATAGGCTTCATAGGACGCCGCTGCTGTTTGGACTGGACTTAATATATTGTGTAATACAAGTGTAAAGGGGGCTGCACGGTGGAAGAGTGGTTAGTGTGCAGACCTCACAGCTAGGAGACCATGGTTCAATTCCACCCTCGGCCATGTCTGTGTGGAGTTTGCATGTTCTCCCTGTGCATGCGTGGGTTTTCTCCGGGTACTCCGGTTTCCTCCCACATTCCAAAAACATGCTAGGTTAATTGGCGACTCCAAATTGTCCATAGGTATGAATGTGAGTGTGAATGGTTGTTTGTCTATATGTGCCCTGTGATTGGCTGTTGACCAGTCCAGGGTGTACCCCGCCTCGCCTGAAGACACCTGGGATAGGCTCCAGCACCCCCCGCGACCCTCGTGAGGATAAGCGGTTGAAAATGAATGAATGAATGAATGAATAGGTTAATATAGCACATTCTGTTGACCAAACAGGGTTAGCTGTTAGCAATCTCAGTTAGCATTGTTTTTGAGAGGTTATTGAAATAAAAAATGTCTATTCTCTGCCAATTTTTAAATATACTGGTTCCCTTTTTGGCGGCACGGAGCTCGAGTGGTTAGCACGCAGACCTCACAGCTAGGAGACCAGGGTTCGATTCCACCCTCGGCCATGTCTGTGTGGAGTTAGCATGTTCTCCCCGTGTATGCGTGGGGGTTTTCTCTGGGTACTCCGGTTTCCTCCCACATTCCAAAAACCTGCTAGGTTAATTAGCGACTCCAAATTGTCCATAGCTATGAATGTATGAATATGAGTGTGAATGGTTGTTTGTCTATATGTGCCAAACAGGGTTAGCTGTTAGCAATCTCAGTTAGCATTGTTTTTGAGAGGTTTTTCGAATAAAAAATGTCTATTCTCTGCCAATTTTTAAATATACTGGTTCCCTCTTTTCTCATCACATGTTAATAAGGGATTTACACTGCATAGAATATTGGTAAAAGACTTAAAGTCGATATTGTGTGAACCAAGGGAAATGAAGGGAGTGTGGAAACAGAACAGACATTAATAACAAACACACAAACAAAAAATTCATACTTCATGCCAAAAAGCAACCCTGGAGATCAATTTGGTAAAACCGCTCAAAGACTAGATATCTGCGACAAGACATTGACAGTTTCACACAGCAATGATTCAGTGGGATTGTAAAATTGTCACTTTGAGATTAAGTATCTCGAACGGCAGCGCTCTGTCATCAATCCTGCGAGGTGTTGCTGTTGCAGAGAAATGACAACAACAATGACCTCTCACTCATATTCATAATGATGAGAGCTACAGTTGACTATAATGGGCTGTTCACCCGATGACCTTGCTGCTTGCATGTGCTACAATGCTAATGCTCAGTGAGCTGGAGGCATTAGTACAGCTGTGTCGCTCACGTATGCCCGCAGAAGCTTAAAACTCACATAAAAAAAAAGAGGCAAGATAATGTTAAAACAGCCATTGTAGCATTGGAATCAGGGCAGAGGCACATAAAAGACATGCTGTACCTTGGCAGTGTCCTTCCTCAATCCTTCATCACCCCTCCTGCCCCATGTGAGTCTATCCTCTTATGGCCTGAAGCAACAATATATTGGAGATGTAATGGTGCTGCTGACATAAGATCAATTCTTCAGCTGCTTAACCCTTGCTCTTATACTGATGCACCGTGACACACGACCTGTGTGATACGCACATGCAAGACACATGTCTATCAGTCCGGGTGCGATGCTCAAAATAAAATATAAATTAGGCTTACTAGTGTGCCTCCTAAGCAGGACGTTGAATAGTTATTCCAGGGGACGATACAGAAATAACATCATGTAACTGAGTGGGACTGTATGAATCCAACAAGACATTCTCCATGACACCTCATGAATATTGTCAACTTGTAGCACTGCACTGTGAACACAATTGCACGAGACAGGCTGAATTGCATCCAAACAGATGTTACGGTTTAGCAGAGCATATAGCATAAACAACTTATCACGGAATAAGATAGCAATAGCTAAAACCACCCTGGCAGTCCCAAAGCTTGCGATGACATTTAAATTAAAAGCTAGGAAAGAATTTTGTGACAGATAAAAAGCAATAGCACGTCATCTTACCGATAAGGCAGCGTGCATTCATGGGCAATTGTGTATTATTTTATTAATCCCTCATTTTCAACTGTGCTAAAGGTGCTGAGCCTATCCCGGCTGGCAAGGTACACCCTGGACTGGTGGCCAGCCAATCACAGGGCACATATAGACAAACAACCATTCACACTCAAATTGGCGTACCCCCATTTGGGAACCTAGGATCTATTGTTAGCCATTTGAATGTCATCTATCTTGTTTTAATGACATCTTTCTGTAAGCTTTGTTACAAATATATTCTAAGTCACTATGACGCTGTTGCACAGTTCCGCCATAAGGGGGCCACGTCCTGGTTGGTTGGTTAGGGAAGCCACACACAGCAGAGAAGAAGCCAACTACTTCCTATGCCGCATCGATCGCTGAGCTGTACATCAACGTCGCCGCCATTTTGAATGTGTCAAGGCTGTATACCTCTATATCACCTCCTTTCATGGTTTGAGATTGTGGCAGTTATTAGTTACTATTATGTTGCTTACTAATTACTCTATCAAAGTTATTTTACGGACAGACAAAAACGCTCTTATTTAAGGTAGGTTGAGCTTGGTTCATTCATTTACCCTGGATGTCTCAAATCTCAATCCTACTTTTGTCGGAACGAAAGTAAAAGCATCTTGATAAAACAACAATAAATACTTTGTATAAAAAAGCCAATACAGTATATGAGTCAATATAGTTACATCATTTTAAAAACCTGTTAAAAGTTGGATGTAAATTCATTGGCTTACTGTATCGACTGAAATGTGTTGACACTTATTTTGAAAGAGTAATAACCCATGTGACTAGCAAGAGCCAATGTGTTGGATGTAACTTAAAATACACACAAACACTTAGAGCATTATTGTTATATTTTCATGTGTAATATAATATGTATATATGTATGTGTTACAGGTGCTTGTGGCGTTCAGTGTGGCAACATATTTACGTCACGTTATGGTATACGTGCGTTAAATACCGCTAGATTCGGTATCGATACGATATGTTTGCATATCACTTACTGCGTGTAAAGATGTAATATCCTTCTCTGGACAAGTTAAATTAAAGTAATACCGGAACGCAGATACTGTCAAAATGAAAAACAGATTAGTAAGTAATTAAATATAATACATGCATATAATCCTTGAGAATGACATGCAAATATATGCACCAAACAGGCAATACTCCACAAACATACATGTACTAACTTACAGGAAGGATTTGACGTCCAAGCCACGATTCCGGATTTGGTCCATCATGTAATCCCAGCTGCCAGGATTGCCACGTGAGCGGCCTCCTGCACCTCCTCCCCTATAGCGAGAGGCACCCGCTCCTGCGGGGCCGCCCCGTGTGGCCCGTGGAGTAGCTCTTTTACCTGCACCCCCACCATCACCACCGCCATCACCACCTCCCTCTGCTCTCCCAGCAGCCCCGCCTCCCCCGGGCTGTCCAGGTGCTGTGTGTAATTGTCCCAAACTCTGGGATGTGGTGGGAGGATGGCCGAAACCAGAGCCCGGTGGGTGGATGAGGGGCTGCTGGAGACTCTGTTGGCGTAGCAACGTCCGTGGGCGGGCAGGGCCGGTGGGGATGTGCTCCAGGGTGGAAGTGTAGGATAAGACGGGATCCCCAAAGCTGGGAGGGCAGAGGAGCAGGGAAGAAGGAAAACGAGAAGATGGCCATGGCCGGCAGAAAGCAGGACGATGGGGAGGTAAGGAAGAAGTAGAGGAGGAGGCGTGGAGGAGGGCAACAGAACCATCAGAGTTGAGGCAAGGTGACACAGGGCAGGAGGGAGACAAGACAGAAACAGTCAGGTTGACATCAGGATGGATCGAAAGTTCATCCACACAGGAAGTTAATGTTAGCGAGGCGGAAGAGGAAGTAGGAGGAAAGGTGGTGGATGAGGACAAAGTAAAGGAGTCAGAGGGCGGAGCATGGGGAGTTGGAGACAAGAGGAAGAGGAGAGAGAAGGAGAGCAATGTAAGGCAGCAGCAGTAACAGCCGTAGCAGAAATAGCAGTAGAAGGTGCAGCTCAAGTGAGCTCCCTGTGACGCCTGCTGCTCGTACGCCGGCGTCTGCCAACCATGCGCCATCTGGCCGCTCGCCCTGCGTGCCTGTGTCACGTGCCAGTGCGTCTTGCGTGTCTGCGCGGCGTGAGCGTGTTGTTGTCTGCGTGGAGGAATGTTTCGAGGTGGCGGCGGTCGGGTACGCGCGGTCCGAACGGGCAACGTTTGGCTTGTGGCTTTGCAGATTCCATGCCTTCCCGGTGAGGTTTTTTTGCTCTGATGAGAGATCCCCATTTCCTCCACTCACTAAAAAAATTCTCATCTCTGACAGCCTGTCATCCTTTCTCTCTGAGTCTTTTTAGGTCTTTTAAACACATGCTACATCTCTAGAGACATCCGTTAGCCAACCAAGGCCTACAGTAGGTCTCCCTCCCTCTGTCAACTTCTCATTTTCCACTCCCCTTTTAAGATTGTCTTTATTGCTATGCTTCTCTTAATGAGTACACATAAAGCAGTGTGACACTTATTTATGTACACATCACAAGTATCACTCACATTGCAATCTTTTTAAAAAAAAACATACATTTTTGCCGCCGACTATGTATACCCTTCACTCTCCGCTGACTACATAACCCATATGACCAGAATTAGGTCATGAGAGAGCTATTGACATCAGTTTGCATTACTTCACCCGGCGTTATTTTGCAATTTTGGTCTTCAGTGTGCTGTTAATCATATTTAATGGGTAGACATTAAAGATAAAAAGGGGTAATAATGTCAGGTTGTGCTGAAATGAAACACAAGATTTAGAGACTTGGAGGAGTGGTTGTACATGGAGACAGAAAGATGGAGAGGATAACGGCAGAGGTTGATGGAGGAGAGTCGGAAAATGGGGTGTGAGACACAAACACAAGAGACACAGACTCTTATGGATGCTCAAAAATAGAAACCAATTACAGAGAAGGGGTAAAAAGGAACCATGAGGAGGAGGGGGGTTGGGGGGTTGGCGTGGAGTGACGAGCGTGAATGTGTTGTGGGGGAAGAAAATCAAAAGGTGCTAAAGGAAGGTGCAAAAAATCACGTCCAACTGAAAATTAACAACCTCATACCCGCTGAATATAGACTGTGGATGATGTCATACAGCACGGGAGATGGCACATTATTTCAGCCATGCGGTGTTATATTATTTTTATATTATTTTATGTGTATTCTCGTGCCAGTTTGGTCACATTGTGCTGTTGAGCTGCACGCTTGAGTCAGCTAGAGCTCCTACGGGACGGCACCTTGATCACCATGACATTGAGCCCAACCCCCCTCCTTGGAGATCTCCGCTCGCTTAGTCGGAACTCACTCAATGGATCTAAACATTGCTGCTGCTGATTTAAAAACTCTCTCCCCGAGTTCTGAACTCACTTGCTGGGTTTGAATCCTCCAGACTGCACGTGGCCCTGGACAGTCTGCCATCTCCCAGCCTTTGCTCCCTCCGTCATCATGCTCTTCATGCTGTCACTGCGATAAGGCCCACCCCCATCATCCCCATGTCCCGTCGCTGCACCTTTCTGACACCCCGACACTGCCCCACTAAGGGAGACAGACAGGGCGCAGAGGTATAGCAGCAGAGAGAGGGTACAGACAGGGACAGCAATGACAGGCAGGGGAAAAAAAGACCAGAGTGAGAGGAAGAGAGCGAGAGAGAGAGAGACGCACACAACATACACACAGGAAAAGAGGTTGAGCAACCACATGGCTAAGTAGGTGAGACATATTAGTGGAGTGCTTGAGGAGACAGCCTTCCAAGCCAAGGGAGCCAAGCAGGTAGATGAAAAGGTCTGGAGTCCAGTGCGTTCAAACACAGGGATGGAGAGCAGAGAGCAGGGAAGAGGAGAAGCATTTGCCTGTGAAAGGTGGAAAACCAAAAAGGTCCCTTTGTCTGGGCCTTCATTCACCACCAGCAGCAGCAGTGTGTGTGTGTGTGTGTGTGTGTGTGGACGCTGGTCGTTAAACTCTCATCCCGCCTTCATTTAGGTTTCGGGGGCTTGAGACGTGTATAAGACCATATGAGGCAGTTCTATGGTGGCAACACATCGCCATAGTTTGTAGTTGACTTCAAATAAACCACTCATTTGAGGAGCCACGGAAAGTGACATTTAGCTTAACAGCGTTCCAGTAAAACACTGATTACTTTTCTTTTTCTAGACAGGAAAATTATATTTTAACTTATGAGAGCTCTTATCTGAAAATGCTGTCTGCCTTGGTTAGATACCACACAAGGGTGCGAGCCCTTCCTGCTCTGATGCTGAAAGCAACACACACGCACGTTGGCCAACAATAGTGATTTAGCAAAGTTTGGCTACTAACATTAGCCATTCGGGATGTCACAAGACACTCAACTTACAAGACGGGACAATACACAAGATGCTAAATGATATAAGCATTGCTATATTCTTCCACCTATGCCAGGGGTCTCCAACACGCGACCCGCGGGCCAAATGTTTGAGGCCCCTGCCTTGATATGAAAGTTTAATGTTAGTGCGGCCCGCGCAAGTTTGATATGGATGCTGTATGGTATCATGTACCCAGAAAAAATTATTACGTTTGATTAATGTTCATGTTAAAGGTTAAATTACTGTTAATAGTTATCCTCCCTGTCCGTGTGGAAGTGGTAAGTTTTTGGCTATTTAAGTTTAAAGGAAATAACTTGAAGGCTACCGTTTAGGTCGCTAGCTCTCTAGTTTGCGAGTTAGCATGTGTCTCAAGACCCTGCAGTTGCGCAATATGTTGTAAATAAAAAGAGTATAAATGTGACTATAGTCGTGTTTTGTCATGTCTACAAGGCTGTAATAATGCTTTGTTAATTTTAATCTGAAAAAAAATAATTTGTCTACCCACCAACTATATGTGGTTTCTTAAGTTTTTATTATTTGCCATTTTATTATTATTATTATATTTATTTATTTATTACTGATTGATTTTCTTTATTCTTGATTTGTTTATTTATTTTTCATTTTATTTTGTGTAGAAAAATAAAAAGTAAGATATTTGAGAACAGTGGAATGTTTTATCAGAGCTTTTCTTGTAGAAAATTGGAACCAAAGCAAAGTTTTTTTTTATTTTTTTGTTTTTAATAAATGCGTTTTTTGGGGGGGGGAGGGTTTTTTTTTTTTTTTTTTTAAACCTGATTCGGCCCAGTCTCACCCAGACCCGAGCTGCAGTGTTTTGTTTATTTTATTTATTCAATGAGCCGCACAGATGCCCGTGTCACACTTTGGACACCCATGCATGCTTTTGCCAAGCAATGGAGGACCGTGTCCACACTCGGCCTTCTTGGCTTAAGTTGCATTTCGTTTCGGAGGGTTTTATGCAGCTGGCACACCTGCATTACATAGCGCTACAAAGGTGGAGGTCTACTCCAGCTCGCCTGGGCGAGGACACTTGACCGTTGATGCTTGTATGGAAGAAACACTTACTAAACATAGCAACCGTGCCACAAATTGTCAACTCTTCTACGTATGAGGTGTGTTATGAAGTCGGAGCTCATTCGAAGCCTCGTGGACGACGCTGGGAGCAGGTAAGTTGGATTACAAAGTCAAGCATTTGATGTTCGGTTCCAATAATGCCTTGCACGCTGCCACTGCTGTATTAGTGTTTTATCATTCATACAGCAGCAATGCCATAGTTCACAATCTGATCTGTTTCTCACTGCCCTGTTCTGTGGGAGATCTCCAAACGAGAAATCTGATCACATTTTAATCTCCTATAAGCTATAATTGAATGTATAGCCTACAAATTGTTATTATAGAGTTATTGTATATGTGCACGTCATGGACATTTACCAGTCTGTGGTGAGAGAAAGCCATATACGCCATTATATATTATATTGGTGAAATGATACTTTTTCGAAGTTTAACTTTGAATTGTGACAAATATCGACATGTATTTGTTCAATCTGTTCTTTTATACCATTACTAGTTATGTTTTAGTACACTTTGGGCCAAAAAAGAGATACATCAAAGACACTAAATGGACAAAAATATAGAGGTAGACCACATTCATTTTAAACCACTTGATGTGGTTACCCACTGAGATTCAGTGAGGTGTTAAATAGGAGCAAGAAGCCAGGTCATTTTTTCCCCCCTCAAAATACTCCAAGACCAAGTAAGTTATTATTAAGTGGAAGTGTTTTAGGACACAACATCAACTCAACCATAAGATGTCTCTAAGTGTGCTTACTTCAGTCTTGTATGTATTGTCGTCAATTCAAATTACAGCTCAACACTTTTTGGGAATTAAACATGTCCCATCTTTGAAAACAGGGATAATCAAAAACAGAGCACAGTAGTGCCCTCTGGTGACATGAATATATTTCATTAGCAAGCATGTAGAGGCTCAACATGCTGCGTTCAGGGTGGGAGTCGGGAAGGGGGGTGATATTTGTGTTGAGTCCCTAAGAAGGTCACCTTTCAGATTTGATTGTGACCTGACTGCGCAGATAGATAAGTCATCAATCATGACAGCAGCATGGATGACACTGTTGGAGCAACGGTTGACACAGCAGACACGAGGCCTCATTTATCGAGCTGAACGCAAAGGTGGACAAGGTCTTTACTTATACTAAAAGTAGGAACACATAAATAAACGGGGCCATAAATCAACACAAGTATTTACAGGAATGTGCAGGATAGTCAGACATCCCTTTATTGCCTGAGTTTCACTGGGAGTTAAAATGATTTATAAAAGAATCCTTATCCTTGACAGTTTCTTGCCTCTGATACACCAGATTGATAAGATGAAAGTATCATATACGGTAAATACATTCCACCAGTCTCACCGCGAACATTTGACTAATGATTCCTGTCAATTCAGAGATTTTTACGATTGTGTTTTTCGACGGTTAAATAAATATATGGAAAATATATGAAAAATGATAGTATTGACATTCAACTGCAGTAATCCCATAACGATGGAGACTGATCACACACAGCATGGTAGCTTATTTGATAAATGAGGCCCATGTCATAGCTGTCAAAGCTACTGATCTCATGAGAATCCTAAACAGGAAATGATTTTGCTGCCGTCCGCTTGAGGATCATATAAAGAGTCAAAAGGTCATCCCCCTGCCACCTCCTTATAATAACAAATTGCAATGCCTATATATTTTCCGGCACAATTTTGCACTGAAATTGTCCATTACTATGAGTGGACTAAAGAATAACTGGAGCATAAAGCAGCTTTATGGACAATAAATGCCAACCTTGAGGGTTATTTTTTTTTAAATATGAACTTTCAAAATACAAGCACTGCGGGCTTGTTTAAGGCTGCTTCACCAGAATCAGCAGCCATCATCTTCTGGTGGATTTTAAGACAGGAAGCCATGTACTGTATCCACCGCGCTCACCAGCATATTAACCGCTTCATCTCTCCAGGCCATTTAGCGCAAATTTCTTAACAGCTCAGCCTATTAAAGATGACCAGTCATAAGACAGTTTATCTGACAGATTCCTGGTTGCAGGATGTCTACGCTTACATCCCTCATACTGCCTGGAGGGGAGATAAGTGTGACCTTGCTGGAGCTTTTACTGAATTCAAGTGTTTTCTGAGTGAAAACATTACTTTTATTGCATCAGGTTAAAATGCCATATCTCTCATTGTGATAGACAGTAGATGGAGTTCAAGTGTTACTGTGTTAGTGTCGTTCACATTATAGATAGAATCAGAGGAAAGCCACAGATGAATGTCAACCACAAGTGAACACTGGCATCACACGGCAACCTGGTGTAACGGTCAACCCTCCAGAACAACAACAACACCACCACAACCACCACACCGAGGGAAAGAATTGGGGAGATACAGCAATTACAGAGATGGGTTAAAGTACTGTATATGCATCATCGTTTAGAGAGGAAAGCTACGAGGGTTGTCCGTCTCCATGGTTACACTCCATGGGAGAGAGGTGAGAAGTTAGAGGTCAGGAGTTAGTATGACCTGCAGGGCTGTAGGGAGTAGAGCGGGCATGGGAACATGTGCCTGGGTGTTCATTAAAAGGTGACAGGAAGTGAGGAGGAGCAGCCAAAAGGAGCCGGAGGGAGTTGCAAGGCTGTGCCGCTTTGCTCCACGGTAATAATGGAATGGCTGTCACGGGGGAGGCTGTAATGTGCATGTATGACATTTTACCCACTCACATTTCCAGAGCAGATTATTATGAGTAATCATTAGTAACCATTTATGCCCTCCGGTGTGGTTACATTGGGTGTGTATGTTTTTCTTGACGTTCTTATGGTTCATTAAAATCATAATCAAGAATGACACTTGAAATCCCCAGTTTGAATTCATTTCTACAATCGCTAAATATGACTGGGTATTCATGTGAAGAAAGTTCTCCTGACGATGTAATGGAAGTGTCGATTCGGTAAGTGGCGGTGATTGTGTAGCCAAAAGGGAAGGAAAGGTAAGAAGAAAGGAAAGGAAGGAAAGAGAAGGAAAATGAAAGGAAAGGAGTAGTGGTGCCCCTGTCTCATTACAGCCCTGCTCAAGGGGGAGGAGGACTCTTACCAGCCTTGGCCCGAGACTCACTTGAGTGTGAGGCGAGGATCTCCATATGGGGCATAGGGAGAAATGTTAAGTACGAACTCCTTTGGCGGATAGGAGCTCCACTTCTGCTGCACTGTGCTGCTGTCATTGTTATTCCAAAAGTCTCTGTCTAGATCACTGTGGCCAAAGAGAAAAACAGGTCAGAGCAACACAACTGTGGAAGTCCTCGACACCAACCAACCATTTGCAACAGGCGGGGCCCTCCGCTGGAGATGAAGCCGGGTGCTCGGTTTGAGAAAGAGAGTTGAGCTGCATGAAATGAGCGATTTTTTTTTTTCAGAGTCACCACAGCGTTTGAAGAAGATAGGTAGCAAGGAAAGAGTACAACAGCATGTGATGACGTTCTGTTCACGTAGCATGATGCTGCTAATGAAGCACAATCCGCTACCCACCCCATCCTTGGTGTAAAAAGAAGACATGAATGCATGAGTCACAAAGGTAGAGCGATAAATCACAGACAAAGTCAAAGTAGAGGAGGAAAAGGTGAGCTGGATCACTGATGTCATACGAGTCACAAAGCTACACAGCAAGAGACAAAGGCAACGCACAGAGAAGAGTTGGAAGCTGAGATGAACAACAGAGCACATCAATGCTGCTTGAGCTCGGAAGAAAGAGAGGAAAATGTAAAACATTAAGTCACTTGAGTCACAAAAAAACATTCACCTGACCATCTTTAAACCGTTAAATAAAAGGGAAAGAGTGACATTCAGAAAAAAAAGCAGCACAGAAAAAGAGAGTGGTGATGAGCAGGTTAAAAAACACATTTGTGGAATTAAGAATTGTACTTAGCGTTACAGAGATGACATTTCCCAGTAGTGACCTATTGCCTCATTTCATTACAGTAGAAAAGCAGCGTAAAATTCACTTTATACTCTGACAGCTGCCTGGAAAAAATGAATAATACCAACCTACCACACATTATCCCAACTTATCACATACTACAGTATTAATTGGCCCTGTACCCTAGAAACCGCCCATGAATGATACGGGAAAAGGCCGAAATGATACTGTGTCAAAGCCCAGGGCAGTGATACTGATAAAATATAGAGTTTAACCATGTCCAGTATCAGCCCCCGTAGCTGTCCACTCAGAGCGCGCTGCTCTGGTATCGTGCCCGTGAAACAACCAATCAGAGAACAGCGCACAAGTGCTTAGTGCCTAGTTCTTCTCCAGTCACCAAAAACCCCAAATTTGATTAATGAAACTTTAATTGTCAGACATTGATAAGATAAGACTGTTGATAAAATATTATTGTTGAAATATTTTTGCAATTGTTGTGTTTACACTGTTTAGATATAATTATAGGTTATCACCTATAATTATAATCAATTATAGGTTATTATAGGGGGCATGATACTGGGCCTGATACCAGACAAACCATGTGATGATCTTATTATCACATTCTATTTAATCATGAGCTTATTATCACGTACTATTTAATCAAAAGACCATTTTGTTTCCAGAAAATGTTCAGTTTATTACATGTATTATATCTAAAAAGTGTAAACACAACAATTGCAAAAATATTTCAACAATAATATTTTATCAACAGTCTTATCTTATCAATGTCTGACAATTAAAGTTCCATTAATCAAGTTTGGGTTTTTTGGTGACTGGAGAAGCACTAGGCACCAAGCACTCGTGCGCTGTTCTCTGATTGGTTGTTTCACGGGCACGATACCAGAGCAGCGCGCTCTGAGTGGACAGCTACGGGGGCTGATACTGGACATGGTTAAACTCTATATTTTATCAGTATCACTGCCCTGGGCTTTGACACAGTATCATTTCGGCCTTTTCCCGTATCATTCATGGGCGGTTTCTAGGGTACAGGGCCAATTAATGCTGTAGTATGTGATAATACATGTAATAAACTGAAAATTTTCTGGAAACAAATGGTCTTTTGATTAAATAGTATGTGATAATAAGCTCATGATTAAATAGTATGTGATAATAAGAATATCACCTTCGGTCTCGGGCTGATACTGGCACGCGGGGACATGATACTGGGTCTGATACCAGACAAACCATGTGATAACCTATAAATATCATAGGTGTGGCACACTCTCTGCACTTAGCAACAGTAGCCATAACATACTAAGCGCATGTAGCAGCACCAAGAAAAAAAAAAGCCTCCCAGTCAAGATGATGCACATGTAATCTATGATGATGAAATGGCTAAGATTTCATTCCACAGCCGCCTGAACAAACTCTTGGCCTTGTTTTCCGCCTGGTTTGTCCAATATTTACATTGAGAGCCTTAAAGCGTAACCAAATGACGTTCATTATCACCAGATTATTTAAGCCCAACCAGCTATAGAGGCACTTACTTGATGGCTTTCTTCTCCCCTCGCCCACGTGCTGAGTCTGGAGTGTCTGCCGTTTCCACTCCTGGCTTATTTCTCTTCCCCTAGAGCCAAGCGCATGGACGAGAAGACAGGAAAAAGCAGAGAATAATAAAAAGGTTAGCGTCAATTTGTCCATTTGAAGCGGTATTTTTGCTGGGCTGACAACAAGTATAGATGCCAAGCCTATTATATCAGGAACGCCGGTCCTTTACCTGATGGTCCCCTGATTATACTCATCACAGTCGAATCACATCTGCGCTGGAGTGCCATTTGTGGCTGTGATTATCAATTGCAACCACCCTGAAATTTACATGGCAATTCTATCTTTAACCCATTAACATTCCAACAGTCCAACATAGTCTCGTGACAAAACCAGGGTTTTACAGCGCTGATATCCGACTGATACACATCATTCCAATACAGTTATATACAATATAGTTCCAACTACAAATACATTCATTCATTCATTTTCTACCACTTGTCCTCACAAGGGTCGTGGTGGGGTGCTGGAGCCTATCCCAGCTGTCTTCGGGCAAGAGGCGGGGTACACCCAGGACTAATCGCCAGCCAATCACAGGGCACATATAGACAAACAACCATTCACACTCACATTCATACCTATAGACAATTTGGAGTCGCCAATTAACCTAGCATGTTTTTGGAATGTGGGAGGAAACCGGAGTACCCGGAGAAAACCCACGCATACACAGGGAGAACATGCAAACTCCACACAGAGATGGCCGAGGGTGGAATTGAACTCGGGTCTCCTCGCTGTGAGGCCTGTGTGCTAACCACTCGTCCAACTGCAAATTTATTTCCAACATAATTATGACCAAGGGTCTCCAAATGGCCCATCACTGGAACACCCGATTCAATCCTTGTGTAGAATTGTCACAGTTTTTAGTATTATTGTAACATTGGAGGGCTGCACGGCGGGGGAGTGGTTAGCGCACTGACCTCACAGCTAGGAGACCAGGGTTCAATTCCACCCTCGGCCATCTCTGTGTGGAGTTTGCATGTTCTCCCCGTGCATGCGTGGGTTTTCTCCGGGTACTCCGGTTTCCAAAAACATGCTAGGTTAATTGGTGACTCCAAATTGTCCATAGGTATGAATGTGAGTGTGAATGGTTGTTTGTCTATATGTGCCCTGTGATTGGCTGGCGACCAGTCCAGGGTGTACCAAGCCTCTCGCCCAAGACAGCTGGGACAGGCTCCAGCACCCCCGCGACCCTTGTGAGGAAAAGCGGTAGAAAATGAATGAATGAATGAATGAATGAATGTAACATTGGAAATGGGTTTAGGTCATGACCCAAGCCATAATTGTGTTTTCCAATCCATTCCTCCTAATGTGTTGATTTGAAGACATAGACATAGACACAGACAAGACATATACTGTATAGAATACGCAAATCTAAAAAAAATCCTTAATTTTCAACCCATCGCAGTAGCACTTACACTGATTCGGATAAATTCATCCTGTTAGCTTTCAAAAGAGCCCCAAACTTCAAATAGTTCAAGGACACCTTCTCATTTACTTTGGTGTGACTTTTTTTACGCATTTGGGTTTTAAAAAAAGTGCCGGAATACTTGGGGGCTATGGTAATTTTATGACCACTGGAGAAAAGACTCCTGCCCCATTCTACATTCCTCTTAATACGTTTTCAATGAGGTGATTGCCCGCGACCTGCAGGTGGTGGTCCCCCCGAGGGGAGGCAGCCTGCTCACTAACCACTTGTCCACCGTGCAGCCACTTACAGTATATTTTCTTTTTAAATTGTAATGTCGGCTTACTATTTCAAGCTATCAAGCAACCTGATTTGTACCACACACTTGCAATATACGTACAATGAACAAAAATAAAACATAATTTTGAAGATCTGGAGCTTTTTCTATGTACACAAGAGGCCTATATCTCAAATATTGTTCGCAAATGTGTCTAAATCTACTGTATGTTAGATTATGTTTGATGTTGTATGTTAGATTTTAAACACAAGTTGTTTTTCACAATGTATTTCATGGCAAAAGAAACGTGGAACATTAGGAACGTGTACCTACCAACACAAATGATTCTGATTCCAAACAGCTAGACCATGACTTGACGTAACCATGGCAATAATAGCGATTGAAAAGGCTTTAAAAAGTTAGGTCTGCTGGGTGCATTCTTCCAGAAAAGCTCATTGGTATTGAAGATGTTTCACCATCATCACAATGCAAGTAATCTCCATTGACACTTGGCAATAAGTGAGGCAAAGAGGAGATAAGTTAAAGGCCGCCCTGCCTCCTAAAATGAATGAATGCCCACCTGATCGCAATGCTCCGATACACAGAGGGTAAGCGAGAATTCTTCATCCTAGAAATTGAGTGGGAAGAACACACAGAAACATGCCACCATGGGGTGGCGTGTATGAGTTCATCTAAAGAAAGCTGCAGGCTTGGTGGGGGTGGAACATGGATCACCGCACTGGAGAACGACGGGTCTGCATGGACTGCGGCAACACTTACATCACAAGCCTAGTGATGCTGTGACTTTAAGGGAAGCTGCGACTCAATACACAAATAATGTAAACAAAGCAAATATTGTATAGATGTCAGGGCTGTAACGGTACTCTGTATTTGTAATATTCGGTTTGGTTGACATGAAGTGGACACAATGGGCTTGCCGAATACTATCCATCGTGCGTTTGCGCCTTCCGTTCCTCCAAGCTAGAAATCGACTGGAAACACTGGCAGTACTCAATACAGTGCTTATGTATGCATTTCTGTGATACATGCATCTATTTATGATTCATTCACTGTTCATAAATGAAAAGACTACATAGAAATGTAAATAGCTTCTAAGCCCACTTACAATAGTGCACCATGCAAACTGTTGGCTGGCTTAGATAATTCGATATCATTTCAAACTATAGCCCACATTTTGAATATTGCGGCTTTACCAGCCTTAGAACGGCTAAAAAGAAAACACTGGAAACAATAGAATGTTAGAGTGTTGATTGTTTATCATTAAATGAGCAGTTATGGAGGAGTACCTGCTGGAGTAACGACAGATCCCTAAACAGACAAAATGCGTACATCCAGAGGTACCCATGAGGCTGTCCAGAATACTGGCATTGGTTCCCTTTTAACGCAAGTATGCGTTCTACAACATCGGTTGTTCATTACTTGTTTTTTACTGGACTCTCAGTGTTCAAAAAACTCAGGTAGACCCACTGATTTTGATGAGAAATGGCTATTAGGAACTCCAGACTCGTTCAGCTTGTAATGTGTACCCTGCTCCCTGTATGCACACTCTATAATGCTACACAGACAACCGTTTTTGTTCCATGACTTACACAAAATAAACAGTTAGGACACTGATAAATTATTATTTACAGCTTGCTTTTCCGACACTTGGACACAACCAAGTAACTGTTGGTTACTGTAATAACGTATAATTTGTAGGCTAGTCCAGCTGCATACTAGCCCATGTTCACAAAACACATCCAGTGTGAAATGCCGTTGACAGATTTAAAATATTTTTCTTTTCCTGGGAGGGAATCAACCACTTCAACCACTTCTGCCTGATGCTTGCCTCGTTAGGAATTGTAAACAAAGCTTTACAAGCTAGCTTTCCCTTACACCCAAAGAAACACTTTAACACTGTGAAAGGAGAAGCAGAGCTTGGGGGAGGGCAGAGAGTGTATCTGGCCTACAGTGCATGCCCATATAAGGAAGCCCTGCACTCTATGACGTCACAGAAAGTCATTGTTAGAAAAAAGTGTTCAGAGCCATCCCAACCCTCACTTCCAAATGCGTGAACCTCTTTTCCTGAAGTTTTGGCATCGTTTAACACGAGAATACAACATTTTAACTACATTTACAGGTCAGAAAAGTGTGAAAAGCATAATAGGTCCCTTTTACGGCTTTAAAAATCTTGCAATCTTGCAAAACGTTCTTGAGATCTGGGACTTTAGCTTTTTTTTTGTTTACTATACTACCAAAAATGTTCAACAAATCCATAACCATAAGAGTATCAATGTCATAATATCATCAACATTAAAGATATACCTGTTTTGAGATCTATGTTGAGCTTTGCTATTAACATAAAACCCGAATGTGATCTAAATAAACACATAGATCGATGACTATGAATCCAATGTTGTGCAACCCCCATGGGATACATCAATCGAGCATGCCACCTACACAGTAATAACTATAATCTTTCATGTGTATTTACTGGGGGGAGGGAGGGGAATACTCATATCTGCCAGGCAAGCTTTCAAAAGAAACTCATGTATCATTCAATGGTGTTGTAAAAATTTCAGAAGATGAGTGAGAGTCTAGTGCAGGCAGAGAGATAAAAATAGATATCATATTTCTAAATAAGTCAATCAATCAATAAATGTGTCTGCCAAAGGGGAGGAAAAAATATAAGGGACAGCATAGGGCATGCGAGGGGTGGGACAGGTGCAAAGTGACAGAAGCAATGAGTGGCAGGAAGTGTCAAGTGTACCGATAGTGAAAATAAGCACAGACAAAAAACATGCAGCTGTGTGTACTAGCTTGAGTCCTGCGGCGCTCATTTCCACGTGTACATACACGCCTGATGCAACAGTTTGACAAAAGCCACCTTCCTCCAGCTTCAGATCGGGTAACAAACTCTTCTTTATTCACGGGAGATGAACAAATGCTGCGGGGATCCATCGCAATGAATATGACAAAGCTCTAACGACATGAGGCATAATACAGAAAAAATCAGCTCAGTGCACAAAATGAGGGTAGAAGCAAACCAAATGGAAGAGTGAGCAATTTCACCCTAATCCTCCACTCAAATACCCTTGAAAATACTTAAGTCTAATTTAAACATGCTGCTTTTTGGTCACACGACAAAGGAGTTTCACGATTACAATGCTGCTTTGGCTCTGAGGCACAAGTTCAAAATAGCTCCAACATGATGCAAGGGACCAATTATGATTGCAGCTGAAATTGCGGCTCCCCAGCGTGTTTTAATAACATGAGGTCACACGAAGTAGATGGAGACTGTTGATGCTGGACTTCCTGCGGTAATGCTGAGCTTTTTTTTTTTCTGAAGGTTCCAAATGAAAGAAACAAGCATTTTTTGTGCCTCAGTTGCCAGTGCACTGTCCTTGCAACACCCAGCTGTGTTTGTTTGAATTGGCAGGCATCATGAGTCCACATGCTCACTCGGTATTAACAACATCACACCATAATTAGAAATTAACGATCATTCTTCTTTAAGTTTCAGTCACAACAGGATTCATTCATTCATTCATTTTCTACCGCTTTTTCCTCACAGGGGTGCTGGAGCCTATCCCAGCTGTCTTTGGGCGAGAGGCGGGGTACACCCTGGACTGGTCGCCAGTCAATCACAGGGCACATATAGACAAACAACCATTCATGCCAACCATGCCAAAGTACTTAAAGTGAAACTGTGCAAAAATGTCAAAAGAGATTTCCATTAAAACAGCAGAGGGTTGGTTCATAGTCCAAGGAGGAAGCATTTTATGTTTTTGTGAGAATCTGGATAAAGATGTGGATACAAGATTTGTTTTTCATGTGGCATCAACATCAACAACATCCAGACTCACAAATGTGACCATTCCTGCATAACACTGTAGTCATGCTCTGCATGGTCATTCATTCATTCATTCTACTGCTTTTCCTCACGAAGGTCGCGGGGGGTGCTGGAGCCTATCCCAGCTGTCTTCGGGCGAGAGGCGGGGTACACCCTGGACCGGTCACCAGCCAATCACAGGGCACATATAGACAAACAACCATTCATACTCACATTCATACCTATGGACAATTTGGAGTCGCCAATTAACCTAGCATGTTTTTGGAATATGGGAGGAAACCGGAGTACCCGGAGAAAACCCACACATGCACGGGAGAACATGCAAACTCCACACAGAGATGGCCGAGGGTGGATCTGAACCCTGGTCTCCTCGCTGTGAGACCTAACCACTAGCGCACCGTGCCGCCCACAACAGGATTGTTAACCTGAATTAAGCAAACGGCTTCCGAATTACTCAAATCACTGACAACATTACAGTTTTAGATAATGGCTGGTTATTATAACACTCATGCCTTTATTTAAGCTCTGCTGTTATTGATGCCCACATGTATGTTGATTGGCCTCATTGTTTTCTTCCGCCTGCGACACCGAATATAAAATTATAGAACTCCAACAGGGCTGTAAATACGGTCAGGTCCAATCCCAGGCTAGACTCACAACAATGTCACAGATCAAACAGCACAGCGCTCACAGGAGCAGCGAGAGAGCGCCCGTGAATGTCAAACAGCCACTGGTGCTCCAACAGATGTTAGCAGCATCAACATTGATATCTAGAAATCCCACTCAACACCCACAACATGATCCCACCCCATGCAGAGAACCTGCAGCTCCACAACAAAAGGAGTTTACTATGCACTTGACTTCTATGGTTATGTTCCATAATACACCTTTGTCAGCAATTATAAAGAGAGTTTGGATTTGAATAATCAGGAGAATAAAACGAGAAAATGATACAGCGTTTTAATTTTAGATTAAATAGGTCTAAAAAACAAAGTGTCTAGTCAGACTTTAATGTCCCTCACTAGATTTAGTTCAGCGTACAACAAATATTTAACTACATTTGTGTGCCTTGGATCTATTCGCTTGCATCACATTGTATAGGAGATCATTGCTTTTTGTGTGCCTCAGTATCCTGAGGGTTCGGTTTCCGACAAAAATACCGCCAAAATTTTTGTCAAAGAAAGTCCTAACTAGGAATCCAATGCCCAAAAAAAGCATCCATGTGTTGGTGACTCAGTCCCTGTCAAGAATCAGTAGTGGTTCTTTTAAAGTAAGGACACAATAGACAGGTTCTGCCCAGGGAATCCTTTAATCATTTTTATTATTTGTGTAACTCCGTGTCTGTCTCCTTTCTTCCTGTCAGAGCAGGATCTACTGAGCATTCTGCTCCCTGAGCTGACAATACGGTTATTCAAGCACACTGCCTCACTCTTTGAGCATTAGAATCAATATTTCAGACAGTCTCTGTCTTTTTTTATTGCTCATGGTTGTAAAATAACCCACAATGAAGGAAAAGAAGGTTTCAAATTCTTGCATACTGCTGTGCGCGTGTGACATGACGCAGTGTGACGTGTTATGTCGTAAAGCGCGTGATTGCATCAGTTATGTGAGCGCACGGCCATTGTCTATGCATTCTTGGAGTGTGAGCACTTTGATAAAGAAGGTGAGAAACACTATTAATTCAAAAAGTCGTAGCAAATGACCTTGGTGGTTCGCTCCTGCCTGCATTGTTTGTATTGTTTTCTGGATGTAAAACTAGAATTGTTCTGTATTAGCATAGCATTAGCATGGTGTGTAAGTGGTTAGCATGCAGGCCTCACAGCTAGGAAACCCGAGTTCAAGTCCACCCTCAGCCATCTCTGGGTGGAGTTTGCATGTTCTCCGCGTGCATGCGTGGGTTTTCTCCGGGTACTCCGGTTTCCTCCCACATTCCAAAAACATGTTAGAGTCCAAATTGTCCATAGGTATGAATGTGAGTGTGAATGGTTGTTTGTCTATATGTGGCCTGTGATTGGCTGGCGACCAGTCCAGGGTGTACCCCGCCTCTCGCCCGAAGACAGCTGGGATAGGCTCCAGCACCCCCTCGACCATTGTGAGGATAAACGGTAGAAAATGAATGAATGTTCTGTATTAAAAGTGTTTGTGTTGTTTGTGTGTTTCTGGTTATTTAATATGGGGAAAATTATTTTCGTTTTCCCACAATTTGGTTTAAAATAGATTGATCATGAAAACCGAGGTGCCGCTGTACTTGTATGATGCTTTAGAATTTCAAGTTCAATGATGCCCGCATCCCTGGTCATCAAAAATATGTAACTCATTTTTACACTTGTTTGGTAATTACGGATGTAACATTACTTCAAATGTTACCTATATCGTAGCTAAGTAATATTTTATGAAGGGGCAGCTTGACCTTGGAACAGATTAATGAACTAATTCAATCGCAGTCTTTTTTCAAAAGCCGTCCCTCTCAGTTCTGGCCATTTTTGATGATTTTGACTGATTTTTCAAGGCACATTTGGGCTATATAGACATGGTATATACAAAAAGAAAGATGAGACTCTCATCTTTCATAGGATTTATTTTTATTATTCTTTTTCCCTTCTTTAGTAATCAGTAGGAGAACATAGGTAAGTTTCAAGAAAAAAAAACAGTTCTCAACTAAAAAAGAAGAAAATGTTTTTTTTTGTGAAAAAATAAATTACTTTAATTTTCACTTTTTCAATTGTTTTTAAATTAGCCAAAGTGTCTAAACAATGGTACCACAAAATAAAAATGTTATTTCACATTAAATTAATTTTTTAAACAATTTTTTTAAACAAACATAACTTGTTTAGTATAACAAGTGTAGATTTACCCTCAGTGCGCCTTTTCACTTCCTGGTTGCTGCGCAGCCTGTATTTGATTGGAAGAGACTTTCAGTGAAAGATGTATAAATACATCATTGGTAGCGAATGCGTTCATTCCATTATTTCGTATGTTTCCAAGTCCAGCAAGGCTACTCTGGGGTGAAAAATCAGACAGAAAACACCAGCCAAAACTGGTGCTGCCTTTAATTACAAGTTTAATACAATTGGTTTTTATACAAGCTTGTCATTTGAGTCTATAGTGGAAATATAGTAACAATGTCCAATATGGTGACTTCCAGACGGCAATATAAAGGAATGAGCAAGAAGGAGGTCACTCCACACAAAGATTTTAAAAATAAAACCTTTTGCACTGGTTGTCAAAGCTAAAACACCAAAAGCAACACTTAGTCCAAATGTCTTGTCTATTAACCTATGAATCATAAGCAAAAGTGGCATGGGCCTCCTCATTACTGACACGTGAAGCTGCAGGCAAACATTTGCTCTTATAAAAGCTGACGCCATCAAACAGACTTTTTTTCCAGAAAGAAAAGGAAGGTTTGAGACATGGACAAGCCGGTGGTATGCAAGAAAAAAAGAAACTTCCTCCCACATGAATATACAGCACATAGCTATAAAAAGCGTACATGGGAATCTGCTTCCTGCAAATAACAGTTTGCATTCTAATGCTGACTTCAGGGAATATAAGATTCCCAAAGAAAACAAGAGATCAAGGAAGTATGGATTGTATGGCTGCTAAACCATAATGAGTCACATGATGAAAATGATAATATTGTGTTAGACAGCTACTGCTCTGGTGGGGTTGCCATAAAGCGAGTTGTAGATGTTACCTAGCGTAAGAAGATGGACAGGAAGCCGCGGAGATGTTTAAACTATATTCCGACCAACTGAAACCATCATCACGGCGCCATGCCTCTTTTGCATCTTTTTATGAAGGGAAATTAAATAAAAGCGCTCAACAAAGGTAAAGTATCTACCACGCCATCGAGCGGGAATGTATCGCCACCATTGTGAAGAAGTGCCAGCATGCAATGCGGGTCTGAAAGCGGCATAAACTCCTCCACAATGCAACACAGTGACAGAGCCAAGTCGGCAGGACTTTGCACACTCCTTCGTCGCTTCGCAGCATCTCGCCTTCCGGGTAAAACCATGACAGTCTAACTCACCAAACACGCATTGGGTGTCCAACATGTGGCGCAGGGGCCATTTGTGGGATGTGACTCATTGCAGAAATGAAATAAAACGCGGACAAATACAGCAAAAGGCATAATGTAACCAGAAAAAAATAAAATGTTGATATTATTAACTAAAATGACAAGATAATATATCTTGATAATATAGAATAATATATAAGATAATATATAGCCTAAAAATCTCATATCAGGTGATATCTGGATCAGATCTCCCCTTCAGTGTGAACCGATGAATTTTCATCAAATACAATGCGCTGTACTGCTTAAACATTCTGTGGGGACGTAATAACATTCCACAACATCAGAGCTCACTGTCAGCCTACCCACTTCATGGAAATCGCGGACGGGTTAATATTCCACAAACTATTCTTACTTGCGACGTCTCAAAGTTCTAAAACATCATACAGCAATGTAATAAGTAAATAACAACAGACAAGACACTACCAACAAATAATGCAGAATAACGAACAACTAAACATGTCACTTATTATATTATTATAACTATTTACAGCAAAGTACACTGGCGCCGAGCGTACGGATGCCCTGTAAATGTACTTACTTTTATTAGCGCCTTTCTACAAAGAAATTTAAGAATTTAAGGGGGAGTTTCATTCCGCACAAATTTTTAAACCAGCAGACAGCACGTAAAGTAGGAAGAAAATTGGGATGCAAATAATAAGTTTAAAAGTACATTGTGTACTTCTTGTGAACCCATAATCCTGCAGCGGGAAACGCATAGCGGCATGGCATATCCGATATTAATACCCCTTCTCTGGCCACTGTGGGCGGCTTCTACCGGTCAACACTGTGGCTCTCCCCACCTCCGTGGACATACAGCGGGATAGCATATCCGACATTAATGCCCCTCGCCCAGCTGTACACTCTGATTCTGCCGTAGAAAGCCAGTACATCCAACCTGCAATGGATGTGAGTGGGCTGCCCAAGCCTCCTATGATGCCCACACAGGTACGCCCCCGATGTGTGAAACATAATTATAAATTCCCCAAAAACCACATGCACACGGTGCCTGTGAAAGAAGTAAACACTACAAACCTGGTGAAACGACTGAAGTACCATAACTTGTTTAAATTCAAGGAGTGTGGTTTTGTGTCACTTATAAACTTATTTATTTAACCTACAAATGTGTCAGATCATTTTGCCTGACCCTGTTTAATGAAGTAATACAAACAATAAGAAATGGAGACAAGATTAATAACGCCTACACTTAGTCTTAAATAACCTGTTTAATTGTGTATTCCCATTCATAACAGTTGCATTGGATTACCCTGCTTGTAAAGTCTTAAAAGTGCTTAATGTGCTTTCACACCAGTGGGAGGCTAACACTTTCTCAAGGAAAATGGTTGAAAGACGACATTGAGCTTAATCGACGTCTACGTTAGTCTCACCGCCGCCGTCATCATCGCCGCCGCCGCGTCACACAGACCGAGAAAGAAGCAAGGCGTGTGCACGCAGACGCTTGGCAGGGTCACACAAACAACATCCGTGCAGCCTTTGTTGTAATCCACTGCTGGTGACTGCAACTGCTGTCACAAGATGGAAATAAGATCCATTTACAGCAGAGCTCCCGGAGAGAGCCGTAGGGACTTTCCAAAGAGCTGGTGGCGAGACGCCCTCGCTCCACAACAGGAAATCAAGAGCCATTCCCTGCTCCATTTACTTCCAGGTTGAATATCTCATATAACGTGTTCCAGTGAAAGAAGCAAGCAAGAGGGAGCGACCGTGTGGTGCTGGGATCATTACCTTCCGGCTTTATATACGATATAATGGAGTAATCTAGTTACAATCCCATTACTGGTGTGTCTTTAATGCAAACATTATGTAGAGAAGCTTGTTGTTTGCAGAGCCTGCTGGGATGCCAAGTCGTGCCATCTGTGCACCAATAGGTTTCACAGCAGTGTGATGTTGAGCTGCAAGAACTGGAGCCAACGTTGAACAGGTGACCTTTGTTCATGTAAGGTGGGGGAGGCCCAGGCTGGAATGAGAACTCCCACACACACACACAAAAAAAAGGCCGCTGTGACGAACTAATCAGTGGTCGCCTCCCTTTTAATCAATCATATTTCATAGCATATAATCACAATGATGTGCCCTTAATAGAGGTCACCGTGGTCAGTCGGTGTTGTCTTCTTACCGAGGCTGTGTCAGCACACTTTGCTAATGTTGTATTCTCTGAATGAATTAGAGTCTCCAAGCTGCTGGGGTTTTTGGAAAGTGACGCAACACCGGTCCGTATTTCAGCTTCTCTAATATGTTTTCATTAATCACTGTCTAACAAGACAAGGATTTCACTTCAATATGCATGCGCATCTTGGGTTTCGGATTAGGGATTCCCATAAATGTTTGCACACATTGCTATTTTGTAAGATTAATTACCATTTTTATTTTTAAATTCACAGCACACAGTGACATTTAAAAGCCTCTGATTATGCACAAATGTGACTGGAAGCTACACTGTGTGTGTGTGTGTGTGTGTGTGTGTGTGTGTGTGTAGAAACTCACCAGCTTGCGTTGACACCAACCACAGACGCCACAAAGAGCCACTAGCCAAACAGCACACACTGTCACTGCTAGGGAGACCAGGAACACACTGAGGGACACCGAGCCTGGGCACACAAAGGAAGAACGAGTCAGTAAGGCCTTTAGAGCATTCATTAGTGGTGTGCCTAATGTTGTGGCCAGTGGGTGTGGCCAAGCATGGTGTCTTCTTCTGTGCGGTTTGTAGAGAGGCAATGCTTTGTGTAGGTACACATCAGATATGAGGTTAAAAAAATAGGAAGCTGAATGGTGGACAAGTGGTTAGCATGTAGGCCACACAGTCATGAGATTGGGAAGATCTGGGTTCGATTCTCCGTTTGGGCATGTTTGTTAGCATGTTCTCCCCGGGTACTCCAGTTTCCTCCCACATTCCAAAAAACATTCTAGGTTAATTGGCGACTCCAAATTGTCCATAGGTATGAATGTGAGTGTGAATGGTTGTTTGTCTATATGTGCCCTGTGATTGGCTGGCGACCATTACAGCTGGGATAGGCTCCACCACAAGAAAGTCCAGCAATGTCAGACTTCAAACGTCTTGTTATCAAACATTCATTCATTTTCTACCGCTTTTTCCTCACGAGGGTCGTGGGGGTGCTGGAGCCTATCCCAGCTGTCTTTGGGAGAGAGGCGGGGTACACCCATGGTATCAAACATGAGTAGCTAAACTTTGTCAAATCGCCGCACTGTAGAAAAAGTGGTTTGAATGTAGATCACACAGTCAGGAAATTGAGAACACCTGGGTTCGATTCTCCGAGTTTACATGTTCTACTCCGATTTCCTCCCACATTCCAAAAACATGCATGTTAGCTTAATTGGCAAGCAACCAGTCCAGGGTGTACCCCGCCTCTCGCCCACAGACAGCTGGGATAGGCTCCAGCATACCGGTGACCCTAGTGAGGATAAGCGGCATAGAAAATGGATGAACATACAGTTTTCAAAATAAAGGCTGTAAAATGGAACTCAACTGGAGTCTTTACTGAGAGCGTGTTATCTGTCTGCTGACCTAGCAAGTAAACACCAGTCATTTTAATAAACATCCATACATTTTCTATACCGCTTATCCTCAACCAGTCCTTTTTTTTTTAGCATGAGGCGTATGTTGTTTTTTCATTGTTGAGGGAGCTGATTTTGCACCACAGTAACCAATCAAACTTGCACTTATAGGTGTACCTAACATTGTGGTAACATGCGTTCTTGCTGAATAGTCCTGTCAAAAGGATTAAATAAATGTGTAAAACAACCATGCAGTTTTTTTTTCTTTCCAGGAAGCTGATTCTACACCGGTAGCCCATCTTGCCAGTCGGTGGCCTTGCAGTTCAGTTGCGTCTTCTCCCACTGGGTTTAATTGAAAAACAGGACCACACTGCTGCCATTTTTACATTCTGTCATAAGCAGCCGGGAAATACAATCTCATCCCGATACCCTCCCCCAACAGCGCAGCGCCAGAGCATTTCAATACCTTTCCAATAAGGACTGCAGTCAGGCATCACTCAGAGGTGCACGCATCACTGTCATGTGTCACAGCTTGTTAACTGACAGGCTGTAAGCGAAGGGGTGGGCATGGGGGGGGGGGGGGGACTGACAATACAACAGCCCTCATGATTAATGGGTATCAGTGCCCGGGGAGAGATGCTGCACCGGGAGAGAGTCCTAGAAGGAAAATTTCTTGTCACATGGGTCTCTGTGTGTGAGAAGACTCACAAACACACCTGAGTCACGCTGGTTTTAACAATAAGTGCATCCACCCCGGCGAGCCATTTAACCAGCTCAATGGCCTTTACTTAGAAAGACAAGGAACTAAAGCCTCATTGAGCTGTGATATTTGCACAGCAGGGGGCCATGCTAATGTATTCAGATTTGTGATTCCCTCCTAATATTTCTCATTCCCAGATCTCCGACCATAAGCAGGTGTCAGGATGCATTTCCAAGCCGCTGACTGACAACCGCCTTTACTTTGCCTCCAATAAGTAGATTTGTTTTCTCCCCAGTCGCTGTCTCCTCGCTTGTCACGGCTGGCCTTTTTATCCGGGGCTGTCCGTCATATCTTTGTCTTCTTTTTCCTTCTTCTCCTACACTCCGCCGTCTCCTCTGGGAAGAGATGAGCTCAGCAAGGAGGAGCAGCAGCGGCAGGTAAACATTTCTTCATATGGAAAATCAGGATGGGATAGCACAACCTTCCCTTGCCTTCCAGCTACTGCTTTGAGGTCAATGTGACACCTGAGGCCTCTTCAAGTTGGAACGAGTATGCACACACACACACACACACACACATAGGAAGAGCAGCTTGGGCAGCAAACAGCTTGATGATGACTCGACTTCTTGCACTGCACAATCCTCAAAAATCAGGTCACGACACAATTTGGTGAAGAAATATGAAATATATTAGGTCATAATTGGCAAAATTAGCGTTAGAAGTGAGTATGAAGGGAAGTAGTCATATACAAGCAGGCGTTAGATTTGTATTTTATCATGACCATGTAGTGGCTAGCGCGCAGACCTCACAGTTAGGAGACCGGGGTTCAATTCCACCCTTGGCCCGTGTTCTCCCTGTGCATGCGTGGGTTTTCTCTGGGTACTCCGGTTTCCTCCCACATTCCAAAAACATGCTAGGTTAATTGGCGACTCCAAATTGTCCATAGGTATGAATGTGAGTGTGAATGGTTGTTTGTCTATATGTGCCCTGTGATTGGCTGGCGACCAGTCCAGGGTGTACCCCGCCTCTCGCCCGAAGACAGCTGGGATAGGCTCCAGCACCCCCTGCAACCCTTGTGAGGAAAAGCAGTAGAAAATGAATGAATGAATGAATGAATGAATGAATGAATGACCATGTAGAGAATGACTACAGTTATGCAGGAATGGTCACATTTGTAAGCTAGATGTTGTTATTGATGCCAGATGAAAAACAAATCTTGTATCCACACATTTATCCAGATTCTCACAAAAACACTAAATGCTTCCTCCTTGGACTATGAATCATCCCTCTGCTGTTTTTAATGGAAATCTCTTTTGACATTTTTGCACAGTTTCACTTTAAGTACTTTGGCATCCATCCACATTCCAAAAACATACATCTTAGGTTAACTCTACAGCCAAAAAAGGTGTATAGGTTTGAATATGAGTGTGAATGGTTGTTGGGATATACAATCTATACAGTATGGGACAGACTCACGCTCATGGATGCTCTTAACAATATGACTTTTTTTTTCTTGCTAGCAGGCTTCTTGTCCATGAATGATGCTACTTTTATTTTACCACATCAGCAAAACATATGGACCAGCTAAGTGGTGTGACATTCAAAGACGTTGGTGAACACATGCATCTTAATCATAGAGACACTGGAGGTAAAAGCAAATTAAATAGCTACAAGGTGGAAAGTTCTGCTGCTGCCATGTGACGCTACTTGCAATGAAATTATATACTGTATGTTCTATGCATTCATGCAAGGCAGTGTTCAAGAGCAATTGGAGCACATGATAAATTAGGGATTACTTTCTTTAATAATTCCTTATTTTATTCGCTTCTATCCAATACGGGTTTCGGGATGAATCATCTTCTTGCTGCAGCCAACATATTGACTACATCCTCAACATCTCAATCATCCCACCCCGTAAGATTTTATGTCCAGACATCTGCCTGGCCTCCACTTGATTAATCTTGTTCCGATCGTAAAGATGTGGATATAAACCTTGCGAGCATGTTGCCCCTCTCACCCGCTCATATTTATCTGCACTCAAAGAGGCTCTTAATGGCAAAAGGCGCATTGGTGTCCTCCTGACCAGCAGAAGGTTGCACAGGGTTCATGTTTACCGTGCACTGAATGTCTCCACTCAAAGACGTAAGGAGTCTCCTCTCCCATATGCTGGGGGATGACTAACGATGAGTCCATTAGATGTACAACGTCAACATGAGGATCAAAGGTTCTTAAATAAGCAGCTCAACGTGGCTCACTGATAGAGGTTGCACCATTTCAGTGAACGTTCTTCCTAGATGTGTGACAAAATATCGACAGGGCCAATTACTGCGATATTTATCCTTATGATAGATTATTGTTTTATTATTAATTATTCTGAGAATATAGCAGTCACGATTTTGCCTGTCATGTAGAATTTGTCTCACTAGCACCCTCATTTAAATGCAAAATATAACATTTTGTTATGTTTCTAGATTTGACCTACTTCAGAGCCATGAGATGATGTGTTTTTTAAATGTTTACTGCTTGTCAGACACCTACAATAACATCTTCTTTGCTTATGTTGCAGTAAAACATTGCAATTTTTACTATTTTCGCATGGATGCTGGAGCCTATCCCAGCTGACTTCTGGCGAGAGGCAGGGTACACCCTGGACTGGTCGCTAGCCAATCACAGGGCACATATAGACAAACAACCATTCACACTCATGTGGGAGGAAATCGGAGTAGAACATGTAAACTCCACACAGAGATGCCCAAGCGGAGAATCGAACCCAGGTCTTCCCAATTTCCTGACTGTGTGGTCTACATGCTAACCACTCTTCTCCCGTGCGGTGATTGTACAAAGTTTAGCTACTCATGTTTGATAACAAGACAGGATGTCTGACATTGCTGGACTTTCTTGTGGTGGAGCCTATCCCAGCTGGACTGGTCGCCAGCCAATCACAGGGCACATATAGACAAACAACCATTCACACTCACATTCATACCTATGGACAATTTGGAGTCGGCAATTAACCTAGCATGCTTTTGGAATGTGGGAGGAAACCGGAGTACCCGGAGAAAACCTGTGTACGCACTTGTGGCCTGCGCGCTCACCACTCGTCCACCATGCGGCCCCCTATTGCTGTTTGTGCAGCAAAATATATGAAATTGTTTTTTATGTTTGTTTTTGATTGTGAGCCACGTATGGCAAATCATATCATGATTCTGCCTGAAGGACAAAGAAAAGTGTTGGTGGGACACTGTTTTATAGCCTGTGTCCGTTTATGGCATAAAATGTGGCAACCAAACAGGTTAGATTACAGCTCTCACTCATAAACACCTGCATCCTGGTGCCTGATTGTTAAAATATGATTTCATTTTTGCCTGGTGTGCAATAGAATAAAAAGAAGGAAATACACGCTGCGAAAATATGCAAATCCTCCACATTGGAGCAGCATCATTGCCTCCATCGAGGAGGATGTCTTTGGTTGTTTGTTTGGCAGCAGCAGGATTACGCAAACACTACCAAGCTCATTTTCATAAAACCTCATGATAAAGAGAAGCATATTCGAAGGAAAATGCACAAATACCACATTCTCATATGCAAAAATTTCCACAGGAGGACAGTATTTTTTTTACAGGCATATACCCGGACTCAACAGGTTGTGGTCCTAATTCGTGACCATTATCGGGTGGTACACGCCCTTGTTTGCCATTTATTTAATCTGCACAGATGGGACACGGTATGACTGATGAGCAAATGTAAGTCAAGCATTCTCATTATCCTTCATTTGTTGTTGGGCTGTTTTTGCTGTGCTGCTTGACTGATGTGATAAACCTCATAACAACACCATCAGTTATGCTTGATGGTAAATTTAATATTGTATGTTTCTATGATCATGTCAGATGCTAATAGCCACCCCCTGCATTAACCAAAGGAGCTAAATGATCATTTGCAGCTTTCACAGAACAGAGTACCATTTCAACAGTCTTAACGATTCTAAACCCGGACTACAAAAGGGAAATGAATTATTTCCTCATTGAGCATAAGTGACAAATGACTAGAGCAGGGGTCTCAAACTCAATTTACCTGGGGGCCACTGGAGCTAGGGTCTGGGCAAGGCTGGGCCGCATCAGGTTTTCCAAAAAAAAAAAAAACGCATTTATTAAAAACAGAAAAATATACAAACTTTTTCAGTGCTTTGGTTCCGATTTTCAATAAAAGCTCTGATAAAACATTCCACCGTTCTCAAATATCTTAATTTTTATTTTTCTGCACAAAATAAGATGAAAAATAAAGAAACAAATCAAGAATAAAGAAAATCAATCATTGGTGGGTAGACAAATTATTTTTTTCAGATTAAAATGAACAAAGCATTATTAGAGCCCTGTAGACATGACAAAACACGACTATAGTCACATTTATACTCTTTTTATTTACAACATATTGCGCAACCGCAGGGTCTTGAGACACATGCTAACTCGCAAACTAGAGAGCTAGCAACCTAAACGGTAGCCTTCAGGTTATTTCCTTTAAACTTAAATAGCCCAAAACTTACCACTTCCACACGGATAGGGAGGATAACTATTATCAGTTATTTAACCTTTAACATGAACATTAATCAAACGTAATATTTTTTTCTGTGTACATACCATACAGCATCCATACCAAACTTGCGCGGGCATTAAACTTTTAAACATTAAACTTTCATATCAAGGCAGGGGCCTCAAGCTACTGTCATGCGCGCCACATTTGGCCCGCGGGCCGCGTGTTTGAGACCCCTGAACTAGAGGTAGCCATTGAGCCATTTGATCAGAATTTTTAGAAGTCACACACCTCTTGGCACTGGTTTCAGTGTCCACTTCTTTCAAACACACATAAATCAAAAAATAAATGCATGCAAGTGCTTTATGCACAACATGCCAGATGTGTAGACATTAAAATTAAGATATCATATGAAAAGGTCCAACGACCAATAGCGCTACTACACCTGCAGATGAGGTGGCTCACATGCAGGGAGCTAAGCAATGCAGATAGGCACCAATTCACAAGGGTAAGTGACACTGCTAATTGGACAGGCTGATCTGGAGCGGTGTCCAGTCAGCAAAGCTGCCACAACGTGTGAGACAACATATCTTTATGGGTTAGGGCCAACGTCTCGGAGGTACTGTGGTCCATATGCCTAAAGGCATCTTTACATGTATACTGTAACTTGTCAAAACATCTGAAAATGCATATGAATATGAATGAATGTGCATGTCAGGACTGTAGTTGGCAATATCCTATTATAGATACAGTGTCCATGCACACAAACCCCTGGCACAATTGTATTAGGATGTGTTTATATATTTACCAGGTATACCTTTTGAGTGTTAAATTGCTGTGTGATGAGTTTAGTTTTATTCATAAGATCACACAGTTATATTGTTATACTGTTCTATCTACTAACCTGCAATTTGTTGACAAGTTTGTTGTGAGTGGACAAAGTCATTTCCCCATTGACTTCAGAGTGGCACAGTATTTAAACAATTAGTATTAGTTCTGAAGTGAAGGCGATGTCATGAGATTAGAATTCAGCCATAAATTAGCCGCACAGCTCAAAGTTTAAGAAAACAGTAGCAGTTTATAAACCGGAATTTACAGTATATCCAATTTCATATATGCAGTATTGCTCCTTTGAGCAATTTGTAATAGAAATGGTTGCTAAAATGTGAGGTGTATACTCATTTTTGTGGTTGTCAGGCTCCAAAATGACATTTTGTATCAGTTAAAAACAGCCTCTGCCCAGAGCAGAGATGAGGTTCAGCCCGGTGCAGATCTTTAGGTAGTCCTCAGGTGTCATGGTCATGTCTTCTGTGGCGGAATCTGAGCACAGTTTAAGAGAATGCTATTTACTGAGGATTTCCAAATCCTTCTGTCTGCCTTTGTGCTTTAATTAAATGTCGCATTTGGGAGCTTTTGTCTGACAGTTATCACGCAGCACAATAGAGAGTAAACTGCAATCATTTAAACGCATTCAAGCTAAACATTTCTCCTGTGCTCAGGTGCAGGAAATAATTTGTGCGAGAAGACCATAAAATGGATTCTAAGCGCTGAAACGTAGATAAAACGAATAATAGCTGCGTCCATGTGAATAATGTCATTGTGACTTCGAGAGCTGAGAGGACATTTCACACAGTGAGAACAGAACGGGCACGCCGGAAGGATTTTGAGATGTTTTGGACTCACATGAAAGCATTCATAGTGCGATGGAGGACAGATGATTGACTGGTGACTATGAAATGCCCTTCATGGACACATTCGTGTCTGTATGTGAACAAACACCCACTTAAATGTCATTTTAATAATCCTTAATATGTACCTGCCTGTTTATGTAAAGCTCTAATATTTAGACACAACCAAAATAAATATAACACATTTGATAAGCTTTTTTCTACAGACACCAAATTCATATTTCTG
Organism: Doryrhamphus excisus; assembly: GCF_037039965.1. Lineage (NCBI taxonomy): Eukaryota > Metazoa > Chordata > Actinopteri > Syngnathiformes > Syngnathidae > Doryrhamphus > Doryrhamphus excisus. The sequence continues at coordinate 7,344,657 of NC_136357.1, read as the reverse complement.
TCAAATGTTGTTCACAAATCTGTGCTCGTAAGCACTTCACCTTTGCCGAGATAACCCATGCACCTCACAGTTGTGGCATATCAAGATGCTGATTGGACAGCATGATTAGTACACAGACATGCCTTAGGGTGGCCACAATTAAAGGCCACGGCAAAACGTGCCAGTTTATCACACAGCAAAATACCACAGATGCGGTAATAGTTGAAGGAGCATGCAGTAAGCATGTTGACTGCAGGAATGCTTTCTATACCATAAGCGTTCTTCAAAAAGACATTTCACAGAATATCCAACCGCCCTCACAAACACAGACCACGTGTAAACACACTACCGGGACATTGTCACTTCCAAGATGGTGTTGACCAATCACAATCTGCTTGCATAACCAAAGGATTTCTGTCACAAACTGTCAGAAACCATCTCATCTGCATTGTCGTCATCCTCATCAGGTTCTCAAACTGAATGCAGTATGTTGTTGTGACCAACTTGAGTGGGCAGATGCTCACATTCGGTGGCGTCTGGCACTTTGGAGAGGTGTGTCGCTTTTTGCGGATGAATCCTGCTTTTCGCTGTACAGAACAAATGGCAGTCTCAATGAACACAGATGCGTTTTATTGATGGCATTTTGAATGCACAGAGATACCGTGGTGAGATCCTGAGGCCATCTGCAGCATGATAATGCACGGGCCTATGTTAAAAGGATCTGGAAACAATTCCTGGAACCTGAAAGCATCCCAATTCTTGCATGGCCAGCAGAGTGGACTAACGTTCCACAGGACATAATCAATAATTAGGTACTGACTAGTTTTCTAACATACACAACAGGAACCACTGCAGACAAGAAACACCTACAGAAATGAAGATAATAGATTTCTGGGAATAAATTAGTATAATTTCATGAAACAAATACTACAATTGAACTTTTGAAATGTACATTGGTGATGGTTAGTTCACTGGCCCTGACTGCACACCACTGCTTGATATGCCACACCTGTAAGGTGTATGGATTATTTCAGTAAAGGAGAAGTGGCCATAAATACAGATTTAGACATATTTGTGAACAATATTTGAAGTCAATATGCCTTTTTTCGCAGTTAATAAAAAAACAAAAAGCTATTTAGGTTCATTTTTGTTGTGTGTATTGAGCATATAAGATGTATATTTTGCATCACTGTCACCACACTCCCTGAGGAAAAAGCTCATCACTGTCAGTCTTCATGTTGAAAGCAACTCTTTAATTTTGTTGCGCAAACATTAAACTATTAGCGAATGACATTCTTGCACATTTAAATGCATTTAAATGAACCTGAAATACATTTCAGTCTGTGTTTCATTATCAAGTGAATGGTGAGCGACAAGATTCTGTCTGTATTTTCTCCACCATTGCACACACTCGTGATGAGAACTGCATGTTAGCTTTTGTCATTCTGCTGCAAAATGATCATTATGAGAAAAAAAACACCTTGATGGGTTCACTGAAGTCCTGAAGAATTGATGATGTACGTAAATAATTTCTGTAAGAGGAACAACCGGGGAAAATAAAATATTTCAGTTCATTTAAAAAACTGTAAAGCGCATGGCAAACCAACAGGGGTCACTATAAACCCCTAAGTCAAGTTCCTCAAAAAAGCATACTAATTAATTGAAGATAAGGTGAATAAAATAGACTTGTTATGTATTGGGAGTCTATGTTATGTCTAATATCTATTATATTAGATACTATGTGTGTAAAGATGACTGTAGGGGTGTTATTTTATGTCGAGAGGGCTCTAATAATGTTAAAAAAAGTATTTAGAGGTCATAAACAGGGTTTGATGCTCTAAATCAGGGGTCTCAAACACGCGGCCCGCGGGCCAAATGTGGCCCGTTGGACACTAGTTTGAGGCCCCCGCCTTGATATGAAAGTTTAATGTTTAATGATATGGATGCTGTATGGTATCATGTACCCAGAAAAAATTATTACGTTTGATTAATGTTCATGTGAAAGGTTAAATAACTGTTAATAGTTATCCTCTCTATCCGTGTGGAAGTGGTAAGTTATTTGGCTTTTTTAAGTTTAAAGGAAATAACTTGGAGGCTACCGTTTAGGTCGCTAGATCTCTAGTTTGCGAGTTAGCATGTGTCTCAAGACCCTGCAGTTGCGCAATATGTTGTAAATAAAGAGTATAAATGTGACTATAGTCGTGTTGTGTCATGTCTACAGGGCTCTAATAATGCTTTGTTAATTTTAATCGGAAAAAAATAATTTGTCTACCCACCAACTATATGTGGTTTCTTAAGTTTTTATTATTTGCTGTTTTATTATTATTATTATATTTATTTATTACTGATTGATTGATTTTCTTTATTCTTGATTTGTTTATTTCTCTTATCTTCTTATCTTATTTTGTGCAGAAAAATAAAATTAAGATATTTGAGAACAGTGGAATGTTTTATGAGCGGTTTTATTGTAGAAAATCGGAACCAAAGCACTGAAAAAGTTTGTATATTTTTCTGTTTTTAATAAATGCGTTTTTTGTTTTTTTTTTGTTTTGGAAAACCTGATGTGTCCCAGTCTCACCCAGACCCTAGCTCCAGTGGCCCCCAAGTAAATTGAGTTTGAGACCCCTGCTCTAAATACAAAAATATTTACGCATAAGGAATCTCACTTTGTGGAAATTCACTTACGGTTACAGTTGGGAATGGAACCAATTAACCACAACCAACGGGGGATTACTGTATAAGAACATTTTTCAGGTTACAGTTATCCAAAGAGTTTATTTACTAAAATGCATTGGTGTGTCCACATAATTCCATACAAAAAGAATCGACATTTTTAAACATTGCCACGCTCCATTAAGAAAAAGCTCATTTGAGCGCAGTATGTTGCACATCACCGGTCCGAGTTCTACCTATCAGGCGGTCGACTGTTGGCAGGTGGAGAGCACCTGCGGTTTAAAGCGACGGACCCCGGAGACTATATGAAGTGTTGCCTCATCTCTGTCCTCGTGTCCTCCCTGTGGCTCAGCTGCATCCGCCACACAGGCCGCATGGTTCACAGCAAGAGTAAGAGAGCCGCCGCCCACGTCCTGTCTGCTCTCAAATGAGGGATAAGATCCATCTCTGCTCCAGTGACAAGCTTGGCTGAAGTTAGATTGGCAAGACATCATGTGATGCATCACCTATCACGGCACCATCTTCTCGTTAGCACATCTGCTACAGATATCACAAAATCATTTATGATCATGCATGCTAAACACATAAGACTATGATCAAGCGGATAAAGAGCATATGCATTGCAGGGAATTATTATGGAAACATACATATTTGGGTCTCTGGGGTGCCTTCCCAAGTGTGAAATGCCACAACCAAGTAATTTATGCTAGCTACCTATGTCAGAAAATGTGTCTTTCAGGCATCTGTTTAGCCTCCAGACCAGGAAGAAGTGACAATTTTTTTAATGGGAAATATTGCAATATTGGGGCTGCACGGCAGTCGAGTGGTTAGCGCGCAGACCTCACAGCTAGGTGGCCAGGGTTCAATTCCACCCTCGGCCATCTCTGTGTGGAGTTTGCATGTTCTTGCATGTATGAATGTGAGTGTGAATGGTTGCTTGTCTATATGTGCCCTGTGATTGGCTGGTGACCAGTCCAGGGCGTACCCCCCTCTCGCCCGAAGACAGCTGGGATAGGCTCCAGCACCCCCGTGACCCTCGTGAGGATAAGTGGTAGAAAATGAATGAATGAATGAATGAGAAATTCAATAGTCGAGCACACATCTAACATAGCAAATATGCCTTTAAATGTAATTTTTCATGTTTTTTTCATGTTTTGGTGTCATGAACACTTCAAGTTTCTCCCATGTATCAAACAGCAAACGGATTAAGTAGACTGTAACACATCCATTGTCTGGATGGACCCTGATTAGGGTAGCGGGGGTATGCTGGAGCTTATCCCAACTGACTTTGGGCGAAGGTACCAGGGTGCCAGGGCAACTCCGTGGTTGCCAGCCAGACACACCATTCACACTCACATCCATACCTACAGACAACCGAACATGCATGGTTTTGGAGAACATGCAAACTCCACACAGAGATGCCCAAGCGGAGAATCGAACCCAGATGTCCTGACTGTGTGGCCAGTTGAGGTGGCTCGGGCATCTAGTCTGGATGCCTCCCGGATGGACGCCTCCCTGCTAAGGTGTTCCGGGAATGCCAAGCCGGGAGAAGACACCGGGGCAGACCTAGGACACGCTGGAGGGATTATGTCTCACAGCTGGCCATTGGTGTCCTCCCAGTGGAGCTGGAGGAGGTGACCGGGGATCGGGATGTTTAAGCTTCCCTACTGAGACTGCTGCCCCCGCGACCCGGACCCGGATAAATGGAGGAGAATTGAATGGATGGAATAGAAAGGAAGGTTATTTAAGGTACAAAAGACTCACCAGTCAGTCATTTACTTTACAAACTGGTTTCCATATTATAAGTCTGCACCTATACTTCATCAATAAACAATCCAACCGCAGCAAAACCGCATCAGAGCCCCATCGCCAAACACAACCCGTCACCAAATTTCCATGAAAATTGAGAGGTGTGATTAAAACCATTGTATTTCATCATTATCATCATCATCATCATTGTCATTACATTGTACATTTGGCAGAATATACATAACTAAGTAACTAAAACAACTTTAGTAAGCATATTGCTGCTTTCTCTCCCTGTCCTGTTCCTCTTCTGGCAACCACATTTTTTTCTTTGTGGGGGGCTGCTCAGAGCATTGTATATGAATGAGTTGCTTAATAGGCTGCAATAGCAACCCTTTGAGCAACCTTTACAGTTTGTGAGTCCTCCCCGGTGGAATGAACCATTATGCATTTTTGCACTGTGGGTAAAAAAAAATTAAAGAAATTCCAGACTGGTCAAAGTCTAAAAATATAACAGACAATGGCCCATATTAAAATATGTACATACAGTATAATATGTATGCACTGTATATATGAGGTGTGCATGGCAGACGAGTGGTTAGCACACAGGCCTCACAGCTAGAAGACCCGAGTTCAATTCCATCCTCTGCCATCTCTGTGTGGACTTTGCATGCGTGGGTTTTCTCCAGGTACTCCGGTTTCCTCCCACATTCCAAAAACATGCTAGGTTAATTGGCGACTCCAAATTGTCCATAGGTATGAATGTGAGTGTGAATGGTTGTTTGTCTATATGTGCCCTGTGATTGGCTGGCGACCAGTCCAGGGTGTACCCCGCCTCTCGCCCGAAGTCAGCTGGGATAGGCTCCAGCACCCCCGCGACCCTCGTGAGGAAAAAGCGGTAGAAAATGAATGAATGGTGTGTAGCAGTGTGCAGCATAACAGTCCTTCCATTCATTCATTTCCTCACAAGGGTCGCGGGGGTGCTGGAGCCTATCCCAGCTGGTGATGGTTATCTATACATCATATACACGGAAACATGGCTCCGACCAACACCAAACATTCAAACACAAGCGTGGGCATCAGTGGAGGAAAGGTGAGTGAAATGTCGACAGTGACTGTATGGAAGAAGCAAGGATCAACCCGCCAACCTTTCAGGACAGTCGCCCCTGTGTGACTAGTCTAGTGTGAATCAGACTAGTGTGAACACAACCTTCATAAAAAGATTGCGAAAAAAGGGTGGGAAAATAAAGAGTGTCTAGATTCCATTCTGCCTGAATAGGCTATAGCAATGATGTTTTGTTCACATTTATTTCCGTCTGTGGCATGTTTCAAAAAGGACTTTATAAAGTATGCATGGTCTTGATCTATCACATCATTTCTCAAAGTCTGAGCCTCTGGGAGACTGAATGAACAGGTCAACTTGAAATGGATAACTTTCATATGAAGACCGCTGGATATTTACGAACAACATCTAACGGAATGATTTGTTCTCCCATTGCTACGAGCCTTCATGAATGTTGCATTAATGAAAGATTACAGTCATTTATTCCACACCACTTCTTGTTATCCATCAGGATGGTAAATTAGATTCACAGTCATGATCATTGATTAAGCCTCTCATAGCTCCGTGTCGCCAGTGGAAACTCTCCTTGCTTTATTTCTCACTTTGAATTTCCTGAGTGTCACACCCGGGGCTGGTGGCTTTTCCAGAAAAACCTGATCGAGCCGGGGCGCAGACCTTTGGGATGCTACTCTGGCTTCACACGGTTACAAACAAGCCATTAGTCACTGGGCCCCCACTCATGCCCTTGACTTTATTGACTCAAGTCAGCGAGGTGGCTGTTGGTACTCAGGAGGTAGACAAGTGTCCATCTTGGTAATGAGTCTGTGAGCTGTAAACTAAGTCATCCATGACTAACATTATTCCACATTCAGGGGACATTAAATTGCCGGTGTAGCCTTATTCATTAGTGATGAACAGTGCAATAAAGTGGGACTGTTTTACTATTCTTTATCGGTTTCTACACTTTAGCTTTTTTTTTTAGTATGATCAACACAACAACATCTTTAGCCCTAGGCACCGTCACTTCTCAAGCTTTATTTTCACAGAGCACCTCTGCAGCTGGGATTGATGCTGTGTCTCAACACAGATATTTCTCATCTCCAATAGTGCCTGAGGTTTACCAGAGTACTGTTTTCTCAAAAGGAACATAGCCATGAATTGGACTAGGTACCCGTGTACTGGAACTTTCACAGTTGGAACCAGTGCAGCTAGTTCTTATGAAGGTGATCACAGGGAAGAAGAGTATTGCCTTAGTTTCATCCTAGTGTGAATATTCATCAGTGTGAAAGGACTCTCACTGTCAAGGGCAAGGGGATTATGAAACTTCATACACAGTATGACACCAATTCCTACTGTAGTTTGTATATTTTAGAAGTTATCATACAATGAAAGAAGAAAGAAACCAGCTATATTAGCGTTTAATTGGAATACTACTCCAGAATTGGCCAAAGCCCAAGTGCTGTATTGTAGTGATTGGATTGCAACAAAAAGCAATCCAAACATGTTCATATCTGGTAATGGTAATGGTTTTATTTCATTAGAAAGTTCCACATGTCCAAAAGGAGTAGGAAGAAGCAAAGCTTATTAAATCCTACCGCTCCATCTGGTACTTTTACAATCAGTAACTGTTACATTTGTTCACTTCCTGCTTTCCTAATATAGTTTAAGTTTTTGTAATTTTTTTTTTTTTAATAATTTTATTTTTGTCACGTACCAAAGTAGGAGGTGATATGACCATCCAATGACATAATGGGTACCATAGTAAGTGTCAATATAGTGATATATGTATATAGCACATCATGACTGGTTCAAGACTCTTCATCCTTGTATTTAGCAAACATCAACTGCTTGTATTGTTTCGCTCATCGTTGTGCATTGTTTGAGGGTCTTAATCTAATTAACAAATGAACATATGAGGTTTAATTCTTGAGGGTATAATAACATAATACAAGATGTTTTGTTCAAATGCATTGGGCTACGTATATGTTTTTGTGCTGTGGCTTGAGAGATTGTCCAGATAATCACCAAAGATATTTGCTCCATGTTTTAATTGACACTCTTCACTCGCTAGAATGTAAAACAAACATTCTTCATGTGGTCTGATAATGACTAACTTCATCCAAAATTGGATGGATGGGTTCGTTCTTTGTGGGGGTTTTCTCCATAATTCAACTAACATATACTGGTGGTTAAAAGTCGTGTTTTTGATCTGCATAGAAGAGTGGAGGTTTGCCCTGGAAAGGAGAGGAATGAAGATTAGCCGAGTATATACACAGAGTATATGTGTGTGAATGAGAGGGACCCAAGTGGAAGAGTGAGGTTACAAGGAGAAGAGATACAAAAGGTGGAGAATTTCAAGTAGTTGGGGTCACCAATTCAGAACAATGTAGATTGTGAAAAGGAGGTGAAGCAGCGTGTGCGGGCGGGATGGAACGGGTGGAGAAAAGTGTCAGGCGTGATATGTGATAGAATCGTTTCAGCCAAAATGAAAGGAAAGGTATACAAAACTGGTGAGAACAGCCATGTTGTTTGGTCTAGAGACAGTGCCACTGAGGAAAAGACAAGAAGCAGAACTGGAGGTAGCAGAAATGAGGATGCTGAGGTTCTCATTGGGAGTGACCAGGATGGATAGGATCAGGAACGAGTATATCAGAGGGACATTACATGTTTAGAGGCCTTGGAGATGGAGATGGTTGGGACATGTCCAGAGGAGAGATAGTGAATATATTGGTAGAAGGATGCTGAGTTTAGAGCTGTCAGGTAGGAGGAGGTTTATGGATGAAGTGAAGGAGGACATGAAGGTAGTTGGTGTAAGAGAGAGAGACAGATGCAAAAGACAGGGTTGGATGGAGGAGATTGATTTGCTGTGGCGACCCCTGAAGAGAAAAACCCCAAAGAGAAAGAAGCACTGGTAGTTAGAAATTATTACAAAACGAGATTTTTGTCTGTTTAAGAAGATTTCTACACTTTATTCTTGAATGTAGCTTGTGCCTCTGTCAGGTAAACATGCTCTAATCCATTTGTTACACTTTTGCTCTTGAATATGTCATTTTAAGAAGGCCAAAATAATGTATTAAACGCCGATATCTCCCTCAGGACAGACACACTTGCAGTGCCTTGTCACGCAAACGTTCAAAGTTTTACAGTCATTTAGTAAAGCATATTTGTTCCCCTTTTATCAAAACGTCATCCACGCTGACGCCCAGTATGCTAATAGTTTCTTCATCCCCTCACCATCTGTGTTGAGCTGTTTTCTTTGCAAATGATCACACGCTAATAAACACATTTTTCCGCTTGACATAGCTTAAGCGTGTTGACATGAGACCGTGCCGTGTGCTTAGAGATGTTAAGACACCCGAAAAAATGGAATTGAAGTGAAAAAGTGGGAGTAAAGGAAAAGGGGTGATTCTATGAAGGATAATTCTATTGAGGAGCATTTTGTGCATATGCATACAGGCCTACAGCTCCCATGTGTCCACATCATCAGCTCACTGCCGGTGACATAAAGCAAGACAAAGAGGTCTCAGGTGCTCCAGATGTATTATGTGGGTGGCATTATAAAATCCAATCCACGTCTATTATATTTGCCTAAGGATACGTGGCACTTGTATGCCATAACGGAATGCCTCTGTTTGTGTGTGCTTTCTTTTCATACTGTATGTCCAATCTCCCACTCTCCTTTTCACAGTCGGTCTTGTAGCTCCTTCAAAAGTGGGAAAACAATTATTGAGAGTGTAATTAAAATATGGGTAGGACAAGTGCAAGTGTAATTGAATGACAGCTAAATGACAGCTCATGAAGGCACCTTTTTGTAAAAAAAATACAAATAAAAATCTCATTACCTGCAAAAACAGAATTAACTTAACTAGACAACATTTGCAATAGTACGGCACAAGAAAAACACAGTGGTGAAGTAAAAAAAAAAAAAGACGCCTGTATTTTTTGAATGAAGGAAATAATTAAGATTCAACACAGCCTGGAGGCCTTCAGCTATGCTTAAAACTGTTTGTGAAATATTCTTCTAAAAATATTCTTACCTGTCTGTACCAAATAAAAAATAACTGTATTAACTTGGCTACAATACAGACCAGCCATTAAAAACCAAACCTCGTGCAACCTGTTGTCATCCCCCTTCAGTGTGTCTCTTTTTTATGCATGCCTCTCCTTTCATTGGTTTGTTGCTCCATCCAGCCGTCCTCATACAATTTATACACGGTGTGTACAATATAGTCTTCCCACTTTATCACAGTTTTTCAAGCATACAGTGGTATGAAAAAGTGTTTTTCCAGAAAGTCGTTTATCATACCTGAGTTCAAGTGGTGCTATAATGTAATTTCTAAAGCTTTGGGACTCCAGCAAACCACAGTAAGAGCCACTATCCACAAACGGCACAAACAAGGAATTATGGTGAATCTTCCCAGGAGTGGCCAGCCGAACTAAAATGACCCCCTTACATTTTAGTGAAATACAACGTGATGAAAATATACCCATTGAGCCCGAGCTAACTCCTGCTGGCATTCGGTTCATCTATCGCCTTGGTGCCTTCATTCATGTTCTCATCTGCTTGCTAACTGCTAGGACTCTGTGTAGCCTCCGCTTCCACGAAGAGGCTTAATAGTTGAAAGGATGCTCACTCTCGTTTGTGTTCTTTTCATATCGAGCCAATGTGCACAGACACATGCAGAGTGAAACCTCTTCTCATCCAGCCAGTATACCACAGGAAGATACAGCAGAGGTGCACACACTGTTTTTTTTCTTTAGCTTTTGATAAATTACCATATCCATTATTGTGACAGGCTTAGGTAATATTAATGTAAAGATGACTATATTGGTGGTATTTCATTGTTAAAGGACTCTAACACTGTTGAATCTTGCATTTGGAAGCCTGTAAACTGATTTTGTATGCCATAACTAAATAATGAGTCTTATACTTTGCACAAATTCACTTATCACGACCCAGCCATGAACCAATTGGCAATAAAAGAGGCATTACTGTAATTCTAAGAGGGGAAACATGGAGCGACGTTTGATGATGTGTTCAAAATAAAGCAATTTGCAGAAATAGAAGCTCAGCATTTGAAGCGATTAAAATGCACCTTTAGTACCCTTTCTCCTTTTTGGTTGCCAGATTGCAGCTATGCATTTGTCTGTGATTCAGTTGTTTGCTTACATAACCATAGTGCTCTCATACAGTACCTAACATCCTGTTTTTTCTTCACTTTGCAGTGCTAAACTGACATTAATAGTATGCTACACTGCAGCAAGTCTGTATTGCTGTTCTTAGCCTTTTCTCAATACAATTCCAACAAGCACAGTTGCTGTTCCTGAGAGATACACTGGAAGGTATAAAGTCAAAGTCAACGCCATACTATTTAGAATTGGAGCAGAATTTTAGGAAAAAATACAACATCAAAAGTCAAGCATCACAAGAAGCAACATAATATTGTACACATTGCACCAAATGAGTTCATTTGGAGTATAAAAGGATTAATTTGCCTTTTGAAAACCTGTTCCAAATGAGGGAAGGTTTGAGGAACATTTGAGGTGACATGCAGTAAAACCAGCTAAACCCAGTACAGTCATGTCTCGCTACATCACTGTTCGAGCGTTGCATCCGCACTCTAGTTCACTGTCCTTTTTGAAAAGATTATTTAATTCAGGGTTTCCCCTTGGATTTGTTGAAGCTGTGGTGGTGGGCTGCATGGGAGGGCGGACACGCTACTGCTGCATTGACAAAAAAATAAAATCTGACTTACGTATTGACTTGTTTTTTTAACTTTTATCACCAACAAGAACATTGTGAAACTGTTCATTTGCTGATATATTAACAAAATGACAATTTAAATATTTTTGTGATAGAAAATTAGAAAATTATAAATTCAGAGTAGCACAGATGTGACCAACTACGCTCTGACTACAAAAATGTTCCTATTTCATTCATTCATTTTCTACCTTACGAGGGTCGCGGGCGTGATGGAGCCTATCCCAGCTGTCTTCGGGCGAGAGGCGGTGTACACCCTGGACTGGTGGCCAGCCAATCACAGGGCACATATAGACAAACAACCATTCACACTCACATTAATACCTATAAACAATTTGGAGTCGCCAATTAACCTAGCATGTTTTTGGAATGTGGGAGGAAACACAGGGAGAACATGCAAACTCCCCACAGAGATGCACAAGGGTGGCATCGAACTCCGTGCTAACCAACCAATGTTCCATTTATTAATATTGAATCATTCATTCATTCATTCATTCATTAATTCATTCATTCATTTTCTACCGCTTATCCTCACGAGGGTCGCGGGCGTGCTGGAGCCTATCCCAGCTGTCTTCGGGCGAGAGGCGGTGTACACCCTGGACTAATGGCCAGCCAATCACAGGGCACATATAGACAAAACAACCATACACACTCACATTCATACCTATGGACAATTTGTAGTCGCCAATTAACCTAGCATGTTTTTGGAATGTGGGAGGAAACACAGGGAGAACATGCAAACTCCACACAGAGATGCCCGAGGGTGGAATCGAACTCCGTGCTAACCAACCAATGTTCCATTTATTAATATTGAATCATATGATGAACACGGGGCAACTGTGTTGCCATTTCATAATATACTGTAAACACTGTTAGAATTCCTCACAATCAACACACTTCTGCAGAATCGCTTCAATTACTTGGTAAAAACAAAGGAGCATCCCAGAAAAGATTGTGCTCAACTTCAGTCTCGTCTCTAACAGTCTGTGTCTAGTCTCATGTCATTGTGAGGTTTTTGAATGAACGCCCACTGAATTCTTGAGATAAAAACACGGCCTCTACTCTGTCCGTAAAATCTTCAAATAAGTGTTGACCGTGCGAACAAAGAGTGAGGATATGTACTAGTAAGGCGCTCTTTGATGTTACACTGGAAGGAGTAATAGTTGTGATCCTGTCTTTGTATGAGCAACAGGCTTCTTTATCACTATCATTTACACTGTCAAAGAGTGCAGAAGGAAAACAGAGTAACTCCCCAGCAGAGGCTGCATTATATTTGTTCAGAGGCTGCTGCTCACATTAGATGGAACAAAGCATCCCATCTCGCCAGTGACCACCTTTCTCCCCAGGTGACCTCTTTCATCAGCGGCGGTGCATTAACGGCAAACCTCCGGAATGGGGCTGCTGATCTTGTCCCCTTAAGCCGAGTATAGCAAAAAGGCTCTTGGGAAGACACTACATTGGCTGTGCGTCAGGAAGAGGTTGAAACGCGCCTCTGCTTTTAGACTCCTGCTGGACACACGGCACCAAAAATAACCCTCATTAGCATCAGTCAATGTCAATGGAAGGACAAATCAAAGTAATGAAATACATCATTTAGCATCAGCTCTACATGAAATGCTCGTCTTCTTCATTCAATAATACACATTTAGCAATTCATGATGCTGTTTAATATGCAGCAACAGAATGACGTTTTTGTTTTAGCTCCCAGCCAGCACTATATAAACATCATTTGCTCTCCATAAGCACACACATGCCCTCAACACTGCTGTCTGTTGCTTGACTGCCCATTGATGTGTTTGCTTGTAGAACTGTCAACAATTTACAGCGGCGTAACACCCAGCAGACTGAGACTTATTGACGACGACGCGCAGCTGCTCACTCTCAGCACGATGGAGACGGTGGCTCATGGGAAATATAGTTTTCCCCCCACTGGTCCATGTGGCTTTCATTCCGCCAAAGCGCAGACTGTAATTTTCCTTTTGCATTAAACTCAATTACACAACACCTGGAGATATTTTAGCCGTCTTAATTCTAATTCACAAGTATATTAACGCTCTTATAGAGCTGTGATTCTTGACACTCCCAATCACATGGCGTACGTGCATTACCTGCATCACCAAGAGGGATGTCACTGTTTGTCAAATCAACTAATAAGGCAGCACATTCTATCTGACAAGCAATCTGGCATGGAGTAAATGACACGTTTGGTGGCTTCCATTAGACAGTCACACACACACACAGACACCCACTCTGTGCTCTATCACCTACTTCAGACACCGACGCCACAAAATCAGGACAAGGATGTAATTTGGCTAACTACTGCAGACATAGCTGAGGCAGGCAAATAATAGGAGTGTGAGGCTAAGCTGAAGAGGATTTAACAGTGAGAAAGAGTGGAGAGATTTAAGTTATTAGCAGCGCTGATGTCTCTTTCACTGTTTTTCCACGATAGGATGACCATTAGGGAGGGGCAGTGGACTTAATTTCCTTGATTGACTATCAGGAAGATTAACAATGATGGGAGAATCATCCGAATAATGCTGCTTAAAGTTGTGACATGTAGTCTGCATTAATGTAGTTCAACTTTCCAAAGCTGGTGTCATGTTATTTAGGGACCAATGATTTCTGCTTTATCGGAATCACGGAATTGGCCAATAAAAACAAAATTGACTGTTTAATGCGAAATCTTGCTGCAATTGATGGAAGATGAGTGAATTTTGTCATCGTGAGGAGATGGAACATTCATGTGGGGGAGTACCAACCATGGGTTGGCCCCCATCTCAACCCTCATCATGTTGAAATGGCGATAAACACCGGCGAAAGGTGGCGAAACAGTAGCTTAGTTTAGCATGCTGGTGTGATTGTGTGTATGCGACTGGATGCCGGATGAGCATATGACCATTTTGAAGGTTCTCAGTGAAAGCATAGGACAAGCACATTTATTTATGCATCCGGTTCGTCTTAACCGAAAAGAGGCATTCTGTACACAATAAGAACACAATTTTTTCACTTTTCACAATCACTTTTCACAGCCTTGTTGATGACCACTGCTTTAGACCACAAATTAGTTCAGACAGATTGTCTCATGATAATCAATAAATCGATTAATCAAACAAGTGGTTAGCGCGCAATTCGATTCTCTGTGTGGAGTTTGCATGTTCTCCCCGAGCATGCGTGGGTTTTCTCCGGGTACTCCGGTTTCCTCCCACATTCCAAAAACATGCTGGGGTAATTGGCGACTCCAAATTGTATAGGTATGAATGTGAGTGTGAATGGTTGTTTGTCTATATGTGCCCTGTGATTGGCTGGCAACCACTCCAGGGTGTACCCCGCCTCTCGCCCGAAGACAGCTGGGATAGGCTCCAGCACACCTGCGAGCCTAATGAGGATGAGCAGTATAGAAAAGGAATGAATGATTAATCAAACGATAAATAAAAAGTTGAGAATTTTGCCAGCCTTGATAAACATCCAGGGTGTATCCCGCCTCTCGCCCGAAGACAGCTGGGATAGGCTCAAGCACCCCCGCGACCCATGTGAGGATAAGCGGTAGAAAATGAATGATAAACTAGGTAGTCAGTGACTGAATATAAACTGACTGAATCAACCAATGGTATACGTGTCTAGAGAGTAAATTGTCAGCCAATGACGTTTAGGTGGGATCCAAAGAGAAACACCAAACACATCACAGCAAAAAAAAATGTGGCTATATCCAGGTAAAAAATGATTGAGCACCCTCATATTTCCAACAAATGTATAATAACATAGTGCTGAGTGATGTTTTTCCATTGTTTACACCTTTTCCCTCTCATCTCTCTTGAGAGCGCACAGCACTGACCAGGGCACATGCATGCTAAATTACCCCAAACAATCTCACTGGTATTACACACATTATTTATTGAGATTGGATTGGAAAAACAAAGAGGCAGAACTAACCTGATCAAAGTTGATTTATTAACTGGCTTAGAGAGAGCTATAACTCCCTTCACGTGTCACGGCACAGATGGAAGAGGCGAGGAGTACCAAACGCTGAGATGCAGCCCCTCAGCCTCCTTCTCTGTGAGCTTTGTTAAATTACCAAAAGGACAAATGCGGCAGTTGTGCTATTTGTATGCAACCTGACCTTTAAGACGATTGAGGTGCTCTTGAGAGCACAACACTCTGTAGAAAAAGCTTACGGTACAGTTTTATTGTCTTTACTTTAAAGAGTGTTGCATTTGTTTGCGTAGGAATTTGTTTATAACATCATTAAAAAGTCAATCCTGCAAAATAGGGGGCCTTTAATCCACAGTACAGTAAAATAGGAAGTGTTTGTGTGTGTGTGTGTGTGCATGCCATGGTGGGAACTGTTGTAGCGTTCATAACCTGTGGATGCGGACTCTGGAGGATTGCTGACAGTCCTGGAGGTTTGGACCTGAGACAATGATGCAATGGGGGAGGAGCAGTCCACCACAAGGGACCCTGGTGCACATGTGCTTGTGGACTGGTGAAATGACAAGTGTCACTTCCACAGTATTTCTGGCTGATGTACTGTATGGTTGAATGGTTGAGTGGTTCCAAACAGATGATGTAATAATGTGTGTGTGGGGAGGGGGTTCACCCCCCCCCCATCTGGTCCAGTGAGATAATGCCAACCGTTTCTCAAAACACAGTCTCCTAAATAGGTTCAGGCGGGCCACAGTACCAAAAAAAAATTCAGAGAGACCTACTTGCATGTCCTATGTTCGCTGCAGGCTGACTGGGGGGGGCACGTGCGGTCGGATGTGCAAGCGACTTGAAGAAGACAGTGAGTGAACGAGCAAGTGCGGGCAAGCAGTTGCTCACGGCACTTTCACCGTGAAGCCAAAAAAAGGACAAGGCAGGACTTTCTCAATTGCTCACATCACTAATTTCCCCTTTGAAGAACATCCCTGCATGTTGTCAGCGATGCTTGCCAACTGGGTTACAGGTTGATGAAAGGCTGTGTCTTCATTGAGCTGCAAAGTCACAAGACTCCACTTCATCCTTTGATACTGCCGCCACCGAAACACAAATAACCATTTTATATTCCTAACCAGGCTGCATGGTGCACGAGTGATTAGCACGCAGGCTTCACAGCTAGGAGACGTGAGTTCAATTCCACCCTCGGCCATTTCTGTGTGGAGTTTGCATGTTTTCTCCGGGTACTCCGGTTTCCTCCCACATTCCAAAAACATGCTAGGTTAATTGGCGACTCCAAATTGTCCATCGGTATGAATGTGAGTGTGAATGGTTGTTTGTCTATATGTGCCCTGTGATTGGCTGGCGACCAGTCCAGCTGGGATAGGCTCCACGACAAGAAAGTCCAGCAATGTCAGACATCCTGTCTTTGGTCTCGGGCTGATAGTGACACTTGGGGGCATGATACCTGGCCTGATACCAGACAAACCATGTGATAACCTATAATTATCAACTTCATTCATTTTCTACCGCTTTTAACTCATGAGGGTCGCGGGGGTGCTGGAGCCTATCCCAGCTGTCTTTGGGCAAGAGGCGGGGTACACCCTGGACTGTTCGCCAGCCAATCACAGGGCACATATATAAACAAACAACCATTCACATTCATACCTATGGACAATTTGGAGTCGCCAATAAACCTAGCATGTTTGCATGTTTTTGGAATGCGGGAGGAAACCGGAGTACCCGGAGAAAACCCGGGGAGAACATGCAAACTCCACACAGAGATGGCCGAGGGTGGAATTGGGTGGAATAGAACCCTAGTCTCCTAGCTGTGAGGTCTGCGCGCTAACCACTAGACCGCCGTGCCGCCCTTATTATCAACTTTAAAAGGAATAAATAGTCAACCATGTGCAAAACATTTGTCGTAATTTAAATGTATCTAGCATTGATGTGATGACTGTAAGGTGTAAAAAGCAAGCTAATTCTCGTACTTGTGAAAATGCGCCCTTGAGGTGATCCTTGATGTGTGGGGGCGGGGTACCAAGACTGTGTGTGTTGCGGGGTCCTCTGCTGCCCCTGCGGATGCCTGACTGGAAATCAGCGGAAAATGCAGCGGAAAAATATATCGGCGAACGCACGCGCATATCGGCCGATACCGATTCAAGGAAAAAACACAAATATCGGCCCGATATATCGGCCGGCCGATGTATCGGTCGATCCTTACTCTGGAGTATAAGTCGCAGGAACCGCCAACCTATGAAAAAAAGTCCGGAAAATACGGTACTTGTAAGAATTAAGAGCTAACAATCGATAGCCAGTGTAGTTGGCTTGAACACTAAAAGACCATACATTTGTTTGATAAAATATGATACTCTACTGTATATAATATGTGCTAATATGATGACATCCTATTTAGTGATGCGGCAGCATGAAGGCAGATTGGGTGACAAATCACACCTGGCATGAGTACGTGTCTAAATGACTACATGGCATCCCGCCTTGTTCGCATGAGATAAAGCATGCAAGGAAGCAGCAGCTGCGGGTGAGAAGAAGCAGGCTTGTATTCAGTCATAGCGAGATGCTGCCTGGAACCTCCCTCATGGATACGCTCCAAAAGTTGTTGTCTGTCTAATTATTCCTTGTTAAATAATATCAAGTATTATGTCCCATTTTATTTCCAGTGAATATATTAATTCATGTTTGGAAAAACCACGATAGAGTAATGAGGGAGTGAAGTTCGAATCGCGATGTAGCGAGAGTGACAACTGTTTTGTCATGTTTGTGCACTGTTGAGAATGTCTGTTGACGGGTAAAACAAGATGGAAGCAAGAATAAACATTTTGTCTTATTTCTATAACCCAGATAGCTTCCAGGTTTTCCAGCAACTTTCAGGTGTGTTTCAGGCTGCCGTATCAATATGTTTCATTTAGGAGGGGAAGGGGGGGGTTAGTGTTTGTGATGACATTCCACCATGATTGAGCGGCCTACCGCAGGAATACTTCCCCATAAAACCATTTGGGTATGTGTGTGGGATGGCATCAGGTGTACACCCTCAAATGCACTACACATGGGTAGCAGGACGGGGGGGGCAGACGGAGGGACAGTTTATGGGGCACACAGTCCTTTGAAGCATGGCTTCTCTGAAGATCAGAGCGTTCTGCGTGCTCCCAGTGCCTACGCTCCCTTGGCCAGATAGAGTGGAGCACACCGGGTCTTAAAAAGATGATGAGGTTACGTTACCTGCATCAGAGTCATGTGGACAACCCGGAAAACACCATCCTAGCCTAGCCCCCAGGCTCACATGGAAAACATTCCGCAAGATTGAAATTCTTGTAGGTTCACACTAGCAGCTCCAACTGCAGCGGAACGGAAATAATCCCTCATTGGCACAATTTGGCTCGCGCCATTACATTCCAGTGGATTCCAATAGAATCAGTCAGGAAATGCACAAATTCTGTGATTTTTACTTAAGATACTGTTAGAAACTACTGAACTCACAGTTCAATGAACAAAAATTTATATTTATTTTATGTTATCACTATTCACAACTTGGCTCGCGCCATTACATTCCAGTGGATTCCAATAGAATCAGTCAGGAAATGCACAAATTCTGTGATTTTTACTTAAGATACTGTTAGAAACTACTGAACTCACAGTTCAATGAAGAAAAATTTATATTTATTTTATGATATCACTATTCACAACTTGGCTCGCGCCATTACATTCCAGTGGATTCCAATAGGCGGATTGTTTGTGACATTTGGTTCACATTGGTCAGGCAATTGCATCAAGTTTAAAAAAGATTTTAAACATTTTGCAATCCCTGATCTACATGTTATAGAACTACACTATACACAGAACTAGTGTGAAATTGCGGCTTTGTACTGAAATGTCCTTTTTTTCATCATAATCTGTCTTTACTGTTGTAACTGCACGTTTTTATAACCCTTTGTAGTGCACCATAAAGCTGTTGTGACAACAAAGTGGCAAAAAATGAAACATTTAGAATGAACTTTATGTAGCCAGTGTCTCTTTTTAAAATCAGTGTAAATCATCCCATAGAGTGGTTCTTTGAAAGAAAAACAGTGTGGCCCTATCACACAACAATGGTCACATGCATTCCAAGATAGTTCCACGCTACCAATGCTGCACACATAAATAAGCGGTGCTCTTACAGTGACTCACGTACAGCACCTCTAAAAAGCAAAAGAACTGCTACTATGCCATTACCAACTACAACTATTCAAATTTTTATTCAACGTTTCATTCTTATCTCTAATTAAGTGCTATTTCCCGATTATCTACTGCTCTATGTTTAAAATCAAAAGATATTCATGGTGAGAAATGGAGTTCTTTCCTGAAGAAAATGGGATAAATTCCCCTGAGGCAGTCATTTTAAAATCAGAGGGAAACCTTCAAACCCTCATTTGCATCTCTGCAGCTTCACCTGGCCCTTGTGTCCTCAAGCCGTACTTCCATTCTATCCACATTTTTTAAAAAAATCTTCCTTACTCTTCCCCTAAAGCCTGAACCTCTAAGTATGGCCAGGTTGGATAGTGCTCCAGCAATAGATGTTTTATAGTCTATGTCCAGTACATCAGACAAAGTGCTGTAGCAAACAGTGGCTAGTAAACAGAAGAAGACATATGGGAGGCTTTTATTGGGTTTTACAGGTAGTAGTAGTGGAGGAGGGGGGAAGGGCGGGAAAGAAATAGAGCAGACGCAAGAAGCTTTTTCTATGAACCTCCTCAAGGGATTTTGAAGTCACGCTTCTTTCTTGTGCTATTTTAATTCCGTACAAGACTTTTTTACAGTACAGTTCATCCGCCTCACAGCGAGGATGTTCGGGGTTCAAATCTCAGCTTCGTGTGGGGTTTTCCTCTATGCTGGCATGCTTCTCAATATGCAACTGGGGACTTCAAATTGACTATATAGTAGCCTCTTGGCCAAAGTCAGCTGGGATAGACTCCAGCTAACCATTAAATTATGTCATTGTATGGTCATATTACCTAGTACTTCGGTACGTGAAAAAAAAAACACACACAAAAAAAACGTAAATCATATTAGGAAAGCGGGGCGGCACGGCAGTCGAGTTAGTTGGTTAGCGCGCAGACCTCACAGCTAGGAGAGCAGGGTTCAATTCCACCCTCGGCCCTCTCTGTGTGGAGTTTGCAAGTTCTCCCTGTGCATTTGTGGGTTTTCTCCGGGTACTCCGGTTTCCTCCCACATTCCAAAAACATGCTAGGTTAATTGGTGACTCCAAATTGTCCATAGGTATGAATGTGAGTGTGAATGGTTGTTTGTCTATATGTGTCCTGTGATTGGCTGGCCACCAGCCCAGGGTGTACCCTGCCTAGGCTCCAGCACCCCCCGCGACCCTCGTGAGGAAAAAAGTGGTAGAAAATTAATGAATGAATATTAGGAAAGCAGGAAGTGAACAAATGTAGCAGTTACTGATTGTTAAAGTACCAGATGGAGGGGTAGGATTTAATAAGCTTTGCTTCTTCCTACTCCTTTTGGACATGCGGAACTGTGAACTGATTATGTGATGCATTCAATTGTAATCTGATGCATGTTCAAATGAAATAAAACCATTATTACCATTACCAAATACACTATGCGCCACATAGCTATTAATTACTATGTTTGCTTAAACATAAGCTGTGTTGTATAACCTTAGGTGATCTGTGTTTTAATATATACACCTTCCTCATGTCAATAGGGTCTGTGAAGCGTCTTTAATGAGCTTTATTAGAGAGGGCACGAGAGGGACGTAAGATTGTCGGGAAAAGCCGGCAGCCACATGCCTGTCAGTGCTCGGCTTCATCCAATGTGCAATGGGTTTGCCTCGCAGTCAGCTCAGTGTTCACCAAGGCTAACCGGGAGTATTAAAAAGATGTTTAAAAACAACCCCTTATTGTGGGTTATCGCCGTATGTTGTGTTTGGTTGTCACAGCTGCTGCCATGTGTCCATTTTACACAAGCTCATCCATATTTGTCTTGTCCTCACCTCCTCCGTCTGCTGCTCTGTAATTAAGCAAGTGTGTTTGAGAGGGCAGTGAACTCTTGAGACGAGAGAGGAACGGATATACTCCAGGGAGAGATGGTATGAGAATTTGATACGACATCATCCTATGCATGCATTATCCCTCTAGGATGGCTCAATTAACAAGTTAAAAGGCCTGTCGTTAAGACAGATCTGAATACCACCGATGGGCAAACAAAACACTTTCCCGATGTATAATCACATAGCAGACATCATAATTTATCAGCGTGAGTCTTATTTACTGTAGCACCCAGGAAGGAATATCACCACAGGCAGGATGATAGCATGACAATTATCATATACTGCAGTTCTTGTTTTTATTATGTAATCAACATGCTTTTTTTCGTGATGGTGACTGAGCCGAGCTGAATCACGGCTGCATTCTGGGAGCTCTCTGTTTGACCTGTGTGTTTGTTTTTGCGGACTGTGCAGCAGGATTGTGCCAGTGACCACACATCCAAGTGCATGGAACTCACAGCGGGACTATGGAGTCCAGATTTGACTTGTTTGTCCGCGCAAATGCAATCAGAGGGCATTTGACTGCCTTCCATCTCTGTGGGAAAACACACTTCAACAGCTAGTGACCAAACATTGAAATACCCAACAATGTCAAGACAATTTGGGGTGCATCTAATTCTGTGCCTTTTATGGGTTATCAATGGTGTTAACAGCCCCCTCCCAAGAATGACTGCCACAATAACTAAGAGGTACGGGTGTAAGCACATGTATTTGTATCTTGATAAAGATGCTGTGGTTCGGTACAGCTGCAAACTCACATGGTGCACATTACAGCTGACGGAAAGGGAGTGTAGATGGTGGGTAGTGATGTGCTTCCACAATATTGAATGATCAATATTATTCATTCATTCATTTTCTACCGCTCATCCTCACGAGGGTCGCGGGGGTGCTGGAGCCTATCCCAGCAGTCTTCGGGCGAGAGTTCGGGGTTCACCCTGGACTGGTCGCCAGCCAATCACAGGGCACATATAGACAAACAACCATTCACACTCACATTCATACCTACGAACAATTTGGAGTCGCCAATTGACCTAGCATGCTTCTGGAATGTGGGAGGAAGCCGGAGTACCCGCATGCACAGGGAGAACACAAACTTCACACAGAGATGGCCGAGGGTGGAATTGAACTCAGGTCTCCGCACTGTGAGGCCTGCGTGCCTGATGAATATTATCATTCATCCAATTCATTGTATTCTCAGGTTGTCTAGAAGACATTGTCTCTAATGCTCAAAGACTAGATAGGACAGCTCAAGACCAGCCTTTGGCAAGTAGGAGTTTTGGCCAGTGATAGCGTATCCGACATTAATGCGCCTTGCCATGCCATGGCGGGCAGCTTCTCCCGGCTAACACTGTGGACACTCCATAGACACACAGAGGCGTAGCGTATCCGACATTAATGCGCCTTGCCCGGCCATGGCGGGCGGCTTCTACCATTGTACACTCTGGTTCTACCAGTCATGATCGCCATAGGTGCTGTAGGAAGGCACGGTAGCCGCGGTGATGAGCTGGAGGAATGACATGAGTCCCTGAAAGTGTGCCACTGTGTTAAAATATTGTTCGATAACCATAAGTACCGAACTGTATTGAACGGTTTGATACAAATACACATATTGTTGCACCCCTGATGTACAGTATACTGTATATACATATGTAGTATATATATTCACAGCTCGTAATGTGTGTGGAATAGTGGCACAAAAGGGGCAATTTCAGCTTTGTGGCCCAAACCAATGCAAAATGCATTGCCTGGCCAATCTGTTATGTTTCAGCACGGTCCATGCCTGAGCTCATTCACTCACTCCCAGGCATGCACAATTGCTTGCCTCCAACTCATTGTGCTCCTCCAGATGCACAAATTGCCCATGCTGCCAAGGAAAACACAGGATGATACGCTTACAAAAGTTAGATGACTGATGGGCAATCAAAACCAATAAAAGTGATCATTCTTTGAAGTGGGAGGAAGCAAGAACAATAACAGTGTATTCCAACCATCAGCGATATGATTTTTTTTCTTTTGTTTTTTGTTTTTTTTTGGCTTAGTCATAACAAGCGCAATCACCCTCGTTCCCATGAGTCTGTTTCCCCCCCCCAGAGCAGATTTTAAATTTCCCAATCAGCCCAGTAAATGCACATTTCAGTTCAGAGACGTGACTGTGTATTTCTGTCCCTCCTGCATTGGCTCATTACTCCCCACTTGCTCCTCCTTCTCCTCTCCACCTCACTCACTCCATCTCCACATGGCACTCCATGCAGCCAGCAAAAGGCCAAAAGGACGATGGTTCAAAGCCTGAGATTTTCAAATGCATGTAAACCTGCAGGTTATGATCTGCTGGATAATGCCACCCAATTCACAAAAATGTCACATTTAGAAATATTCGATTTAGACGCAGGAGTGCAGGAGGAGGGAGCTCTGTTGAAGCCAACAGGCTACTGTATCTGCAATGGAAAATGCCGACAAGAAATAAGCAGTAACTCAGTAATATGGAGATACTCCATATAATCCATGGCATTAAAAAAAATCATTGTTTTTGAGTCTCGAATAGACTGCTTGTATCAGAGTGCCAATATCAGAGTTTAGGTGCAGGCCAATATAATTCAATACTCACTTTTTTTTCTTATATCAGACGGATATCCAATATCAATATGAAATCAGGACACCCCTACACCAAACTGAACTAAACCATACTACCTGACAAAAGATGTCTTATGTTTCAAGTCTCGCCTGGAACTCCGAAGACAGGGAAATTTGAACTTCCCTGTTCAAACATCTACCCTTGGGACCAGAACGTACATGAGTAGAAGAAAGTATGAAAAGATGCCGCTGTCTTCCATTGATTCCTGGATCACATTCCTCTGTTTTTGTTTGTATTGGCTTACGCTGTGTGCCCCTGTATGATGTCACACTGGTTACGTAATGGCTCGGGTTATCGCCATCCACATCATACACAAACATGGCTGCAAACACAAGTCAAATCAATGTTAACTAAAGTGGTAAACTACCGCTTTGTGGCTCTATATATAGCTTAATGAGGACAGGACTATTAAGTGAAAAATCCAAATAAATAGTAATAAATATAAAAAACGGTGCACAGGGGTGAAACAGTATATCTAAAGGCTGATGCAAGGACATACAAAGCATGCAACATTTGAACCACACATGGTGTTTAAAGCACATGGATGGATGCTGCTGACCCATCAGGTATTGTCACCACGGTCATGGAACAGTGAGTGGACTTAATCCCAGGAGAGGGTCTAGCTCGATAACGTGAGCAAAATGTCCCCTGCCCTGCTGGCCACCACCGAAGCAGGCTAATAGCGAGATGAGATGGAGCGAGGAGGGAAGAACGAGGGAGAAACGTTCATGCAGCCAAGCTGACGAGATGGCACTCACACAGCCCAATCTGTTAGTCGCACTACCTTGCCAGATACTGCAGTGGGAGTGTGGTGGGGGTCTTGCACAAAACCACACACACTTTAACAAACATCAAGTGATACAACACACAAAACCACAAATTGGAGTCCGAGCAGCACACTAAGTTTGGGAACAAACTGTACTAAAACACCACCAAAACATCTTCCGCCAGGATTTTCTTTTTCATGTCGTGCTTAATATGAATTGCTAAGTTCAATGACATCCGTTTGACTAAGATAAAGTTAGTTCCTGGATTTACAAAAGCACAGTTCCCTTTCTGCTGTTGCTGTTCATCTGTTCTTTCTTTTCAAGCCAAAAGTATCAAACCGCATGACTCTCCTTTGAAAGACGATGGAGCTTTCCAGTCAATTAAAGTTAAGACGACCTTTTGATGGATGAACGGCGTTGCGTCAATGCAGCCATTCACATCCAGCCAAGTGTCTCTCTTATATGTCACATCTCATGTCTCTTCCAACCACCCATCTTCTTGTCTATAAGGGTCACCCCCATCACAGCTTTTTAAGAATAGTCAAATTACAACTTTGAACTTGCAGCTGTATGAAATCATAGCATGGAAAATCATTAATTACTCCTCGGAATGGTAATGATGTCTGTCAACAGGATAATTTGCTGGGAGATTTAAACCGAGAGTGATTGTGTGACCACAAGAGGTTTCACGTGGATTAGTGATGCTGATTGCCTTTTATAGGATAACAGAGCACCAAAGGGGACAGTTCTCCAACAAGAAAAACCAGAACAAGAATACATTCAACAAAAGAGGAGCTGCTGGTGACCTTGAGGGTGGAGAGAGGAACCCGAAAAGGAGACCTTTCGACCTCCTGCAAATGAAGTCGTCATATGTTATGACAACTCCACACACCCCGGTTCTGCAACAGATAGCATCACATCAGTGACTGAGCAACATCAGATCTTTCACATCAGCCCCTTGGTGCTGTGAACCACTCACGCCATCTCTCCTGGGTGTGACATGCAAACAAGTCTAATGTGTTTGTGGAGGCAGCTATTACTGGCTCCTTGAATCAAGCCAGTAAGAAACAGCAAACACAAATTTAATAGAAAATACTATATAATGGGGCTGCACGGCGGAAGAGCGGTTAGCGCGCAGGCCTCATAGCTAGGGGAGTTCCATTCCACCCTCGGCCATCTCTGTGTGGAGTTTGCAAGTTCTCTAAAATATACATTGGGACTGAAACTATGCCCATAGAACTACACTTCCACAGCTACAATAATATAATATAATAATTAGAGGTAGCCAATATTTTTTGTACACTGAGAACTAAGCTCGGCACATGTTTTGTATAGAAATGTATTTTCTTTTTTAATAAAACTGGACTTGTGAATGGCGTATAGAAGGGTTTAGATTCTGTTCCACAGATGGCGCTAATGCACACAAAAACCACAGAAGAAGAAAAACACACAAAGAAGAACGCACCCTGACAACTTTCCGATTGAGCGGGTACAAGATACCTCAATCGGATTGGGGAAAGGAATATTCCACCCCTGTGAATCCGATTATATATTCATTCGGATTGGCACTTTTCTTTCGGAATGAGGTGTATACAAATGTTAGATTCTTTCCGTTTAAGCAAATAACCCGAATGGAATTGGAATATTTAGGTCCATGTAAACGTGGCTAATGATAACAAAATAACTTGTGCCGGTATAAATGATCAATGTAAACAAGCCAAGTTAATGACGGATATATAAGATGAATCAAGTGTTGTCATCGTGAGGAGAAGGACCATGGCACAAAATCATGATAAACACTGAACAATCCTCTCCCGACCTAAAGAGGTTGAAATGTTGGCTGGAACGTTGACTGGATCTCCTTTGGCAGAGTGAATGGAAGCTAGCTTTTGTGGTTGCATGTGCGCGACTCAGCCTCGATAAGTATATTTTCACCACGTTGTATTTTACAGCAGGCAGGTTCTGAGTGAAAAGGTATGAGAAGCCATAAATTCTCCATACACACACGGCACTGTCTCATCCGTGGCCGTCCTTCAAAATAAGATTGCCATTTGCCGCGTGTCTGCGCATACAAAACAAGAGCCAAAATAAAACAAAATATCTTCCATATGCAGTTGGAATTGCATGGGTGACTACATCTTCCTTAATCACAAGCAAAAGCATTTTGTACCAATGTGTGCAGAGGCTGACATCCCATTAGAAAAGTTTGCCAGATTGTTATAGATGTGCTTTACAAATTGAGTCAAGTGGATTCCATTATAGGCTACACAGCGGCCTAGTGGTTAGCAGGCCTCACAGCTAGGAGACACAAGTTCAATTTCACCCTCTGCCATCTCTGTGTGAAGTTTGCATGTTCTCTCCGTGCATGCGTGGGTTTTCTCCGGGTACTCCGGTTTCCTCCCACATTCCAAAATAACATGCTAGGTTAATTGGCGACTCCAAATTGTCCATAGGTATGAATGTGAGTGTGAATGGTTGTTTGTCTATATGTGCCCTGTGATTGGCTGGAGACCAGTCCAGGGTGTCCAGGGTGAATTAATGAATTCCATTACATGGCTTAGGAATGAGCCTTAAAAAAAAATCACCATTCTCATACTGTTAGTCCTTCAAATGCTGTATTGAATTCAAGCTAATGTGCCCCCCTTTTCGGGGATGAAACTTTTAAATGGTCCTCTAAAAGTGTTTCATTCAAGTGAATCATCACAAAACACTTTAAGGGAACTGACAAGATTGGCCGCCATCAAGCAAAAGTGAATGCATGCAAAGAGAATGCAGCTAGTCATAAATGGTGATCTCAACTCAAATCTACACCTGCGGAGCAACAGACATTAAATTGATGAAGATGGTGATGTGAGATGTGGCAGCAGAGGTCAACAATGGTAAAGAAAGCGACAGACAATGAAAGGGACTGCACAAGATTCCCAGTTCCAGGCGTTATTTAAATAAAACATATTTACTCACACGCTAAATACAAGGCATTAGAAAATGGTTACACATTCCAAAGGCATCCCAGTTGTACAACTAAAATGGTTGTTAAATATGACGGACGTGTTGTGGATCCACATTACAAGCTATTTTCATCTTTTACTCTTGCTTCATTTCTCCACCCTCCCTCCCCATCTCAGACTGAACCAATCCCTTTTTTCTGTCCTATGTAGGCCCCCTATTCCTGTACTTTTTCCTTTTTTACACACACACACACACACACACACATAGACACAAACACACAAGGCCTCCTCCCTCCTCCTCTATGTGACCTTGACTAGCTAGCACTCCAGGGCTCGTTCTTTGCTTCTCCCTCTCCCTCGTCCCTCCCTCCATCTTTACACACTCGCTCCCGCTCCATCGTCTGCCTCTCATCCGCTTCCTTTCTGTCACTCTCTCCCCAGTCAGCTGATGTTAAGAAGCACCCCCCCCCAACTTTCTCCATTCCCAAGACACACATGAGGAAGGGACAGAAGATGGCAGAAAAGGGAGTACAGAGAGAGTCCTCCTCCCTCCCCGCTCCTCTGCAATCAAGTCAGCAGTGAGAGTCAGCTGTAAAAATAACTCGCTCCGAAACCCCTTTATCAACAAGTCTTATTTCTTTTCTGAATGGACTCCCTGCGTCAACTTAATATGCGGGCAAAATACTGAAACATTTATATGATCTATTAAAAATCTCAAATACAGACCTATTTCACATAGTCCTATTTCAGGCTGCTTCGACATCAATTCTATCTTCTATGGCATTTTTATGAATCCAATTTTACCTCGTTACAAGCACGTTTTACATGAAATCAATATAACTTCCTGTTCCAATGATGGATGATGAGGTTCGGATCAGTATTTCTCTGCAGGTGTTCCGACAAAGGTGTCTAATTGGCTCCTTGGCGCCATTGTAGCCCAACTCCAAAATGTCTCTTGAGGTTCTCTCAATGGCTTAGCAAGCGAACATCCATCTGTATAATAAATTGGAGCCGTTTAACCATTCTGACTATGCATTCAAAGCTTAAATAAACCGACGTACTGAACTGATGGAAGGGGATCTCTTAAATGTCAGGGTGATTCAATGATTATACACTACCTGAATTTACACTATCCCTGTGCCAAATTCCTGGTGCCTTGCACGTGTGAAGGTCTCTGTAGCAATCTTGTTTGCAAATGTGAGACACAAACTCTATCTAATATATTTCCTTCAGCCTGCTGTTGTGTGAGATGACATTTTCTAGTGCACATCTGATATCAATACAGCAAATCGGACACGAACGAAGCAGCGTTAGGTAAACAAGGAGAGGTGAGGAAAAACAAAGTCGAGAATGTCTTCAGTAATATTGATACCTTCTTTTTTATTTCATTTAAGAGGTATATATATTCCTGCCTTGGGCGGCACGGCGGTCGAGTGGTTAGCGCGCAGACCTAACAGCTAGGAGGACTAGGGTTCGATTCCACCCTCGGGCATCTGTGTGTGGAGTTTGCATGTACTCCTGTTTCCTCCCACATTCCAAAAAACATGCTAGGTTAATTGGCGACTCCAAATTGTCCATAGGTATGAATGTGAGTGTGAATGGTTGTTTGTCTATATGTGCCCTGTGATTGGCTGGCGACCAGTCCCGCGACCCTCGTGCGAAAAAAGCGGTAGAAAATGAATGAATGAATATTCCGGCCTTATCTTACAATATTTATTACTACATATTTAGACTCAAAAGTCCAACCGTTAGCTTCTTAATGATGGAGCCCATTAGGGCCCATATGGCCAGAAGCCCTTACCCAAAATGTTGTTATGTTCATTAGCTTATCAAAGTGTCAGCTAGGGAAGGTCATAATAACCCATTAGTCCATCACCTCCTTAATGTTACGTTATTGTTCAGAATACAGGCCATGGTGTGGAATTAGTTGCTGAGTTATCACAAACTGCAAAGAGCAGAGACCCTGCTGATTCATTCGCAACTGCAGTAGAACCTCAACTCTCGACCCCTATAAGCCCATAAATGTACAGTTTACAGAAGTTGTAAGAGATAATATGTCTTAAAAGTTGTCCAAATTATGGGCTTGATCCAATGTTAAGCACTGTTACTTATTTCTATTCTGACCAGAATCTCAGCTGGTCAGTAAATGAGCAACTATGATTTGGATAACTTCTTTGACTAGAGCAAGCCGACTGTATTATATTGGATTATGTGTGTGTGTTGTTGTTGTTTGAACACCCGTTTTACATGACATTGTGCATTCATTCAATAATTCATTCATTCATTTTCTACCGCTTATCCTCACGAGGGTCGCGGGGGTGCTGGAGCCTATCCCAGCTGTCTTCGGGCAAGAGGCGGGGTACAGAGCGGGGTACACATATAGACAAACAACCATTCACGCCAATGGACAATTTGGAGTAGCCAATTAACCTAGCACACGGAGATGCCCGAGGGTGGAATCGAACCTGGATCTCCTAGCTGTGAGGCTTGCACGCTAACCACTCACCACCCTGCAGCCACAACATTGGACATGTATTTTATTATTAACAGTATATACCTAGCTATGTGAGCCACAGTGTTAGCATTATAGTCTCATTAGCCAAATATAGAAACACACTCTAGCCAATTTGTACAACTAAAATCATAACTGATATCAATTTCCCCATAGTCAAATTCCCATCCCTATTGTTAGATCCATTGTTAAGAAACTAAATCTGAATATAATCACAATTTGGTATTCCCATGTTGTTAAAGTCTCTCGGGAGAAAGGAATAATTAATATAAAAATGTATTCAATGTTTAATCAGGTAAGGGTGCTTCCGGTATCCGGAAGACGACCCTTGAGTAGCACTGACAGCACTTTTGCTAGTTTTGATCCAAGTTGAGTTGCTAGTTGAGTATGAAGTGTCCATTATCTGACTGGAATAGTTCAATGGTGTCCCAACTCTAAAAGAACCTCTACCTCCATCTTAATAGTATCTATAATATAAAAATACATACGACAATCAATAAAGCCTCATTTCCGAATCTCCACTCAAGTTTTCACCGCTGCGCCGTGCAGGGATAAATTGGAACGCCAATATACACGGTATCTTCAAGATGAAACACTCTAAATGCACAAAATAATCATTCAAACTTACTTATTTGTTGATATGATGCACAATGACATAGGAACAACTTTAGGAACATAGGGACAGGTCTCCTTCCTGCTGCGGTCTCGTCGCCATGTGAGGCATTCAAGTACACTCGTAATTTTTAGTGTTAGACGCTAATCGTTTTTTATTTTTATTCTCGTGTCCCCTATGGCAATTGACGTACCCGTGTGGGTACTATATCCCTAACTTTGGGAACCACTGACCTATGACCTAGACTTTGTCTCAATTTGCACAATTTCATACTTATAATTAGCATTTTGAGTGCGTACTTAGAAGTGCTCTTACAGTGTGCCCTCATTGATAGAATGCATATAGACATGCTATGTAAATCCTGTCAGGTTTCTAGCCTCTCCTGCTGACCAACATTACATTAACATAATGAGTGTCTTCATGAAAAGCTAAGGGATCAAGCAAATTAGAATAATGTATACTAATTAGACTGAGAATTCTCCACAAAACCTGTCAAAAGTGTATGCATTGGTCGACATGGTACTTGGTTTTAGCTCGAAATGGTTTTACAAAGCCAGCAAATCTATATGCCAAAAGGCAAAAATAATATAGTGTGTCGGAGGAGCTGTCTTAGTGCAGGTACCGCATGCCAAAAAGAAGTCATTTAGATCAGAACCCCTTGCTGGAGGCTTGGAACCAAGCCCATATCTATGGCTCGTGTCAACTTAAATCAACAAGAAACCTGACAGAATTAAAAATAAATCATATTCAACAGGTAGATAATGCAGGGTGCCATAGCACTCATCTAATAAAGCTAAAGTAATTTGTTCCCAAAAGCGCCACCACTGTCTGAGATAACAAAATGAAAGCCACAAAACAGTGTGGTGGACTGGCTTCTGCTGGAAAAAAACAAAAAAACAAATGGGAACAGAAGTCCTGCAGACTTTTCACAAGCAGGGAAGGTCTTATGATTGTTCTTGTGCTGGTAATGATTTCTCACACGCTGCTGAGTGAAGAAACGCAGACAAGAAATAAAAGTCACAAATAAATCCAGCCATTCATTAACCCAATTCATATGCTGTGTCCGACACTGTAAATGCCAGCATAAAAATTCATAAATAAGATCAGTTTCCATCAACTTGTTATGAACATTAATTTTAAATAGGGTTGGAAAACATGCTTAACTTGATTTATACCAGTTAAGTCATTCATTCATTCATTTTCTAGCACTTATCAGGCGTGCTGGAGCCTATCCTACCCTGGACTGGTCACCAGCCAATCACAGGGCACATATAGACTTTCAAACTAAATGTCTGACTGATTTACAGCCACCCTTATGTGGTGTCATTCAGCTCCCATTCATTACATTGATGAGACAATACACAGAAAACAACAATATGTTCGTAGATATAGCATTAAAAAAACTATTTCTACCATTACTGGAGACCTACAGACATGCTATAACACCCCTATAGTCATGTAGTTACTCTTTGTTTACAACACATTGGCTATGGTATCACTGGAGGGACAGTTCAGGTCAATTTATTTGTCTCCCTAGGGAGAAATTTGGTTTAGAGGCAGGGTACAGCTGCATACAACCAACATAGACATACAGTATATGACAGACATGGAAAAAAAAAACGACATAGTAAAACCATATACACAAGAAACAGACACCATATATCAAGCTACCGAGTTAACTGATTAGACTCCAAAATGTTTATTCTAAACTTAAGAAATGGTTTGAAGCGGAAAAACAAAGTAAGAAGCCAAAAAACATACCACTTCCACACAAAACGGGAGCCATCTTTGTCAGATCGAATCTAATGTAATATAATGTCATGTCTCATCAATGTAACATTACTGACGCCTAGTAACCAGATTGCTACGTATGACTTATCTTTCACTATTTTTTGACTAATTGTACTCCATAATCAACAATGAAACAGCAGCCATTTTTTTGTTAATTAATTTTCTGAAAACTGTGGTGCAGTGAGGGGCCGGTATTCAAAGCACAATGTAGCAAGAGGCGACCGTTTATTTATTTTTCATCCTACAGGGATGGCTTCATCTGTCTCATTGAGTTCACCCATCAGGCCCTAAGGCATTAACATACTGTATCCCATTGACAAACATTTAAAACAAGCTGCTAATAGCCCCCCGCTTAAGAGCTGTACTTAGATTTGTTGTCAGGCACCAATCTATCGCAAGTATTCTAAGAACACAATTACTAATGGTTGCTTTAAGGCAAACAAACCCTGCATTTTGAACATCAGCCAGTAGTCCAAATAGTTGTTGATTGTTTCCCAGTGGGAGTAAATAAGAAGCCATTAAGCTGTCAGACTATAGAGATAAGAATGTGCCACATTATGCTCAGATTCATTTATTTTATTATTAACACATCCTATGATATTTCACTTATATATTTGACCCTGTGTGGTTGTCAGGCTCACATATGATCACCGTCATTGTCCTCAATCCCCCTTTAATTCTCAGAAGGCTATAATCAATACGTCCCGAGCGGACCTTTCGCTGTCTCCATGCCACTCCACCTTGAGACGCAGGATGAATTTAAAAGAGCCGACAAGGGAAACACCCACAACATAAGAACGCCTTCTTAACTGAGTCAATTAGCCACATGTCAATCATGTATTGAGTCCCCGTGCCTTGGAAGAGGAGCCCCAACCTTGTCATAACCTTATTGCTTTAATTGGCAGCTAGAGTATTTGTTTTGGACTCCCTTGAAAAAAAATGATGGACTCTTTTAACAAAATCACACATAAACACTCCTAATTATCATCCATGGCTGAGGAAGAGGTGTTTAACCTTTTAGTTTGCACTTAAGGGTGCAAACTAAACTGAAATGATCATAAATGCATAATCACAAATTGTCCCGCTTGTTCTATCCTCTATCACATTTCTATTGGGAACGCTGCTGCTGAAGGTGTACCAGGAACGCAAGCATTCATTGTTTAAACTAAACCAAATTTCACACCAATTGGTTTCACATTTGTGTGGGGATGTCAGCAGGGGACCACCTGACCAACATTGTTATTGTTAAAGCCACAAAAGTGCGGTTATTGCATCCAGTGAAGTAAAGACATTTGGGTAGCTCTCAGTTTCCAAGTGAAAAAATAATGCCTTTTAAATTCTCATCCATATAAGTAGTTAGGAGTGCAAATTTATGAACCTACATACATAAATGTATGGCTCACATTTTTGTTATTAAGTGTGGATTTGTGAGTTGTGGCTTTATTTAGAATAAGATGAATAATAACTTTGTGCTGAGCCTTTTTCATGGCAGTGTTGTATTGTATTGAGCTGAATAGTTCTGCTATAGTGACGTAACAGCGCCTCTACTGGTTGCAGCTAAGTAGTGCACTCTATTTTGCCTGGAATACCATCCATTTTCCCATTTTCAGACAGGTATTTTGGAGCCTATCCCAGCTGTCTTGGGGCGAAAGGCGGGGTACACCCTGGACTGGTCACCAGCCAATCACAGGGCACAGAAGACAAACAACCATTCACACTCACATTCATACCTATGGACAATTTGGAGTCGCCAATTAACCTAGCATGTTTTTGGAGAAACCAACGCATGCACGCAGATTTGAACCCAGATATCCTCGATCCCCGGAATGTGTGCAACTTTTAAAATATGTCAAGAAGAAATTAATCAGAATTCTTAACAATCAATTAAATTATTATTATTTCCAATCCTGAGTCTTTGTTATTCAGCACCTTGAAATACTATGAGCTCCGAACTACAAAGGACTATGATGACGTTCCAGACTGCTGGGAAATATCACGGAAATATCCCACTTGGAGTTTACAAGATCTGACCATTTGTAGTCAAACGTAAACAAAAAAACGTAATGTGCTTTAAGTGCTTCCATGGATACCTCCATTGTTGTGTTACATCAGCTTATTGTGTTCAGTGTAATCAATGCGGCTGCACGGCGTTCGAGTGGTTAGCTAGGTTAGCACAGCTAGGAGACCCGAGTTCAATCCCATCGTCGGTTATTTCTGTGTGGAGTTTGCATGTTCTCCCCGTGCATGCGTGGGTTTTCTCCGGGTACTCCAACATTCCAAAAACATGCTAGGTTAATTGGCGACTCCAAATTGTCCATAGGTATGAATGTGAGTGTGAATGGTTGTTTGTCTATATGTGCCCTGTGATTGGCTGGCGACCAGTCCAGGGTGTACCCAGCCTCTCGCCCGAGAGTTGTACAAATTGGCAAGAGTGTGTTTCTATATTTGGCTAATTAGACTATAATGCTAACACTGTGGCTCACATAGCTAAGTATATACTGTTAATAATAAAATACATGTCCAATGTCGTGGCTGCAGGGTGGACGAGTGGTTAGAGTGGACGAGTGGTTAGCGTGCACGAGTGGTTAGCGTGCACGAGTGGTTAGCGTGCATGAATGGTTAGCGTGCAAGCCTCACAGCTCGGAGATCCAGGTTCGATTCCACCCTCGGGCATCTCCGTGTGCTAGGTTAATTGGCTACTCCAAATTGTCCATTGGTGTGAATGGTTGTTTGTCTATATGTGTACCCCGCTCCGTACCCCGCCTCTTGCCCGAAAACAGCTGGGATAGGCTCCAGCACGCCCCGCGACCTTGTGAGGATAAGTGGTCGAAAATGAATGAATGAAATCTATATAAAAAACTGTAAAGAAAAAAATGCTTGTTTTTTGTGTTTATATGAGCTGTTATTCTGAATGACACGCCATAAAAGACAGTGTTGACTTATGACTACAGATTAAAATATGTTATATAGACAAACACATTCTTCTTATGCCATTCATCCATCAACCGTGGTTTGGGGACGATCTCTTCATTCTGAAATCGCCATCTGACAAAGACATTTTGAACAAACTCCATTATGGCTGTGCCTCAGGTCGGATGAGTTTGGAGCGGAAGAAGATTTTAAACACCAGCCGCCTCTCTTAGACGCTACATCATTGACCTCTGACTCAAAAACCCACAATGCAACATTTTCTAGGAAGTAGTCCCATATAGTGCAGGATCTTTCATTCATTCATTCATTCATTTTCTACCGCTTTTTCCTCACAAGGGTCAGCTATCCCAGCTGTCTTTGGGCGAGAGGCGGGGTACACCCTGGACTGGTCGCCAGCCAATCACAGGGCACATATAGACAAACAACCATTCACACTCATACCTATGGACAATTTGGAGTCACCAATTAACCTAGCATGTTTTTGGAATGTGGGAGGAAACCGGAGTACCCGGAGAAAACCCACGCATGCACGGGGAGAACATGCAAACTCCACACAGAGATGGCCGAGGGTGGAATTGAACCCCGGTCTTAGCTGCGCTCTAACCACTCGACCGCCGTGCCGCCCCTCATAGTAACATGTTTAACTTAAAACATGCATACTTTTATTATACAAGAATGCTTTGGTTTTGCAGTAAAACTGGGCATATGGGCTACAATTTCAGAGTTTTTAGAGTCGTCAGTCTCCCAACCCGGAGGTTGAGGGTTCAATCCTCCGTCCTGCTGTGGTCATGTCGAAGTATCCTTGGGCAAGATACTGCGTCATCAGTAGGTAAATGTACATGTAAAACAGTGTATACAAGTAGTATACAAGTAAAAGACCATTCACCAGTTTACTTCCTGTAGGTGTAAGCATCACATGATCACAGAGGTCATGTTTAAAAGTGACCTTCCGTGGATTATTATGTAAAAAATGTCACATTTCCACACCTTCAGTATACCAAAATAGACCTCATCTTTCTTGCATCACGGCTTCCTGCACGTTCCGTGTACAGTACACTGCTGCTGTCCAGTGAAATGGACAAAAACAGCTCCTCCCACTCTGCCTCTTTGCTCTTTTTTTTACACCCTCCTTTCTCCTCGCCTTCCTCCTTTTGCTCCACGGCAGCAGCAGGTGTTATTAGAACCAGAAGATTCTGGACTGTAATTAGCATTATGTGCAGCATTCTAGCAACAGGGGCCACTAGTGGTGTGTGATGAGAGGAGAAATCACGCCTCAAAAACACGTGGGAGAGATTACTCAAATATGCCCCCCCCTTATTCCACCCTCCTTCCACTTCCACGCACACACACATAGTCCCGTCAACCACCAGGTCTGCTGCACTGTTATCTCCCTTCTAGTAAAACAAGATGCATTTGCAGTATCTTACAAGCTACAAAAAGCAGCACACTGTGGCTTCTATTGTTGTAAAAAAAGGGGGGGGACTGGGGGGATTTGACCTTGTGCAGTCCTGTCCTTAAATGTCCAATCACACGCACACATACACACACACTCCACAATAGGTTCACACGCACGTACGTATATAATGATAAGTACGGTGCCATATTACATAATAAGATCCCGCACTTTGGCGCCAACATGGTGTCAAAGGACGCCGAAGAGGATGCACGCCTTGCACGTCCCTCCTCTTGTTTGCACTCCGTCAGTCAGTCACCTCCACTATGGGAGCGCAAACACCTTGAAAGTGGCAACCTAGCCCACGATAGGAGAGTGCCACAGCTTACCTTTGCTATTGTTCTCCTCCCTGTTGAGATACATGGCTCTTCTTAGTTTAGCGGCACAGGCGATTGGTGAGGAGGAGGATGATGATGATGATGGTGATGGTCTTGGTGCTGATGCTGATGTTGTTGCCGAGCTCGCAAAAGGTGTCAGTGTACTCCTCAACTCCTCCTCCGGTGGAGTTGAAGCTGTTTTATTGTTGTCTTGCTCCTGCACTGCCTCTCGCTCTCTCTCTCTCTCTCGCTCTCCTCCTCAAAGTCAGTAGGTAGAAGCTGGAGACTCCCCCTATCTCTCCCCCTGTGTCTCTGTCTCTCTCTCTCTAGCTCTCCATCCTTCTTTCCTTACCGCTAATAACCAGCCTATGTATGTGTGTGTGTGTGTGTGTGTGTGTGTCTCACATGACAAAATAGAGAAGTGATGCTATATTTTTTGTCACATTCCCACAGTTGGTTTGCATTCATTTCCTATACATTGTGCAAGAGCTTCATGACAAAATGGTGAGAATTTGTTTGGTTTCATTAGCAGATCTTTATGACGTGCATTTCAATTACTATTGATGGAAACTATTTTGTTATGAGCGTTTGTCGTCTTGCTCAAGGGCACCTTGACAGTACACAGCAGGTGAGTATTTCTGCAGCAGGACCACCCTCTTTTTCACAACCAGTTTTTGGAAAAATTCATTCATTCATTTTCTACCGCTTATCCTAACGAGTGTCACAGTGGGTGCTGGAGCCTATCCCAGCCCCCCCTCCCCCTCCCGTGCATGTGTGGGTTGTCTCTTGAAACTGCGGTCATGCTAGGTAAATTGGCGACTCCAAATTGTCCATAGGTATGAATGTGAGTGTGAATGGTTGTTTGTCTATATGTGCCCTGTGATTGGCTGGCGACCAGTCCAGCTGGGATAGGCTCCACCACAAGAAAGTCCAGCAATGTCAGACATCCTGTCTTATTATCAAACATGAGTAGCTAAACTTTGTACAATCACCGCACGGGAGAACAGTGGTTAGCATGTAGGCCACACAGTCAGGAAATTGGGAAGACCTGGGTTTGATTCTCGGCTTGGGCATCTCTGTGTGGAGTTTACATGTTCTACTCCGATTTCCTCCCACATTCCAAAAACATGCATGTTAGCTTAATTGGCCGGCGACCAGTCCAGGGTGTACCCCGCCTCTCGCCCTAAGACAGCTGGGATAGGCTCCAGCACCCACCGCGACCTTCATGACGATAAGCGGTAGAAAATGAATGAATGTATAGGAGGCGCCACAAATGTCATTTACAGTCATGCAAAAAAATAGGACACCCAACTGGGTTCTTTTTATAGAACTAGGAAACAATTACACTGGAGTCCAGTGATTAATAATAACAGTGTAGGAATAGTCTACTGCAGGGGTGGGCAAAGTACAGCTCGGGTGCCAAATGCAGCCCGCCAAGCTTTTAAATCCGGCCCACAAGTTGCTTCCAAAATAAACTTTCAGAGTCAATGGAGACAATTTTTGATGGTTTAAGTAGATTTTCATATTTTGTGCAAAGAGCCACATTTCCACATGACATCCCCTCTTAGCAGCCATGACTGTTTGATTTGGAAAAGCATGCTGGACAGTACAATGCCACTAATGGGGAAAATAAAGGTGGCACCCATCTGCCCCACCTGCTGCATATCAATATCTCATCTTTACCCAGATGGCGCTCAGATGGCCTCACGTTCAAGACAGGCCGTCGTCGACCACTTTATTAAGATGGACCACAGATGAAAAGATCTCCAAGTATAATCAGCTGTGTAATCTGCTACTTCTTTGGTGCAAGGTGACATGACTGCTAATATTTTAGGGCCAAGTGAGCTAAGAAGGACATGGTATTGATTGAATCCCGCCAAATAACCATGGAAAGGTAATGGAAACATTGTCGTGCAATTATATATCTAACCCAGGGGTCTCAAACTCAATTTACCTGGGGGCCACTGGAGCTAGGGTCTGGGTGAGACTGGGTCGTATCAGGTTTTCCAAAAAAAAAAAAAAACGCATTTATTAAAAACAGAAAAATGAATAAACTTTGCTTTGGTTCCGATTTTCTACAAGAAAAGCTCTGATAAAATGTTCCACTGTTCTCAAATATCTTAATTTTTATTTTTCTACACAAAATAAGATGAAAAATAAATAAACAAATCAAGAATAAAGAAAATCAATCAATCAGTAATAAATAAATATAATAATAATAATAATAATAATAAAACGGCAAATAATAAAAACTTAAGAAACCACATATAGTTGGTGGGTAGACAAATTATTTTTTTCAGATTAAAATGAACAAAGCATTATTAGAGCCCTGTAGATATGACAAAACACAACTATAGTCACATTTATACTCTTTTTATTTACAACATATTGCGCAACTGCAGGGTCTTGAGACACATGCTAACTCGCAAACTAGAGAGCTAGCGACCTAAACGGTAGCCTTCAAGTTATTTCCTTTAAACTTAAATAGCCAAAAACTTACCACTTCCACATGGATAGGGAGGATAACTATTAACAGTTATTTAACCTTTAACATGAACATTAATCAAACGTAATCATTTTTTCTGGGTACATGATACCATACAGCATCCATATCAAACTTGCACATTAAACTTTCATATCAAGGCGGGGGCCTCAAACTAGTGTCCAGCGGGCCACATTTGGCCCGCGGGCCGCTTGTTTGAGACCCCTGATTTAGAGCATCAAACCCTGTTTATGACCTCTAAAGACTTTTTTTAACATTATCAGAGCCCTCTCGACACCCCTACAGTCATCTTTACACACATAGTATCTAATATAATAGATATTAGACATCAATAAGACATAACATAGACTCCCAATACATAACAAGTCTATTTTATTCACCGTATCTTCAATTAATTAGTGTGCTTTTTTGAGCAACTTGACTTAGGGGTTTATAGTGCCCCCTGATTCCAAAACAGATGGAATGAAAGCAAACCTTCACACTGCAGCATGTCTGCATCATGACATTTAAAAATAAAGGTTTTATGATGAATCCATGATATTAAAATGTGCATCTCATATAGGTGATATTTCCATGGTGTCCAGTGTGCTGTGTGTGTGTGTGTGTGTGTGTGTAAATACTGCAGCTTCTTCCTTACAAGGCTTTGCAAAGCTAATATTGCATTCAATCACGTTGCTCCTTTCTCTCTGATATTGCAGATTACGATTGAATAGGATATGAACAGAGCTGCACGGTATGGATGCAAATGCTTTTGATGATTTGAAAATAGCACAACTAACAGTGAGCTGGCGCCTTGTCAATAGAGATGAGAAGGTCGTTTGCGCCAAGTATCCCGCAGTGATTTCCATTTGATAATACATTGTTTTGCGGCGCTTGCTGTGCCTTTAGAGTGAGAATCCTCGGCTATTTGTAATGTGAATTCTCTGCAGAATAATTTCAACGCGTACGCATCCCCTTGCCACATTTTCCTCCAGCGTGATGGTGCCTGTCACTGGTGCAGCCATCTCCACTGCCCCTCTATAAATACCCACTTCTCTCCCGCCTCTCTAAAAACTTGATTCCCATTGATTTAGTGACCTATATAGCCATCAACACTAGCGCCTCCTTTTGCCTGTTGATGCTCTTTGTCTGTCTGCTCCTCTTCATTTTCGTTCATTTTCTCCTTTAAAACTCGTTAACTACCTCATACCCTCAAACTGCGCCGTCCGCAGTAATTGACACAATGTGACATCCACTTAGACCAGAATTTTCTCACCATTTAGGAGCTTCTTGTGTTTTAGCTCCAAGAATTGGGTCATTTATTTTGATTGTATTTACATAGCTCTTTTCCACACAATGTAATGTCTTTGCATGCTATTTTGCTCTTAAAGGGACCTGTTGTGCTGCTTTTCAGCTCTTTTTTATTGAGTTGTGGACTCTATAGAGCAGCTACACACAATAACCTTTCTAGACCTTCCAGAATCTGCACCTATTCCATCTGTATTTCCTTGTATTTACAAAATGGTCTGTTTTCATTTATTCCACTTACAGTCCACCTCTGGGCACGGCCACTCTGCTGTGATTAGTCACATTCCCAAGCACTCCTGAGGACTTCCGGACTACTGCCGAACCCCACTTTCTAATTTTGTCAGTATGGGAGTTGATAATATATTAATAAACTTTTTGGAGAGCTACTTAAAAAGGGGTTAGGTGCTACTGGTAGTTTATGAGGTACTGGTCAGAGCCCCCGACTTACCTTAACTCAACGATGTAACGTAGGTTTTCTACAACATCGGTAGTAGAAATGTGGTCATTACACATTTTTTGTAGGACTATGTGTGTTTAAAAAACGGAGTGTTGTGGGAAAAGGCTACTAGCAACTGCAGACATCGATGAGCTTGTAATTTGCACCCTGCTCCCTGTATATACACTCTACTTACACAAAATAAACACAGTTCGGAACACAGTTTGTTACTTACAACTTGTGTTTCTGAGTCTTCAACATGACCTAGTAATGTTGGAAAGGCATCGAACTTCAGCAACAGTTTGGCGGATAGTCCAGCTTCGCCAATGCAAAGCCTACAGCTTGTACCCGGGCATGCTCGTATGAGGAAGCCCGGCTAACTGTGACATCACAGTTAGTGGGCTATATGCAACCGAGTGTTCAGAGCCGTCCCAAACTTGTTTCAGGGCTCACTTCCGATTGCACAAACCTGATTATCTGAGACTGTGGTATGGTTTAACACGAGAATACAACATTCTAACAACATTTATAGGTCAGAGAAGTGGAAAATACATAATAGTTCGCCTTGAAAAATGTTGTCTGTGTCTGTGTTATCTACCTGTTGGGTGTCAATTTGCTGTGTGATGGTTACAGTGTTTGTTTGGTTTTTATGACACTGTGACTCAGACTGAGTAATGACTAATGACCTCCTGTTCGTTGACAAGTTAGTCACTTGGTTGAAATGTGATTCCCGACTTGGTACTCGATGTAGTACTCACTGCACTAATATTCACCAAGACTCTACCTCCAACTGCCTCCAGTTGAGTTGAGTTTGAGACCCTTACTTGAGACAAATCTGACCACAAAACATGCAAAATACACACCGGCTTTGTCTTACAGCCGTGCAGCGCTGATGGCACTGCATTTTTGATACGACACAATAGCAAGAAGACAAAATAAACAAAACAAAAATAAACTGGAAATTGAGTTAAGAGATGTTGCTGTCGGAAATACCAGGCTACAAAAAAAAGCTTGATAATAATGAATTACATGGGCTGCATGGTGACCAAGTGGTTAGCGCGCAGGGCATACAGCTAGGAGACCTGAGTTCGATTCCATTGCCATCTCTGTGTTTGCATGTTCTCCCCGTGCATGCATGGGTTTTCTCCGGCGACTCCAAATTGTCCATAGGTATGAATGTGAGTGTGAATGGTTGTTTGTCTATATGTGCCTTGTGATTGGCTAGCGACCAGTCCAGGGTGTACCCCGAATGTTGCCTGAAGACAGCTGGGATAGGCTCCAGCACCCCTTGTGCCCCTCTTGAGGATAAGGATTTGCATAGCGCTTATCAAGGCACCCAAAGCCTATAATTCATTCATTCCAAAATCCCACATTGGTGGTGGTAAACTACATCTGTATCCACAGCTGCCCTGGGATAGTATGATGGAAACATGGCTGCCACTTTATGCCTACAGTGCGGGCAGCACAAGATGGCTGTCGGGTCCTCAGCAGGGTGACGCAAAGTCATACCTAATGTTGAATATGGTGCAAACAGCAGGAGATTAATAATATATCACCCTCTGCCATAACATCACGTCTGCTGAATGTCGGATGGATTTACCGACCCTCCCAAAAAAACACTACACGGAAGCACATGTGCCAACATTGTGAGCATTAAACTGTGTTATCTAGTGCAACCTGCAGGGATGGGGAGCATAATCACTACTGGATGAGTACGATAGCAGGAGGAAGAGTGGGATGGGAGCAAATGAAGCTCAGCAATACACCTGTAGTGCAAATATGACGCCTCTCTCATCACAAGCTATTTCTCTCCCAGGTGGAACTGGAGCTCTAATACAGCACTACACTGACATCTGGTGGCGGTGCGGGTTACTTACATCATCAGCATCTAATGGTATCTGCAAACATTGTCAATTTATTGATGTAATCATTTTAACTTATGATTCATTAGTTCAGTCAAATTTGATTTATTTGAAACTAAACTGTTAAATGTAAAACACCACATGACTACACTAATTGATACCAATTTTTTATTTATATTATTTTTTTTATTATGTAACTGATTTTATAAACCTGATACTAATACGACATGTTTGGATGCGGTAACTCTTTTTTATTGGCATACTTTTAATATTTAAGCTCACTTTTCTCACAATTCAACAGTTGTTTTCTTTACATTTCAGAAAGAAAGTAAATTGTTGTTTTTTTATTTTTTTAAATTGAGCTAAATGGTAAATCTAAAACTAAATACTAAACCTAAATGTTTGAGTTAAATCTAAATAATGCATTTACATTTTAAATCTTAAATATAAATGATACAAATAAATCTTAAATTATCGACCAATCGAACTCGACCTATAGTGTTTCAAGATTTAAGGCATATTTATATTTAGCATGTAAATTTTTATTTTATACATAGTATATATACATATAACATTTGTATTTGTTTTTACCATTTATTAGCCATTTATTTGCATTATTTTTAACATTTAAATGTACACATATTAGATTTAAATGAAACATTTAGAGTTTACATTTTGTTTTAAATCTACCATTTATTTTTTTACTTTTTTTTTTACAAATGACTTGAAAGGACTTGAATGTCAGAAAAGTGACCTAAATATACAAATTATGAAGACATAAAAAGTGGGATTTCATTTTTTTTTTTACATTTTTGCATATGTTTGACATGCATGAAATGAAGAAAGCTGTAAAACATATTATATTATATTATATTGTAAAAGAGAGGCTACTGGTATAACCTCTAAGATAGTTTGAGACGGAAATGCTAATTTACTCCATGATTTTATCAGCCTTTTCTAGTTAAGGCAAGCTAAAGAAAAAAAACAAAAACAATAAATGCTCACAAGCCTGACATACATGTGCAATTTTGCAGTTTGCACATAAGTTATATACTGAATTATAGTGAATCTGTGCACCATGTCCAAGGACTTGCAAGGAATTTTGAAGGCTTTCCAACAGTAAATGTGTTGCAAAGCACATACAATATTTATGCAAATATGTGCTTACTACATTATGCAAAGTTATGCATACTCAAAATATTAATCTGAAACTGCTTTTTTTTTCATCTCAAAGTGCACCATGTGTTTTATTCTACTGTATACTAAAAGGGTGGTTATTTATGCCGTAAACACACCATTCTGTTTGATTATTTTAAAAGGGGT
Organism: Doryrhamphus excisus; assembly: GCF_037039965.1. Classification (NCBI taxonomy): domain Eukaryota; kingdom Metazoa; phylum Chordata; class Actinopteri; order Syngnathiformes; family Syngnathidae; genus Doryrhamphus; species Doryrhamphus excisus. The sequence continues at coordinate 7,300,081 of NC_136357.1, read as the reverse complement.
TGGAAAAAAAACCTGTAAATAAAATATAACCGTAAATTCATGCACATCTTTCATTTAATTACTTGTAAATATTTGCTGTCTACAATTGAAGCACATTTCAGTTTGAGATGCAGTATTACACATTAATCAGGAGAGGAATTTTCAGCACCTGAAGAATCCTTCCAAGTGACCACACAAAACAAAATGAAGGTCAGAAATACTTTTGACTGACAAGATATTTTCTTCCAGTTCGACCAATTATTTTAAATAACATGTATTAAAAACAGATACAGGTATAATATAATAAGCAAGCAGTCAAAGTCTTATTTTGTTGGCAGATGAGTTTACGTATTGGTCTTACTTTGCATTCATTCATTCATTTTTTACCGCTTTTCCTCACGAGAGTCGCCGGGGTGCTGGAGCCTATCCCAGCTGTCTTCGGGGCGAGAGGCGGGGTACACCCTGGACTGGTCACCAGCCAATCACAGGGCACATATAGACAAACAACCATTCACACTCACATTCATACCTATGGACAATTTGGAGTCGCCAATTAACCTAGCATGTTTTTGGAATGTGGGAGGAAACCGGAGTACCCGGAGAAAACCCACACATGCACGGGGAGAACATGCAAACTCCACACAGAGATGCCCAAGGGTGGAATTGAACCCTGGTCTCCTAGCTGTGAGGTCTGCGCGCTAACCACTCGACCGCCGTGCCGCCTGTCTCACTTTACAATCAGGTACAAAAAATTATTATAATAAAAATGATTAGTTGTAGTGAGTAGTGGTTAGGATTAGGGTTTAGTAGGTTTATTCTTCATTAACTACTCTCATGTAAAGCATTATTTAATATATCTCAGATTTTAGTCCATATTACTTAACATCTTACATCCAAGACAGAAACTGCCTAGTAAGAAAAACTGTCTTGCAAAACTGCATTTCTACTCTGAAATTGTAGCGGCAGTATAAAAAGAAGCGTGACCCTTACTGATTTCGGGACAGTCAGTTTATTGAACAGCAAATTGTGACATGGAACACAATATTTTTTTTTTTTCTTTTTTTTTTCCGATGGCATTGTAAACAATGCATAGGATGTACATGTGTGTGTATGTCATTCACTGCACAGAATTCTAAACACCCTGTAGGGTGAGAGGTGATGGGGGGATGGGGGGGTTGTTGTTTTAAAGTGCTGTCTAATGCAAAATTCCTCTCAGAGGAATTGGGCAAGAGGTCGTGAAGAGGGCTCGGGCTCCAAAAAAAAAGGCTCTGAAGGTCTCCGATCACATTGTTTAAACATTATTGTTATGCTGACAGACATGTTCTGTTGCTTGTGTGTGCGCTTTCTACTTATTGCATATCAGTGAGCTGGTTTGTGTGTCTGTGTGGTTTTTTTTTTAGGTGTAAAGCATAAATCTTTAGATTCATAAATAAATTATTCACTAAATAATACATCTTATAATATCTAAGTTACATTCTTATATCTGATTCATTTAGAATATGTAGGCAATATACATTTTGTGGATAACTGCATATAGTGCACACCATCACATGGGGTCTCTGTACGTTATAGAGACCGTCTACGATTTATATTAAATACATTTCCCATTGGAATCTGTGTCTGCACACTCTGGGGACAGTCGGACTGACCCCGTGTGTTATCTCATGTGCCTTAATCATCCGATGTGCTTTCCTTGGAAAAAAAAAAAAAAGACGGATGGCACAGGAGTGTGACAGACAGACAGACAGAAATAAGCAAAAAAAAAAAATGCTGACAATCAAAGAGAACAACTACACATCAGCTACACCACTACATCGTCTGGACACACGCACGTACTCCAAATTCACAACGTCAGCTAAATTCATAGCGGAGTAAAGCTAGTAAAGGAATTGCACAACATTGTCAAAGCGTCAAATAAAGCAGAGGAACAATTTCATACAATCATGACAATAATCATCAATAACGTTAAAAATAGATCACAGGAATAGCAAATGAAAACGATATTTGGAATGTTGAGAGGTTGATGACGATGAGCTTACATTACAGTCGGACATGCATTACAGGCGACCTTATGGCTTTTCACTGTAAGACTGCATGTGATTCAGCGGCTGTACAGTCTCCATCATAATGCCGAGCTAATGGAAGGAGCACCATTCAACACACACTGATCTTACGTTACGTCTACAGTATCAAGTCAGCAGGTCCTCATTGGCCTTTTGTCTGGGGGGGGTTCTTCATTTCACTTTTATTGGCTCGGAGCTTATTATATTTCTATCCCCATCATTGTTAAGATGCTTCATTTGCTCCAATCGAGACAACAGTGAGAATAAGAGCATTGGCCAAACTGCAGACTTGAACGCTAACTAAGAGGTAAATGGCACCTCCAAGCATATTAGCATGGCTCCAATGATGCTTGTTGCTATCCCCACATCATAACATAAAATCACCACACTATGAATAAGAGGACGGGGGGAGGTAGGTGTGCAAATAAGCCATCATGTACAAAACAAAAGCATAGACTCCATACCATCAGCATATGTACAATATACGTATAGTCAAGGTGGACACTTCAACAACACATACAAAATATACAGTGCCATACCACCCATAGAAAGGAACATTAATAAACACTTGTCACTCCCATAAATGAGTACACATTAAAAAGTCGCATCAAGTGTGAGCTATAAAGTGGAATGTAATTGGACAAAACCTTGATTTCCGGTTCGATAAACCAATGGCAGGGCTTTGGAGGTGTGATGCATACATGATATATTCTATATGTTTGTGTGGAAACTAAACAAACAAATGATTTGATTTTGGGAGTTTCTGATAAATGTTTGGCGTTAGCTCTTTGGGCACTGCCAGTGAATTCAAGTTGAGATACGTGATACGTTAAAATGGACTGAACCATATTGTAAACAATAATGTAAAACCGGCTTCCTCCATATGTATAGTTTACTGACATAATTACTTGATATGATAGTTACTTACATGTCACTGAGGTTTAAAACTACACTATATCACGTCTATAGTATATATACTCACATTCCAGCAGTCATTTTTGTTACATAGCATCTCAAGGGACAAGACTGTATAAATAAAACTTGAATGTACTTTAGAGTAGTCGTTATATAGCTTCTATACGTAGATTTACAACACACAGCTAATCATGATCTAGATCAGTGATTTTCAACAACTGTGCAGTGAGGAATTATTCATTCATTCATTTTCTACCGCTTTTTCCTCACGAAGGTCATGGGGGGTGCTGGAGCCTATCCCAGCTGTCTTTGGGGCGAAAGGCAGGGTACACCTCGGACTGGTCACCAGCCAATCACAGGGCACATATAGACAAACAACCATTCACACTCACATTCATACCTATGGACAATTTGGAGTCGCCAATTAACCTAGCATATTTTTGGAATGTGGGAGGAAACCGGAGTACCCGGAGAAAACCCACGCATGCACGGGGAGAACATGCAAACTCCACACAGAGATGGCCGTGGGTGGAATTGAACCCTAGTCTCCTAGCTGTGAGGTCTGCGCGCTAACCACTCGACCGCCGTGTCACTTTTTTTAATTAACATGTATTAATAATTTTCTGCAAATATTATGTCATTGTCGCGTGTCATTGGGGTAAAGACTGGCAGAGCAATGTAATATTCGTCCGTGTGGCAACACGTAGCTGATTGCCTCGTTCCTCTAATAGACTTAGTGATGCACGTGAGAGGTAGTGGTGACATGTTGTAACATTGTTGGTTAAATTAGTATGCGGATCAAAAGGATCTGCTGTGGCGAGTCCGTAATCAGGAAAAAAACTGAAAGAAGCAAATAATGTTGGTTATTGGTGTGCCGCAAAAATTTTTCCAACGTAAAAAAAACGTGCCTTGGCTCAAAAAAGGTTGAAAAACACTGATCTAGATTAGCTGCGGTATCAGGGAACGAAACATGAATTCCAACATGTACGATGTCATTCTGATGGAAAGCTACATCTCCCTCTTTTGGGAAACTGGATAAACATGATAACAAGTCCAAACACACGTCCAAATGCTTTGCTGAGGGACGTGAAGGTGCCTAAGCATGTCTCAACCCCTGAATCTAATTGAACATCTGTGGTGCATCCTCGAGTGGAAGGAAGGTGGAGGAGTACAAAGTGTCTAATATCCACCAGCTCTGTGATATCATCATGGAGGAGTGGAAAAGGATTGCATACCGAAGAGGATGACAGCGGTGCTAAATAGCACTGAATATTGACACAATTTGGACGTATTCATTGTGAATATTGTGTGTGTTGACAGTAAATATACGATATTTTCCAAGCTGTACACAAAGTACTCTTAGGTTATATTATAAGTTTCATTGCTGTAGTATTGTCCCTTGAGAAAATGTAATAAAATGTTAAAATGTGAGGGGGGGTACTCTTTTTATGAGCACTGCTAGAGCACAAAATGACATTTCATTGCTCTGCAGACCAACATGTTATCATCTGATATACTCTGAGACTGTGCATCATAGAAAAAACATCCTTCATCACCGATTAGTGACTGGCTATATGCCTGATTGTTAAATCAGTGTTTCATGGTGTGTCGAGAACAATGGTATCTTTCAGAGAAGCTGAACAATAAAAGTCACTGTGGAAGCTGAAAAAAAAACTGAGGTAATGAAAGTGATCTTATAGCGAAGGGGTGTGGCTTCTCACATTGGTCAAAGCAGGTGTGCTGGTATCACGTTAACACTTTCCCTGGATTTGCTCTGATATATATATATATATGCTCTACTTCTAACTACACTGCTCAAAACATAAAGGCAACACATACAAAAGTTGCCAGATAGTGAAGCTACTCTACACGCACCATGGCCAGAAGGTTGATACGTATGTGTCTCCCAGCACGGTTTCAAGAGTGTGGAAAAGATATCAAGAGACAGGCCAGTACATTATAGTAGCTGGAGGGGTATTGAAGGAGGTCAACAGGACAGCTACAGACAGTATCTGGTCCTGTATGCAACAATAAATACTCTATAAATTGACCATATTGTGTAAGGAGCTCATACAGGCACATGGAGGCCATACATACTATTATGAAGTTGGGTCAGCCTGTCATTAAATTGTTCCCTTTACATTTTGAGCAGTGTATAACGCAAGGAGTTTTGACAATATAGCATCATTATAAGAATCTATTAAATATCTAAGTACATTATGTGTGCTTTTAATTGATATATTTTCACTATTTTATTTTTAATGCATCGCTAGTCTATTTGATTCAGAGGGGAACGCTGTTTTTCTACATCCTCGGTTAAAAAGGAGCATCTAAGACTGCAGCAACCAAGGGCCATTTGTTGACCTTGAAATTTGGACATATAATCATCATAATATAAAATATCACATGTTAGAATTATAAAGCCGTACTCCTTCAAACCTAACCTGAAATTTGCAGCTTCATATCAAGATCGACATGCGCCGACACAGGCAGCTTGGCAGCGAACAAAGGCTCCGCCCTGCATGATTCGGACATTCAAGACATCAAATTAGAAATAAAATGTAGCACATGATTATTAAAAATACAAACGTCACGTTCAGTATGGATGAGATGATTCCTCACGCAGGTGGTGGTGTGATGCAATCTGGGCGGGAAAGGCTTTTCCAAAAGATATGCTTCTTTAGTTGTCTTTTTTAGGCAAGAAGCTGAGGAGAAACTCGCCCACGCCCAGGAAGTAGACCACCTGGGCGATGCCAAAGAGAGGTGCGATGACCAAGGCTCGACAGTAGGCCCCCTTCAGGAAGGCGGATGGACCCTCATTACGCATGATTTTCCTTGAGAGCACATAATGACATACATTAGATCAGGGGTCTCAAACTCAATTTACCTGGGGGCCACCGGAGCTAGGTTCTGGGTGAAGCCGGGCCGCATCAGGTTTTCAAAAAAAAAACAAAAAAAAACGCATTTATTAAAAATTGGAAAAAAAAATCAATTAAAAAAAACTATCTTCAATGCTTTTGCTTCTGCTATACTCACACTTTTTCAGTACTTTGTTTCCGGTTTTCCACACCAAAATATCTGATAAAACATTCCACTGTTCTCAAATATCTTAATTTTTATTTTTCTATACACAAAATAATATAAAAAAATAAATAAACAAATTAAGAATAAAGACAATAAATCAATCAATCAGTAATAAATAAGTAAAATAATAATAAAACAGCAAATAATGTAATAAACGTAAGAAACCACATACAGTTGGTCGAGAAATTATTTCTTTCAGATTCAAATGTACAGTATTAACAGTTATTTAACCTTTAACATGAACATTAATGAAACTTAATAATTTGACCCAATTAGCAAGTTAGCATCGTACTCAGTTCCATCTGGGAGCAGCGTCGTAACTTTAACATGTTTGATGAGATGCTTTATCGTTTTATTCCAAATCATTTCCTGCATTTATTTGTACCCAGCGTCATAAGCCTTTAGCTTCATTGCTAATCCAAAGCAAACAAAGCAAAACAGGGCGGGGTAACAGGGTAGGGTAACAGTATGGGCGGGGCAAAATCATGTTAATTGTGTCCGGTGTGCACACAGCTTTAAGCTGTCATTTCAACATTAAACTTTGGTATCAAGGTGGGGCCTCAAACTAGCGTGGGCCCGCGAGTTTGAGACCCCTGCATTAGATCATCTGGAATTGCGCTGACACAACATAGGCAGCCTCATAAAGACACAATGAGGTCACCTGATACAGTCGGTCACGCCACTGTATGTGTCCTCGGCGCTACCCCGGGTCAGAGACTGAAGTCTTGTCTTTATCACTGCAGCACACAAAAAAGTTCAAATCCGCGTTTGAAATCAGCACACATTGCATCAACATGGCACACAGACTCGCCGCTCACCGTCAACTGGGTTGACTGCGACCGCTGCTGTGCTGCCTGCTAAGCATCCCGATATGAAGGACACATAGAACGGAGCAGGTCCTTCTGCACCGCGCTTTCCCAGATTGTTCAGGTTAGCAAAAAGGGGGAAGTAGATGATAGAGAATGGAACATCCCTATAAGACAACGACAAAATACAGAGATAAATACACCGCATTACTAAAACTACCACCGGTTTATCAGCATTCATTTACCTGAGCAATGTGGCGCCAAGGCCCTTATATAATCCAGCAATTCCCTTTTCTCTCAGTAATTGTCTGGTGAGCTGCATGGCTGTTGGCGACTTGGTCTCCACCGTGCCTGCCGCCACTGTCTCTGGCATCAGCTTCCTCTGAGCCGCTGAGGAGTACAGAACAATCTGTTAATTATAGCTAGCCTAAATGCTCCAGTTAACACCTGAATTCAATTAACTGCAGAGTTTCATTTGTATTGTCCATGAAAATCAATATCCACTGATGTTCCTAATCAGACAAAAACACTGGCATTAACAGGTGTGGCTGTAGGCAACTACATATCTGATATATACTGTATTTTCCGGACTATAAGTCGCAATTTTTTTTCATAGGTTGGCTGTTCCTGCCACTTATACTCCAGAGCGGCTTATAAAAATGAAAAAACTGTTTATGTTACATAAACACTGAACACCTGTTTTGGTCAAGTAGTTTGTAAAATAAATTAGCCACAAAAAATGCGACTTATACTCCAGTGCGACTTATGTTTTTTTCTACCTAATTATGCATTTTTGGCCTTGTGCGACTTATAGTCCAGAAAATACATAATTTTATTAACTCCACAAGATGGCAGTAGCTGCATTTGAAGTATGAGTGGTCTGCATCCTGCAGCTTCTACCTCTGCATTTGCACAACACAGTTGTTGGTATGAGACCCGTGTATTATTACACTGCCAGCTGTATTAATGTTAGTTGAGCAGTTTGCTTCTTACACAATATCTTATCACAATAATGGTTCTGTTGCTGTTGTGTTGTGCAACATACATGATAATAAATGACCATGAGGGCAAAGAGAGCATTTTTCTTATACACTTTCTCATGTACTCTAAATCATATCATGCAAGTAAAAAAAACAGTCAGATATTTAGGTAAATAAATGCCCCAGCTATAATTAGAGTATTTACATTATGCACAAACTCTGACTAGAATTATCCCTCGATAAGAACAAAGTAACAGATCCCTTTATACGACAAAGAACCATATGTGGTAACTTAAAAAGAGTACTTCAATTTTTTTCTGTAAGTAAACAAAGAAGGTTAAAAAAATACATAAAATTAAAATGTAAAAAGTAAAGTAAAGCAAAAACCTTGGGGTTAAAATGTAGCATTTCCAAGCATGAGAGCCTTGTAAGTAGAATAAAGCGGTTGCAAACCCCCAGAAGACCACACGGTGCCACTGCACCATCATGTTTTGATTTGCTTACCAATACGTCCAGCATCCTGGAGCTGAATTTTCAACATCTCCATAGGAGTGGTGACAATAACCTTAAAGACAACAAAGTTTGCAATTAATAACCTTCATATTTACTGCCATTGTTTTGTGGGACACCAAGGGACACAGAGTACTGCGATGTAGTGTGCTTTGTCCAGTTTTAATTTACTGGCGGACATTTGTTAAATATCAGCCGTTGTTTGCCTGTGTAATCCTAGCAGCAGTAACTAGTTAACTGGATTAAGGGTGAGATGGTCATGTTCTCAGCAGCTATCCTAATCCAACGTCTGCTACATTTAATCTGATCATGTTCTTTGGGCTTGGTGCCCTTGCCCTGATTGACAACGGGCATTCATGTCTTAGAGCTGGGGTCACCAATGCTGTGCCCGCGGGCGCCCATGCGCCCACGTGGGCAATTTAAGGCGCCCGTGAGGCATCTTCTAAAAATAGCACTGGTCACAAATTATCATTGTTATTTTGTGCTTTAAATTTTGAATCAGAATTGCTTACATTAATGTATTTTTTTTAATCGTCTTATAACATCAAAAATTAAAACAAAAATATTTTATAACGAACTCTTACCTCAAGTCAAAGTTCATGTGTGCGCACGTGTCCGCTCACCGCTTTTCTGATATAGTGCAGCGGTGATGAGGAGTTAGCTTACTCGTGCAGTTTAGCCCCCAAAAACATGGCAGAAAAGCGAAAAAGGACTTACATTTTCCACAGTGATTGGGAGGAAGAATTTTTCTTTACGTATTTTGAAGAAAAATGTATGTGTCTTATTTGCGGGACGACTGTTGCAATACCAAAGCGGCACAATGTGGAGAGACACTTCATAACTTGTCACGAAAGCTTCAATTCGAGCTACCCACCCGGCAGCGCATTAAGGACGGAAAAGGTTTGTTTGTTAAAGGCAGCTTTGGACAAACAAAGGACTTTTTTCACTAGGCAGGTGAAAAAATCACAGTAAGGTGTTCCCTCTGACTTTCAAATATGTGAGCACATAAATAAATGTTTCTTGTTAAAAAATATGTTTTTGTTTCCATTATTGTGGAAAATAATTAACATTGATATGTGAGCAGTCGCTTCACATAGTGTTACTACTACTATTCCTTTTGTTCTGATTACTAAAAAGTGATCCGTGCAGTTTTGTCATTTTGGAAGTTCACCGCAAACAGGTCATGTAGCCCTTCATACTATCCGTGCTCACAAAGTAGCCCTCGGCCTCAAAAAGGTTGGTGACCCCTGTCTTAGAGTCACTCACTCACTGCATGTATTCGACACTCGCACAATGTGTCTCACCTAGGTGTGAAAATGGTTCTTTTGGGTCACACATTCAGATTCTAAAAACAATCACAAGCCTTACAACTCATTTACATATGGTTTGGCTAATTCTTGCTGCAGGCAAGGACAAATGAGGCCGAGGCTCTGTGGTTTGCACACAAGCAAATACCGGCAGCGCTAAAGGCAGCAGCAGATCCAGATGGGGAACAGGAGGATGCTATTAAGGCGCCACTTCACTTACTCACCTGGCATGTACCCGCCCCGCACCCAGCCAGCATCTCTTTCAACAGAGTGAGTTTTCTGCAGATAAAACATAAATAAACATTAAAAGGTGATCCAATTCAAGCGTGCAGTCATGAGAGAGTGTCAGATTTATTTAAAAACACACTTTCTAGCACCTGTGAATCTTTGTAAGCCAGCCGCAAAGGAGGATGAATAATTGACAGTCTGCTCGGCCAGACAAGTTAATCATTCATCTGCCTGGATGTTTGTCACCATAGAGATGGCAACAGATGCCCCAGGAGCCTTTATCTTATGGGGCCCCGTTCACAAGCATGGCTGGTGAATATGGTATACAAAACTGTGATGTGATCATTTTATACTGTAAATAGGATTATAGAGCGGATTAGCAGTGTCTTGAAGAGCGGTAACTCTATATCCGTAAACTACTAACTGTTGCCTTGTAATGTTTGGCAACTCGGTGGTGATACAAGAAGGGTGGGAGACTGTGCGAATACAGAGAGCTACTGTGTCAGGTTACATGTTAATAAAAGCGTTAATCACAGTGTGAATGAAAAGTGGAGGGTTTGTGTGTGTGTGTGAGGAGGGTCAGATAGCCTGTATGCATTTTAATCCGCTACCCATCCTTGGAGAGGTGATGCCTGAAGAAGTCATTGGCAGCCAATTTGATGGCTTTCTCTGGTGTGACGAGTGTTAGGTTCACCGCCGCTCCTGGGAAGAGACATACGGGGGAAAGTATAAAATATACAAGAAGCAGAGAAGGGTTGTTAGAATGTAGTATTCTTGTGTTGAATTATGCCAAAGTTTTAGATAATGAGGTTTGCACAATGTGAAAGTTAGCCCTCTGTGTTTCAGATAACTTTTTCTAAGACTGGCTGTTTGTGTCACAGGGAGCCGGGCTTCCTTATATGGGCATGCACTGTAGGCCAGATATCTCTCAGTCTGCCCTCCACACAGGTCTGCTTTGCTCTGCTTGCTGTTAGCTATAGTAATGGTAATGGTAATGGTTTTATTTTATTTGAACATGCATCAGATTACAATTGAATGCATCACATAATCAGTTCACAGTTCCACATGTCTAAAAGGAGTAGGAAGAAGCAGAGTTTATTAAATCCTACCCCTACATCTGGTACTTTTACAATCAGTAACTGTTTCATTTGTTCACTTCCTGCTTTCCATAATACAGTTTAAGTTTTTTGTTTTTTTTTTAATAATGTTATAATAGTTCCAAGGAACTCTTTCTACGAGACAAGCTCGGGCAGAAGTGGTTGGAGTTGGTGACTCCCAGCAAATATTTTAATTCGTCAACAGCATTTCACACAGGACTGTTTTTGTGAACATGAACGTGAAATATGCGCCAAACTGTTGCTGAAGCCAGAAACAGCACGCTCTTGCCGGGAAAGGCGCATTAATGTGTTTTACTCTTCTTCTTCCTGTTTTTATCCTTATCAAAATGTTTCTGAAGTTGAAGGCTTACCTCTATACATCCCAAAATATCCCTCTGACCGGATGGTCTTAATAAGGCAGTCTGACCTGAAATATAAAAACCAACAGATGTCAGTCATACACAAGGACAGCCAACTCTGGTCACATTGATCAGATCAGACATACATGCTGGTGTAAAGGCGAGATCCATTTTGCTGGTTTTGCAAGCGAGTCTTGGCCAGGTCGATGGGAAACACACAAGTGACTCCAATTAGGCCAGCGATCCCCCCATTGATCAATTTGGCAGGCAAACTAGATGAAAGTAGTCGGTGGAAAAAAAAAGACAAAAATCTGAGTTTGCAGCATAAAACAAGGCCAAAGTGCTGATGCATTCCGTGTACTACTTATCTTACCTAATTTGCTTGTCAGCCATTTATGTAAAGACCTGGCTTCTCACTGCTGTCAATGTCTTGTGTACTGTGGATGGTGTGGGAGTAGTCTTTTTATATTTTTTGTTGATTGTTAATAAGTGCCTTGCAGTCGGAATGAGATTATGTAGTTCTTTGAGATGATTTAGTCTGGTCCGTCTTCTTCAAATTGGGGGATATCTATCTGAAATGAAATATAGAAATATTGAAATACAATAAAAGCTTCAATCTTAATGCATAATCTAAAGCATGCAAAGATAGTTACAAGTAGAGCACCAGTATGATATATACTGTACATACAGACATTCATTTTTTACTGCTTTTCCTCACAAAGGTTGCGGAGGGGTGCTGGAGCCTATCCCAGCTGTCTTCGGGCGAGAGGCGGGGTACACCCTGGACTGGTCGCCAGCCAATCACAGGGCACATATACGTAGACAAACAACCATTCACACTCACAATTTGGACAATTTGGAGTCACCAATTAACCTAGCATGTTTTTGGAATGTGGGAGGAAAGCGGAGTACCCGGAGAAAACCCAAGCATGCACAGGGAGAACATGCAAACTCCACACAGAGATGGCCTAGAGTGGGATTGAACTCTGGTCTCCTAGCTGTGAGGTCTGCGCACTAACCACTCGACCACCGTGCTACATACAGACTGAGATCTGTATAAAATTACGTTCCCTTTTCTGGAGTGACTTAACATTTCAGAATTAGAGATGCCCAACATTGGGTTTCTTATCGATATTTATACGTTTACTGTACTGTCCATGAACCTTCCTGCACTGCTTCCTGCACACACCCCATCATTGTGAAAGTGGGCTCCAATAAAGGAAGCCAGGATGTCTACACTACTCGCTTAGACAAATAAATTGCAGCCAACATGAAATAGGCCTGATGTTGCCAAAATGCACCCTATTTTTGACACACTATGCCTGTGTGTGAAGATGCTTCCTCTTTCCACTTACAGTCTCTCCACCCCCTGCTTCCACCAATCACCAGCCACCTCCCTCTGCAGGAACTCCAGCCCGCCTCCTACTAGCAATGTCCCTCAGTCACGAGTCACGGTTCTCAAGCACGACTCACAACCTGAGTGGTGGGTTTCTCTGTGTACCCATCCACCCCTTTTATATTAGACCTTGGACAGATTGCACACAGCATGTGAGGATGTTTCCATTGCACAGCAACACGCTGTGGTTTGGTGTGTTTAGCTTGGACGACTTGGCCCAAAACTCCTCCAGAGGTGGAGGAAAGCAGAGAAACTTGTGAGCGAGGTCAGATGAGAACAGGAAGCTGCCTCTGTGGCCAATGTTGGCGAGGTGTTCATGCTCAGGAACTAAAAGCTATAATGTCATGTTTAAGTAAAAGACAAAGCAAGCGTTACGGATGCATGGCGTAACAACAACTACATCAACGCTATCATGTGACCTTGTAGATATTTAGACAAGTACATGGCTGTGTTTGGCTGCTCTTATTTGTTTTCATAACCGTTTCTTTCCAGTTAACTGCAAAATACTTTGCTTGCTTACTGATAGGCAGTAAACTTCTTTCCTCAGACCTTCAAAAAACCCTCAAGCCACAAAAAAAAAAAATTGGACACCCCTGCTTCAAAAGCTTTTCATTAAAGTTGAGTCCAACTATGTCAGCAACCAAACGTCACAGGAAATGCTCTTCTGCAAGATAAATTTTGGGGGGAGGTACACATCCCCCCACCAAAGAGAGTTTACAGGGGGTGCGAGCCAGTGTGACACACAGTACAATACAAAAGGATAATCCAGGTTTCATAGACTGAACTCGAAACTGAAACCAGCCAATTGCAATAAAATGCTAACCTAATGAGCACCAAAGTATGTAAGAGTATTCAATGTGCAAAAGTACAAAGTCCAAGTACAAAAACTGCACATATATGTGGTCTATTTCTTTGTACAAACTTGTACAATCTGAAAATTCTGTCCTTGCAAAGATGCTTGAATAATGTTTGTCATAGTGGTTGTTGTTTGCAGTGCCGTAGAAGTACACAGAGTCATACTGAAAGCTGTTTTTAATATGATTGCCTCGCTCATGTGGGTAAAAAAAAAGGCATTCAAAATATTCGACAAAGCTCTCATAATGATGCCGAGCAGTCCACCATTGCTTACTACCACCGCAATATTAAACATATTGTTTTTTCACTTTATTCTCACTATGCCACAATTTAGAGAGGTTCTGGTTGTATACACAGTACACAGTTGTACATGCCCAACAAACTAGCATCTCCAATCTTTTTACCCTGCCCTCAGCTTCCACTTGTCCACTGTAGTTCATCCAAATGCCACACCATTCTGTCTGCATCAGGACATTTATTTGACCTACAGTCTTTTCACATGCTTGAGCTGTCATGACAATCAGAGTCTGTGTGGAAACAAGTCGCCCTCAGTGTACAACGCCCACACTACTGTGTCATCACTCGTAGACCAAATCCCAGAGAAATTAGCTTTTGGAAGAAAATCGTCAGGTCACTGCAGCGAGGCTAGAATTACTTCCCATCAAATCATTCTCTATGTACATATACTTACTTAATTACATTGATTGAGGTATTCATTTAACAATGTGGTTAATTGTAGTCATCCCTTTAAGAGGTGTTGTCTAATCATTCAAATTATGTAGCTATAACAGAGGATATTAGATTACAACTACAATACTAAACATATTGTTAAATTAATACCTTAATGGCAAAACTGAGTATTACACATTTATTTCCAGGTTTGCAGTGGGACCATGTTATGTGAACTATAGTGCAGTGACCTCTAGATCCAGCAGATGGAGATGTAGTGAAAAAAGCTTTCTGTGTATGGCTGTTTGGCACTCACTTTTGTAATGTATGTACATTATCGTCACCTCCAGGACTGAAGTCTTAAAGACAGTATCTACAAGTACAAGCTGTTCAAACCTGGTAGAGGTCATACAAAGAGTTCAACCAGCCGACAAGCGTCACCACATACAGTCACATATATTTAGAGTTTGTCCCATGTATGCAGATAAGCACTGACGAGTAAACAATGACTTACAATGATTGTGAAACTGGTCTGTGCTGCAGAACCTTGAACTAACAATTTAACTCGGGCGCTTAAAGCAGCCATTGGACACGTTCAATAAAACCGGCGAGTGTGGCGGCCACTGACTCCGACTGATAACGGCTCTGTTTTGACCCTTGTTCATCATTGTACAATGGGGCCATAAATATTGCCTTGCTCACAAGCAGAACGGCAGGAAGCCAGCAAAACTACACACACACACACAGTTATAGGCACAGTGAGCAATCTAAACAATAACAAGGAACATTTAAAGGTGTAATAAAGAAGATTAAAAATCATGTCAATTGAAATTAATTAGATAGATTAGTTAATAATAAATAAATAAATGGCGCATATGGCGCATATATATATATATATATATATATATATATATATATATATATATATATAGTTATAGTATATAGTATAATGTTTGAAACAATCTAGTTTTCTAAAATTAGGTCATATTTTACTGTATTAACAAATGTTATTTTATGTTTATGTTTGTCCCTACATTTTCTGAGCCAAAAAGATTATGCATACTACGAAGTGCCCTTTATGATTCATTAATGGCTGCACAGATTAAAAAAAGTGTTGCCATAGCATTGCTGTGCTGTTTGATTTAATCAGCAGCACAAAAGAGCTAAAATAACCTTGTAAAAGCTGTAGAATCTGGATCCAAAATCACCTCAAGTTAATTTGCGAGTCAAATTCTTTCGATACATTCAAATCAAGAGTACCTTACGTGTCACGCCTCCTTGGCTGCCTCTCGGTCCTCATGTGGCAGACACAGTGGAATCGGTCCCTCACTGAGTGGCAATCGGTGAATGATTACAGAGACTGTGGTCGTCATCAGAGTGCACCTTGACACAAAAAGACAGGGGGAAAAAAAAATCACATGGTCCTCCGCACTAGTTTTGAGCTGACAGTTACAAAAAACGGAAACGATCAGCACTCATCACAGGAAGTGTTCTCACAAGTACATGAAAATCCTGTCGCAGATGTTTGGACATAGGCTGAGAACACACAAAGGAAACATCTCATAAAATGTGTTTACTTCCGCAAACCCATCTGGAGCCCTTATGTATGGAATAAAGAATGGCAGTGAAACTTGCAAATGGCAATATACTATTCAATACAAGGCTATACAATTCGGATAACACTAAAATTAATAGAGAACACTATGCCTCCAAAGTACACAAAACAGCTAAGACTGTTGGCATGCATGACATCACAAGACGTCAGCACATCTCACGAGACCTTGCTTGGGAAAACAAGGATTAACCGTAGCTATGTGCTTCTTAGGGGGTTTTGCAATACATATTACAAATACATATTACAAAATCCTGTGACGGCGGCACGGCGGACGAGTGGTTAGGGCACAGACCTCACAGCTAGGAGACCAGGGTTCAATTCCACCCTCGGCCATCTCTGTGTGGAGTTTGCATGTTCTCCCCGTGCATGCGTGGGTTTTCTCCGGGTACTCCGGTTTCCTCCCACATTCCAAAAACATGCTAGGTTAATTGGCGACTCCAAATTGTCCATAGGTATGAATGTGAGTGTGAATGGTTGTTTGTCTATATGTGCCCTGTGATTGGCTGGCCACCAGTCCAGGGTGTACCCCGCCTCTCGCCCGAAGACAGCTGGGATAGGCTCCAGCACCCCCGCGACCCTCGTGAGGAAAAAGCGGTAGAAAATGAATGAATGAATGAAAATCCTGTGACAATCCTGTGACAAAAGCTCAATTCATTCATTCATTCATTCATTTTCTACCGCTTATCCTCACAAGGGTCACGGGGGTGCTGGAGCCTATCCCAGCTGTCATCAGGCGAGAGGCGGGGTACACTCTGGACTGGTCGCCAGCCAATCACAGGGCACATATAGACAAACAACCATTCACACTCACATTCATACCTATGGACAATTTGGAGTTGCCAATTAACCTAGCATGTTCTTGGAATGTGGGAGGAAACCGGAGTACCCGAAAAAAAAACCCACACATGCACGGGGAGAACATGCAAACTCCACACAGAGATGACCGAGGGTGGAATTGAACTCGGGTGTCCAAGCTGTGAGGCCTGCACGCTAACCACTTGTCAGCTGTGCAGCCAGTGTGAAACTTGTTTTCCTTTATATTTGGCTTTTTGCAACACAAATCTGAAAGGAAGTACCAGTGCCAACAGGGGTGTGACTAGAAGAAGTGTGTCCAGGACTGTTGATGGCACTCTTCAATGTGAGGGGCATCGTTCAATGCAAGTTCTTGCCTGTTTGCATGTTCTCCCCGTGCATGCGTGGGTACGGGTACTCCGGTTTCCTCCCACATTCCAAATACATGCTAGGTTAATTGGCGACTCCAAATTGTCCATAGGTATGAATGTGAGTGTGAATGGTTGTTTGTCTATATGTCTATATGTGCCCTGTGATTGGCTGGCGACCAGTCCAGGGTGTACCCCGCCTCTCGCCCGGAGATAGCACCCCCGCAACCCTCATGAGGAAAAAGCAGTAGAAAATGAATGAATGAATGAATGCTTGACCATGGTACAGATTATGTCCATTATTTCCTAAAGGAATCATTGTTTTCACTTGCATCATAAACCTTTGTGTACTGCGTAGTATTACATTACTTATATCAGGGTTGTAATTTACCTTTAGGTGTTTATTCATTATTTATTTTGAACATTTGACAGGGCTACGCTTGAGTATATTTGCTGAGGCAGCTGGTAGTTATTACGCTTGTATTTTGTGGCGATTTGTGAAATGCAATCTATTTTTAGACAGCACTGCGGAAACAAGGGATGAACTTTGTGGTGTCACAGATAAACCTGATTACTATTCCCTCTTGCCATCAGCATGAGGATTATACAGTACCTACTCGTTCAAATCTCCCTTTGCTACTCGTTTTTAGTGAGAGCTGTGTGCAACCTGGCCACAACACTGCATTCCCTGCACAGGTGCTATGTGCTGCACAGTTAGACATTGTTCCAAGTCCCCTGCAATGAATCAGAAATAACATCATCAGACTCTGCAAAGACGTTGTGTTGCCTTTTTACTCCCTCTCCTGACAACACACATATCCCCTGTGGCTGTTTCATGTGCCTGTCCTTGCTTCCCTACAGCGTGGATGAGGAATAAGCAAGCCCGCCTCAGAAACAAAGACAACATGCAGCACTGGAGCATCTGGTTTCACTTTACAGATTACAGTAAAACCTTGAATGACCCTCAATGGTTTTCATACAGTAACAAAAGCATCTGTAGCAGGCACTGCTACAAGTCATTCCTAACGTGAACACATAGAACCGGGTGACATTTAAAGTCCTTGTCTGTGGGAATTTGGCCTCAAGGACTGCTGGATGCTGCACTTCCTGCATGCAGATTAGACAAATATCAAAAACACAATGTTATTTGCAACAGAGGGGAAAGTAAATATGGCAAAAGGAGCACAGGATGTCACCCTACACCAAGGATGACTTGGTTCATCAATAATTTCATAGCTGCAGGAATGCTTTTGCAGAGCCTGTATAGAAACACTTTTGGCCTAGCAAAACTAACAATTAGTGTAAGCCTACAAGTCTATCAGGGCTGACTAAATTGACATACTATAACATATTATTACCGATTCTTGAGGTTCGTCAGCAGTAATAGACAACGTTCAATTGTGAGCATCTGTGAAAAAGGAGGCGTGATCACCCTCCACTATACTACCAAGCTCCCTCCACACGTACACACATTTGAATGACGGCTGATGGGGCGCGAAAGCCGGCATTAAGACAACCATGGCGCCCCGGTCGAGATATGCATTGTATTGTAACACACATTTATCACATAGAGGGCTCTAACACCTGTTCTACTGTACCGGTAATTGCTAGTGTGAGGGAAAATTATACCAATACCGCGAATGAACCGTTATGATAATTGATATGTATGATTTTCCTCTTAAATATCATCAATGAGGACTCTCGTCGCTATTAAAATTGCATAAATGTCACATAACACAACACAGGGTCTCGCCGGTTCCAGCAAAAGCTTAGCTAGCTCTCTCACGTCGAGCTCACTGCCCCATTCATATGACGCACTCACGTCATCTCTATGAATATATTAAATACACACAGGTATATATTCAGGGTAATGTCAATCTTTGTAGCTCATATAGTAGCCACATACAGGAAAAAAAGACACGCATACTGTTGACTACATACCACAAATAGCTGCTCCAGTTATCCCCCTCACTCTTCCTGTCCAGTTAGTGTAGATGAGGTGAAATCAAAGCCGCTCCACTGTGAGTGTTTTAGGCTTGCAGAGAGCTGCTAAGCACCGGTTTTACTAGCATCAGAAGAGGAGGTGGTAGTGAAGGTTGACTGGGATGGAGGGAGGTAGGGAGGGAGGGAGGGAGGGAGCCAGCGAAGCTGACAGACGATCAAGGATGAGTTGAATTTAGAAAGGAGTCCTCTAGTGGTTTAAAGGGGAAGTACATACATTGCAAAAGCACAAGGTGTAGGGATGGGGGATGGGACAGGCAGCCGCTACTATGACCTTGAACAGCCATACATATTTACTGTAGTGCAGGGATCAGCAAGAATAAAAAGTCTTTCAAACAGCAAGGTGAATGTTGCTGTTTTTTTAGCTAAATATCTGATTCGCAGATATGGTTTTGTGGTGACTCAATGTGTGTATTGAATTATCATTTGAAAATGGCTACTTTGTGAATATAATTCAAAATGGCAAATTTCTGCAGAGAGAGGTATCACAGAATTGTAGAGGTGGTTAAGACATCACAGCATATCATAGCAAAATTCCCAAAAAACATACCCCCAAGTGATTTGGCTGCACTGAAAATGATTCAACCCTCATTCCCTGTATTTGCAAAGTTTATAAACCTGCAGAGGGCTGCATGGCGGCCCAGTGTGTAGTGCGCAGAAATCACAGCTCGGAGACCAGGGTTCAATTCCACCCTCTGCCATCTGTGTGTGGAGTTTGCATGTTCTCCCTGTGCATGCATGGGTTTACTCCGGGATTTCCTCCCACATTCCAAAAACATGCTAGGTTAATTGGTGACTCCAAATTGTCCATAGGTATGAATGTGAGTGTGAATGGTTGTTTGTCTATATGTGCCCTGTGATTGGCTGGCGACCAGTCCAGGGTGTACCCCGCCTCGCGCTCGAAGATGGCTGGGACCCCCGCAAACCTCATGAGGATAAGCGGTAGAAAATGAATGAATGAATAAACCTGCAGAAGTTTGCCATAAACCATCCATACATTTCCCTATAGAGTCATGAGTGAGTGATGTCTTATGCCAGGTGACTGCGTTGAAAGATGTAAAGATGCTCCGACCGCCACCAATTTTTTATTTTTTTTGTATAGTATATTTTTCATAAACATTTCTAATTAACCATCTATGGAATTTTTGTATTAAGTACAATTATTATTATTTTTTTGTGAGTAAATTAACGCAAAGCATCCATTTCTATACCGCTTATCCTCACGAGGGTCGCCGGCATGCTGGAGCCTATCCCAGCTGTCTTCAGGCGAGAGGCGGGGTACACCATTGACTGGTCGCCAGCCAATCACAGGGCACATATAGACAAACAACCATTCACACTCACATTCATACCTATGGACAATTTGGAGTTAGTTGCCAATTATTAACCTAACATGCATGCTTATGGAATGTGGGTGGAAGCGGTAGTAACCACGCACACACGGGGAGAACATGCAAAACGTGATGTAGCGAGGGAGCAATAATCGAAACACAATATTATGAGGGGCAACTAAATGTAATTTACAATAGGGGTTGAATAATTTCGAGGGCAACTGGATTATATTTTCTTTGCATAATCTTGTCTTGCATACTACAGTGCTTGTGGTGCTTTAAGATTATGGCTGCACATTTGGTTGATTCAATTGACGGTAATCAGTTAAGTGAAACAATAATAAGAAGTAACTATTGAACAATGCTAAGGGTGAGTAAACACCCTCTCCTGCACTTGTGGTACAATAGTTAAACCTGTGCGGAAGAGCAACAGCTGCTAGTGTTTGCTCGGCTGCTTAACCTTACCCTGACTGCTCATAGTGAATGAAACCTGCGGGGGGAGTTCAATCAAGAGTCAAATTATAAGAAGTGTTCAGGCAATGTGGTTGAATGAACACATGGATAAGTATCAGTCAATATTGTTAAAAGTGACACTTTTTATTCTGTAAAAAATGGTAGTGTATTGCTTATATCGGGGTGATTTGAAATGGGCTTCAATTGATGCATATTGAAATAAACTGAATATCCGGTTCCGTATCTGCAGAGGATGTTTGTGTAAATGAAATGATTAATATTCTAAAGCACTTTAAAATAGGGCAGTCACGTGTCAGCAACCTGCACACAGCGTGGGTTTCTCTCCTGCTGGCTTTCACAGAGGGGGCTGCTCCTCCGCCTCCAGGCCCACTCTCCTCAGCGACTCAGTGTACTTTTGTCTTCCCAGACAGACTATGTCCTCGATCTCATCTGCAATGTCTCTCCTGCCGCTCTCGATCATGGCAGCCGTCAAACGTGACACAGCCCCTGGCCCGGCGTTCATCTGTCTTTGGGCCCAGAGGAACAGCATGTCCAGCACCAGAGCCCCAAGATTGTCCCTGGCGAGAAGAATACAATGTTACAATTCACGACATAAGGGGAGTAAAGACCCAAACTAGCTGTGATATTAAACCCTCAGTAAATAAAGCATATAAAAAAACATTTTAAAGTCTGTATAAATGTGCTTGATAAGCAACATCAGATTGAGATTTACCAATGATGGAAAATGTATTTTGTAAATATTGTTCACATTAAATCTACAAGCAACAAAGGCATCAAATAAAATCACAATAATACTCAGTGTTTCATTAAATGTATTCTTGATTCTCCAATATAAAAATAACACCGTAACAGGGTTGTTTCTTTTGCTTGTACGGCTTGCAGGATGTGTCATGCAAGCAGGAGGAGCAGGGGGAGGGCCAGATGAGCATCAGCATGTACTGTATGTGTAATCCCCTGCAATGCCCCAGATAGTTTAGCGGCATCTGACAGGGCAGATTAAAACAATCAGAATTCTCTACCATATGTAGCAGTCACGTCACATCTCACTCTCACATCTTGCAACGTGATCGCTGCACTAACAAATGCAAGCCACTGTTAAATCGGTTACATTTTCATGTACTATAAATAAAATATTTTTATTATTGCATGACACTTTTAAACACATTTTTTGTATACATGTGGTTTGCATGCATACAGTAAATATATACACCCCAAATTTAAGACAACCTATGACGCTTTTGCAAACAAATGTGTAGCATTGATTAGTTCACTGCTGCTGCTGACCCTTAAGGCACTGATTGAGACACTCCAATCGCACAAATCGCACTCAAACAGTATTTGGTCAAATGTCCTGTTTTCCCAGGAAATGTGCTGTTTTTTTATGATGAATAAAGTGATGAAAACGTCACTCCTGGTTTTCATTGTTTTTAAATTGACCACATAACATAATCCCTGAAAGGCTGCTGTATTTACTAATACAGTATACTTCATGTTATATTATATATTTTTTACATTTTTGTAATAGAGAAGAGACATTATTGCTACCATTATTTAATCCAGAGATCCCAGACTCATCAAATAAAACTCAAACTGAAATTTCCCTTAAATTTAAGGTTAGAATTTTAACAAAAGCACACATTGTGTATACAATACTAGCCAGCAATTATGTCAAATAAACCAAAAAGCTGAGTTTTTACAATATTTCTCCATCCATAGTGATTGAACACGTTTGTTTGCTCACACTGACCTGTATTTGAATTGGATGCGGTCTAATTCCTGGTAGCTTAAACGCAGATTGATGCCAATAATGCGCCAATCTTGTCCAATCTGGAGCGAGATGGCGAGTAGGTTGGTTTCTGTCAAATAGCCGCTCTCAGGGTCACCCAAGTTCAGAGGAGGAAGCTGGCTTTCTTCCATGATGTACTTGTTCTTCGAATTGAGGGCCTACCAGTAGATCAGAGAGTAAGCATTACAGTTTGTACGTATATAGTGTACTGTGTTTGACAGTTAGTGTATTCAGTGAAATAGAATCTAACAAACTGTAAATTGTCTACAGGATTAAAAAAAATATTATATTTAGTTTATTATTGTAGTTATAATTTGCAATGGTGTAGTTTTAAAAAACATTAAAAAACTGCTGATGTTACATAAACACTGAACAACTTTTCTGCTTATGTTTATTTTTTGTGTAGCTGAATAACCATTGTGTTAGCATATCTTATATTAAGCCTGTTCTCTATTATTTTATTGTTAGAACTTGCCTTCCAAGAGGACGTAATGTCTATTTTGGTCAAGTAGTTTGTAAAATAAATTACCCGCAAAAAATGCGACTTATACTCCAGTGCGACTTATGTATTTGCATTTTTGGCCTTGTGCGACTTATACTCCGGAGCAAGTTATAGTCCAGAAAATACTATATATTCCAAAAAAACATGTATATTGTATAGCATTAGATCATGACAAAATACAACATATTGAACTGACAGGAAGACTTAGCGGCAAAGTTGCAAGCCACTGGCTGTCCTGTCCTTTCCTCGTCCTCGCTACTTCCTCTGGCAAATGACTGGGAATCTCCCCTCTGTAGAAAGAGACCTGTAAAAGAAGAAGGCACATTCCCAGGCAGGATGATGTTTGAACAGTAAGCGAATCTCTTATTCAAAAGATTAATATAGGAAATGCCTCTTAAACTAGAACTTCTTCTTAAATGTAGAGTGAACAGATTGAAAAGTACAGTGAATCAGTAAGAATGATGTATAATTAATTATTGCAAATAATTATTCAGTTGGTTTGTTTTTCTGTTAATGTACAAGATTGATGGCACAATTTAGCCTCGACTTGCGTGCATTCACTTGTTAGTGTACAATATGGCATGCATCTTGTATTGTTAGCATCCTATTAGCTAGCTCAACAACATTTAAAGTTTTGGGCTTTCTGGAACTGATGAATTTGTTATGGGAAAAAATGTAAAAAAAAAAATGTATTCAGTTAACATCCATTTCGGTTAGAGTTGGCCCTTCTGGAACAAATTAATGACCTTAACCAAGGTTCCACTGTAGTTTTACCAGTTCATTATATTTACCCATTTTTGTATTGTTAATGTTGTTTTTAAATCAAAAACATCCTTCCTTGTTAGCATCTTATTAGCTAGCTCAACAACATTTAAAGTTTTGGCCTTTCTGGAACTGATTAATTTCTTATGGGAAAAAATGTATTCAGTTAACATCCATTTCGGATGACCTTAACCAAGGTTCCACTGTATTACCAGTTCATTATATTTACCCATTTTTGTCTCTCATAAGTTTAACCTTAACCACACATGACACTATGATTAATAGTTAAATTAATAATACCCATCCCTTGATGTCAACCACAACTGTTAATCTAAATCTGGGTATTTCAAAATCTGCCTAATGTATATTATTGTGTAGATTTTCAGTAACCCTCTTGGATGATGTAGTACAGAAGTGGAATAGTTGTATTACTATGCAGGGGTTGTCTTACTTGTCCCCTCACTGGCCCCTGGAGGCCCCGAGCAGGAGAGATGTAAACTTCCTTCATATTCTTCAGGCTGGAGTAAAACACAAAACACAGTCTCCCCCCGACACAGTCTGGTCTGTCTGGTTAGAACAGGAAATCATCTTCTCAACACTGCTTATAAAACCAATTTCACATAAATCGTTTCAAAACAGCACATTGTAAAACTTAAATAACTAAATATTGATTTGTGATAAAGCTTATAAAATAAGACTTCCGACCTGTGCAGATATCTAAGCCTCTCTCAAAGCCAGCAAAGAACTGCTCCCCTTCGAGTAGGTCACACAGATCTGAAGGCTGGGGTCCATCATACTGCTCTGACAGTGACTGGACTCTGTCATCCACCTAGGAAGAAAACATTACAAACAGTCGTTACGAGGACTGATCCCCAAGATGACGTAAGAAAGACACTTTGTGTCTTCAACTACAAAACCAGTGTTTCCCACAAGTCAGTCAGCTGTTTAGTGGCATATGCCAATCACGTGATTTTGATAGAGATTGTTTTCATCAGCAATTACCAGTCCAATAGGCAACACTGGAGCTGTAATCAACTGTCAAGTGCACATACAAACAAAATGTCCAACCTTGTTTGTCGGTAAACACTGTAGCAGGACTTGTGAAAGATCGTTTTTCCGCTGGAGGACCAGGAACTGAACTTTGAACTGTTTTAGCTTTTGGTATACCTTTCTAACCATGCCGCTAACACATCTCTGAGTCCTGTACCACAGCCAGTACCTAAAAGTCAAAGCAAAAGGTTAAGTAGCTATACTACTGTGTTATACAGTAGCTGCACAATATTTGATGCATATGCAAGTTGGGGAAACTTACCAGGAGAAATGTTGAATGTAGAATATTGCATACAAATGGGTGACAGAGAGAGACACTTGAGAGGTGATGTCTGTCCAGGTTTGGGCATTGGGGTCTCCGTGCAGCAGATATAAACACGACTGATCAACTGTGTGACCTACACAGACACAAAATAATTATTCTAATGAAACTTGTGTTATCTACACAACTATCACACACAATATGAGATTGTAACAAAAAGTAGGTTACACACTTCAGATGCAGGATTTCGTCTGGACTCCAAAGAACAAAAAGTAATCAGCACAGCAAATTACTACACATTCATTCATTCATTCATTCATTTTCTACCGCTTTTTCCTCACGAGGGTCGCGGGGGTGCTGGAGCCCATCCCAGCTGTCTTTGGGCGAGAGGCGGGGTACACCCTGGACTGGTCAAATTACTACACTATTTGAGGATAAAAGAATCTAAACATGTTAAACAGGAGTTGCTAAATACGCAATGTGGAATATGTCCAGACTCACTCACACACACACACACACACACACACACAGAAACACAAGGAGAACATTCAAACTCCACATAAAGATGCCTGAAGTGAGATTCAAACCCATTATCACCTGGTTATAGGGCAGATATGTGAACCACATGATCCACTGTGGTGCCCAAATCCAGGTTTTTTTTTATGTGCTACCATAGAACTACTAAATGAGGAATAAAGGAGACAAACACCAAAGAAGAACAAGGCGTGCCGATGAGTGTGAAAATAGAGCAGTATTGGAGTTCCTCATGTTTCGAAGTAATACAGAAAATGAGAGGAAATGTTTACTTTGAGAGTCGATTTCAGCCTGCACACCTACATTTTCTTGTTTTTTTTCTGCGCAGAAAATAAAGTTAGCCTGGAACCCTGCTGATGTGAGATAATTCAAACTTGCATTAAAAGCCTGTTGTTCCGGTGTAATGATGATTTGTTCCACCTACCACAACTGCGTATGCATATGCAAAAACAGTTGCCCCTGATTTCCTTTCCAAAATTTTGTCCGATCCAAAAACGATACTTTCTGCAAATACACCTAACATGTCTGGTAAAGTTATATATTCAAAGTCATTAGGTAAACAGTAAGCAGTAAAATAACAGATTTTGTTGCAGACATGAACAATAATAAATAACAGAACAGCTCGTACCTGTAACCCCAGGCGGAAGTGGGATCTGCACTTTGATTGGTTGCAGGAAATCCATGCTGGGAGTCTGTGAGAGGCAGAGGAGCGGGCTGACACTCGCCTGTGGATCGCCACAAAGCGCCTGTACCTCTGATACAGACACTGGCAGCACCTACAAACAGTTTGACCGACATTATAAAAAAAAAAACACTGACACGTAATGTAAATGGTACACTACATTATGGCTACCTGTAACGTTATAGCACGTGTTTGGCTGGTGGAGTCTGGAGGGATGTGAAGCTTGACACCGGGATCAGCGCTGGACACCAAAAGGGCTCCTGCTGGTGTAACTGACCAGCTGTCAATCACTGGACGGGCCACCACAATAAACCAAGAGAATTGGCTCACAGAGCAGCAGGCCAGCTGCAGGAACACAACACATTTAAGTCATACTATTGCTAATATGATTTGGATTTTTTTTTTTTTACCCTGGCTGGACGTCCATAGGGCTGAATACTCTCATTTCCTTTCTTGAGGACAGTGGGCAAAGTGCTCCAGGTTTTTCCATCATACTTCCTCACAACCACCTCCCTCCCTTTTTTGCGGTGGTGTGGCACACACACCTCAACAGGCTGCTTAAGAGATTATCAATAATTACAACAAAAAAAAATGAAATCTTTGTTTTTTTATGGCTGAATTCCAATCAATACATGGCACCTTAAGAAATGTAATCCCATGAGGACGAAGTTCTAGTGGACGGCTGAGGAGCACATCATGCTCCTCGAGTAGCACCCACTTTTTTTGTGCTTTCCTCTCGACCCACTCCAGTGTTATGGGTTTATGCAGGCACCCCGGGGGGAACAGCAGCTCCGCCCCCCCTGGGAGAAACACATGACATCCAGCAGACGTAACGCTAAAACTGAGTAGTAAAAGGAGTGTGTTTATCTTCAGATGTTAAAAGGAATCATAACATAATTACACAAAAACATTCCCAAGCAGTACCTGTGCTGGTTAAACAGAAGATGCAAATCTGGAATATTTGATGTTGCATCTGTTGAGGAGATTGTGAATGTCAATAAAACATCTGCTCACAATACAATAATGCTTGAGGCGCTATTAAAGCATGTTTCTGTGCTCACCACATATGGGGAGAAGAGGTGGAGGAGTTGGCGGTCGCCCCAAAGGATTGTCACGAACATCCATTTTCAGCAGAGGCAGTTTATTCAGGCAAGGCGGAATTAAGCGAAGTTCATTGCTGAAGATGATAAGTTCCCTCAGGGAGTGGAGACAACCTAGGCACAACAAGTGTTTCCTTTAATTTGTGTTTTCTATTGCCCCACAAATTCATTACTATCTCTTACCCATGGTCTCCGGTAGCCACTTCAGCTTGTTGTGGGACAGTTCCACAGTAACGAGCCCTCCCAAATAACCAATTTCATTTGGCAGCTCCTTGAGGAGGTTACGTGAAACATCCAGTGACTGTAGCTTTTTCAGATCGCCTAAACTCGCAGGGAGGGAAACCAGCTTGTTCCCAGAGAGGGAGAGGTAGGTGAGAGTGGACAAATGGCCAATATCAGGGGGCAGCTCTAACAGGCGGTTGTAACACAGGAGCAAAGCGGACAGCGCAGGTAAGCTGAGAAGACACGATGGAAATATGGAGAGCTGGTTGAAGGACAGATCCACATGGACCAGAAGAGAGAGTGAAGAGAGGGATGTGGGTAGAGAGGTGAGCAGGCCCATGAAGGGGGTTCCTTGTGAGTCATAAAAACGATGACCTTAAAATAGAAAGAGAAAATACAGTTAGATGCAAAAAAACAGAGAAACATACCAGATGCTACAATTGTATCATATTGACAGATATTCCTATTGTGACTGCCAGTGTTTCCCATACATTCAGATTTCACACGCACATACTATAAGTGACTTGGTTATGTCTGTTCATTGATTAGATGTACAATAACGTGTCCATTATATTTCAAATCAGCACACACTTACACATTAAACGTATTTGAATAGGTGCATGTGTTTGATTCACCCACAACACAAGATAATTGTGATGTGTTTACAGTCAAGCATGACAGTGGTAGCGCCATGCTTTGATGCTGCACGAGTGCTGCCACCACTGGGGAGCTGCGGTTCATAAACAAAAACATGAATTCCAAGAATTCCAATTCCACTGTGACATTCTGAAGCTGAGTATGAACATCCTGCCATGGGAAACAGGACCGCCTGATAGTTTTCCCACATGCAAGAATTCCATGCCCAAGAGTGTTAAAGGAAATAAGAACAATGTAGAGGCACAATTTGGACATGTGGCTCACTTGTTTTGCCAGCCACTCAAACAATAATGGCTGTGTCGAGTCATTTTCAGTAAATCTACTGCTTTAGAGCACTGCTATTTCTGTAATGTTAGTCATTTGAGAAGATATGATAAAATGCTAGCACTCGAGTTTTGAATCGAGATTGGAAGTAATACATGAGTAACAACAAAAGTGTACAGGAAGTACCTCGAATGGCTAGTGAGCGGAGATCTTTCAAATGTGGGAGGACATCGAGTGCACCATTCAATGCAGTTTTATCCTCAGAGCCAAGTTTCAAGTACTGTATCCCTCTAAGGTGATCCGGAATGGAGCCCCATAGCCGTGGCAGTACAGATGCCCCACTTCGGTAAACATCCAGGGTCAGCCTAGTATCTGTCAACACAGCTGAGAGCTCCACAATGGGGGGTAATGTTGGTGTCAGACACATCACAGAAGAAGAGGATGAGGAGGAAACACCAGCATGATGATGGATGGGGGTATTTGAGGAGGAAAGGCTGGATATGAATGGATTACAGATGTCCATGAAGCTGGAAGGGGACACAGAGCCATCATCCCTCTCATCACTATGGCTCTGTTCTTCAGTGGTTGTCCCTGATTCCACCTGTTTTTTGTAAAGTCCTTCCCAGTCATTATCTAAAATGTCAGGTGCTTCACGTCTGGATGTAGTCTTTGATATTGGTGGTGTCGTTCCACCATGTTCTTCCTCCAATCTGCAAGCCCCTAAATTCAGTATGTTTGCTCCATCTTCCTCGCTGGTGTTATCTTCCTCGTCGTTTTTCTCCATTAAAAACACACTTTACGTCACTTAAGAGTAAGCAAAGTTGTGTTATCGGCTTCATTTGTCTGCGCGCGGAATAAGTCTGTACATGTTTATTGTCATTGAAAGTTACACCATATTATCTTATTTGATCGATCGCCATTGACAGTACTCACCGTGTTAACGCAAATGATCGTCATTAATAGATCTGATATTAAATACCACGACTCGTCTTGAATGTAGGGTGTTGTTATATTACAAATTCTAAAATAATCTTTATCTTACGAAACCAACTAGTCCCGGTTCAGACTTCCGCAAATCTACTTGACGTCATGAGTGTTTGCTCGTTTCGTTTGCCGTATACTGCCGGTAGGGTGTAAAACGTGGATTGCTGATTAAAAGCAGGGAGCTCCACCCGTTTGGCTTTTGTTGTATTAATAACAAACGTCTCTTTGCGGACGCCGCGAAAGTTTCAACTCAAGGCGGGATTTATGGAACAGTATGGAGTTTGGGTATTGCTATCGGTCAGTGGGTGGAGCTGTTTACTGCTCCTTGACGTTTATGCTTTGTGCCGAGTATGACAACTGTAGTTTATCCTGTGCAGGGACGCCGTATGGGGATGGGGGGATGTTGAGACAATTCCAAAAGGAGATAATTATTTACTGCAAGCAATTAAAGTGAAATAGGCTGTCCGTCAGCTGATCAAAAGTTTAGACCATAGCCTGTAAAGTCAAAATCTGAGAAAAAGGTTCAGCATTGCTACTGAGGTTAGATGCATTGGAAGTTTCCCAAAGATGAAGTTATGGAATAAAGTCACGTGGTAAACCCAGTGGCTCAGGAGAGCACCAAACATGATACATTGAAAGGTGGAAACAATTTTTATTTTCTGATAAAAGCACATTTTAACCTCGACATTCTGATGGCTTCCAACATTACCGGCAAAACAGATCCCACCTGAGGTGTTTTCCACAAAGCACAGTGGAGGGGGCACCATCATGATTGTGGTGCTTTTTCCTTCAACGGAACAATAGAGCTTTAGATTGTGCAGGGGCGTCAAACGGCAGATGGCTATGTGGAGATGTTACAGGAGGTAACATGCCCTTGTGACGAGGACTTCTTCTTCCAGAGGAATAACGTGTTCCCCTGACCTAAATCAAAATGAAAACATTTGGGAGTGGATGGTAAGGGACGTTTACAAAAACATACATCAGTTTCAGACAGTGGATGCCCTCCATGACGCCATCTTGACCACCTCGAGCAACATTCCCATAAGCCTCCTGGAAATATTGAAAAAGAAACACGTCAAAAGTGCCACCTAGTGGTCATTACGAGGTACTGAATTATTTTGCTATTCATTCACTCATTCATTCATTTTCTACCACTTTTTCTCACAAGGGACGCGGGGGTGCTGGAGCCTATCCCAGCTGTCTTTGGGCGAGAGGCGGGGTACACCCTGGACTGGTGGCCAGCCAATCACAGGGCACATATAGACAAACAACCATTCACACTCACATTCATACCTATGGACAATTTGGAGTCACCAATTAACCTAGCATGTTTTTGGAAACCGGAGTACCCGGAGAAAGCCCACGCATGCATGGGGAGAACATGCAAACTCCACACAGAGAGGTGTGGAATTGAACCCTGGTCTCCTCGCTGGGAAGTCTGCACGAACCACTCGACCGTGGTGCCGCCCTATTTTGCTATTCATTCATTCATTTTCTACCTCTTATCCTCACGAGGGTTGCAGGAGTGCTGGAGCCTATCCCAGCTGTGTTCAGGCAGAGTTCACACTCACATTCTTTTGCCATAAAATATTGAAATATTAACATATTTCAAATATAAAATTAATTGCATTTTTTAAAATATATCAACGTTGTGCAATGTTGTGCGGTCATAAATGAAAAGACTAGGAGGGTTTGTATAATACCCATCCATCCATCCTTTTTCTATGCCGCTTACCCTCACTAGGGTCACGGGGGTATGCTGGGGCCTATCCCAGCTAGTTAGTATAATAAGCGTTAATTTTTGCATTTACATGCTCAGCATTATTTGGCCAGTGGTCCTCTCTTGCTCTATTGGTGACAACAGTGATGCTATTTGGCAGTGTTTGGAAACTCAATAATTACTTGCTCATTTTTTGTAAAATACACCAGCTGGGATGGCTACATTTTTGAGCGGAAGTCGAATAATATGATACGCCGCCTGTTATGTGAAGTATTTTAAATTCCCAATGTCTTCAAATCCATGAATTAACTGGGTGAGATCAAATCAACTGCCACTGTGTGAATCAGATGGTAGTATTCTTTTAGGCCCTTCTAATCTTGCTTTGACTGTCAACAATCAATACACACAAGACACACTTTTTTTTTTGCTTTACTGTACCCTGAACATGTTGCACAAGAAAATATCATCTCTGGGGAATCATGTTCTAACTTGGATCACCACACAACAACATTAAAAAGGAACATTCCACATGAAATTATTTTGGTGTGTTTCACTTAGATGTGAGGGATTCGTAAAAAAACAACAACACACAATTTAGGAACAACATCTCCTATGTTTCCACTCCACTTGCCAAGTGACATTTGTGCATTGTGTTGATGTTTTCCCAACTCCTCGTCAGAGCGTTGCCAAGACAACAAAGCAGAACCTCTACTTGATTTATGTGCAGAAGTTTATTGAAATCAATATGTTTAAAGGAAGTAGTTACTTAGGTACTCAAACTAAATACATTCTTCAAAATTAACCACTAAAACGAAGGCATGAAACTAAACTATTTCTAAAAACAGTTAGTAAACAACACCGGTTAATATTAAGCACTGCACGTGACATTTGTTAGTCGTCTCCAATCGTGTTCAGCAGAGTTCCAGTATCGCGGCATGTGATTGGTCGCCATTCCAACCACGTCTATTTTCATTGGTCAATGAGCTTTGCGGCGTCAATCATGAGTGGACACACGAGTTATTTGTAAACCCGCCCTACTCGGGCATAAAAACGTAACTAATGCTCGACAACACTATAGTTTCTGGGGTAAACTACCGTGTCTTAGACATTTCGCTCGGCGTATTTAAAGTAAAGTATCCGTTTCGTCAAATTTTCTGTCGCTGTTTTTCAATAATGCTAGTTTAGCGCTGTAATATGGGACAAAGGTCGGGGTAACTAGAAAGCGCTGTCAACTTAAACACAGCATGTAAACAGCCACTAGTAATATCAGGAGCGGTACGTAGACCTTGAAAGTAGATTGTTTTTTTTTCATCTTATTCATTTCCCAAGACCAGGGAGGGAACATTGTTTTCTCGCTGGCCGACGACCTTCGACCTTCCTGTCATCGAGCGGCATGTTCCCTTTAGATTCGCCATGGAATCTCTCATTCGCAGGTTGCGGCTTCCTTGGCATTTACCATGTTGGTGTCGCCAGCTGTCTGCTGGAGCAGGCTCCTTTCCTAGTGCACAACGCCAAGCACATCTATGGGGCTTCAGCCGGAGCCCTCACCGCCACTGCTCTGGTCTCTGGCGTGTGTCTAGGTATGTCACTTTCATCACAAGTACACTCTACTGTGGGAAGATCATCCTTACACAACAGCTAATTTATTGAAAGTGGGAGCCCTGCCTGTAAAAACAATTCTAAATGCTGCAAAAGAACAAAGAATGACGAATGTGTATGTAATTGTTATAGACACTAAAAAGTGAGCTAAAATCTGAAAATAAAAAAAAGAGTGAGGCAGGCACAGCAGCTAAAAACAACGACATATTTTTCAAAACTGCTAAGGTAACTTTATTTGTGTTCAAAGGTAAATTGATTGATTTTTAGTTCCTATAGTGAGACAGTAAACAGGGTCTGGGATGAGCAGACAACTCCATAAATCAGTTTTTTGGGGTGTAGTGAAGCATTCTCTAACAGGACCATTATTTTTCTTAAGCTTCTACACCTCCCCTAAAATTTTCTTGCACCTCACCACTGTTTTAGACTATTTAAATGATACCTGTTTACATGGGGAAATGCCTGTTTAGAAAGTGATGGTAAACAGGAAGCACTTATGTAATGTTCTTGTAACCCCTGACCACAAGTGTGATGTTCAGAGGCAATGGTCACGCTGAATGAATATTAGACAATGTGCAGCCTTTGTGTGTCCGGAAGAGTGAAATACAGTGGAACCTTTTGAGGTTAAACACAATCTGTTCTGGGGTGTTAGCTGACCTCCAAATTGTTCAGATTTAGATCATTTTTTTCCCAATAACAAATACCGATAGTATAAATCACAGAATCGGTTTCATAGTCAAACTCATTCCACCATAAAACCATTATTAACGGTACAATTACAGCTCTTCAGTAACTACAGTAACATTTTCTTAACATCATACAACTGTAGCCATGAACATACATTTGTATAATACCCAAAATATGAAATAAGACAAATTAAAATCTGGAACTTATTTATTATTAGCAACACTGTCAATGTAAGAACTGTAAACACACTAATGAATAAGAGAATGCAAACTGTAAACGCACTGATAAATAAGAAAAGACAAACTGTAAGCACACTGACTGCATTGGAAAGTGATAATTCAGAGGCTATTATGAGGTTAAAAAGACTTATTCATGAATACATCTTTATAATATCCATGATAATATAATGAATATTGACTTTAGTGGTAATGTATGAGTCCCTGTAAATCCTGCATGGAAGTGAAGTGGGATGCGATGTAGCTTATAT
This sequence comes from Doryrhamphus excisus, assembly GCF_037039965.1. Taxonomy (NCBI): domain Eukaryota; kingdom Metazoa; phylum Chordata; class Actinopteri; order Syngnathiformes; family Syngnathidae; genus Doryrhamphus; species Doryrhamphus excisus. Next base: position 7,265,957 of record NC_136357.1, on the reverse strand, counting down.
TAGTGATGGACATGGGAGTTAACACTTGCATGTCCATGTTAAAACACTTTGAAATAGTTTTAGATAATGGTGGACATGTGAATTAACAGCTGCATTTATTGTTGTTTATTTCAAAGAAATGCAACTTACATGATGTTAAAACACGGTAATAAGTCTTAGATAATGGTGTGCATGTGAATTACCAGTTGCATTTATTGTGTGTTTACTTCAAAGAGATGCAACTTACGCCATATTAAATGTCGTAATAGTCTCTCTTAAGTGTCATGGTATATTGTTTTGCAAAGTCACATCTTACCATGGCGTAAAAAAGTTCACTTTTTACTTCTAGTAACAAATTCAGGAATGTTTACATTTAACGTCTGTCTTTTTTTTTTTCAAATAGTGTTTGTTTTTTTGGTTGTCAATAATCTGTTTTGCATACATTGTGACTTTTCACATCGCATTCACAGGAGAAGCTGGTGCCAGTATCATTGAGGTTGCCAAGGAAGCAAGGAAGCGCTTCCTCGGCCCCATGCACCCTTCCTTCAACATGGTGAAGATCGTACGGTTTATGTTACGACGCACTTTGCCTGTGGACTCTCACCATCTTGCCAATGGAAGGCTGGGAATCTCCTTGACTAGAGTAACAGATGGAGAAAATGTCCTTGTGTCTCACTTCAACAGCAATGAGGAGATTGTGCAGGTATTATAGCAGTAAATGTCCTCCATATGCAATGTAATGGTTTTGTTGGTAATACCCACCTGTGTTCTCTAGGCATGTGTGTGCAGTGCCTACATCCCGGTGTATTGTGGCCTTATTCCTCCCACACTCCAAGGAGTGGTGAGTGGTACTTTTTTTGTTTGCATGACAACAGTAGAAGATTTAAAATAAATTCAGTATGTTCACTTTGAGTGAATTTGCAAATGTTTCGGCCATTTTATATTGTGTTGTGTATAGAGCAGCTACACACAGCACAGAAAGCTTTCTAGATCTTCCAGAATCTGTACCTATTCCAGCTGGATTTCTTTAGATTTTGTGCTTCCCATGAAAACAGTCTCTTTTAATTTATCCCCCTCAACCCCCCACGGCCCGCCTCCAGGCATGCCCACTCTGCTGTGGTTGGTCACACTCCTAAGTGCTCACAAGGACTTCCAGATAGATGCCAAACCCAACTTTTAAGGAGTTGATAAACTGTATACGAGTTGATAATAAACAGCCAATTATCTTTTTAAAATGACTTCTTTTAACATACAGCTATATGTGTTGGATCCTAAATCCGATCCGGAAGTAGACACTGGACAGTTTGTAGTTTCTCAGGAAACATAAATAGCTTTAACATTTTAGCATTTTCTACCAGTACTACCAGTATTAAAAAAAATGCTAGTAGACCCACTGATTGTGGTGGGAAATGGCTATTAGAAACTCCAGACTCGGCTAGCTTGTAATTTGTACTCTGCTACCTGTATGCACACTCTATAATGCTTCCGAGACAACCAATTTTGTTCCATGATACTTAAAATACACAAAGTAAACACAGTACAGACACTGATAAGTTGTTACTTACTGCTTGCTCTTCTGACTCACCAACACGACCAAGTAACGTTGGAAAGGCGTCGGCTTCAGCAACAGTTTGTCGGCTAGTCCAGCTGCACACTGGCCGATGTTCATGAAACAGTCCAATGTGAAATGCCATTGACACATTTACATGTTTTTCTTTTGCTGGGAGGGAATCAGGAACTCCAGCCACTTCTGCTTGATGTTTGCCTCGTTAAGAATTGTATGTAATGTAACTTTCCGGAAGAAACACCGGAAGAAACACTTCCTGGGAGACATTGTTAATAACACTGTAAACAGAGAAGCAGAGCTTGGAGGTGTGCGGAGAGCTTATCTGTCCTACAGCGCCCGGGGCTCTGTGATACAGAGTGCCAGTGGTAGAAAAAACAAACCTCATTATATGAAACTTTGGCATTATTTAACACAGGAATACAACATTGTAGCAACCATTTGGAAAAGTGGAAAAAATAGAATAGGTCCCCTGTCCTTTTTGGCTGTCATCCATTACTTAGGAAAATTGTCATTGTGAATATTATATGTGCTCCAGTTTCTCACTAACGGGCAAAGTTGAACTTCTAGTAGTACACAGCAATGAGGTTCTGCAAAATGTTATTGTGTAATAGCAGCCTCCAACACCCGTCCCTCTGTGGCCTTTGTGATGGATTTTCAAAAGCTTGCATGTGCTTGTGTGTACACATAGCTTGTGATCAAAATATTAGAGTGGCAGCGCCAGATGTGACTGTGTGTTGGCTCAGACTTATCGGGTGTTCTGTCCTAGCCTGCTAGCAAACAAAAAAAGAAAACAACCTTTCGTAATTGTTTTTTTAACATTTGAAACCAAACCTGGTTCACACTTTGAGTTCTGATTACTATATTGGAAAACAACGGTGTTGTGCACTTGAAAATCAGCCAAAAGTTTAAAAAAATACACCCCCATATGACCATTGACCCCATCCTCTGTAGCCTTCTTAGATTTCATATCTTTCTAACTCAATAGATAGCTTATTGCGACAGAACAATGAGAATTTTTTTTTTCCTGAACAAGAGCTGGGAAGGAACATGTATTGACCTGACCTTTGACCTTAACCTTCTCAGCCATCCTCTGTCTTTTGGAAAATTGGAAAATAAATATATCACAGTTATCCCTATAATGGTTGTGCTCAAAATGCTTTGGAAAACTTGCTTCCATACATGTCATACAGATATCCGCAACGTTTTATCATAACTTGCAGGAAGTTAGTTGCTAAATCCTGCCTGCTAAGATGTTTTAGTTCATGTCAGACATGTTTTTTCCACCATAAGTTTTGCATGGACTTGCCCCACATCCTTTGAAGGCTTGGTCAAACTTTGGGGTTTAATAACAGCACCACGATGTGAAGTGTTTGTTAGAGAAATACTAGTACAGGCAACAAAGTAGAGGTGCATATTTGGTCAAATGTAGTGTTAACTTAACCACAATCATTATATAAAATAATTTTCAGGCGGTAACAATTGCTTTAAACACAATAGAGTAGTAGAAGTAAATATTTGGTATTGGAAAACAATTGCATTCAGTTCTAACGAGGCATTACTGGTGACTAATAGTCGGGTCCATACCACCTGCTCATTGCATCAGCAGGTCAGTTTTATAATATTTATTACGTTACCATGTCTACATGACCATATGTTTTAGTCCTCTAGACCAGTGTTTTTCAACCTTTTTTGAGCCACGGCACGTTTTTTACGTTGGAAAAATTTTGCGGCACACCAATAACCAACATTATTTGCTTCTTTCAGCTTTTTCCTGATTACGGACTCGCCACAGCAAAACCTTTTGATCTGCATACTAATTTAACCAACAATGTTACAACATGTCACCACTACCTCTCACGTGCATCACTAAGTCTATTAGAGGAACGAGGCAATCAGCTACGTGTTGCCACACGGACGAATATTACATTGCTCTGCCAGTCTTTACACCAATGACACGCGACAATGACATAATATTTGCAGAAAATTATTAATGCATGTTAATTAAAAAAGTGATATTGAATAATTCCTCACGGCACACTTGTGTGCCGCGGCACAGTTGTTGAAAATCGCTGCTATAGACATAAGACTTTCTTTATTGTCATTGCACAATAACACAGCAGTGAAATTGCCAACGAAATGTCGTTGCCTGGCTCCCGTGTAATAATAAATAATAATGTGGAGAATAAATAGATGACATCAAATATGAACAACAATGTCCAGCGTAAACAGTAATTTGTACAAATTTCTACCATATTCTGTCTGCCGATACAAACTGTGGCTCTCTTTTTTTCCATCCAGCGCTATGTCGACGGCGGAATCTCTGACAACTTGCCTCACTATGAGCTGAAAAACACAATCACTGTGTCCCCGTTCTCTGGAGAGAGTGACATCTGCCCGCGAGATACCTCCACCAACATACACGAGCTCCGCTTCACCAACACCAGCATCCAGTTCACTCTCACCAACCTTTACAGAATTTCCCGGGCACTTTTCCCACCAGATCCAATGGTATGTCTCCTTTCCTGCTTGATATGTACACATTTCGTGGACTCATTGATTGACTCAGATGAACTGCAGTGAACTTAATGAATGATTTTTTGTCGTGACTAGGTTATGAAAGCCATGTGTAAACAAGGATATAATGACGCACTACACTTCCTAAAGAAGAATGGCAAGTTATGTTTGTTATTCAGCGTGGCTACACAGCGTGACGACTTATTATTGTTACAATGTGGGCTGAGCAAATATAAGCTAGTTGAATCGTAAAAAAAAAATCCTTTATTAATGGAGATAAAACACTAACATATTTGTTTTTTTATGCTGCAGGATTGCTCAATTTCTATGGCCCCCACATAGACCGAGCCCTGCATGCAAACAGGGAAGAGCATGATGATCATGCTAATGGTGGATTGGAGAAAAAGTCAATGACCGTTCATCCCTCAATAGAAGAGCAGATCATTGTTCACCTTCCACCCACTCTGCACAAAGGTGTATAAGCATAATATAAACTGGTATTTTAACACAATGCAACCTGCCATTTCAAATGAGCTATAAATAGCATTATCACATCACTATTGAGTGTTATAAGGCATAATAGACCTTAAATCCCAAAAAATATGAAGTTCTTTCGTCAATGTATGCTTCTTTGCCTCCCCCTGCAGCCCTGATTGAGGCCTGCACAGAGAGAAGAAGTCTGGTGCAGTCGCTAAGCAACCTGCTTCCTGTCAGGATGGCATCTGCTATGATGCTTCCCTACACTCTCCCTCTGGAGTCTGCTTTGTCCTTGACTCTCAGGTACTGTTGGATTGCTGTATTATGTGTATTTACAAGCCACTATGTTGTTTTAATATGATCAGATTTTTTTTATACATAGGCTTTTGGAGTGGCTGCCAGATGTGCAAGAAGATGTCAGCTGGATTCGAGAGCAGTTACTGAAAGTTCTTCATCATGTTCTGCGTCAGGCCTCCAAAAGCATCACCCAGCGTGTTTATGCTCGGTAAGCAACTGTGAATTCACACATACCACTTACAGTTTCTGTGTTTTCAGAAATATAAATGGATAGTCCTTTCTGTAATGTTATTCACATCAACCCAACATACCTGCTCAAGTACCAGCTTGTCAAGAAAGGAGAATATTTTTAACTTGTTGGGTGATATAATAATTGCCACATGTCTTCCTTTCAAGTGGAAGAAGTTGCAGCACTCCTTTTGTTGAGGCTTTGATGTTGTACATCAATTTTAATACATCCCAAATCAGATGTTTCATGTTTAAATGATCAATTTCATAACATTTTTTTTGTTGGAAAACATTCAAACCGAGAATAGCATTAGCAGTAGAGTACAGAGATATATCAAACCTGAACTGTTGTGGAAAAATGGTGAAGCACAGATTTGGTCCAACCATATTGTGACAAGCAGCACTTTCTGCAATCAGTAGTGTATGCTTTGACAAGAATGTGGCAGTCAGTAGATGGCAATGAATGGCACTCAAATTTAATAGATCCTTGTTTGAATGGCTGTGTCACTTCTGCTTGGCAACAGATTGCAAAAATGAATAGCTTTTATTTACTGTGTAGAGGTAATTACATTCAGTAGAACAGGGAATACATGGAACAAAATATAGGCCTGACTGGTGGAATGCTCCACGAAAACCCATGTCTGAAAAAAAGGTAAACATAATTGGTAACATACAGGTGCTACTTACAAGAGGCTTTTCTGAGTCATGTAATGTTCCCAGAACACGTCTGCACAACTGATAATGCTAATATGTACTCTAGATTTTCCTGCCATCTGGAGCTGCACCACTACCAATCCCTCCCTTCCCAGTTCCGCTCCACCAGCCTGTTTGCCACCTGGATGGGTAGCGGCAGTCTTTCAGTCCAGGACATCTTCACGCGTCTAGACCAGTACAAGAGACAGCTGCTCTCCGGTGCATTTTGCATAAACATGGATCTGGAAGGATCCTTCAAAGCTGGGCCCATGTTAACAGATGACGAATCTGCTCTGTTCCTCCCTGCAGAAAGCTTCCCATTGCACAAAGGTGGTCTTAACCTTCCACCGGCTGCCGACTCCAAAGACGCTATGCAGCACTGCGATTCAGACTTATTAAATGTAGAATCAGATGAAACAAGTTACTATCAGTTTTAAATATGTTTAAAAAGCTGAGAGTGGAAGCTTCCTTGTAGAGGCCTTTTTTTAAGACAATTGTAAATGGTAATAATTTACCATTGCATGCAATAATGTATTCAAATGCATACATTTTATGTAAGCCCTTAGTAGCTAAAAAAAGTCAAAAGATGAAGCACATCAGAAAGTTTTGAGGCAAGTGTGTACATGTGTAAATCCTGAAGAGTAATACTCAGTAAACAAGCATGTACTCTTAATTTGGTATGGCTGAAGCAGGTGAGTGTTATGTTTTTGTGGAATGTGGTTATACTTGATTGGAGTTTGGCCTTATGCATGAAAATATATAGTACTGGAACAAGTGGATGATTTTAAAGCTTGTAGTATATGTGCATTGGTTAGAGATTTGAAACACTTTAAGAGTGCAGGAAGGAAACTCTGAGCCAATCGCTCACTATTGCAAATAGTTACTCCATACATTTGAAACAAGTGCCAATGCAGTATTATGAACTTGATACACTGTCTTTTGTCTCAGGTATGCATGTACTGTGTGTGGATGTCTTTGTGGTTATTTTTATACGTGTGTGTATAAATACTAATCATGTTTTCTCAGCATCTTGAGGTACTTACAGCTTTTAAAAACAGAGCTTGCTCTGTCTGACTTTTAAGAACTTCTTTAACCAAAGAATCAGTGTGTCTATAATGCAGTGGACTGATTCACTGTTATTTACAGTGATAATTAATCTATATATCTATTGTCTTGGCCTTTTACTTTGCGTTATTAGAAACCGCAACTATGTGGCCTTAAACTCTATGTTCTAATTGTCAAATGCATTTAATGTGTAATGAAATGGATACAGGGAATAACATTTTTTGTGACCAACAAATAAACTGGTGTTTAATACAAACTGTTATGGTGGCATTGCACTTTATCCAGATAAGCTGTAAGATATCATACAAATGTTATATTTATTTTATATTTAGCGCAGCCCTACACGCTAAATATAGCGACCATCTTGCTAAATTGTCAACACCGATGTCTTCACCAGTTCGGTATTCAGCCAAATGTAATACACGTTAATAGAACCACTTGGTACTTAGGAGCGCAGACAAGTCAGAACATTTATGTATGTTGATCTGACAAATATTAAGTAACTTTGATCATATGTATAATTACTACAGCTTATACTCGGAGCAATAACTGCCCTAAGTGTACAACTGTGATGATAAAAACAGCCTCACATGACTCACTGATGCTGACATTGGGGGTGACGAGGTAGGTTGGATTACAAGGTTTAAAGTGTGCACTTAATGTGCAGTTCCAATAATACCTTTCACACTGCCATTTCCATATTACGTGTATTATCATTATAGCGGCAATTCCATAGTTCAGTCTGCTTCTCTTGTGACAGTTTTTCTCAAAATTTGAAATCTTGTCATGTTTTAATCTCGGTCACACCTAGAATGATATACTAAACTATGTAAACATAATACTTTAAGCACAAAATATGTATCTGAAAAAAGCTGTTAGAAAAGCACATTGATAAGCCATATCTGAGAAGGTTCCACAAAGTGATTCTATCACCCTAACTAACGGTTATATAATTGACACCACATATGTATCTGTTGTGCTATCTTGCATGAGCAGTTAAACCATGAGTCATTGATAAGCTGAGGGAATCATGGTGACATTCTGGTGTCAGGCTGTTGTTTGGGAATGGACCCTGTAGTATACAACTGTTGTAAATACAGCACACTCCTCTAAGTCACAATTTATTTATAGTGGCTTTATGATAGTGGCTTCTAGGAAGTGGCACCCCCTGACTGTGACCACAGAATTAGGGTCACCAGCATTAACTTTAGACAGAAATGTAGGATTTAATGGGCTGCAGTTTGTACATGGTGCAAGCCACACAAACACAATAGTACTTTTATACATTATTCATCATTTTCTTTCCCTATTTTAAAATGGTAACTTGGTAAGCTACATGTTGAACACAGGAAGTGAACAAATAACCGTATCAGTAGGGTAAGATTTACGTCATGACATTTTTTTGTGAGGCTCTGTCTTTCGCCTTGTGCGTTAACATCTGGCGACTACGAGATAGTAACAATTTTATGGGACCTAACATGGTTTCACACACACACAACTGCAGTGGACTTTATTTATCCATTCATTCAGGCCAAGTTAAGGCACTCCCAAGTTAAAAACAAAACAAAACAAAATACATCATTTTCCGAGGGACATTGAATGCAGCACCAGAGCTGCCACTCAGCCAGACATTTGTCGTGAAGTTTCCCACTTTATTTTATAGCATCTGTCCACTAGGGGGCGCAGCCCGGGTGAGGCTCACAATCCAATCGTTCATCCACACTCGTCTCCCGCACCATGAACTGAATGTGTCCGGGACAGATCAGGGAAGATGGCGGCCACTGACCAGTCCCGGTCCGAAGCTGCCAAACAACGACGGCAGGATCAGCTCCAGCGATGGCTGGGCTCGGAGACCGACCGGACAGACCCGCAGGCTCGGCATACGGCGGACGGCTCGGGGTCTCGTCGGGCGAGGGTCCGTTTCGCTCAGGGAGCCGTGTTTATGGCCGCCTGCTCCGCCGGGGACCAGGAGGAGGTGGCGGCGCTTCTCCGGCAGGGAGCTGACATCAACCACGCCAACATTGACGGCCTGACAGCTCTCCACCAGGTCGGAAGTCATTTTCTATATTATTCAACTTAAACCAATGTCACCGTTTGCGGCTCAAAAGAGTGCACAGCTGAGCTAATCTAAACATTTCCGTTAGCTTCTAGTGGCGCTTAAAGTTGGAGCACATCACTTTGTTCTCTTTGTGTTGTTGTTGTTTTTGTTTTTTTAAACAAGTCGTCATTAGCAGAACCATATGTGGCTTGTTTGGACACATTATTACACACTGTGTCGGTTAGTGTCACATTTGTTGCTAACAAGAGAGGAGACTTTTTTGACATGACAAAAAGGTCTAACAATACAACCCCCATTATCCCAATTGACACAGCGAGCTCTTCTAGAACACATCCAATTATTCTGCTTAAACACACATACTGCTTTGTTGTTCTATTCTTGAGTCGGACTGGATATATTCACAGTTATATAAGCCTTAAGCAATGCATTAGTTCCCCTCCTACTACCGTGCATCATGTCGTAAACAGATCATTTGACTAATAAAGTTTGCACTGCTTGAGTTCAGCTTTTAAAATAGCTACTTAAGTATCTGCACACGCTAAAGCAGGGCTACTCAACCGGTGGCCCGTGGACAAAGTCTGGCCAGTGAATTACATCAGACCGGGCTTCAGTTCAGTTCAAAAGGTGGGAGTGGCACGAACAGATTTTTTTAAAAACGTAAGAATAAAAATGTGACAAACATTCTGCATCTTAAAAATTGTACTATAAAAAATTATAAATTTATATATAAAAATTGTATATTTTTGGCCTGTGTTTTTGCAGCACATAGAGGATCCTTGGCTAGCATTTTTGCAGTTGGTTCTAAAAAAACAGCAGAGGAGTCATGTCATATAAAGTGGATTAGGAAAAGTGGACTAGGATAGCGGAAGAGTCCTGCCATACAGATGCTGGGGTCCCCAACTACCGGTCCGTTTGTGGGGCTGAACCGGGCCGTGGAGTTTGCATGTTCTCCTTGTGTGTGTGGGGGTTTTCTCCGGGTACTCCGGCTTCATCCCACATTCCAAAAACATTAATGTTAGGTTAATTGGCGGCTCCAAATTGTCCATGCGAGGGACGACTGTACCCTTTACAATCAGCAGGTTCCTCCTGTCATATAGTAGATTTTGGATCTTGTCACATTGAAGATCTTAGACTAGGGTTTTTGCAGCACATCCTTAAGGACAGCAGTAGTGTGTGCCTGTTCCATAGAAGATCTTGGATTAACACTTTGGTAGACTACAAAAAAATGTATAAATATACAGGGTCAGGCAAAACGATCTGACACATTTGTATGTTAAATAAAACTCAAATAAAGTAAAGGAACAAAAAAGTGTTTTTATATTGAAAAGTAAATATAATGCCATTATGTTTTAAAAAATAAATCAGTTCTGCCGGTGCAAGGTCGGCTGGTTGATTATTGTTTTGATGCAGATCCAGTAGCTCTGAAGTTGGTAACCCATAACAAGATGGTGTTTCGAGCTGGTACGGGATCATGTCTACCAAGATTGAAGTGCAAACGGAACGCTCGTCGCGTACAGATTTGTTCGTTTTGTTTTCATGGCAGCAACTGGAAAAGAAACAAAAAACAATGGCATTATAAAGAAACAAAGCAAAATGGCACTATATGAAAATTTTTTGTTTCTTTACTTTATTTGACTTTTATTTAACCGATCATTTTGCCCAACACTGTGTAAACATAGTTATTCTGTTTTAGGTTAACACTGTAACTGTGACTTTATTAATAGGGGTGGGGGTGGGTGGAGGTTTGCTCCCAGGACATTTTAATAGAATATTTTCTGGCCTACTTGCACACAGTGATGTCATGATCAGAGTTAAAAGTGGTGTTCCTGCCCCCCCCCCAATATACTTGTACGGTGCAGCTGCTGTGTCCACTTTGTGTTCCAACAATTTTCTGCAAACGTGCTCTCTTTTGGTTGAGTCACTTACATCACCCAATGTGGTCCCCTCTTTTCACCATCCCTTTTCTCCTAGTGTTGCTCATCAGTTCCCGTGGCGACCGGAATTAAATATACTTCATACTTTCCGTCCTCTCCATTAAAAAAAAAAAAAAAGCCTTATGTCTTCACCACCACAATTTCTCTCCTTTGCCACCCCTCCTCCAACCTCTCCCCCTCTTGCCAATTCCCCATGGAGGGGACTTTTGGGAGTTCAAGATGAGGAAATGGAAAACTTTTCTCAAACAGCAGGAGCTGCTGTTGTCAAAGGCGCGTTCCACAATGAGTCACTTGATGAGCGAGGGAAGGAGTCTGCTGGGAGGCTGTGTTGCCCTTCTTGTAGCATCCAGGGTGCCACAAGTACCCTCTGTTCATTCATCCAGCCTGTTACTCACTCACTCACTCGGCTGCCTTTGGAGCTACCCCATATAGTTGTATAGCAGACCTTATTGGAAGTATAAATAAAGAAGGAGACTTGTGGGGGCAACTTTGAGAATAGTTGATTTCTAATCCTAAAAGCAAAGCTTCTTAGATGGCGTAAGATGGCTTGACGGACATGATTGTGTGTGGCTCTAGACAAGCTGCGAAAGAGCAAGAGTGCAACAGCGGTTATTTTTTTTAAGTTAATACACATGTTGGACTGTTTCCTTATTCCTTTGAGTGCTGACAACACATGGAGTTCAACTAAAGTCAGCCTGTAAGCTGCTTAGCTGAGGCTGCAGGGAGTGTTGTCACACACAACACAGAACTGGTGACATTAAATATGATAAATGTTACTAAGATGTATATAAAGTTATAAAGCTAACAATTTTGAACCCAAATTGTATTAATCACTCCTCATAAATTACCCTAATTTCCGGACTATAGAGCGCACCTGATTATAAGCCTCACCGACTACATTTTTAGAGGAAAACCGATTTTGTACATACACAAGCCTCACCTGTATATAAGCCGCATGTGCCCACATTAAAACATGTAAACATATTTACAAAGAAAGACGTCTTTTATTACCTCTGAAAGCTTTTTTTCATCTTTTTACATTGCTCCAGTTCTTCCCGCTGCCGTTTCCAGCGTCTCACCATAGATTCGTTTATGCCAAGTTTACGTGCAGCAGCTTTGTTTCCTTCTTTATCGGACAGCTCGATTGCTTTTAGATTGAAAGCTGCTTGAAAGTTTGGGGAAAAAAGTAGTGGCTTATAGTCCGGAATTTACGGTAATAAAGTGTATTTTATTGGAATAACTCAGTGGAATTAAACTGTGCTGTGGGTTGTTCACTCATGCTATATGCCATCCTCTTCCGGCACAGCCATATGCTGATAGATTCATGTTAGTCTGTGCAAGCCACTAATGAGTGACAGCCATTAAAGAAAAACTGCTCTTTTCTGACCTATAAAAGTATTTCGAATGTTGTATTCTCATGCTAAACGATGCCAAAGTTTCAAATAATGAGGTATACGCATTTGGAAGTGAGCCCTGAAGAAGTTAGGGATGGCCCAAAACACTCAGGTTTTAAAAGGCGTTGTAAAACTGCCCCATTTGTGATGTCACAGAGGGGCGGAGTTCCTTATATGGTTCATAGTCAGGAAGCATATGACCAATCACAGCGGAGTGGGGAGTTACTGTTTTTTTAGAGGTGTCAAATTTGTGAAGTGAAACCTCTTCCTGCCTGGTTGGAGGCGAAAGACGGGGGAAACAGATAATCATGCATATGGCAATATATTGATTCATTTATTATGTGATTAATTCATTAATTTATCATCCCAGGTCTAGTGCCTGTGTTTTAATCATGCAAGATGTTGTGACACCGCTACTGTTTTCTCATTGTTGCTGAGTATAACGTCTAATGAAAAATTAGGTACGCCTCTAAAATATAATGCATTCCAGTTCTACACCACACCAGCATTTTCTTATGCAGTTGGTATACTGGACTTTGCTGTTGTGGCTGGCGTGAGTATAGTGTTATGTGAAACGGTTACGTTGTGTAAACAGCATTTCTAAAGATGGGGCAATGTACGTGGTGTCCCACAAAACATTGACACCATTTCAACTATGAACGTCTGAGTAACTGCATGCCCTAAACAAACATAATTAAATAGGATTCATGTTGAAAAATAAAATGTTCATTTATCAAGCTTTCAACAACATATTCAAATGACTACAGCTTTTATAACCAATTTCACAAAGCTATGCAAATGTTCAAGAAAGGCAAAAATGCCTTCTTATTGCTAATGAATGGAATTCTTCGCCACAAAAAAAGTAAAACATTAAACTTAATTTATCACCCTGGCCGGCTGCACAAGTGGTTAGCACGCAGGCCTCACAGCTAGGAGACCCGAGTTCAATTCCACCCTCGGCCATCTCTGTGTGGAGTTTGCATGTTCTCCCCGTGCATGCGTGGGTTTTCTCCGGGTACTCCGGTTTCCTCCCACATTCCAAAAACATGCTAGGTTAATTGGCGACTCCAAATTGTCCATAGGTATGAATGTGAGTGTGAATGGTTGTTTGTCCATATGTGCCCTGTGATTGGCTGGCGACCAGTCCAGGGTGTACCCCACCTCTTGCCCGAAGACAGCTGGGATAGGCTCCAGAACCCCCTGCTACGCTCATGAGGATAAGCATGAATGATTTGTTTGACCAAGTTTTTATTAGCTTTGAACATGTACAAGTACAGACGGATAAATGTATACATAAATTAATCTCTAGTAGTCTGCCGCTCCATCCCGAAAAAATATACGTTTTATACAGTTTTTTTTTGCAGCCTGCTTAAGGAAGTAGACACAACAAGTTGACGCAGAACTGTTTTTGCTCCTGTTTTTAAAATATCTGTAAATGTTGCCCTTAAACAACAAACCTAAACAATGTAGGCCTCTTGACTAAACAACACCCATAGGATTCTTCATAACAAATGCATTGTGTGGTTGCGGTGTCCTCCGGCAGGCCTGCATTGACGAGAATGCTGAGATGGTGCAGTTTCTGGTAGAGAGCGGGAGCAACGTCAACATGGGCGACAATGAGGGCTGGAACCCCCTGCATGCGGCGGCATCCTGCGGCTTCATCCAGATTGCAAAGTGAGTTTTGGGTCACCGCCCCACACACACACACACACACACACACACATATTTCTTCTCTAATTGTTGGACTTGTAATTCCTTGCATGAATTGCCTCCCAGCAATTAGTTCATATGTATGTTACGCATTGCTGAAGGTTTGCATGTTTTTTTGGGTTATTTTTTAAGGTACTTGATAGAACATGGTGCTCACGTTGGAGCAGTGAACAGCGAAGGGGACCTTCCTCTGGATGTGGCCACAGAGGACGCTATGGAGAGACTGCTCAAGGGCGAAATTAAAAAGCAAGGTGATTAATATGTGACATGAGTCCATTAATTTATAATGATGTGACAGTAAAAGTATACATTCACAAAAAGTCAGGAGAATAATGCATTACATTCTTTGTCCACACACCAGTGCTGAATGTTTGTTTACACAGACTTGTGAAATGTGACAATGTGATGTTTTCTCTCAGTTGGGTAGACCTTTTAGGTTGAAAAGTAGTGCTTTCTACCATTTTAAAATTAAGTATTGTCTCAGGCCAGTCTGGCAGGATAGCGTCCACAAGCAACCTTACCATTTCAGTAAGACTACGGCTTGGTTGTTACAGAATTTAATAGGAGCTTAATGGTCAAGGATGTGGACCAGAAATAAGTAATTCATTAATTTATGGGAGTGCGTATGTAAGAAAAAGAATGTACATCATTAATAATATTCTTGGGTGCCTACTACTATATGTCACTGTTGACTGCTCTCAGCAACACTCAATAAATACAAAATTCCACCAACCCACATAAGGTTTCTATCATAGTTGCATCAACACATTTAACAGTGTTTGTACCTGTTTTTGGTTAATAACGTCATTTATTTTTCAAGAGCAGTATTTGTCTTGTCATATTCATTTACATATGTGCTCATGTTCACATTGCAGGAATCAATGTGGACCAGGCCCGAAAGGAGGAGGAGAGGATCATGCTCCAGGACGCCATGGCAGTGCTTGAAGCTGGTGGCACTCTGACGCCTCACCCGAACACCAAGGCAACAGCTCTGCACGTGGCGGCCGCCAAAGGATACATTGAAGTTCTAAAGTGAGAATCAGATTGCGCAGGTCAAACCAATCCATTTAATTCTGAACTCCTTGACTGTATATTTTATCTTTAGGGTGCTATTACAATGCGGGATGGATGTGGACAGTCGGGACGTGGATGGTTGGACGCCTCTGCATGCCGGGGCTCACTGGGGGCAGGAAGAGGTGTGCACGCTACTAATGGACCACATGTGTGACATGACTGCCATCAACAATGTGGTGAGCTGGAGGCTGACAGTGTTTCCTTGGCATATTGTTTGTGACCGTATGAAGCCCTTGCATACTGTGAATGTCCTTGTAGGGCCAAACACCTTTAGATGTTGCAGACGAGAACCTCGTGGACATGCTGGAGGAGCTGCAGAAGAAGCAGAATGCTGTGAGTGTGCCCCCTTGCACCGGTTACACAACTCTTGTTCAGTCTGATTGCCTGACATGACTGATAGTACGGGAGCCTTGAATGTTCTGTGTTTATGTGTGTTTGTATTCCTCTTCAGTTACGTACCGAGAAAGAAAAACAGACTCCTGTCATCGAAACCAGCCTGCAAATCTCTACGGTACCAGTTCGCACACGAAGGTCAGTGCCAATTGTCTATTGGCTTGTCGGTGACTTGCATTTGTGTGGGCATAAACCTGAAGCAGGAGTGGCCCAACTTTTCCCACTGAGGATCACATACTAAAAATGAGAGGATGCAAGGGCCACTTTGATATTTGTAAACCAACACATGTAGATATGCTAAGAAGTTAGAGAGATTTAACCCTTTATAGGGCAAGTAACCATATATGGTAACTTGTGCATGGTTTAAAAAACAGGGTTTCCCCATGTCTCAGCAAGGCAACATAGTCATGTGACTTTCTCATGCCAATCAGCCAAGATCAGACAATGTCACACAAAGTGACATCATGGGCTGTGATCAATCAGGAGTGAGCCAGAGAGTATCAAACTTCCTTCTTCATTCGGAAGTCGGAAATTGCAATTTTCTGACGCTTGGGGCCCAACACTCTCGGCCCAAACATAAAAACTAGCTAAGTTGATCACAGTCACTCTAACTACAGTACCTCTATTGATGTCACCTTGTGCAGTTTGACCTGTCCCTTTACCATACCCTAAAAGGGCAAGGAACCGTATATGGTAACTTTTTTGATCTTGATTTGCACCCAAAACCTGAAACTTTTTTAAAAAGTAAAAAGAAAAAAACATTCAAGGATTCAATTTTTTCATTTCTAAGTATTTCAGTGAGTGCCCTATAAAGGGTTAAAAGAAAAAAACAGCACCCCAGCTTTGCTTTCTTTTTGCCCATTTTTCTTAATTTCCAAGCTGGAGCCTATTCCAGCTGTTTTCAGACTGGTCGCCATATAGACTTTTGGAATGTGGGAGAAAACCACACACGTTTTGTAGTTAAATATTTTTAGAACGTGACAAATGGCCCTCGGGGACGTGCCTTAGACAGCTCTGGCCTTCCGTGAACCCAAGTAACCGTTCTCTTTGTGTTAGTGTACTCACAGAACAATATTAGGTGGACCCGCACAATAAATAAAAATCCAGTGTAATAGCTCATAGCTCTCCCAATGCGGAGATAATAACACTTAATTAATTTATTTGAACACTATGGTTTTTAATTTGGTTGTAATTTGCATTGACAGTTGTAGCTAATATTTTGCCTTGCCCAAAAAGTAACCATTATTTGATGCATTATGTCAGTTCTTCTTCTTCGTTGGAAATAACATTAATAAAAAAAAATAACTCTTTGTCAATCAAGAACTGGGCATTGTGATCTAATTTGACTGTACCTAATGAAATGTTCGTTAGTGTAAAGTGATAAATATGATTCATTTCAGTGAGAAAATTGTATCATTATCATAAGTTATTATGCAATTCTAAACTGTTTCACCTACTGACCTTTGAAAAGCATTGAAGAAAAATATGCTGACAGTAGGTTTGACAGTGCTCTCCCATGATGGTGTTGTTTGGTTGAGTCAGGTCGGATCTTGTGAACAGGTTGAACTCGCTTTGTTGTCATGGCCTTTTGATGTGTGTAGCAGCAAGTTACTGAAAAGAAAATACACAAAGGCATCACCCCACGCATTGGGCAGTTTATCAGGAACATTTGAACACGTGAATTCACGTGAATTGTATCAAAATGTCTTTTTTTAGTATGGAAGTACATTCCAAATACAATCACATTGTGTGACATCTCATGATTAGCAAAGTGAATAAATGCAATATTTGAGTGCAAAAGTTGCTTACTTACAGTTCAGGCGACCTAAATTTGTGTGAAAAGTGAATAACAAGATAACAATTTAGCCCATATTGAGGTTAGGGGCCTGTATTTGCCGATACTGATACAATGCAGATTCCAAAGCTCTGTTTGTTGTAATATGCAACCGCAGCAAAAGAATATCAGTGAATGTAGCACACAAGCGCTCAGCCTGACAGTTGGACAGAACTCTTACAGAACTCTTGACATCCTACATAACTTCTGGATTGCTACATTACATGTTATAATTATTGTATAGGTTTGTAGATCAAGAAAAACCTTCCCTCCACTCTTAATTGTTCCCCTTGGTCCCTTGGTGGACATGTAGAACTGCGAATTGTACTATACGATGTACTGTATGAATGTCAAATGTCGATGAACATAATTGTAATTGTTGATTTTATATGAGGCCATAATAAATTCCTCTTGGGCATTCCTCATAGGTAATTGAATGTAAAAGACATTCTACAATCACGCTCATATTCTCTACACGTGTGAAAAAAGTGTCTTTGTAATAGCATTGTTTTTGACAATAGCTCTTGGATTGGATTTTAGTGTACTTTATGTTTGACATCCCAGTTCCACACTCCCACTAATGTGTTGATTGGCAAGAGATCCTCATTATTGGCTACACATGGCACTGATCAGCTCACTCCATGTCACCTGTGTCTCCACCCTACCTGGCCCTGCCCCTTAGGACCTCCATCTCGCGTATGAGCAGTAGGGACAAAATCTGCCTCCATGAGCGGGAGAAGCACCCTCCTCCCGCCCTGCAGAGCAGCCCGGCCGAGGACGAGGAGGACGAAGGCCAGACTGCACGGAGTCAGTCTCAAAGTCAGCCCAAAGCCTCGAGCAGCTCTAGCTCGGAGGAGGAGAGCGAATCGGAGAGTGATGCTGAATCTGGTGAGAGAGTCTGTCTGCCTGCCTCTGAGGGGAGACGTGTTTATGACTTGATGATATCTTGATATTTAAATATTTATAATCCCTGACTTTTGCATGGCTGCAGAGAAAGCAAAGAACCGAGAGATGATCAACAACTTGAACAACAAACGCAACACCAGCAGCCTTCTCCCTACCTCCATGCCAGCAAGCACTCCTGCAAGCCAAGTTAAAAAGGTAATATCAGGCTGTCTTTGCCGCATCACAAAACAACAATTATTCTATATTGTTCTGGTCAACAGGAACCAAGCAAACCCCCAGTGACAGAGGCACCAGGCTCCTGGAGGACATCACTGAGGAAGGCAGGCAGCTCTGTCACTCTGGGCTCAGCAGGACTGGCTGACTCCAGCCCAGACCAGAACAAGCCCGCACAGTCAGGCCTGGGGATGACCCGCTCTGCCTCTAGTCCTCGTCTCAGCTCTGAAGCCGACCCCAAGGTACTTAACACTTGCATAATTACCGTAATTTCTGGTGTATAAGCTGCTACTTTTTTCTCCCACTTTGAACACTGTGACTTATACTTCAACTTCAAAGTGTGTGACAAAGGAATTATGAGGCTGTTCAATTCCGCCACTGAATATGAGGAAGATGATCACAGTTGTAGGAGACAGGTTTTAAGTCGGTGCATGGGTGTATAGGGCGTGGTCACGTGGGCACAGGTGGGTGTGTGCGCTTATGCACACGGAAGCCATAAATGGCACGAACTTGCTTGTACAGGAGGAAGGAGAGAGAGAGAGAGAGAGAGAGAGAGAGAGAGAGAGAGGAAAGGCTGGAAGCCATATTTTTTGTTGACGTTTTTGGCACACGTTGTAGTACACAGTCTACCTCTGTTTGTTCACGTTCCTTATACTGCTGCACGCCATCTTCCATTTCACTGGGAAGTGTCTGCTATCCCAGTATGGTCTGATCATTATCGAAACTCATCACAATAAATCTGCACCACACCAAGTCCTGTATAGTGTCTCTGGTTAAGGGTGTCATCCCGATGGAGCACCCATGCCGAGCCTAGGAAGGAAGCTACAACAAGTAGGCTACTGCTTAACCAATCATATTACGTATATTGTTTGGGGGTGTATTTAATTCATTTTAAATTATATAAATCCATATCATTCTGTGTACTACATATCCCATGTTGCAATGTGGACACCTGCACCTTTATAGACTGGTGTGGCCCGCATTTGTGCAAATCTTTATCTTTAGCTTATATATATTCCGGAATGTACGGTAAATGAAATGACAATGCTCTAACCCTTCATTGACAGGAACCAAGACTCGCTCGGGTGCCTCCTATTCCCACTAGGAGACTCTTCAGTATTCCAGACAGCAACCCTGACAACTCAAACAGGTGGGCTTCTGCTCTCGTACTTCCTGCACCACTGACTAACCTGCTTTTCTCACCGCACTCCTTATCACGTTGTCTGTCAGCTGGCTTAGTCGTAGCTCGTCTTACACGCGCCGCCTTCACAGCCAATCAGGGAATGACTTCACTAGCTCCAATCCGTCTTTGCCTCACAGGTCAGTCACGGCACAGCCATGCCCAGCCTGCATTGTTGTTTGTGCTTGTTTTTTAGCTGTGCATTTGTACCTCCTGTTTAACAAGGTGTTACAGTACATCTCGCTTTGTATCGTCAGCTCTTCTTACGGAAAGAGGCCGGATGCCACCAACATCAACTCGAGTAGCACAGGAACAAGCTCATCTGGACTCAGTCGCCTAAACACCGCCTTGGCAGAGAGGTGTGTAATTATTTTGACTGCATGAACACATTTTTAATTAGTCATGTCTCTGTGAAAATTATGACATTGCAGTCCAAAAGTCTTACTGTGGGTGTTTTGCGGAGTCATAACGTCTATTCACTAAAGACCGCACATGAGCGAGGAAAAATGTTGGCCTAGTAGTAGTGCTAGTGGTGGGCTGATCGATCCAAACATATCAATATTGGCACTTACCTTGGAGTTGTTCATGTTATCATGTTGCCATGCATCCCAGTTCTTGAATCAGGATCTGTTACGGAATGTCACAGTACATATTAGAATTCACGTTGCTCGACACTGCCAGCAACACTCCTGCAACCCCAGACCATAACACCACCACCATACTATACTATGGTACTATACCATACTATACCATACTATAGACAAAATGATCTCTCACTGGTGTTGCCATAGTTGTTGCTCTACAGTCTGTACACTACTTAATTTCTATAGTACTGTCTCTTGATGAAGCTGCACGGCGGTCGTGTGGTTAGTGTGCAGACCTCACAGGAAACCAGGGTTCGATTCCACCCTCGGCCATCTCTGTGTGGAGTTTGCATGTTCTCTCCGTACTCGAGTTTCCTCCCACATTCCAAAAACATGCTAGGTTAATTGGCCACTCCAAATTGTCCATAGGTATGAATGTGAGTGTGAATGGTTATTTGTCTATATGTGCCCTGTGATTGGCTGGCGACCAGTCCAGGGTGTACCCCGCCTCTCGCCCGAAGACAGCTGGGATAGGCTCCAGCACCCCCCGCGACCCTCGTGAGGAAAAGCGGTAGAAAATGAATGAATGTCCCTTGATGGAAATGCTTGCTGAAATGTGACTGCTGAGACACTGTAGTTGAACTATGTTGCTCCTTAATGTGATGACCTTATATCTTTCTCCTGAAGACTTCCTCAGGAACAAACAGATCCGTCCCCATCTGTTACCAGCACAACTCCTCCTGAATCGGAGGCCAAGCAGAGACGCAAGTGAGTCACCACAACGGTCTGTCAAAACGATGGCTGCTTCGTGTTGCATTATATATTAAGCTGTGATTTGGTACATTTAGGTCCTACTTGACACCTGTTCGAGATGAAGAGGCAGAGGCACAGAGGAAAGCTCGCTCGCGGCATGCCCGGCAGTCTCGACGCTCCACTCAGGTACATTACAGCCCAGACGGTCAACTCTAGAAGTGACAAAAGATCCAGTTATGGAGTCTGTTGAATATCTCGCTTTAATTTGAAGGGGGTGACGCTGACAGATCTGCAGGAAGCTGAGAAGACCATGAAGCTTGACAACAAAGGGAGAGAAAAGAAGGAAGAAGACGAGAAGGAGAAAGAATCGAAGTCTAAAAAGGGAGAGGAAGGGGTGAGGTCTTCGGTTCCAGATGTAGGCTTCTGCTTTTTCATATAACGTGACAAGATCTCACTTTGCTGCCGGAACTTTGTCTGAAGGAAGTGAGCTGGAGGTCTCGAATAGCCAGCCTGCAGAAGTCTGACCTGCTGGGTCTCACACAGCCCGCTGGCACCCCGCGGCCTCAGACCACCGATAGGAGAGGTAGACGTCATCAGTTGTCTTGTTGTTGAAGTACTCTTTGAAACTATAGCATTTGGCTTCCTTCCAGTAACTGAGGTCAGCGTCGGGGAGAACGAGACTGAACGATGGGCCCAAGAGCGAAGGGAGAGGAGACAAGCCCGAGCCAGAAGGAAGGCTCAGAGGAGCGGGGAGGTATGCTAACCTTAGACTTCGAAAAGCTACAGCAGCTTTAAAGGGTTTGATTGAAAAACACCGCATGTCATCTTCAGCCTGATGACAACGATCCCAGCGGAGAGGAAGAGTTCTCGAGCAGCCGGCTGGATCCACAGGTGCATGGGCTTTATTTGTGCTCTCAACGGACCTGTAACCAAAGCTACTGCTCATAACTTGTCCGCTTGTCTCCTCTGTTTACAGTCAGACCAGCACTCGGGTTCCAGGTATGACTCATACTTCTGACATGTTTCCTGTTCCTGTCAGCGCTACAATAGATGTGTCTCTGACTTCCACTCTCCTCATCCACTTAGGCCCAGTGCACCCTGTAATGAGGGAGGGGAAAGCAAGGATTTCAAAAAGGTAGTAGGCTGCACTGATGTTTTTTTCCCTACTTGATCTTCTTGTTTTGATATGTACCTTTTTATGCTCATGTTCTAGCTCTTTGAGGAGGTGACAAGAGAAAACAGCCAGCTTCAGTCTCAGCTGCAGGACACACAGAGGATTGTCAGTAAGACCAGGCTGGACCTAGAAAAGGCCACCCAGGTGACGACACACATATATGGGAAATTCACTAAAGGCGCAAATACGTCACCCGTCATCAATTTTCTTCCACCATGGTTCATTATAGGAAAATAAATGACGCAGCTCTGATGCAAGATCTCATGTCACAAGATTTTGCGAGATTAAAATGTGACAAGAGCTTAAACAAAATCTCTCGCTAACATAATCACACGGTAAAAGAAAATTTACTCTATCATTTTGCCGGGCTCCATATATTGCCATGCACATACGTGTCTGTTTTCCTCATATCTCGTACCAAACAGGCAGGAAGAGAGTTCACTCTGTGCATTGGTAGTTAGCACAACGGTGTTCCATAGAACAGCGTCGAACAGAGACCTATTGTCAGTCACATAGTCGCTATTTTTTCCAGCTTCGGGAGGCGCAATGTAAGGTAACGGTAAAGTTAGGAGGGGGAGTGGGGAGGCAGGGGTGCCAAAGGCCACAGCGTATTTCTTACAAGCAAAATTGGTTTATCAGTTGTCTCTCTTCCTTTTTGCCATGAACTGTTTATATTCAGTAACATGATTGTGTTGAAAAATGCTGTGTAACATTTTTCAACATGTGTAACACTTTTCCTGCAGTGTTTGCACTTCACTACTTTTTGGTTGAGGTCATCCCCTTCAGAGCCAAATGTGTTCAAACAACTGACACAGAATTCCTTTTGGGAACAAGCCGCTTGCTTTGTACTATCGACTCCATAGACTTTACGAATGTGCCTCGGTTTGATTGTTTCTGCGTAGTGTAGCAGTCTGTGGATGGGATTGTGTAAGGCGTTTACTACTTTTGTAGTACTATACTCTGGCAGACCTGATACTTTGCGTCCCCTGGCGGCTCGTCATGTAACTACAACTAAAAAAAAAAAAGCTACAGGGCAGTTTTACGTTGATCCGGTGTACGGTGTTTATATTACGTTATAGTCTTAGCGATTTATTTAATCGCAGAAAATGTTGACAATAATAGTGTTTAGCGTCAATTAATGGGACAAACATTTCAAAATGTGTCATTGAATTGAATTTGAAGTAACCTTTTTAAATTGGGACTGTTTTCACACGAGCCTATTTCAACCTATAAGTTGAATGTTTGGCCAACCAGTGGCCCATGGGCTGGACTTTGGATACCCCTCACTTATACTGTGACATTGTTGTGTTCCACAGAGACAGGAGCGCTTCACTGACTGTTCAGCCATGCTGGACCTCGAGCGAAAGGTATAGAAACCTCCCATTTAGTTCTCACCTGTTTTGGGTTTGGGCTTCTCGCAGCCTCACTACCGCCACATCCCTCCTCACTGTTTACTTGCTTCAACCTCCATAAAGGGATAGTTTTTGATTTTTTTTTCTCCAACAGTGTAGTGCATAAACTGTGACTTTCAACCCCTCTGTCCAAACAGTAGACAGATTTCTGGTCGTTTTTTTGTGTTGAGGAAAGTAGTTCCGGCTAGTTGGTGGGGTTATTTTAGTGAAGCGTTTTGCTTTTCAAAACAATATGCGTTCAAAAGAGTAATACATTTGCATCAAAAAACAAACAGTTTTCCACAAAGCATTCAGACCTCACAATAGATCAACATCTTCATTCTGGGATCGATTGAGAGGTCTGCATTTTTTATGGAAAACTGTTTTGAGAAGCAAAACGCTTTACAAAAGTGACCCAACCAACTAGCCGGAACTACTTTCCTTAACATTGAAAACCGACTAACTCTGCTCAAGAGACCAAGTGGTGGAAAAGTTTCTGTTTATACACTACACCGCTGATGGGGGGGGTGTCATATGACTTCATGTCGCCAAAATCTGAACTATCCCTTTTAAACTACGTCACTTCACTTCCCCCCGCTCTCCACTTCACATCATCACCACCCCCACCTTCCTGTTCCTCTAATGCTAGGACCGAAGGATGCTGGAACGGCGTATGGCGGAGCTGGAGGAGGAGCTGAAGGTGAGAACTGATGGTCCCTTTGTGGCACACTTTGCATGCTGCTGCTTGATTAGCTTTGCTTTAGCGTGTGAAGTTCAGCAGCACAGTGTTGGGCATGATTTTGACATGCTTTGATAATACAGAGCGTTTTTTTTTTTTTTGGTATGGTACTTTGAAAGCGCCTAAACATGCACATGTATTGATTGTGCAGACAGATATTTTCCATCATGACAACCACACACACACACACACACACATGATCCAAATACAAGAGCTGTTGCAGAGGCTGCAAAATGTATTCCAAGTCCTTAACGGATGTTAAATACATTAGTGAACACGTTGTTGGTATCTTTGATAACTATTAAATTAACGTAGTTCATAGACTCTGTCTTACTTATTTCACACTGGCCCATGGCCACAACTCATGTCCAAGTTTTCCATCTCTGTAAACGTGATTTCCAGCAGCATTCCAGTGTGCGTTTTCCTGGTCAAAGGTTGAAATGTTCCAGTTTTCTGGAATGCATCACTAATCCAATCATCCAACAAAACCCAAGACTTAAATTAAATACCCAAAGGAACATAAACTTTATTAAAATACAGTGGAACCTTGGTTAGTATTAATTCCTCACAGAAGGTCAAACTATGAAACGGAACTGAACAATATTTTTTCCTTTAGAAATGTGTAAAAAAAAAAAAATTAAAGCATAATAGGTCCTCCATAAAGGGAGCCTTTTGTATTGAGTTGTGGACTCCTATAGAGCAGCTGCACACAATAACCCACACAGAAAGCTTTTCCTGCCCCTATTCCAGCTTTATTTCCTTGGATTTGTACTTCCTGCCAAAATGGTCTGTTTTAATTTATTCCACCCGTGGCCCGCCTCCGGTCATGCCCACTCCCCTGTGATTGGTCACACGCCCCAAAGTGCTTCCTGACTACGAATAAACCGTGACAACCTCACCTGCACGAGGAAGAGCACTCACTGTGGGACACACTTTTAGTGGCGCTGTTGGTGCGGTGGAGCTCAGAAACCGGACGTGAGTGCGCCACGTGGATGCACAGTGTGTCTGAAATTAATGTACCTTTCCTGGCGAGAGCGCGATATTTCATGTTCATGTTCACACACACAGTCCCGTGTGAAATGGCATTGACAGATCTAAATAGTTTTCTCTTGCTGGGAATCACCAAATACAATAACTTCTGGCTGAGCTTGTTTGGTAAACTGAGTAGCAGAGCTTGGAGAAGGGCAGAGAGCTTATATATAAGGAAGTCCGCCCCTTTGTGATGTCACAAAGGGGCAGTTTTATCACGCTTTTTGAAACCTAGCGTTTTGAGCCACCCCAAACTTCTTTCAGGGCTCACTTCCAAATAGGCAAACCTCATTATCTGAAACTTTGGCATCATTTAACACAAGAATATGACATTCTAACTACCTTTTTTATAGGTCAGAAAAGTGGAAAAAGCATAATAAGTCCCCATTAAAGACGTAGTTACGACTTGCAAAACATTGACTTTCTCCCATCTCTGATGGAAAAACTGACGAGATACTGAAGCTTTGGTTAAAGAAATGAACTATTTTCAATATTTTAATAAATGTAATGTTTCACCGCCAGGTTCTGGTTGACCTGAGAGCAGACAACCAGCGTCTTAAAGATGAGAATGGAGCACTGATCCGTGTCATCAGCAAACTCTCCAAATAGATCCAGAGGGACCCGAGACACAAAAAGCAGGGACGCCCTCCTCCTCTTCATCCATTCTTCCACACACACATTCCTCCAAATGCCAAAGAGCAAGAGGAGGAGGGGGGGCAGCTGAACCTCCTGCTTCCATGAGCACTACAGCCTGACTTGGATTGTGACGCCGCTCAAAAAGCTGGAGTGGCTTTTGTGTTGCCTTGTTTGTCATAGGAAGTATTTTTGGTGACGGCCCGGTCCCACACAAGTCAAAGTGCCCACATGTACCACAACTGTGCATCAGGGGGAGGGGAATGCACACTCTTTTTAAAGTCCTTAATCTGCCACTCGGTATTTATTTTTGTGAACACATTTGCATCACATATTCACAAGTTTGTCACAATGGCCGGCCATCCTGAACTTGTCATCAAGCAGGAACGGGGGTTTTTTTTGGTTTTGTTTTCCACATGCAAGTGTTTGAACCCACCTACCTCTCCACCTATGCACCCCTTTTTTTACTCCTACATATGTTTTATTTTCGTGACCACACATACACTCCATGACGTTAAAAATAAAATGGGTGCAGGTCAAGGCACTTTATTCTCTGCAAAGCAATTAAAAGTATGCAAAAAGAGCCTGATCAGAACTTTCTTCCTGCTGCTCGTCTGAAAGCAAGTAGTGGGAGAAGCTAAAGGTCAAGGTCATGCACAATTTTTAAAAGATGCTGTCCAGTTGAAGTCTATTAAGCTATGAATTTTTTATCATTGATAAAAAAAAATAGAAATGTCATAGTTTTTCAATGTAAATTCCTCTCTTGCAAGAGAGCATGGCTATGTATATTGTGTACAAATATTTGTCTAATACCCTTTTTTGAAGTTAATGTAGCCTGCCTTCACTTCTTCTTTTTCTAATATATTAAATGGATGTCTGCACCCTAAATTACAAGTTTGTAGTGCCTTGTTTGGATTGGGTGTATTGTTAGGACTCTTCTGAAGTCTGGAATTCAATCTCAGTAATTTGTGGTTGTTTACTGCGGCCTCAACTACGCTACTTTTGTTTCCGTGCTTCTTCATTCTTGTTTTACTCTTTTGAGTCGACTTCCATCATTTGGGAAGAAAAAACGCACACAGGCATGCTTTTAAAATGTGCGGTCTTTAGTGCTTGATATGTGCCGGATGACTACACAAGGTGTCTTACGCTTAAGTGCATGAAGATCCATCTGTTTGTCTCGTCTGCGTTGAGCCCCATGAGCCGCTCTCCTGCAGGGGAGACAACAAGCTGAGCGCCTAATAAGGAAGGCCAGGCCGGCCAAGGCGCTTTCTCTGTAAATATCCCTAAGGTCTGAGAAAGGGAGGAAGAGGGAAGTGGATGGCTCGCAGCCTTATATGGACAAAGCATTGCTTTTCCCAGGGTTTGCGGCTCTGACCTCCTTTGGCTTGATGCCAATATGCTACACAAACTGCTTCCCGGCGCCACCAAGAGGTGCAACTCCTGTAAGCCTCCAGCTTACCTTTGCAGAATCTTACACCACAAGTACATTGACAAAAGGTTGAAAACTCCCGTTTCATTACAGTCACTTGAAAGCATCATACATACATACTATGATCATCAGTTGGGGATTTGAAGGAAAAAGACTACCTTCCAGCAGCCCGCAGGTAAGTAAAGATTGAGACCCCTGCTCGAAAACAAAGTGATTCCAGAAGACTTCAGGGGGAAGCGCAGCAGCTTGAGAAAAGTAAAGAAAAACATCCTGAAGACAGAAAATAGGTCCCATAAAATCTGATTTGGGTAGTAGATGAGGCCTGAGCTGGACTGCTAAACTTTTCTTTTGCTACTCTGTGATGCCATCACAGAAGGGTACCAGTGATGATAACCATAGAACACAAAAATAACTTTAACAGGGTCCTGCTTCTCCATCCAAAACAGCAGTGTGTTTGCAGTGTGCCTTCAAATGGTACTCACCATTTTGCTTTAATTTAGTTTTATTGTACAATTGCAACCTTCACTTTACATGTTTGGAACAGTCCAAATGTTACTTGGACAACTTGGAAGTCACAGAAATTATTGTTTTCTTAGTTTGGAGGTTCCCGTTTTTATCAAATATTCAAATTAATATTAAAGTGTTGGTGACGCCATGCACTGTACAGGTACACATGATACTAAAAATTTTTTATATAACATTTATTTTTACTTTTTTTGCACTGTTCAGACTTTGATGATAATTAAAAATAATTCAATTATGAGAAAGAAATAGCCATATGTTCTATTAAAATTGTGTCCGCTAAATCCCACTATTTCCAACAATCACATCCAAAACTAAATAAAGAAAGTTGTCTGCAACTTTTCCAAATGTCCCTTTGCCTTCATAAGTCTGCAGTACAGAGGATTCAGTACATTTGTTTGTTCAATAGTGGAATATACAGTCCTTGGTTGGAATGAAGGCGGAAGGTCATTTCAACAACATGATTTAGCTTGGAGAACGGCGTAGTACCCTTCTGGAAATTCTAGAGTGCCAGTATCGTATAAACATTCTGACTGTAACCTGTGCAGTATTCTCCCTCTTTGATTAATAGTAAATATGTCATCATATGATCAAGCTCAATATAGAGTGCTGAAATGGTCTTCGAAAAAGGTCAACATACTTTCTGACTATTTGTGTTGATCCTGTCCTTGCTGTGTTTTGACCTTTACATTAGTGTTCAAAGCCTATTTCTACTTTTGTGTACTTTTCTGTTATCAATACTATACAATACTCTGAAATGTTCAAGTGGTGAGTGCAATAAAATATGTGAACATAGTAGTTCTGTTTGGAATTAACCCTAAAACAGCACAACACTCCCTCATCTACTGTACAACTCTGAAAATTCTCCAATATTTTTTGGAAAAATAATGCCTCTAACCACGGGTGGGTAAACTTGTTGACTCACGGGTCACACTGGGTTAAAAAAATGTGATGAAGAACGACATACTTGCTCACGGTGCAACACATAAATCAGCCACCAAATGCCCGCAAGGCATGCTGGGTAGAACTATGAACAATCAAACATTGGATATCAAGAGTACTCCTGTTTGGGAGTGTATCACAAGGTACCCGGCATGCCTTGCGGCGGGAATATATGAGTGTTTTTTTTTAAATTATTATTATTAATTTTTATTATGGGGTAGTTAGCACGCGAGCCTCACAGCTAAAAGACCTGAGTTCAATTCCACCCTCGGCCATCTCTGTGTGGAGTTTGCATGTTCTCCCCATGCATGCGTGTGTTTTCTCCGGTTTCCTCCCACATTCCAAAAACATGCTAGGTTAATTGGTGACTCCAAATTGTCCATAGGTATGAATGTGAGTGTGAATGGTTGTTTGTCTATATGTGCCCTGTGATTGGCTGGCCACCAGTCCAGGGTGTACCCCACCTTTCGCCCGAAGACAGCTGAGATACGCTCCAGCACCCCAGGATAATGAATGAATGAATGAATGAATAAACTTACCACTTCCACACAGAAAGAGAGAATAACTTTTTTCCACTCAATGATGTCAGACACCATGCAGTGAATCAATGAATGAATGAATGAATGATTTTTTATTATTTAAAATATATAAAGATAGGCGTATAACATCAGGCTTTTGGCCTTCAAGTTGCTATGGAAAGCCTGGCCTCCGATATCTGTCAAAATAAAAAAAATTGCTAGCATGATGAATAAGGTTTTATGATGGAACTCTATTTCCATTATTTTTATCTGATGTTTTAGTAGAGTCTTAAAGAGCTTGGTAACACCAGTGCATGCTTTACTTTGCCAAACTCACAACTAGTCAACTAACCTTTCTGAGTAAATGACACTTTACTTTACCGGCTCCATCTTCTACGGAAAGTCCGTGCCACGTTTATTCGCCGACCTGAAACCAGTTCCAAATGTGAGCTGCATGGACTACGGTCCACTTTGGACTAGTTTCGATTCGTGGGATTTATTTGGTATCCTTTTAAATGATTTTTTAAAAATAGATATAAACCACTTTCAAGGGTTTTTGGAACTTCTACGACTGTCACTGACCATCATCATTGTGGCATATGCGCAATCTTCTTCCTTCTTTTTCTTCCAGGTCACGTGAGAAATATTCCCTCCCTAACAGACCCGGGCAAAGTAAGGATGAAATCAGTATTTTTATCTGACTATTTTTATCAGTATTTTACTACTACAACACAGTATTATCATTCTCCAATTCAGCACATAACTGCCTCTCAGTCAGTATATGCTGTCACGTTTAAGTTCCTACCTATTTTCGTTTTTGGTTCCTACCTAGCTGCATGTAAGTTAATGGGGCAGCACCAATGAGCAGTGAAGAACAACATGTCGTTGCACATTAGAGCAGTGTTTTTCAACCTTTTTTGAGCCACGTTACGTTTTTTTTTTTACGTTGCGGCACACCACTAACCAATATTATTTGCTTCTTTCAACGTTTTCCTGATTAAGGACTAGCCACAGCAGATCCAACAATGTTACTACAAAATATCACCATTACCTCTCACGTGCATCACTAAGTCTATTAGAGGAACGAGGCAATCAGCTACGTGTTGCCACACGGACGAATATTACATTGCTCTGCTAGTCTTTACACCAATGACACGCAGCAATGACGTGATATTTGCAGGAAATTATTAATACCTGTTAATTAAAAAAAAGTGATATTGAATACACTTGTTGAAAATCACTGCATTCGAGGGAGTTACACAGCATTTTGAATGATTGTGATCTTATGCATAATGCTTTGTGACACAAAAGTACACAACGTAAAACTATTATTTGACCTCACTGTATTCGTGTTTTTATCTCAGCCCCATACCACGTTCATAATGATAATCCTTATGCGTCAATTCAGACATCCCCTCCAGACGCCCTCCTCCTCCCCATGTCGACTGACCCTTACACCTTCTCCAGCGACTCTCTCCCCAGTGACCTACGCTTCCTTCCTCCGCTGGCCAACGGCCTCTTAGGATGGAGGGTGTACAACAACGTCTTCCACATGGGAAGGGTGTACAACGGGGAAGGAGGGGAGTGTCACCGTGCGGACGTCCCATGTCCTCTGGCCGTGACGGTTGAGATGGAGGAAGGCGGTCAAGACACCTATAGCCTGGACACCCACACTGGTAGTCACTTTTGGGTTTTCGCTTCTTAAAGTCTTCTTAAAGTGGAACAAATAGTGAAACAACAGAAAGGGGACTCATTGGTAGTATTGTTAATAGCATTAGCATTGTAGTCCAGTGGCTAAAAAACTTATGGCAACTTTAGGTACTAGGTATGCGCTTGATTTGATCAAATAATTGTTATTTTCTATTATTTTAAGATATCATTTTATATTAATGTTTTCCGTTTTCAGTGTGTGTCTGCATTTGGATATAAAAGCAGCTAAAAACAAAAATTAAAATCGAGTGGTTAGCGCGCAGACCTCACAGCTGGGTGACCCGAGTTCAATCCCACCCTCGGCCTTCTCTGTGTGGAGTTTGCATGTTCTCCCTGTGCATGCATGGATTTACTCCGGGTACTCCGGTTTCCTCCCGCATTCCAAAAACATGCTAGGTTAATTGGCGACTCCAAATTGTCCATAGGTATGAATGTGAGTGTGAATGGTTGTTTGTCTATATGTGCCCTGTGATTGGCTGGCCACCAGTCCAGGGTGTACCCCGCCTTTTGCCCGAAGACAGCTGGGATAGGCTCCAACACACCCCGCGACCCTCATGAAGATGAGCAGTAGAAAATGAATGAATGAAAAATTAATGCCATTAAATAGTCATCCTACTTAAAAAAGGGGAGCCATTGACATCCATCCATTTTCTATACCGCTAATCCTCTTATCAGCTGGAGCCTATCCCAGCTGTCTTCGGGCGAGAGGCGGGGTACACCCTGGACTTGTCGCCAGCCAATCACAGGGCACATATAGACAAACAACCATTCACACTCACATTCATACCTATGGACAATTTGGAGTTGCTAATTAACCTAGCATGTTTTTGGAATGTGGGAGGAAACCGGAGTACCCGGAGGAAACCCACACATGCACGGGGAGAACATGCAATCAAACCTGGGGGGGAATCCAGAGGAACTGTTCCCGTCAAAAATATAAATAATATGAATATGAAATATAAATAAATGAATGAAAATATCCCTTAATTATAACAATATCCTAACATACCACCAACAAACTCTTTGTATTCATTTCATTTGAAGCAATACAGTTGTGTTGATGTTTACTGTATGTGAAACAGACTCCATGTTTTGCTTGTGCAGGTGTTTTCTCACACACCCTGACCTCGGCCAGCGCCACAGTCTCGCAGTCTTTTTACTCACACCGCTACTACTCCAACCTGATGGTGATGGAGATTCTCTTGGTGCGCAATGTGACCTCAGAAGCGCCGCTCACAGTCAACCTGGTCACTTCCTTCACCCCTCAGAGCAAAGACATTGATTTTCAGTCTGGGCCTGATTACAAAGGTGGAAGGTGAGTTCCTCCTCAAAAATAGGAATAATGTTTGTCATAGTGTTCTCTGTAGGGTTTATTTTTTTTCAATTTTAGATACATCCAAGGTCAGACGCATACTGCAGAGTTCCCAGAAGGTCCCCGGCCTATGGTTCACCTCATCTGGACCCCCATTCCCTCCACACTGACGTTGCCACCAGAGCGTAGCCGGCATCGCTGGTGCTTCATTGTGGCTGTGGCTGACTCTTTAAATCTCGCTCAGGCTCATTTTGATGAGGGCCTGGAACTGATGGCGACAGGTGACCTGCGTCCTTCTCATGAGAAGGCTTGGCAGGAGCTGTGGCTGCATAGCAAGGTGGATGTAGTGGGGTCAGAGCGCCTCTTGAAGGCTGTCATTGGTTCTATGTTCTACCTCCTTAGTGCCTTCCCCTCCATACATGACACCTCCAGCTCTTTTGGTGGAGTCAGTCCAGGTGGACTATCAAATGGCGGCGAGGGTCAGGATTATTGGGGCCATGCCTTCTGGGACCAGGTAGTAATGATGCCTCTGTAAACTACTTTTCATTCTCAAATCTGACATGGCTCCTCATGGTGATATGATGTAACACCACAGGAGGTTTGGATATACCCCACTGTGGCTTTATTCTACCCAAAGCTGGCCCGAGCTGTGCTGGAGTACAGGGTGCAGACTCTTGATGGTGCTAAATACAATGCACAAAGGCAGGGTTTCAAGGTAGGATGGCACACTGATTATCATAATCCTCTTTCACACGAAGATCCACTGCAAAATAGGCGCATCAGATCCACAACAGACTATCCCGCATTTATACACTTGTGCATTTCAAACAGAAACATTGTTGTGTTCACTTTCATACTACCTCACAGAATCCTGCGATCAAATATTTATATGTATGAGGATATCCACACTCTGTATGGAGTTTGCATGTTCTTCCCGTGGGTTTTCTCTGGATACTCCGGTTTCCTCCCACATTCCAAAAACATGCTAGGTTAATTGGCGACTCCAAATTGTCCATAGGTATGAATGTGAGTGTGAATGGTTGTTTGTCTATATGTGCCCTGTGATTGGCTGGCAACCAGTCCATGGTGTACCCCGCCTCTCGTCCGAAGACAGCTGGGATAGGCTCAAGCACCCCAGCATGAATGAATGAACATCAAGTGGCATAAAGTGAGTCTCGGGTGTTAATGATACTCCATTCCTGGTATTGCAGCATACTCTCACACAGGCACTGTCCCATCCATGTTATGCTACCCCGAAAATGCAAAAATCCAGAATAGGATAGGAGCAGAGTGATAGGTGGAAATCAGAACAGCATAAGATGTATAACAAAACATAAAAATACAATCATAACGTTATACTGTATATGACATCAGATCTAAACATAGTTAGATTTAACTGAGCTTTGCTTTTTTCTTGGCTTTTATCTCCAATGCCACTGTAAAAGGGTATACAAATGGACGCATTTTGACACTGGAACAGATTATTGTTTCATTTGTTAAATGTGTGCGGCTACTGTGACATGAACCTTCTATTCTCTAAACACAGGGGCTGAAGTTTCCATGGGAGAGTGCTGTGACAGGGAGGGAGATGTGCCCTGATGACATTTACGGACAACAAGAGATTCACATCAATGGAGACGTCGCACTTGCCTTTCAGAATTATTACTACCTCACTGAGGTTTGAACCACCGTGCATCATGCATCTCCTCCTGCATTAGAGGTGATAATAACTCAGCTTCCCATTGCAGGACCTGACCATGTTCACTGATGGACGGGGCAGTCAGCTGGTATGGGGAGTGGCTGATTACTGGGTTTCCAGGGTAACCTGGAGCACAGAGGATCATAAGTATAATCTCTTCGGTAAAGACCACTATTAACAAAGAATTGATGACATTACTACTATTTGCTACTAACATGAGGTCTGGCAACTAACGCAACTAACTAGAATATGTCACATTTATGTAAACCAGGGGTCTCAAACTCAATTTACCTGGGGGCCACTGGCGCTAGGGTCTGGGTGAGGCTGGGCCGCATCAGGTTCTCCAAAAAAAAAAAAAAAACGCATTTATTAAAAACAGAAAAATGAATAAACTTTGCTTTGGTTCCGATTTTCTACAAGAAAAGCTCTGATAAAACATTCCACTGTTCTCAAATGTCGTACTTTTTATTTTTCTACACAAAATAAGATGAAAAATAAATAAACAAATCAAGAATAAAGAAAATCAATCAATCAGTAATAAATAAATATAATAATAATAATAAAACGGCAAATAATAAAAACTTAAGAAACCACATATAGTTGGTGGGTAGACAAATTATTTTTTTCAGATTAAAATGAACAAAGCATTATTAGAGCCCTGTAGACATGACAAAACACTACTATAGTCACATTTATACTCTTTATTTACAACATATTGCGCAACTGCAGGGTCTTGAGACACATGCTAACTCGCCAACTAGAGAGCTAGCGACCTAAACGGTAGCCTTCAAGTTATTTCCTTTAAACTTAAATAGCCAAAAACGTACCACTTCCACACGGATAGGGAGGATAACTATTAACAGTTATTTAACCTTTAACATGAACATTAATCAACCGTAATCATTTTTTCTAGGTACATGATACCATACATCATCCATATCAAACTTGCGCGGGCCGCACTAACATTAAACTTTCATATCAAGGCGGGGGCCTCAAACTAGTGGCCTGCGGGCCACATTTGGCCCACGGGCCGCGTGTTTGAGACGCCTGATGTAAACTAATGCTCGTAATGTATTCTGAAACATTAACTTCTGTGTGACTTAGGTGTCATGCCACCTGATGAGTACTACTACAACGTCAACAACTCTGTCTACACAAACACAGTGGCCAAATTTAGGTACTTAATGTTTGTGTAGTTTCCAACTAGTAGTACTTACTACCTGTGAGGCAATAACAGTCATTATTTTTAGTTTGCAGTTTGCTGTGGAATTAGCTGATCTTCTCAGACACCCTGCACCAAAGGAATGGCACGATGTGGCTGAAAACATCCAAATCCCCTTTGACCAACAATCTCTGTACCATCCTGAGTTTGAAGGCTATTCAAAAGGTATTTATTCAACCCTTCTAATCCAGTCTATATACAGTAGAGCATGATGTTGTTTTTCCACCTACTGGCAGGTTATCCAGTCAAACAGGCAGATGCTGTGATGCTGAGTTATCCTCTGGGTCTGGCCATGTCTCCTGAGATTAGAAGAAATGATCTTGAAGCTTATGAGCCAGCCACAGATCCTCATGGACCAGCCATGACTTGGGTAAAACTATCAGGATGTGGATTTGGGTATCATAAAAAGAGCAGAAACATCATATCCATACCTTTATACAATTGACTGATTGACTGAAAGTGATGGTGTATAGCAGGGGTCTCAGACTCAGTTTACCTGGGGGCCACTGGAGCTAGGGTCTGGGCAAGGCTGGGCCGCATCAGGTTTTCCAAAAAAAAAACACATTTATTAAAAACAGAAAAATATACAAACTTTTTCAGTGCTTTGGTTCCGATTTTTTACAATAAAAGCTCTGATAAAACATTCCATTGTTCTCACATATCTTAATTTTTATTTTTCTGCACAAAATAAGATGAAAAATAAATAAACAAATCAAGAATAAAGAAAATCAATTATTCAGTAATAAATAAATATAATAATAATAAAACGGCAAATAATAAAAACTTAAGAAACCACATATAGTTGGTGGGTAGACAAATTATTTTTTTCAGGTTAAAATGAACAAAGCATTATTAGAGCCCTGTAGACATGACAAAACACGACTATAGTCACATTTATACTCTTTTTATTTACAACATATTGCACAACTGCAGGGTCTTGAGACACATGCTAACTCGCAAACTAGAGAGCTAGCGACCTAAACGGTAGCCTTCAAGTTATTTCCTTTAAACTTAAATAGCCAAAAACGTACCACTTCCACACGGATAGGGAGGATAACTATTAACAGTTATTTAACCTTTAACATGAACATTAATCAAATGTACTAATTTTTCCTGGGTACATGATACCCTACAGCATCCATATCAAACTTGCGCGGGCCGCAAGGAAGGAAATCGTACCATTTTCTCTGCAATGAGAGAAAAAAACACCTATGAAACAGTTTGCTCTTCGCCATGTACAAAAAGAGATTCTATCTTCAATAATCAGGGCATGTTTGCGATTGGATGGCTGGAGCTGGGGGAGGCAGAGAAAGCGCAACGTTTACTTGACAAGTGCTTCAAAAACATCCAAGGACCTTTCCAGGTATCTTTCCGACACATTCATTACACTTATTACACTTAGCGTCCTCAATATCAACTGGATATTGAGGGAATATGTGGCGGTCTTTCAGGTATGGAGCGAGTCATCAGACGGCTCTGGTGCAGTCAACTTTCTCACTGGTATGGGAGGGTTCTTGCAAGCTGTGGTGTTTGGTTACACTGGCTTCAGGTGAGTGATCTGTCATCCACCTCTAATCAAATACGCCAATACAAATATATTTTATTTTTAGAGTTCAGAAGGAATGCCTGGCCTTCTCCCCACTACTTCCAAATAACCTGAGCGAGCTTTGCATTCGTGGAGTCAGCTACCTGGGCCAGGAGATGGACTGGCTCTTCAGGAAAGATGAGGTTTGCATCATACTGAGGGAGCAGGAATGCGGTGCGAGGTTTGCTAAGACAGCGTACGATCTGCAGGTGATCCTCAAGGCATCAGGGACTAAAATCCCTTTAACCCCAGGTAAAAAAAACTCACTGAAAACACACTAAATTTTATTGTATAAAACAAGTATTTCAGGATCCAGTGCCCTGCGATTGGCTGGTGACCAATCCAGGGTGTACCCCGCCTCTTGCCCAAAGACCACTGGGATAGGCTCCAGCATACCCGCGACCCTAGTGAGGATAAGCGGCATAGAAAATAGATGGATGGAATGTTAATTGTTTTTTTTCACTGCAAGCCATTAAGAATAGCCTGATATAGTAACAAACTACTTGGAACACTTTCATGTGACTTAATCATGTAATAATAGTGAAAAGTATGAAAAGTATTAATACTTGTCTTCAAGCGATGTATTGTCACATAATTCATTTATATCCTTTATATGTTCAGGGATTCCAGTAACTTTTCCTCGAGAACCTGGATTTGTTTGCAAACTTGAACCGTCGTCTTTCTGCTGGCCTTTGTGAAAGACGAACTGGACTTTCCCGATCACTACATGCACCCAATCAAATACTCCAATTGTCAATCATTTGTAAATAAACTTCACATACTTGAAACTAGGGCAATAAAAATAATTAATTACTGTACAGCAAATTACTGTCAAAAGAGACTGTGCTGGTATAATAAAAATATGAAATGAATGTGTGCTATTTTATTTACTTGTCAATTAAATACATTGATGTGCACGCAGATAGTGTATAAATATTGCAGAATATTGCTTAAATGTCCATATTAGCATACATTCGAGTCTTCAATAAAAAAAAATGTGTTCCTGTTTGTGTCGGAGAAGTAGGAGGAGTCAAGATTATACCGACCCACAGTAGATTTGTTCATTTAAATCTGGGCAACAAGCTAACCACGCCCTTCTTTTCAGTTTAGGTTCGTCCGAATTGTAGTTCCATGTCGGCTGTTGAATAATCCCCGCATCCTATACACGTTCTCCTGAGGTGTCCGCCCCTCTGGAGGAGCCCGATCCTGAAAGCAAACATGCTTTCCTGACGTCACTAAATCGCGCACTCTGGATTGGTGGATGCAGTTTTGAAAATTTAAACGGTTAGATTTTGTCGAGATTTTGTGTTGAGAGTTCATGTTGACGGCGAGGAGGTGTATGTACTCCGTGTATGTCATTTCATAGATTTTAACCTTATTTTCCCGTCCAATAAGAGCAGTCGTCATTTTTTAGCAATTTACGGCGTTGGATTCGTTGGCGTTGGTGACTCCGGTTTGATGTAAAGGTAAATAATCTGACTCTACTAGCACTATTAGCTTTATCTTAAGTTAGCTTCAGTAAAAAGAAGCCGTTACCGCCATCAGAAAAATTGCTCCTTAAAAATACTCATAATTTCCTCTAATGTTTGCTACTAACTTGGGTGGTGTATTGTGTATATATTTAAAAAAATATATAAGAACATTGCTGAATATGGCATAGACCATTGTTATGTATTAAATGTCTACTATGTGAAGACAATGGCAGCACGCGTGCATATCCACAAAGTAGGGAAATTAAATTTTCAGCCATAAAGAAAGATTAGGATTAAAACGTTTTACTGAGTTTGATGCTGTTCGTGTTTCAATCGGAAATTCCTGCTTGTTCTGTTAGTTTGGATGTTTGTGTGTCCATATTATATACTTTGTCAACAATGAAGTGACTTCCGGTGTTGTCATAGTGTAGAGTGTTGCCTTCAAACAAGTATTTACATTTAAATTGATTTTGTGTGTTGGCACACAAACTCTGGGGCCCATTAAACTAAGGATAAGGGTTTTAAGCAGTAATGTATTGGCTATCCTGGCTCAATTTATGATCCGGTTGCAAAGTGGTGCAAAGTTGGATACCAAGTTACCATTTTGTTTCAGATTTGAATAATGTTTCAGTCACAATGAATAATGA
Source organism: Doryrhamphus excisus (assembly GCF_037039965.1). NCBI lineage: Eukaryota > Metazoa > Chordata > Actinopteri > Syngnathiformes > Syngnathidae > Doryrhamphus > Doryrhamphus excisus. Next base: position 7,227,079 of record NC_136357.1, on the reverse strand, counting down.
TTATGATTATTCCACTGCCCACTACACATTGTTGTCACATTTAACTACACCCACAGTCTTAATTTTAACATTTGTCATCATTGGGGCTGCATCTAATGATTATTTTAACTGATTAATCGGTCCATTTTTTTTCCAATTAATCAATGAATTAAATGATTTTAAAAATCTGCCTCTTTATTCAGTAATAGAACATTTTAACTGACAGAATAAATAAGTGCACAAACACCAGGTTTCAGCTTGAATATCCATATAAAATGTTACACGATGGACCAAATAAATATGAATATGTCAATCATTCTATATTTCCCAAATGTCTGTTTCAGGGAGAGCTTTTAACTCAATCAGCTGCCACCATGAGCTCTGTACGATTGTCCATGCAGTCTCTCATGCAGATGTTCAATGAACGAAAAGAAGAATTTGTCCGTGACATCGATAATGTCCACATGGTATGGCTTGGGGAGATTCATCAGGAGGCCAACCACATGTTCTCTAGGTGGGTGATTTACATTATTCGCTGTTTGTTATTATGTCAGAGCTGCACGGTGATATAGTGGTTAGCACGTCGGCCACACAGTGAGGTTCAAATCGTGGTTGGACGTTCTGTGTGGAGTTTGCATGTTCTCCCTGCGCTTGTGTGGGTTTATGGAAGGTATTTTGGCTTCCCCACACATCCCAAAAACATGCATGTTAGTTTGAAACTTTAAATTGTTCATAGTTGCGTGAATGGATGTTTGTATATACTGTATGTGTCTCTGTAAGGGTGTAATGTTACACCGTGGGTGCACACACCTTTTTTAGCATGCAATTTACAAGTCGACATGCTCTATCTCTTCGATACGTACATTTAATTTATTCATTCTACAGTAACTTTGAAACTACTAATCACAAAATACTAATAACTAGTATTTAACATTCAAAGTTTCAGAGTAGTTAATGTCATCCATTAATTTTCTGTACCCCCATGCTGGAGCCTATCCCAGCTGTCTTCGGGTGAGAGGCGGGGTACACCCTGGACTGGTCACTAGCCAATTATAGACAAACAACCATTCACACCACACTCACATTCAATAATTTATAATTCAATTCAGTATGGCAATAAAGAGTTTCCATAGTTGTGCTCATAACCACAATCAAAATAGCTACATAGTGTTCATTAGAGACGCAGGTCATGTCGTCTAGTTAACGTTTACTATCATACATTATAGCTATACGAGAAATGATTATGCAAAAGGAAATGCAGCCAAAGTCAAGGCAATGTATTAAAAAGGTTTCACCAATGGGGACATTTTCCAATTAATCATAAAATATGATGATATTTCTTCAATATTCTAATAGCGCTGTTTTTAAATTTCAGGGATTTTAATACTGAGCCAGAGTTAATGCCCAAAACACCATCCCAAAAGAAGAATAGCCGCAGGAAGCGTGTGTCTATTGGTCGCCAGGAAGAGGGTCAAGCCAGGAGAAGGTTTGTTGTTCACTGCGGTGTTCATTTTTCCCCATACTTCTTAAAACCTGATTTATTGTTACTCTTGCAACACTGTTACTGCTATTGAAGCATTTTCTCTGGTGATACAGGTTCTCTAAGGGAAGACGGAGTAATGTTGGAAGTTCCTCTGTCAAGTCACTGAACTTCATTGCAGAAGAAGCAGCCTCTGTTGCTCAAAGCAGCGCGCGACCTCAACGCACTACTCGCAGAAACAAACAAACCAAGGCGGAAGTGGATGCGGACCAGCCACCTCCTGGAAGCTGTGACAGCGTAGAGGAGTGTAATAAAAAGCCAGAGCTGGTTGAGGTTGAAGATGTGGATATGGATACAAACAGTGACGTCAAACCAGACGAACCATGTGACCGAAGCGCGATCCCATCACCCAATGTTGTTGTCGTCATCCCTGCATCGGAGCGTTTGTCTGCAGAGCACGAAGAACAGCCCCAGTCTTCTCCTCCTGGCCGTGCAGCTGCTAAAATCGCCATTGCGGGCAACACCAGAAGCTCCCGACGGAGCTCTGTGAGGTGTTCCCTAAAGCTGCGTCACTCTCTGGCAGGCTTACGTCACAGTATGACGCAGGAGTCTCTGCGCCGTTCCTCGCGGCGCTCCATGATGAAGAGGAAAGAAGCTCGCTTGGGCAGCTCGTCATGTAGCAGCAACGTTGATGGTGAGAATGGTAAGGGGGGTGACATCTTATGAAGTGTTCAAAACATAATTTCCCAATTTCTTAGTTTTTGCATATTTGTCACACTTGTGTGACAAATGTTTTAGATTATCAAACCAATTTAAATATTAGCTTTTAAATGACAGTTTTTATTATTGAAGAAGACAATTTAAAAGCTATGTGAAAAAGTGATTGCCCCCTAAACCTAATAACTGATTGGGCCACACTTAGCAGCAACAACTGCAATCAAGCATTTGTGATAACTTGTAGGGAGTCTCTTACAGTGCTGTGCAGGTATTTGGCCCACTTATTTTTGCTGAATTGTTGTAAGGTTCTTTTTAAGGCCATTCTCACGCATCTCACAGCAGACATTCTCCTCCAAGACAGCAGAATTCATAGTTGCATTTATCATAACAAGTCTTCCAGGTCCTAAAGTAGCAAAAACAGCCCCAGACCATCACACTACCACCACCATATTTTGGTTAGTATGATGTTCTTTTTCCTGAAATGCAGCTTTACTCTTATTGCAGATGTACTGGGGCACACACCTTTCAAAAAGTTAAACTTTTGTCTTGTTAGACCACATAATATTTTCCCAAAGGTCTTTGGGATCTTCAGGATGTCTTCTGGTACAATTGATGCAAACCTTAATGTTGTTTTTGTTCAGCAGTGTTTTTCATGCTGGAACTCTGCCACACAGGCCGTTTTTGCCTAGTGTCTTTTCTTTTGGTGGAGTCCTGAACACTGACCTTAACTGAAGCACCAGGAGCTTGTTGTTGTGGGGTCTATTGTGACCTCTTGGTTTAGTCACCGCACTCCTCGGGTAATTTTGGTTGGCCGGCCACTCAGAGGAACTTTAACCACTTTTCCATGTTTTTTCCATTTGTGGATAATGGTGCTCACTGTGTTTCACAGCTTTAGAAATGGCTTTATAACCTTTTCCAGATGGATAGATCTCAATCTGAAGTTATTTTTTAACAGTTGAGGCAATCAATTTCACACATGGCCATGTAGATTTGTTAGTTTTTAGTTTTAAGTTTTGCATTCAGTTGTGTTGTGATTGATGAATATTTAAATTAGTTTGATGATCTGAAACATTTAAGCATGACAAAATAATAAATGAAGAAGGAGAGAGCAGCACTTTTTCACAACACTGAATTAAATGATTCTCTGTTTGTATTTGCCTTGTGATTGACTTGTGACCAACCAAAGGTGTCTGCCACCTCTCACCCAAAGTCAACTGGGCTGAATAGGACAAACACTGTAGAAAATTGATGAACGCATTTCAAAACATCAAGACTTCATATCAGTCAGTGTAAAAAATGTAATATATGTTTGTTACATTGTTTTTTTTTCCTAATTGTAGGAGATATTTCAAATGATTCTGTGGAAGAGACTGCAGAAGTGTGAGTACTAAAATATTTTCCTTGCAGAGCCCTAAAACGTAAATTTTAAACACACACAAACATATATATATATATATATACACAGAGAATCCGAACCTGTAATGGCCGAGCCAGAAGTTACAGTGGCTGACAATTTGAGGCATTCTCGTCAGGTAACGGGTCTTATTTATACGCTTCATCTCCGGTGGCCATTTGTCTTATGTCTTAACTTGTGTCACGCAGGCGCATATGCAGGATACCCAGAGTGTACAACCATCTCTGGTACGCATTACTCGTTCTGTGGCTGCTAACTCCCCCAAACTGGCCCCTCCACCGCTGTTTATTACCCCTGACAGGAGCGCTCTGGTGAAGAGAACAGGTATTTGCTCGTGTTTTTAAAATGTTGTTCGGTGTCCAGCTACATGGTTCCCACATGCCTGCTGTTCACTTGTGGCGGTGTGTTCTGGGGGAGGGGGCTAGCTGATGTAATTGTCAAATTTGGATAATGGCCATTGGGACTGGGCAACTTCCTCCAGTGATGATACTTTCAGAGATGTAGTTTGCCTTCATGGAGACAAAGATTAGTAAGATTAATAACTTTTGCCTTTTTTGTTTCAGTTGTCACTGACAAGCAACAGACTCCACAGACAAGCTTGAGGTGAGTTGCACATACGAGACTGTGTGTTGTTAAATACATTCACTATAATACAACTATTTATAACAAACAAAGGCTGTGTCCATACCATGGATGCTAGTATTAAGACAATCAGATTCAAATCGCCAAATAAGTCATGTGTGTCTACCACTGCAAGAAATTAGCGCTCCAGACTGACTAAACAGTTGCATTGTGCAACTACATTTTTCATATACACATGCACGCATGATAAACATTGATGCATAGATTATGCTGTTTGACAAATTTCAATTGAATCCGACTTAAGGGTGTCAAACTTTGGGGTTTCCATTACAGCACCAACATGTGATGTAGTTGTCAGGAAAAACAATACCACAAGCAACACAGTAGGACTGCATGTTTTGATATTTTGTACACAGCCATTCAGAAATAGACTGGAGTGGGATGTCATCATTTTTTCCCTGTCATGTGACAGTCGTACGGTTTAGTCGTAAGCAGGAACCCACAAATTTTGCCTTTAAGAGCCTTCATTGGTTTCATTCATTAATTCTCCACCGCTTATTCTCATGAGGGTCGCAGGGGTGTAATCACAGAGCACATATAGACAAACAACCATTCACACTCACATTCATACCTATGGACAATTTGGAGTCACCAATTAACCTAGCATGTTTTTGGAATAAAATATTTGCTGTTTTTTATAGGTTAAGTCAGAGCATCAAACGCAAAGCACCAGATACTGTGGATGAAGGTCCAAAAAGGTCCTCTCCTCCCAAGAAGAGTCATAGTGTAAGTCAAATAAATAGAAAACACACAAATGGTTGTTGCTGTGAAAAGGGGCTGTTCTTGAATTCATTTTTCCCACCCTAAACAGGTTACGAGACCCAATATGAGGTCTTTCCTCCACACTGTGCAGAAGAATCAGAGGCTGATGATGACTCCAAATTCCTTCAGTCGTAATACTGTCGTGAAGTCCTTCATTAAGCACAATACACCCCTCAAAATTGATCCTAAGGTCAGTTTTACTCCCCACCGATGCAAACCTACCAACAGTCATTTATACACTTCTGAACAGTGGAACCTCTGAAATCAACTTGATTATATATTTAGATCATGAAACTATCGTACTAAATGAAATTAAATAAAATTAGAAATGATCTGTTCCAGGGTCAAACTGTCACCACAGAGACTGGCTGACTTTCTGCATTTCAAAAAGAGAATGGCCTACTTTATTTTAGTGGCTATTTTTTAATTTTTAGATTTTTTTTTAATGTGCATTTTTATTTTAACTTGACACGCATCTTTGGCTTTATCAGGATATATGTATTGGGATATGAGTTTTGGCCCATATGGCCCATCCTTAGTTAAAATCTGATTTGTACAATTTTAAGGAAGCTTGATTTCAGAAGGTCCACAGTACTTTTTATTAATGATAATGATTATGTAATGAATGGAAACATATTTTTTATTATTTTGTATCTATTGTTTGTGTTTAATCTGTTCTCCAGTTGAGCACGCCTATAGTGGTAAGTGTCTCAGCACTGTGTGTTTGGTGATCTCTTGTCATTGGGTAGCTTGACCTACTGTGTCTCCTTTGACACTTAACTAATGTCCCCCCCTTTCCGCTGCTAACATTTACACACACAGACTCCTTCATTTGTCTGTTCTGATCGGGCAATGTCTTTGCAGCATCCACACATGAGGTGTTTTGCACACTTATCTCTAACTCCACTTGTTGGCTTATGTTATCTTCTAGGACACATATGCTCATTTTCTGTGGCTTCTCAGCATAGCAGCCCCCAGCCCTTACAATATGATGACAATCCCACCTGTTTATTTCAATAAAGTTGAGCTAGTCAGTGTTTTTTATCCCAATTTTGCTATGATGACATTCAATTGTGGAGTGACAGCCCTCCATAGCCTTCTACTACTACTACTACTACTACTACTGCAGAGTTTTACCACAATGATTCTCAGCCAATGATTAAACTTTCTGAGATGACTGTTCAATTTAAATGGTACCTCACCTGAGCAACAGCCATCGTGAAATTAGTAGAAATTCCATTGCTTAGTCTGCATAGAAACTGCATCCAAGAGGTCACAAAAGACCTCACAACAAAAACAACAACAGAACTGCAGGCCTCATTTGCCTCATTTAAGGTCAGTTTTCATGACTTTTGATCTTGATGATCCCCAGGACCTTTGGCAAAATACTCGGTGGTCTGACCAGAAAAGGTTGAACTCTTTGGAAGGTTTGTGTCCCTGCTGTAAAAGTAAAGCCACTACCACTTGACTGCTGCAGAGTACTGTGCCCCAGTCTGATGCCGCAATCCTCATGTGAAAAAGCTTGACACTGCCCCCAATGATGCCTGTGATCCACTCAACCGCTAACTACCTATCCAGAGACCGCAGCGTATGAGCATCAAATCCCAACACCCATTTGCCACACATACCAAGGAATTGCTCAGGACTACACCAGCTGACACAAGCAAAACTTCCTGGCAACAGAACATTCCAGTCTCTACCACTACATAGAGGACACTACAGATGTTTTTGTTGAGCACCTACCCTGAAAACAATGGACAACCCTCAATCTCCTGAGGATGAGTGTGGGACTTTTTGGAGAATCAATGCATCAGTTTCAAACTGTTGACCACGTCTTCAACAGGCAAGACATAGAGGCATAAACACAACATTATATTGACAGTAAAATGTGGTGGTGGTAGTGTGATGGACTGGGGATGTTTTGCTGCTTCATGACCTGGAAGACTTGATATGATAGTGGAACCATGAATTCTGTTTACTAAAAAATCCTGAAGGAGAATGTCCGGCCATTTGTTTGTGATGTTGTACATAGCAATGGGCCACATGAGACGGGGTAATAATAATCAGGGAAGCTGCACCAGCGGGAGCAGTCTTGTTAATTTGCTTCAAGACAACTGGCCACAACACCTCATGACACTGACCTGAAGGCATTGGCGAGATCTAGATAACCAAAACACCCATATAGATCTGTCTTTTGCCTCTTGGCCGTTTGTACCTGGTGCCAGGTGATATCTGCCATGGTTCAGTATGAGCGTCATATGCTGGTTATCATCTAGGCTTACTTCAGGAGCTGAATGCATCAATATATTTTAAATTCATTTGCCGCATCCCTCAATGTTTTCTTGTATTTTTCCATTAAACTTATATTTTGCTTTCACAGGCTAAAGAGCGTCAAAAGTTGGAGGCACTTAAAAAGAAGCAGGAACAAGAAGAGGAACGGATGAGGAAAATGGAGGAGGAGAAGAAAAAGAAACAAGAGGAATTCAAAAGGTTGATGCTCCCATGAAATACTCGGACCCGTCTTCAGTTTGAAGTAATATCTAGTTGCTGTTTTAAATAGCTTTACATTTGCTCAACAGGAAGAGGGACGAGAGGCTAAGAAAGGTGTTCGAGGCCAAAGTGAAAGAAGAGCTGAGGGAAGAAGAAAAGAAAAAGAAGGTTGAACAAAAAATGGCCAATATTGATGAGAAAAATGATAAGGTAAGCATTTTTAAGTTTTTCAAGTGAAATGAAAACGTGTTGTGCCAATTTTCAATATTGATGGTCCATGAATGCAGCGTCAGGCTGAAGAAAAGGCCAAAAAGAAAATTGCCACGAAACGTCTGGAGGAACTTGAGCAGAAACGCAAGCTGGAAGAAGAAACTAGGAGAAAGAAGATTCAGCAAGCAGTAAGAAAAGCGTCCATTTGTTTTACTGTGACTCTTTCTGAGTTATATAAATTTTTTATATTGTTATATAAAATTTTAAAACCAGTTGGAAAAAACTTCATCATCCACGATCTTTATAGGAGACATGAACATATGTCTCTCTTCTGTGCATTCTAAAAATATAACAATGGATATTAAAAAAGACAGTGATAAGAATGCCCGTAATGAGATTTATTTACATATGTTTTTTAAAGCGTATTATATGCTTTTGATTTTAGGAGGAGGAAAAGCGTCAGCAAGAGTTGCTGGCTAAGAAGGCCAAGGAGGAGGAATTGAAAGCTCGGAAACTGGCGGAAGCCCGCAGAGCATTGGAGCTGAAGAGGGAACAGGAACGTGAGAGAGAGCTGGAGAGAGAACGACAAGCTGCTGCTGAAAGGTGAGACACCGGACGCAATGGACGGAGTACTTGATGGAGGTGATATCGAGCTTGGATCATAACATTGCGGAATTGCAGTGCATGACAACGAGATTCTGACTTGCAAGTGCAAGTCTGTGCAAGGCATCTGTTCATCTTGAGAGCTGTCCTTTTACTCAGATTCCAGTCTGCAGAGATCATTCTATGTGTGTAGCTTTCCTGGTACAGCGAAACTTATATTGGTATCTATGTTTGATCTGATGTTTGTTTTTAGGGAGCGAGCTGAAAGAGAGAAGGCTCTCGCTCTGCAAGTAGAACTGGAGAGAGCAGCTCGAGAGAAGGAGATGAGAGAAGCGGAGGAGAAAAGAAAAGCACTTGAGGAAAAAAGAATACAGGTGAGGAGACCTGGGCCATTCAACCCTAATGCAGGAAACATCACAGAATAACATGCAACACAATTCATAATATAAATAAAATAGAATGATTCAAAGTGATGCCTAAGTTAAACCCATAGCATGCTTGCTCACCTTTGACTACTATATTTGTGTGTCTGTGCAACAAAGACATCATTTTATGAATGCACCAGCATTATCCTTCCGAAACTTGTGACAAAGCTACACCTGTACCTTCAAAAATTTAACCTTGTGTCAACAGCAACGTGGACCACAGGGTTGTGATTCGGGTCTCGACGGTCACCAAATCTCGAGCATCGATGGGAACTGAGATAAACATTGTGGTTTTCTCAGGATGGTTAATTTTTTTTAAATTTATTTTCAATTCCTAGTTTTGATGCCGGTTGCAAAGAAATAGCCGCAACAGCAAAGAAGCCAGCAAACACAGACGAAGAAGCAACTAAAAACCTGGCTTAACTAGTGTTTTGACAGAGAATTGCAACATTACACGCTCACCTGACTCCAAAGGTCGCACATGCATAACAGGATGAAGATGACACTATCAAATGGGGGATGAGAGATTAACAAAGCCTTTGTATCCCCCCCCCCCCAGGAGGAACAGAAAAGGTTAGCTGCAGAGGAGAAAGCTGCTGAAGAACGAGAAGCTGCTGTTGCTGCAGCTGCTGCTCAACAGGCTGCCAATGCAAAGGTAACTAACATACTAATTGGCCTATATGATGACTTATTTTGAGAAAAGACAAGGTACTTAGAAAAACAACTTTTTATACCCCAATGAATGGACAACTGTCTATTGGTAATTGTGTATGGTCAATGGGGCATATTATTATGTTTATTCTGTTGCTTGAGTTGTCTTCATAACTGATTCATAACCTTTTTCCTTTACCTGTCATTTTTAAAGACTGCTGCTGCCCTGAATGTGACCATGGATATTGAGGTAACTTGAATCACATTTCCATTAAAATCATAAACAAAGCCTTAGATACTATAAATTAAACATTCTATGCAATATTAGAGGTTAACTTTACAATCCAGATGGTACATTTTTCTGGAAATATGCAAACATTTTTGGGAGTGGACTTTAATCTCGTTACACAATATTATGCGTTCTAACAAGTTTAAAAGGACATGTTAATGGTTTGACATATTTGCCTTTTTGTTTTTTCAGAATTCTGTAAGGACCACACCTACAGGAAAAGGGGTTAACCTTAACGTTACTGTGGATATTGAGGTAAATGTGGAAAATTTAGTGTACATTATACATAAATACTCGCGAGACATGGGACTGTATGATAACAATCAGTTTTATATTTTACAACTCTAAAAGGTGTCATTTTTAAATATCTTTATTGAAAATCTAAGCCAAGTCAAACCATATAGTATAACACATTAAAAGTGGAACATGCATACACAAAAATAAATGAATTTGTTCTTAAGTCAATAAAATGCAGCTTCAATGCAGTCTATTGTTGCTAATTGTCACAACACAAATGTTCTTAAAAAGTACATGCAAGTACAGTAAATGCAATGAAGAATGTCACGACATAAATAATTGTAAAAATTATAATACTGTTAAGGTTATTTCATAGTGGCAGGTCAGACTTTTCAGCAAACTTCTGTTTCTAGGCCATGTAATTGGCAGTTGCCAACTGTTAAGCCGTTGTTGTTCAATGGAAAGTAAACGGTTTATACCACTTATCCTCAACACACTTGGCAACCTTTGACGTGATTAATATGTCAACTGACTACATTGGCGAGTGCCGCCGTGCCGGTGCTGCTCAGTGCTATCAACACAGCACATGCCTGTGGTTTCAACACAAGAAATAACACGGGACAGGACCCAAGTATTTCCACACAGTGGACCTGCTGGACCTGCACTTTCTGTCATATTGTAGGAATGTTATTCCGCACAATTGTGGTTTTTCATGTCGTGGTATAACTTGAAACCGGTAACCAACCCATGCCTAATACCAGATTTTGATCTTCACAAAGTGTGTTTTTATCTTCCTGTACAGAAGTCACCACAGTCATACTCCATCACTCCAAAGGGTGGCAAAACGATGCCTTTGTCTAAAAACCCAGAAGACTATGGGATGGACCAAAACAGTGACGATTCTACTGATGACGAGTCTGCTCCAAGAAAGCCTATTCCGTCTTGGGCAGAAGGTATGTTTTACTCGAGCTTGCCCATTACTTTTACCACTAGATAGGGACTAATAACACGTTGCAGGGTATCTGTAAAACTCCAGATTTTCCCTTTTTGTTTATGAAATAAAATGGTATCCATACAACATTGTATTAAAAAAAGAAAAGAAAATGCATCCACCCACATAAAACCACATTAGCTGATAACACTGGTGAAAATAGAAAGAACCGTGACATTCGGAAATTACCACGACATTCCATCTCAAAGTTCACCCACCAGCTGGCAGTACGTCCCGTGTTTCCGGGTGTCGGAACCTGTTCAGAGGAAGATGCCTGGGATGTGGAATGGTTATTTGAGGGGAAAATGGCCGACCTCAAATTGCTTATTGGCCTCTGCTGTTTAACATGAAGCAGTATTTGGGCTTGCAAAAAGCGCTTAAACAATAGCTACAACCAACACAGTTCTGAAGGCATCCATTTTGTTTTTGATTGTGTGTGTGTGTGTGACATCACAGCATTTGCGATTTGGAAACGTAACGCTCATTTATTTGCGTCCACACCCAAACACGTAACCGTTTTTTTTTCTCCAAATCTACATTTTGACCGTAGGTTTTGAAAACATTTTGGGGTTTTTTAGTGCCAGATTTATGGAAAAATAACATCATGTTAGGAGATGCCATCAATTAATTGTATACATTGGTTATTGTCATCCTTCCAGGTCACAATCTACAGCAGATAATTATGAAACAGTACTACAGTCCTCCTGACTTGGACTCTTTCTTTGGAACAATTGAGGCACCAAAGCTGGAGAACATCTTTTACAAGAGCAAACCTCGCTACTTTAAACGCACCAGCTCTGCTGTGTGGCACTCGCCTCCCATTGGAAAAAAGTAACGCGTGCGCTGATGTAGTGATGCCGTGCTGTACAAATTGTTTGTTTTAAATTGTCTTTCCAATAAAAATGTTTTGTGAGCTGTTTTTACAATGTTACCGTAAATGTATGCCTTGAATGTTTGAAGATGCGAACCGTTTAGTATCTTGTAACTATAAAATCTGTGCAGTCTAATGATATAAAAGGACAACTCATAACTGCACGTATGGGAACCACTTATTCTGCCTATGAAGTATTCTGAAAAATACTCCCAAAAACCATCAACAATGCTCTATTGGCACTTACCCCAGAACACAGCAGCCATGTCAGCCAACATCAGGTATTGAGAGTAGGGCTGGGAATCTCAGGGTGTGGTCATATTTTTTATCAGACACGTCTTCCATACTGCAAAGTGGCCGTTTTCTCATTCATGCTATAAAAGCCAAAGTGAGTCCACACTTTTGATTTTAACCATGCAAGCTGAGCTTTCCATTTAACTTCTTTGGTTTCTGTTCTGATGAGGAACTCCTGATCCTAGATGACTTGTAAAATGGCACACCCCTAATTGGGAGTGATGTCGGCTCCCAGCATGCATTGTGGTATTTTGTACTCGCCTGCTGCAAGATACCAGTCGGCTCGGCGCAAATGGCCCGTGGGCCACAAGTTTGAGAGCCCTGTTTTGACATTCCTTGCCTTGTTTTATTATAGACTGTTCAACAATAATGCCTTTGTTCAGCTTGATTAAATGAGCCTTTAAAATAGCTTTGGTCATTTTTTTGTAAAGTCTGATCATGTATTGTTCATTAATTCCCATCCTGACTATTATCAATGACTGACAAGATAAATGTTAAAACAACTTTCTTGTCTTCTGGCGCAACTTTCTTATTTCTTGGTTTCAATTTGAGCCACCACATAGTAACTCTTCCCTAACCTCTAATTTTTAGGTTCGCCCGATTTGTTATAACGAGTTATAACGTTAAACCCACGTGGGGCAGGGCATGTTCGTATCGTTTCCCATTGAGATTACCGCCCTTCTGGAATGACCGGGTACATACAGCAAACGCATTTCTCTGACATCAGACTTCATTTCTGCCTCATGATTGGTCGAGGAGGTGTTGTCAAAAGTTGAACAGTTTCAGCGGGTCACAGTAGCAGTAGACCAACGACGAAGGTGAGACGTTAGCACACCTACGTTTTGAATATTTTGACATAATTTGTAAAAATATTAACTTAACTAATTATTTGTTGTACAGAACAAAGTGCCGAGTGCGACTGCAACTGACACCAGTGACATATTTAAAGGTTTGTGATTTTTTTTTTTTACACTTTTTTCCATTAACTAGTCCGTGATAAAGTAACCAGTGTAAAAGGTTCAAATGTTATACACTATCATGTATAACTTAACATTACCAGTGTCAGCTTCAATAAGGTTACCATATACTGGAACTACATTCAAGCATTTTGCTCATGGTAACCAAAGACATGCCAATATCATGTATACGGACAGATTAATTCATATTTTAAGTCGCATAAATTGTTATCACAGGCCTTTATATTTAGTACAATGACTACCATTCAATCAGTATCGTTAAAGGAAAGTGCCATTATTGTGTAATAAACGTTCCAAGCAATATATTACATTAAGAGTCATGCAAATGTAAAGAGAGCAACTAAACTATAGCACCCTTTGAATATGGAGAGGCGAAAGGGAGGTGTCACTATGAGTATAAGCCTTCTAGCTTGTGATAGCTCTTGTATTGCTTGGAGTGAGCAGCTAGACTCCATCCATCCATTTTCTATGCTGCTTATCCGGGTATGCTGGAGCCTATCCCAGCAGTCTTGGCGGACCTCGGTCCCGATACGGACCCAGCGAAGGCCCTTGACGGACCTGTGTTCTATTAAAGTGAATGATAATAAATAAAGGCTATGACGTCACTCAAAATGAGACAGTGAAATCATTTTACATAACATTACCTCCCAGTATGAAAATTCTACTAGAGTCATAAGGTAAACAAAAATAGGTTTTTGTAAGTCTAAAATTATGTCACAGATGTGATGTTTACCAATTTTGTTAGAATTGTGACACATTGTCGGTGTATTTGTGGATTTCAAAGTAAATAACCATTGTTATATGTTCTTACTCCATGTCTGTCCAGAGATAAATCCCAGAAGGCCACCATGAGCTCCGTACTGTCGTCTGTGCAGTCCTTCATTCAGATGTTTGATGCAAAAAAGGGACAATTTATTCGTGACATTGACAATATCCACATGGTTTGGCTTGAGGAGATCCAACAAGAGGCCAACCACATGTTCTCAAGGTAAGTGTGTTTCTTTTTTTAAATTGCATTTTACAAAGAAAACAGGGGCGGCACGGCGGTCGCGTGGTTAGCGCGCAGATCTCACAGCTAGGAGACCACGGTTCAATTCCACCCTCGGCCATCTCTGTGTGGAGTTTGCATGTTCTCCCCGTGCATGCGTGGGTTTTCTCCGGGTACTCCGGTTTCCTCCCACATTCCAAAAACATGCTAGGTTAATTGGTGACTCCAAATTGTCCATAGGTATGAATGTGAGTGTGAATGGTTGTTTGTCTATATGTGCCCTGTGATTGGCTGGATGAATGTGAGTGTGAATGGTTGTTTGTCCATATGTGCCCTGTGATTGGCTGGAGACCAGTCCAGGGTGTACCCCGCCTCTCGCCCAAAAACAGCTGGGATAGGCTCCAGCACCCCTGCGACCCTTGTGAGGAAAAGCAGTAGAAAATGAATGAATGAAAGAAAACAGGACCAAATTTCAAATAAATAATAAAAAGGTTTCACTGTACAAACAATGAATGAACACAAGAGACTTATTTTTTTTAACTTAAATGAAACTGCAATGATTTAATATACAATATATATATACAAAATAAGGTTCTTACTTTTGCTGTGGAAAATGCATTAATGCATTAAATGCATTAATGAACTAAATTTGAATTAAAGACCCCTGTTCTGAAGAATTGTGTCATCTTATTATATTATAGTATAGCTTTTTATTAATGCTGCCTTTCAATTTCAGAGATTTTAATGCAGAGCCAGAGTTAATGCCCAAAACACCATCACAGAAGAAATGTCGCAGGAAGCGTGTTTCTGTTGGGCGCCAGGAAGGAGGTCAAGCCGGGAGAAGGTTTGTTGTTCACTACATTTAGTATAAATTCTCTTTTTGTCTCCTTATTTCTTAAAACCTGACATAATGCGACTCATATTATATTGTTTATATTACATTTAAATCCTTTCCTTTGGCCATGCAGGTCCTCTAAGGGAAGGCTCGGTAGTCTTAGTGGTTCCTCTGTCAAGACACTGAACTTCATTGCTGAAGATGCTATTTCAGAAGTTTCTGTAACTGAAAGCAACATACAGATTAAACACATTTCTCTACTCCAAGAGGATGTGAACCGGGCACAGCCAGTTGAGGATGAAGGTGGGGCTACAAATAGTGAAGTCAAACCAGACCAGACAAGTCACACAAGAGATTCTCCAGTGAATATCCCATCACCTAATATTGAAAGCATCCCTGCGTCTGCTGAGCAGGCAATAAAGTCCTATCCTGGACGAACAGCTGCTAAAATTGCCATAGCGGGAAACACCAGAAGCTCACGACGGACCTCTGTGAGGTGTTCCCTTAAGGTGCGTCATTCACTGGCGGACATGCGTCACAGTATGAAGCAGGAGTCTTTACGTCGTGCCTCGCGACAATCCATGATGAAGAGGAAGGCGGCTCGCAAGGGGAACTCATCGTGTAGCAGCATTGCTGATGGTGAGACATTATATTTCCTTGAATATTCTATGTTTGATTCTTACGGTGTTTATTTCATTGTAGCTGAGGCTTCCTTTGAGTCTGTGGGAGAGACTGATGAAGTGTGAGTATTGATGTTGCCTGAATACAGTTTTTAGCTTTCAACTTCAGTGTGTGTTTGGGTTGGACTAACAACCCTGTATTTGAATTGGCTCGTACAGTGTGTCAGGACCTGTGACTGCAGATCCACAAGTCGCAGAAGTTGACAGTCAGGTAGTAAAATATTGTTACAGGTTTGTTTGGTCATACACTTGCTAATATTTCCTAAACTGTTTCTAACATGTATGTATATTCAGCCTTCTGGTGGACATATTACTTGTTCTATGGATGCCAGCGAATCCAAAGTGGCCGCACCTTCACTGCCTACCCCGAAGAGGAGCACTCAGGGCAGGAAAATAGGTACCTGCTACTAACGTCATATTTTTGTTCATATATAATTGGTTGGTATTTGGTGTTACAATTCTTTGCGTTTATGTTTCAGTTGTCACTGGCAAGCAACAGGCTTTCCGGGGGTGAGTTTTGTACCGTTTATGCTAACCTGCTAATTATTTATTTCACCAGAGAGAGTAAGATTACTCATCTGCACGTAGCTTAGTCATAGAGGGTCATTGCAAGTATTTAGAGCAACACATATTTCCAGGTGCTGCACAGTAGACAAGTGGTTAGCACGCAGGCCTCACAGCTAGGACCCCCAAGTTCAATTCCACCCTCGGCCATCTCTGTGTGGAGTTTGCATGTTCTCCCCGTGCATGTGTGGGTTTCCTCCCACATTCCAGAAACATGCTAGGTTAATTGGTGACTCCAAATTGTCCATAGGTATGAATGTGAGTGTGAATGGTTGTTTGTCTATATGTGCCCTGTGATTGGCTGGCGACCAGTCCAGGGTGTACCGCCTCTCACCTAAAGACAGCTGGGATAGGCTCCAGCACGCCCACGACCCTCGCGAGGATAAGCTGTAGAAAATGAACGAATGACTAAACATACAGGTGGTCATAACATAATTATACACTTTTCTTTATTTGTTGTGCACTTTTTTGTTTTTCAAAAATGTTTTCCTTTGTTTCTCTAAGGTCAATCAAGGACATCAAAAGTGAAGCCTCAGATACCGTGGAGCACAGTCCTATTCAGAGTGTAAGATGCACAGATAACTTCATGGATAAGTTTGTTAAATTCTATGTTATATACGTATATAAATATCTGTTATAACAGAGTACTATTTGTTTGTTTTTAAACAGGCATACAAACCATATATGAGATCATTCCTTCACACTGTGCAGAAGAATCAAATGCTGATGATGTCTCCAAGTACCTTTAGTCGTAATACCGTCATCAAGTCCTTCTTTAAGCACTCCACTCCATTGAAGGTTAATCCTCAGGTCAGTTTTACACCATCGAGCTTTTGATAAGCTCGTACAGAGCCGCTGTGGTCATCCATCATTGAAATGTTCTGTTGCTCAGCCAACCATGTCATTTGTTTCCCCCTCACTTCCCGTCTCCCAGTGGAGCATATCTATAGTGGTAAGTGTTGTGAGTGTACTGTGTGATGGTGGTCATTTTGTATCCGCCTCCACTTGTGAGCATGACCTGCACATATACGTATATCCCCAACCGCATGAAGGCATCTTCTTGTAGGATGTTAAGGTTCATTTTCATTTGCGTCTTAAAGCAGCAAACTCACCTCTTGACCTCAAAGTACTGGAATTTGATCATAAATTTGTCGCACTATGTGGATTAAAATCTTGTAAAATGTCTCAAATTCGATTCAGAAATGTGTTAAAAATGAATTATTGTTACTTTTATTTAAAACTAATTCATAAACTTCAGTCTTGCTTGTCAACCCACAAATAAAACCCACAATTTGTAATGGCACAAACTCCATATTTAGCTGACTTCTTTGCTTTCACAGACCAGAGAACGTCAAAAGCTGGAGGCCCTTAAAAAGAAGCAGGAACAAGAAGAGGAACGATTGAGGAAAATACTGGAAGAGAAAAAAAAGAAACAAGAGGAATCTAAAAGGTCAACGCTCAAACCTATACAAGATTATACAGCTTGATGTTTGAGTGATGAACAGTTGTTATTATATTGCTCTTCACTGGTGTAGGAAGAAGGAGGAGAAGCTTCGGAAGGTGCTTGAGGCCAAAGTAAAAGAAGAGCAGAGAGAAGAAGAAAAGAAAAAGAAGATTGAGCTAAAAATGGCTCAGATGGATGAGAAAAATGACAAGGTATACAGCAATATGACATGGCTGTCAAGATGAAATGTATTTATCTCCTGTTTTACGTCATGAATGCAGCGTCAGGCTGAGGAGAAGGCCAAAAAGAGAACTGCCATTAAACGTCAGGACGAGCTTGAGCAGAAAAACAAACTGGAAGAAGAAACCAGAAGGAAGAAAATTAAACAAGCGGTATCTTGTTGTATTTTTGGTTACTTAGGACTGTCTGCTGTTCCTGACCTGGATTATTCTGTGTTTGCAACTTTAGGATGAGGAGGAGCAATTAAAAGCTAAGGAGCTGGCAGATGCTTGCAGACTGTTGGAGCTGAAGAGGGACCAGGAGCATGGGAGAGAGCTGGAGAGAGAACGACAAGCTGCTGCTGAAAGGTTACCATCATTTTTGTTTAAACCAGGGGTTCTCAATTATATTCTTAATTATACTATTTGGGCTGCACGGTGGACTAGTGGTTAGCGCGCAGACCTCCCAGGTAGGAGACCAGGGTTCAATTCCACCCTCGGCTATCTCTGTGTGGAGTTTGCATGTTCTCCCCGTGCACGCGTGGGTTTTCTCCGGGTACTCCGGTTTCCTCCCACATTCCAAAAACATGCTAGGTTAATTGGCCACTCCAAATTGTCCATAGGTATGAATGTGAGTGTGAATGGTTGTTTGTCTATATGTGCCCTGTGATTGGATGGTGACCAGTACAGAGTGTACCCAGCCTCTCGCCCGAAGACAGCTAGGATAGGCTCCAATGAATAAATGATATCATTTGAAAAGCACTGGCTTAAGCTAACATAATCATCTCAGCACAGTTATCAGTCAATATAAATATGATGTCTTTAATGTCACGTATGAAGAGAGAAGGCTCTTGCTCTGCAACGGGAACTGGAGAGAGCAGCTCGAGAGAAGGAGAGAAGAGAACTGGAGGAGAAAAGAAAAGCTGAAGAGGAAAAACTAAAAGAGGTGAGGAGACGACTGGCTTTTTATCCAGAATCATTTTGTACCATTCCATTCCCGACTGTACTGTTGTGTGTTTTGTTCTACCAGGAGAAGCAGAGGTTAGCTGCAGAGGAGAAAGCTGCTAAAGAAAGAGAAGCTGCCATGCAGATGGAAACTGCTGTTTATCAACAGGCTGCAAACGCACAAGTGAATAAAGACATCATTATGGCATAGATATGATGCATCTGTCGACAGATCATATACCGTAATATAAATGTGTGAATTGTTGTTCTTTCTGGGCAGAAATCACTTCAAGCAAACGCCATAATTCCAGAGGTTGGCAATACAACAACATTGTCCAAAAATCCTGAAGACTACGGCATGGACCTAAACAGCGACGATTCTACTGATGATGAATCCACTCCAAGAAAGCCTATTCCATCTTGGGCAGAAGGTATGCATGAAGTATAGTGTAACATATACTCTGATAAACTCCATGAACAGCTTTTTTATATCATTTACATGACTGAAACAGAAAAAATACAATTGTTCGAAGACACGATCATTTGTATGTGTTCTCTTTTCAGGTCACAATCTACAGCAGATAATTATGAAGCAGTACTTCAATCCCCCTGATTTAGACTCTTTCTTTGGAATAATTGAGCCACCAGAACTGGAGAGCATCTTTTACAAGAACAAACCTCGCTACTTTACGCGTACCAGCTCTGCTGTGTGGCACTCACCTCCCATTGGACCAAAGTAGCTAGTGCACAATTATACACATAATTATATAATGCTGTATACTTAGGTTTGGGTTTTTTTATTTTTTTGGACACTTTACTTCCAGAAGACAACTGGTTTGAAAATGGTTTCTACCAATATCTCATTTATTGATGGTTTGTGAAATAGTCATAAATTAAGTGTGTATGAACTGATTATATGTTACTGTAACACTGGGACTGTGTGTGGGAGTTATGGATTGGTGCAATAAAAATAAAAAAAATATTGAGATATTATGGCTTTCACACCATCTGTTGTAATAATATTAGCACAGTTACCACAAAGACGCAGTAGGTGTAGTTGATGACTAAACGAATCTTTTAAGAAATAACGTAACAAGTAGTTCGTTTGTTTACACTTCACACTGCTGCACGGCGCCGCCATTTTGATAGTTCAAGTACAGGGGGCGTTCCAGTTCTGTTTTAAATGAATACCATAATTATTTCGTGAAAGCACAACACTTCTTCATAATTAGGTACAACTTCCAATTATAATAACATGAAACGTTTTCTTCAATTTTCTTAAGACGTTATTTAAGATTGACTCCTCCCCTGGACTCTATCCGTCACCACCATACGTATGTAGTGGTGCGTCTCGCTTGAGTAGAACAATCTTTGTGCTAGCTAACACTATTACGTTACCAGATAGCAGGTGAGCAGCATCGTCCTCAAACTACTCACAAAGGACCTCCAATTACAGTAAGCACAACGAGGTATGTTTAATGTGATTTTCAACCTGTTCGTCTCAGGATATTTTAAGCCAGGTCGATGTATATAAACGTGTTTTCGCGGACTAACCGTCACAACTCAGGATCTTATCTAACGAGGTTGAATGACGTTGCTAGCACAATCATTAGTAGTACTATGGCGGTGATACCCAATATTAGCCACCAACTGTTTGAATTTCGTATTCCAACTGGAGATGGGGTTTATTATGTTTTTATTGATTCCCACCTTATTATGGTTATTATGGTATGCCCCTTAACGGTTATTTTGGTAATTAAGTAGTACAAAACAATATACTGTAAATGTGTCATTACTTGTGGTCGAGTCATGGATCACACATCTTTAACAAATTCATTCACATCGATCGATTGGATATGCTCATTCAAACGACTTGACAAGTTCAAATCAAGGTCACCTATAAAAGTTAGTGTAGTGTAGGTTCAACAGGAAATTTCACCCGTAAGCTGAATATTCCAAAGATTTTTGTGAGTAGCGTAAGTGTACATTAAATACACAGTGGTGTGGAAAAAGTGTTTGCCCCCTTTCTGATTTCTTTTTTTTTTTTTGCATGTATGTTGCATCAATGACAGTTTTTCAATGAAACGTTTTATTATTAAGGGAGAGAAAAATATCCTAACCTAATAACTCGTTGTGCCACCCTTAGCGGAAACAACTCCAATCAAAGGTTTGATAACTTGCAATGAGTGGCCCACTAAACTTTGCAGAATTGTTGTCATTCAGCTACATTGGAGGGGTTTTCCAGCATGAAGTGCATTTTTAAGGTCATGCCACAGCATCTCCATAGGATTCAAGTCAGGAGTTTGACGAGGCCATTCCAAAGTCTTTATTTAGGTTTTCTTCAGCCATTCAGAGGTGGACTTGCTGATGTGTTTGGGATCATTATCCTGCAGCAGAACCCAAGTTGGTTTCAGGTTGAGGTCACAAACAGATGGCTGTACCTTTTTTTTTGGAAGACGGCAGAATTTAGGGGGGGGCAATCACATTTTCACACCTTAGGTCTATAAAGTGCCATTCACATAAATGTGTTGTCTAGTGTTTTAAAAGCCCATTCATTGAATTGAGCAGCCACTTAAGTGGCAGTCTGATGCTGGCAGGTGATGATTAAGGTGGGATATTTTCATCTGCAGGTGTCGAAGACTTGACTTGAAGTGTTCTTGTGGTACTTGGGCCATTTCAAGTGTACACCACGCATTTGTTGCGTTAACATGACTCTCTGCATTTTTAGTAACCGATAACTAATGTTAGACAAGCCTTAACTATCTTCTTTCTTTTGTTCTTTTATTTTTTTAGGACAAATACAGAAATGGCTTCCCAAATCCGCCAAAACTTTCACCAGGACTGCGAGGCTGCCATTAACAGACAGATAAATCTTGAGCTTTATGCCTCTTATGTTTATCTCTCGATGGTAAGATATTTATCAAGCAGTATACAGTCGTCCCTCGTTTAGCGCGGTTCGAGATCCGAATGTAATAAGAACATTTCCGCAAAGTAGGATTTGTCTTAATAAAATAAATATTTTCATAAGTAGAGCATAGATAACTTGTTTATGACTTTCTAAATATGGTTTATCCCATTATTGGAGCCCTGTAGACATGAAATAACATCCCTATAGTCACCTTTACACCCATGTTATTCTTATTTTTTTTACTCCACAGCCTGCACAATGATGATGGACCGTCTTCATGATCACTGTAAGGATAATAGAGATGGCCCCAGCTTTAAGCATTAGTATGCAACCGAGCTAAGTAGTTAGCTTCCAATTTATTTACTCTAAATTTAAAGTGTTTCAAACGGAGTGGGGAAGAAGGACAAAAAAAGAAGGCAAAAAGTACCAGTTCCACACTGGATGCGAGCAGAATTGTTTTTGCTATGTCATGTTGGACATGCCAGAATACTACACATGACTTTTAAATATTTGTTGACGAATAATCGTATCCAATTGCGTGAAGTAGTGACATTTGAACCGCGAAGTGACGAGGGACGGCGGTAAATATATTTTTCAACAGTGAGCAA
The DNA here is from genome assembly GCF_037039965.1 of Doryrhamphus excisus. NCBI lineage: Eukaryota > Metazoa > Chordata > Actinopteri > Syngnathiformes > Syngnathidae > Doryrhamphus > Doryrhamphus excisus. The sequence goes on along the minus strand of NC_136357.1, from coordinate 7,204,857 downwards.
TGATTTTCCTCTCTTTATTAGGCATATTATTTTGAAAGGGATGATAAAGCCCTACCAAATTTTGCCAAGTTCTTTGCGGCCCAGTCCAAAGAGGAGCGCGAGCACGCCGAGAAGCTGTTGACTTTCCAGAACAAGAGGGGAGGCAGGATTTTTCTACAGGATGTCAAGGTAATTTGAGATACTGCTATCTTGTAGAGTTGAAAAAATAAACTACATTGGGGGCGCGGGGGTTTGTTACTCCCAGGAGCAACTTTGAATGCCAATTTAGGAGCTAATTGTTTTTGTAGACAATGCATCCAGTGAATAGAGTACACACACTCTTACTAAATGTACTCGACAAATGTGAGGAAATGCCAATAATGTGTCTTTGTGTTTATAAGAAACCTGACCGAGATGAATGGGGTAGTGGCATGGAGGCTTTGGAGTGTGCCTTGCAGCTGGAGAAAAGTGTAAACCAATCTCTGCTGGAGCTACAGGAAATGGGCGCGCAGCACAACGATCCTCATGTATGTCTCACATTTACTTATATTTAGCTTGCCCTGTTAATACTTTGTATTATGGATCTGTGATGGGAATAGGTGTTTAATTTATCAGTAACAATTCAATTGTTGTTTGGAATTGTTACTGATGCAATTCTTAATGATTATGAGCAATTAAGGCAAAATAGAGTGCACTACTTGGCTGTAACCGGCAGAAGGTGATTTAGTCTAAACTGCCCTTCCATGAACTACTTCACTAATTGTTGAATTTAAACATGAATTCTCTTTTCTCCCCGCAGCTATGTGACTTCATTGAGACCCACTATCTGGATGAGCAGGTCAAGTCCATCAAGCAGCTCGCTGACTGGATCTCAAACCTGCGGCGCATGGGCGCGCCACAGAATGGCATGGCTGAGTACCTCTTCGACAAACACACCATGGCTGAGGAGGCCAGCAGTCAAACATAGGCCGATGAGCTGCGGTATCGTCACTCACCTCTACATGCCCTTTGCCACGCCTTATTCAGAACGTCTGTTATTTGCAGAGCACAAAAGCCATATTTTTTTTTGTACTCGTGTGCCGTTTCTGATTCAATATTTTCTAATGTTGCCTTGTTTCACAAAGGATTGAAGCACATTCCGAATTGATCAAAATGAGCGTTTGCATCCATTCTAGTGTCACTGTCTGGTAAATTACAGTGAGAAAATGCTATGATCGTCCTGCTGACTTTTCTTTCTCAGAAATCATTGCGCACATTGAGAGAAAGAGCCACTAGATGGCAGCAGGTACCGTAATCTACCATATAATTGAAACATCTTGTTACAGTTGTACACAATCTAAAGTCAAATTTAATCATGACACCCACCACACGTCTCAACATAGTCACCATAAACATGAATATTGTTTGACTTTTATGTAGTAGTCATCAGGATACATGTATTTTATAACAAATATTCATTACTGGGCCTAATATTTTTGTGTTAAGCTAGCCAAAACAAATATATGGAACTGATTGACAAAACAATAGAAATTAAAAACACTGGAATTCTTTTAGCTAGGATTCTAATGTGTATTGTAAACCTCATAGTTCACTTTTTAAAGTAAATAATGCTACAGCTACTGTCGGGTGGGCGATGTACAATAAGATTGTTTTCTCTAAGTGAGCACTGTATACCAAAGCACAGTGGACATATTGTGTGATTGTATAAAAAAAAAAATAAAGCTGCAATAAAATCTAATTCAGGTTTTTAATGTTTTTATTGAAAAACAAAATACTGTTTTATTACGTGAGCAACAATTTTAAGGACGGTAGTTCAAATAATTCCCATATAAGTTCCATATGTTTGTTTCTTCCCCATATGTTGACACTGAAATCCTTTAAGGTGTTCTGGGCCTTAAAAGTAGGTTAATTGTTCTGTAAGTGCTCACTCGGAAGTGGAGATTAATTCCTACATGTGTGATGCAAACAGCTTTTTCTCAGTCCTGTTTCCTTCCTGTACACGCCTTGTTCCCGCTACCCTCCACCAGCACGCCCAGCAGGTCTCCTTCAGCCAATGAGATTCCAGAATCATTGGGGGAATTTGGTTGATTGGCTTCTTGTTGAGAAGGCGCTGAATTGGAAGCGGTCAGGTTATTCAGCCCGCCATTGCTTGCCTTTGCGTTGGCAGTGAAGTTGCAGTGGTTGCTAAAGCTACTCAGACTTGTGCCGTTACAAAGACCTACCGCTGTGCCAGCGCTGTTGCCGCTTGTCACGTTAATGCTACTGGAGCTGTTGTGATTACTTGGATTTGCTGGCCCGGGACGACAGGGAGGGGTGAAGGAGAACACCCTTTCTCCCCCGCTTCCCATCGTCCGAGCACTTAGAGGCCCAGGTTGGCTGTCAGCGGACGGCAAGGCGTCCAGCGTCAGGCACGGTGGTGGAGGCCGGCGTGACAGCAGGCCGTGCCCACGTCGGAGTTTTGATATCGGGCATAGCTCAGGCTGCGGGTCGGGGAAGGAGAAGGCCGGGGTAGTTGGTGTCTCGCCATCCTCACTCAGCCAGGGGAAAGCAGAGGATGGTGGCGGCGGGATGTGGTTGGGGGTGTCGGGCAACAGCTGTGAGCCCACCATAGGAGGAGCCAGGGAGGTGCAGCTGCGGTCCCACTCGTTCTGAGGTCGGCGAGCAGGTCTTGGTCGTGGCACGGCTGGGGGAATGCAATGAATGGGCGTCTGGGGGCAACTGTAGAAACCCGGCCTTTCATAAAGAGGCAGCCCAGAGAAGCTGTAGTCCCGTTCTTGCTCTGAGTTCAAGGGCTGGCGTGCTTGGTTGTGGATTGATGGAGCCTCTGGGTGTAAGTAAAGGGGGAAGCGATTTAGTGGCGCTCCAGGGCGGCGGCGCAGCAGAGAAACCCGAGAAGAGCGAGGGAAGTTGGGCGACTGAACACCAAGAAGGCGACCCAGGCCTCCAAGCAGCGGGGTGGAGTAGTTGGCTTCCTCATTTTCTTTAATCTGCTCCAAATTGGACTGAAACTCCATCTCCTCCTTAGGAACACTAGAGTACAACCACCATAAAGCGAACACATTGTTTACATACATTATAGCTGCATATTAACCTTATGTAGTAGTGTCAAAGTGTTTGCCCCCCTTCCCATTTGTCACGCTTTAATGTTTCAGATCATCAAACAAATTTAAATATGAGTCAATCACAACACAACTGAACACAAAATGCAGTTTTTAAATTCATTCATTCATTTTGGCGGGGTACACCCTGGACTGGTCGCCAGCCAATCACAGGGCACATATAGACAAACAACCATTCACACTCACATTCATACCTATGGACAATTTGGAGTCGCCAATTAACCTAGCATATTTTTGGAATGTGGGAGGAAACCGGAGTACCCGGAGAAAACCCACGCATGCACGGGGAGAACATGCAAACTCCACACACAAGGGTGGAATTGAACCCTGGTCTCCTAGCTGTGAGGTCTACGCGCTAACCACTTGTCCGCCATGCCGCCCCTGCAGTTTTTAAATGAAATCTTTGCCCCCCATTAAGACATAGAACTGTGGTTTAGCACACCTGAGTTCAATTTCTTTGGCCACACCTGTTCTTAATCAAGAAATCACCTAAGTAGAATCTGTCTGAGTAAAAGATCCTCACCAGCTAGACATCATGCTGAGATGATGCGACTTTACAGTAAGGTACACAAAGTTGCAGTAGTTAATGAGGAACGAACCTACCTAACCTACCTAGTAAATACTTTTTAATGTATGTGTTTCTCAGTGTAACATATTGTAAAGTGAGAGGAAAGCAATTGAGTCTGAAAAAATGGTTAAAAAGCCATTTCTAAAAGCTTTGGGACTCCAGCAAAACACAGTGAGAGCCATTATTCACCAATGGCAAAAACATGGAACTGTGGTGAACCTTCCCAGGAGTGACTGGACAACCAATATTACCCCAAGAGTGCAGCGATGACTAATTCAAGACGTCATTAAAGACCCCACAACAACATCCAATCCAAAGAACTGCAAGCGTCACATGCATCAGTTAAGTGTTCATGGCTCCACCGTAAAGAAGACGAAAACAGAAACAGCCTGCATGGCAGAGTTCCAAGACGAAAGACACTGCTGAACAAACAAAACAGTAAGGCTCATCTTACTTTTGCCAGATGTGGCCGAATTACAACAATTCTGCAAAGATGAGTGGGCTAAAATTCCTCCACAGCGCTTCAGGGACTCATTACAAGTTATTATAAATGCTTGATTGCAGTTGTTGCTGCTGGGGTGGCCCAACAAGTTATTCAGTTTAGGGGGCAATCACCTATCCTCACTGGGCTATGTTTGGATTTTTTCCCCTTATAATATTTCATTTAAAAACTGCATTGCTGTGTCATTTAATAATATTTAATTTATTTGATGATCCGGCGGTCGAGTGGTTAGCACGCAGACCTCACAGCTAGGAGACCAGGGTTCAATTCCACCCTCGGCCATCTCTGTGTGGAGTTTGCATGTTCTCCCCGTGCATGCGTGGGTTTTCTCCGGGTACTCCGGTTTCCTCCCACATTCCAAAAACATGCTAGGTTAATTGGCGACGCCAAATTGTCCATAGGTATGAATGTGAGTGTGAATGGTTGTTTGTCTATATGTGCCCTGTGATTGGCTGGCGACCAGTCCAGGGTGTACCCCGCCTCTCGTCCGAAGACAGCTGGGGTAGGCTCCAGCACCACCCGCGACCCTTGTGAGGGAAAGCGGTAGAAAATGAATGAATGATGATGTGAAACATTTAAGTGTGACAAACATGCAGAAAAATAAGAAATCAGGAAGAGTGCAAACCGTGTCACCCCATTATATGTGCACCTGATATCCAGTGCAGAACCCATGAAGGAAGGTTTGCAGTGGTCAGCGCTGGCAGTGGTGTAAGGGGGTCGAGGCTCGGACTCATTCCAGTACATATCTTTCTCAACCAGAGGCAGGCTGTCGTACATCTCGTCTACAGACAGCAGAGACACCTGGAACAATAAAACACATCTAGTGTAAACACAGCGCACTTTCACACCTAGGAAAAAACTGCATTAAAAACCTGTAAGTTGCGATCGACAAGCCAGTTGGTCTCAAAGTCGTCGTCATCTTCGCCAAAAGGATTTATGAGTTGCTCAGCCACCTGAAAACCAGGATCATGCAGACATGAGACATGGACCAATCATAAAACAGACATCATTCACCGACCTTCAGCCAACCAACGTAGAAGAAAAACTGCAACAACGTGAAGACTGGCAAGTAGAAGTCTAGGTCGTGACCTGGGTACCCTTGGGCTGGATCCAAGAACTGACGACCAATCAAACAAGCCAGGAAGAAGCTGTAGACCGCCACTGTTACCACCTAATCATCATACATTAGTCACACTTCAGAAGGTTCCACAAGGTTTTGGTTTTTAGTCCAAATTATTTCCATTCAATACTTCAAGAGGGGACATATTAGAACCTGGGTATAGACCAGAGGCAGGCTGATCCAGTCATATCCATACAGCTTCATGCACTTTGCCCTTAAACTGTTCAACTCCTGAAGACAGAAGAACAACGGTATTCTTTCAAAAGTGTTCCCAGATGGTTAATTTCGCATGTACATGAGGACCTACAGTGAGAATGGCTGTCAGAGCCACGTCGTTGTTGATACGACCCTCGGTCCGGGCCCTCAGAGCCAGACTGACGAACCACATGCAGGGAATCCAAAACTTATTATGAGGGGAAGGCAAGTCTTCGAGATGCCTCAGTTCCTCTGATGTCATCAAACCTGATGGGGACACATCATCTGCCATATACCAGGGCTGTCCAAGTTTAGACACCCATGCCATGTATGTACGTCCATGTGGACCAGTATTTACGTATCTGTTGCTTTAATTTTATAGTCTAGACCATTTTTAGATAGAGCAACTATTTTTTTCACATCCTTAGTTCTTAACCAAGAACTGACATGTTGAACTTCCAGTGACCATTCTGAGAGTGAAACCACCAAATTTAACACACCACTACAATTTTGTGAGCTTGCCAGTGTGTATTTATGTAAGTATTTAAGTAGTTTTTGCGTTTTTAGTCCTGGTCAGCAAGCAGCACCGGGACTTCTAATCTCAACACCAGATTACATCACCAGGTTGGAACAATTCTAACGGTACAATGAGTTCCAACACAACAAATGGAACCAACACCAACATGCCTGGATTTTGTTACCATGGAAACTGCTGTACTAGTTCTGACAGCATACCTGCCTGCACCAGATGCTCCATCGTGGGGAACCTCTTGTAGACGGCAGTGCTGACGGAGCGGTAGATGAGCACACCGGACAAGTTGGCGTAACGCATCAGAGTGCGCCTGGTCAGTCGAGAGGCCTCGTCTGCACCGCGGACGTGACCTCCAACTAATGCTGCCAGTCGGTCAGGCCAGGGGACGTTCTCGAACTGACCCCACCAACGGGATACCACCAAGGTCACGTAGAAACCTGGAAAAACCAACAAGAAAGTTGGCAACCTCATGGCACTATTGACTGTAAAGAGAGCAATAATATTGTGAATGAGTGGTGACTAATACAGGATTATCTTTTACACACAGGCGAGCTTGGTGGGATGTGGAATGAATGAAGTCCCGGAGCATTCACCGAGGGAACGCAACTGGAGCTCCGCTGCCCATGGAGAGCAGTTTGTCCAGTGTCCTGCTGTCTCTCACTGTCAAAAATTTCTCCCAGTGAATGTCGATAAATTGTTTGGCTTTCCTGGCTTTTTTATTATACAAATTTGGGCAATTTTGTAGCGTTGAAGGAGATGAAGCCTTTGAAAATGTTTTTTGATCCTAAAGCCGTTCTCTGATGGTCCCCGGACTGCACGCGACACAAGTAAGAACCTTAATTTGGGTGAAGGATCACAAACAATTAATCGGACATTCTGCGGGTCAGTGGTTAGCACGCAGGCCTCACAGCTAGGAGACCTGAGTTCGATTCCACTCTCGCCCATCTCTGTGTGGAGTTTGCATGTTCTGCTTGTGCATGCGTGGGTTTTCTCCGGGTACTCTGGTTTCCTCCCACATTCCAAAAACATGCTAGGTTAATTAACGACTCTCTTCATAGGTACTATGAATGTGAGTGTGAATGGTTGTTTGTCTACATGTGCCCTGTGATTGGCTGGCGACCAGTCCAGGGTGTACCCCGCCTCTTGCCTGAAGACAGCTGGGATAGGCTCCAGCACCCCCGCAGCAACCATACATTTCTCACCATTGTCCAATATTACATACATCTGTAATTGTCATTTATTTTCTGTCGTGCCCCCACTGGGGGACAGAAATGTTTTTGCGGCAACTCGATTTGAAATATTATCGAGGAACTGGTAATATTTATTTATCTGTACTGTACTGTACAAACTGAAACTAGTGAAATGCACCAAAAGGGAGAGCAGTGAAGCATACAAGCGTATTCAAGAGTCAAATTCCATGCCGAGTATGACAAAAAAAGGCCAGCATTGGTAGTCCAGCGAACGGCATCATGCCACGTCCATCATGTGAACATCTCCGGGCACTGTGTATGGTTGAGGCTAGTTTGAGCTACAGCAATATATCCGGGCGTATGGGCTGTTGCCAAGCCAAAATGAGAAACTTCCAACAACGAGCTCTGATGGAATCCCGATGGTTACCAGGGCGAGAGAGAGGGACAATTCCCGACCAGGGTCGCTACATCTGGTTGCAACACCCGAGTGAACAGTTTGGCCGGGCCACTTGTACAGCATGGGAAACACCCGGCAGGAACAACACCCAGATCAGCATCCCCATTGTGCGGTGACCCGGTATTGACAGTGACTTTGTGTTTGGCAGGTGCCATTTTCTTTTAGTTTTTTTTTTTTAATTATTCTTAAAACTATTTTTATTTCTGTATGCCAGTATCTTTAAACAAATGATTAATATGAGTAAAATCAAAATAAGCTTTTCGTTAAATAAATACATAATGCATCTTCCTACTCCTTCTCAGACTTCTTGAATCATCTTTTTTTTTTTTTTTTTTTACTTCTGCAGGTGTACCTAATGAAGTGTCCAGTGTGTCTCTCGGCTTACCAAGAACAAAGGAGACAGGTATGAGCTCTGCATAGCGGTCACAGTATAAGGACAACTTCTCAAACAGCCTCTTCTGCTCAACATTTAAGACAAACCTATGGTGAGAAAAACATTAAGGTAATACAACAGTCACAATATCACTCAACACCAAGAAGTCTTAACACACAGTTGCTCTCAAAATGATGTGACCCCCCCCCCAAAAAAAAATGTGTAGTACTGTAGTTGGTTGCAACCACATACAGTAAATAAATCTACTGTTCGTTCCAGAGATGTTGACGTCCACCAGGTATTTGTCAGGTATCGTCATCATCACCAGTTGCTTACATGTTAACATTCACAAACACACTATGGACAATTCAGAGCAAGTGTGTCCAAAGCGTTTTCCAACAAGGGCCACATACTGAAAAATTAAAGGATGCAAGGGCCAATTTGATATTTTGTAAAGCAATATGTAGATATGCTAAGGAGTTATACTGTATATACACAGTAGCCGAGTGATAACACAGTCGCTAGCGTTCGACTCTGTTTTACCGAGTAGTATGTAGGCCACACAGTCAGGAGATCGGGAAGACCTGGGTTCGATTCTTTGTGTGGAGTTTGCATTTTCTCTTCGTGTGTGTGTGTGGGGGGGGGTTTCTCCGGGTACTCCGGTTTCCTCCCACATTCCAAAAACATGCTAGGTTAATTGGCGACTCCAAATTGTCCATAGGTATGAATGTGAGTGTGAATGGTTGCTTGTCTATATGTGCCCTGTGATTGGCTGGCTCGGCCCTCGCCCTTAAGACATCAGGGATAGGCTCCAGCGTGCCCGAGACCCTAATAAAGATAGGTGGCATAGAAAATGGATGGATGGATATTTTACAAAAAAACCTCCATCTCCATGTCATATAGGTGAATCGTATTATTAGTATGAAATCTGTACTTTTCTCGTTTTTTCCATTTTTTGCCGCTGTTTTCTTTTGAATTTTCCAAATATTTCTACTTTTTCCTCAAATAATTGTTTTTGAATTTTCCCCTTTAATTTTGAATTAAATTAACATACATACTTAAACCCGTTGCCATTATGACTGGACCAAAAGTAAAGCTTTATCAAAATACACATATTTTACTTGAAATTACTATCAGATGAATTAACCAAGTAAATGTATTCAGTATTTCATGTGAATTAGACTGCAGACTGACATCAGACTGCTGAATGCCAAATAAGCCCCTCTACCAGCCCACACGCACACGCAATTTTTTTTTTATTATTTATTAAAAATGATTTAAATTATTTGTGCAATTTACTGTTTACGCTGTACATTGTTGTTCATATTTGATGACATCTATTTATTCTCCACATAGTTATTATTATTATACGGGAGCCAGGCAACGACATTTCGTTGGCAATTTCACTGCTGGGGTATTGTGCAATGACAATAAATCTATAATTAAGATGTATGCTTTTTAAGTGAGCAGATGTAGGGGCTATGTGTTCTGGTCAAATGTGTGTGGGAACCAGTGTTGTATTCACTAAGCATTATTGTCTTTTAAAAGTCAGACTTTTCAAATTAAAGTCTCATATCGGATCTCATTAGAGTCTGAAGAAATGTACAGTATACCTATAAACAACACTGAAGAAGTAGTAGAGGAGGGTGAAGATGATGAGCTCCCTGTAGAGGAGTTTGTAGATGCTGCCCTTCCAGCGTAGAAGCAGGTGGAAGAAAGTCCCCAGGCCTGCGTCCGCCACCCTGCGAGAGTAGGTCACTGTCATTGTTGCTGGTGCTGCTTCTTAAAGGCCAACTTCCTCGTTGACTGTGGCCTGACATGAAGTATGTATGTTGATTCCTCGTAAGCAATCGGCCTGCTCTGTCTGGCTTCTACAAATAAAAAAAAAAAGAATGGATGAAACAGCATAATATTGTAGCACTTGAGGTGTGCACTGATCATTTAAAGGTCTACAAAAGGTCACTACAGGTGAACAATACCGACTGTGTTACTTACCACTGAAAATGCTAATGCATGGCTGTCTGTGTGGAAGTTTGGAGGTGAGCGGTCAACCTCCACAGAGAGAATGTTGGAGGAAAAGAAATAGCAGGAAAAGAAAAAGGAGAACGAGGTGCTGCTATACCTCCGGTCACTTGATGACTTAATCTGTTTCAGCAACAAAGCTGCATTGTGAGGTACCGCAGGCCCCGTTAATCTGAACAAATCACACACTATCGAGCTAAACAGGTCCTTTAGTACAGTTTCTTCAATTATTTATGCTTTCAATGCCTAAAGGTGAAAACATATTTAATTAATGAATAGCATTTATGAATTTCCGGTCCAATTGAAAAACATGGTTATCTTTTCCTTTGAAAGTAATACTGTATTAGGAAAAGCCGAAATGGTGCTGTGGCGTCCTCTGTCGGCAGAAATGTGCACAGCTGCTGTCCAGAATGTAAGGTGTTAGTGATTAACCCTTGCTGTCTACTCAGACAAGCAACAGCAGGGGCGAAGTGCGGACAGAGTTCAACTTTTTAAACTCTTACAGATCAGTCACATTTGAATTACAAGCAAGTGGACATCGGTTTGGACCACTGTGGTGAGTATTTCCTGCTAAGTCTTTTAATCATATTTGAGGCAGAGAAAGCATGTTGCACCGTATTGTGTTCTTGTTTCCTGGAATGACCTGAGTAAGCAGTGAAGAATTCATTTTCTTCAGTAGTTGTCATTACTGTAACTGTTCTCTATTTCCAGGTGCCACCAACAAGCGAAGCTTTCTTCATATGCCTCCTTAAGAGAAACAACAACAACATGGATGCTTTTGAGGGAATTCACAGTGTTCAGATTTCCTCCTCTCCACCACCCGCAACCTCCTCCAGTCCGGCCTATGAAGTCCTTAAGGCAGGCAGGCGGGGAATAGCTGTGTATTCCTCTGCAGTGTTCTTTGGGACCCCTTCCAGCCAAGGAACACACTCCAAGACCTTGTCCAGCAGGAGAAGGGAGGCTGAGGATGAAGGCTGCGTCGTAGGAAGGTAAGCACAATAGCATGTCAGCATTAGGGATCGACTGATATGTTTTTTTTGGGCCGATGCCGATACAGATTTTTGTTCCATCATCCTTAGCCGATGGCCGATTTTTTGCAAATATTATATAATATAAATCATTCATTCATTCATTTTCTACCGCTTTTTCCTCACCCTGGACTGGTGGCCAGCCAATCACAGGGCACATATAGACAAACAACCATTCACACTCACATTCATACCTATGGACAATTTGGAGTCGCCAATTAACCTAGCATGTTTTTGGAATGTGGGAGGAAACCGCAGTACCCGGAGAAAACCCATGCATGCACGGGGAGAACATGCAAACTCCACACAGAGATGGCCGAGGGTGGAATTGAACCCTGGTCTCCTAGCTGTGAGGTCTGTGCGCTAACCACTCGACCGCCGTGCCGCCTCAAATCAATCAATCACTTTCAATTTATTTTGAATTCCTGGTTCCATCCCTGCTATTGGCTAAAAGGAACTATATCAGCTTAATGCATCATATATCACTGGTGAAACTTAGAGACAACTTCTTTAAGGATGAGTCGCATTTCATAGCAATTCCCATTGTACCAATTTCATTTAGACATTAAAATCTCTTGTCTGGCAGTCGTTTTTATATTGCCTTTAGGACATATGTCACCTACTGTCTACTAGTTGGCAGCTTGTAACTGAGATGAATCCAGACAGAGTGTAGTATGTTATTTGACTCTCACACATAATGATAGAGTTGTTGAGATATTAAACTTGGGGGAAGGACGTGAAAGAAAGTGTTAACGTAATTACTTAGCATTAAAGTGACTTGTGGTCACGTGGACACATGCCTGGATGCTGGTGAAAGGAGTGCTGTCACGTGACATGACACCCCAGGCAGAAACTGAGCATGAAGTGCTCGTTCCTCCGTTCATAAATGACTACTTTGGAGGGAAAACGGTGAAAGAAAAAAAAACGGAGTACAAAACAAAGCCACTTTGCCCACCAACTTAGTGTTTTTTTTTGTTAGCGCTGTGCTGCTGCTCCTGTGGTTGTTTACGTCAGCGTCCGCATTCCTTCGCGCCCTGTCTGCGGCACTGATTTAAAACTAATGTCCAGTCGAGTAAACTCACAGCTCGTCATTATTCGCCAACTCCACACCAACATCAGCTGGAGGACAAGCAGACGGTTGTGTTTTCTCTTGTGGACGCTGACAGGGTAAAGTTGTTACTCTTACTCGACATGACAGCTTCTCAGTATAAACTTGTTATAGCTTTGCTAGCTTAACGTCTGAATGCAGGTTAGCTCAGGGATACTTCAGCTTTAACTTTGTTAGCAGCTCCCGATGATAAGTATTTGTTATATTGTGTTGAATATTTCTCTCGGACTAGCAAGTAACCTTATCTTTACAGTAAACATAATACATTTTCTTTGCGGCTGTCTATAGAAACCAGATGTTTGATGTCACGTGAGGTCTGCTTGAAAGGAAGACCAGCCAAAGCCACAGCAAAGATCGATAATACAGTACTTATAATATACTTACAGTATGTCCAAAACTTTATTAAAACCTGGAATCAAAGCAACCTTGCATTCTTTGATGGACAGATTCTGGTTTTAGTGACATCTGGAAAACAAAAAATTGAAAACCATATTGGTGAGGCTATTGGCCAAGAGGGTCCCAATTTGCCCAGGAGCATTAAACATCTTAAACCTTGGAGCATCGGAAAAAAGTTCAAGGTCATGTGTATCACAGTCATGAACGTATCACCTACCATGCAGACATTTATTTCTCAAAACATATTTGTCGAAAAAGCATTCAGTTTAGGATTACACATTTTTATTTCTGTTTTTACCGTTATGAAATTTGAAGAACTAATGGGAAATGGATCTGGCAAAAGTATTCAACATTCCTAAACCCACTTCTCTACAATATTCGAGATAATGTGTTGAGAAAACTGACAAACAGTTTGAAGAGGGAACACCAATGGTTTGTTCACTTGTGATCCTGTTAAGATTAGTAGATCTGGATCCAGAGCCAGAGTCCAGGATGGAGGGAAGAGGCAACAGTGGGCCCAATTCAGGACTAGACCGTGGTATCCACTCCTGCTTGCGTAGCTCCTCGCTAGAAATTAGAGGGAAAGAAATTCAAGAAAAGGGCTCCGAGATCCTCAGCGAGCAACTGGATGCTGCAAAGAGGGTGCTGTAATTTAATACACACCGTATTGTGTTACGCAGATAATTTGGTGTTAAATGTGCCATTATCTCTTTTGTTAGGAACTGAAACTGAAAGATAAGGAGTGTGAGCGTCTGTCACAGGTCAGGAATCAGCTGGAACAAGAGCTGGAGGAACTGACTGCTAGTCTGTTTGAGGTCAGCATGAGTGAAATGAATATGAAGAAATAAATGCATGTATAAAACTGCTGGTTTAAATTTGTCATTAACCTCACATCAGGAAGCTCACAAGATGGTGCGGGAGGCGAATGTCAAACAAGCAGCATCAGAGAAACAACTGAAGGAGGCTCAGGGGAAGGTGTGTGATGTTTTCCTTTGATATTTTAGGAGATTTTGAGCATATTCATCCATCCATTTTTTGTACCGCTTATCCTCATTAGGGTCTTGGGGTCATGAGAGGCGGGGTACACCCTGGAAAAAACAATTTGAGGAAAAAGTGGAAATATTTGGAAAATTCAAAAGAAGCAGCAAATATTGGAAAAAATTGCAAAGTTCATACTAATAATATGCTTCACCTCTATGACATGGAGATGGAGTTTTTTCCATGATATATCCATCCATCTGTTTTCTATGCCTCTTATCCTCATTAGGGTTGCGGGTGTGCTGGAGCCTATCCCAGCTTTCTTCGTGCGAGAGGCCTGGCACACCCTGGACCGGTCGCCAGCCAATCACAGGGCACATATAGACAAACAACCATTCACACTCACATTCATACCTATGGACAATTTGGAGTCGCCAATTAACCTAGCATGTTTTTGGAATGTGGGAGGAAACCGGAGTACCCGGAGAAAACCTGTGCGTGTGTGGATTTTCACTGGGAACTCTGGAACAGAGGTTCAAACCCAGGTCTTCCCAATCTCCTGACTGTGTGGCCAAGATGCTAACCACTCGATCACCGTGCTGCTAGGGCACATTCAGTAAAACTAAAAAATGAAAATTTGGCAGGATTATTATTAGATTTATAGTTGGTCTCTGTTTTATTTGGATCTCAATATAAAAAATGGTGTATTGTGGCAGTTTTTACAAAAAATAAACATTCTAATTAAGTAGAGAAACTACAATCAAAATATCCCTTCATCCCTTTGCATTTTGGAATGCATGTCATTTCCAATTCTTTACTACGTTTCTGTAATTGTCGGTCAGATCGACGTCCTGCAGGCAGAAGTGACAGCACTCAAGTCTCTGGTGTTGACGTCCACGCCATCCTCCCCGAATCGCCAGTTGCACCCCCAGTTGCAGCTTCCAGTCACCAGGGGGGCACATAAAATGGTCGGAGGCCACATTCGCAACAAGAGTCTGAGCGGCAGCTTCCCGACCCCACCTGGAAAACCCGAATCGCCATCACGTGCTGTTCAGCCTATGGCCAAAGAGGACAGCGAGGTAAGTCATGGTATCATGATTTTACTTGCTTTTTTTCTTCCTGTTTTTCCCTTTTCTCAACTTTAATGTGGAGCTACTGGACTGAGCTTGTTTCCTTCCTTTTTGTCATAACTTCTTCTTTTTCTGTCCGGTTCTGCCCGTCTCTCAGCCTGCTGTTCCTGCTATCATCTTTTTGATTCTCTGCCTGGCCAGTCTTTCAGTGTGACCTTTGACTCTTATTATCAGGAGCAAAGGGATGGGGTAGGGGCTGACAGCAGACAGGTAACAGTTTCCCCTTCATCAGGCTCAGCCTCTTGGTTGTGTTTGCTTATAGACTGTGGATGGAGCCAAAATGACTCCCAAAGTGTAACTCCTAACAATCTGCAATTTGTGTTGATATCGTCTCTCTCCAGATGGACTCAGTTCTCTATGCAGAATTCCTGCTGTGGAAGGAACATCCAAGTCTAGATCGCTCGTCTGCCCTCATGAGTCGGATCTACAGAGAAGAAATAACACCCTGCCTCTCCTTTACACGATCAGAGGTTCCTAGCTTTTGAATCATAAGGGGCTTCATTTTCTGATTGTTGAAGTTTAATTTGTGTGACTGCTTTTGTCCACAGCTGTCCCAACTGGTGCAGAGTGCTGTGGAAAACAATTCTTTGACTATCGAGCCTGTGGCCATGTCAGCATTACCAATGGTTAAAGCCTCGGTGATAGAGTGTGGCGGCCCTAAGTGAGTTGTCTGTAACACCCACATTGTCCTTCTTTTCACGATTCACTACAGCTTAGGCAACACTAAAAATTCCTCATTTATGTGGAACCTCTTGAGGTCAAACAGTGTGATCGGAATGAGAGACCGTTGATTTGTTTCTTATTTATTTCCCTGTGACAAGTAATGGTTAAACATTCACCAACATAAAACCTTTATTAAATGAACAATGGCACTGTCAAACATTGATAACTGTCATGCATGTGTAAAATAAGGGCAACCACAGATAAGACATGTCTATATGTTTAACAACTAACAGTTTACTAAAATTAATCACAAAACAAAGATGCATTTGATTCAGGCGTCTCATGTTTTAATCTACACATATAAAAAGAAGGCATTTAACATCAAAAGATGTCCCTTAAGGGCTATGGGGATACTGTGGGTTGACTGCTTTGAATGTAAATTTGTTTGCTTCACAGAACTTCCAGTGTTTTTTCTCCTTCATTTAACACTGCCACAAAAAAAAACAAAGGAAAAAGCAAAATCTGACAATTAATTCTGTATTTCCACTTTTATATCTGCTCATATTTCCCTCTGTATTGTGGTCAAATTCCGAATTGTTCGACCTTTGGACATTTCACTGTTTGGGTTTCTTGCTGCTTTATCATGTGTCACCACCACCTGGGGGCTTTTATTAGCGGGCACTTTACCAATCACTGTCTCACTTCCAAATCTTGTGTTTCCAGCGGCTGTAGGGCAGCAGTAGAGACGTAAGTCCGATTGGGAATCTTTTTAACTTTCCACTCGTCCATATTTACTGCAGAATGAGATAATTTGTGCTGACTAGGCATGTCCCCATCCGATCTTCAAGACTGGAATCAGCGGCCGATCCGGTATATTTTTCAAGAATCCGAGATCGGGCTGATCCGGTTGCTGTATCATGTTCGTAACAAATGGCAAATTAAAAAAGTACATTTAGCAATACTTTTTTGCATTATTTAATGCTTCGAAAAGCTATTTTCATAACCATATTTAACTCCACAAATTCATGTTTATAACAAATGCTTATTAGTATTGGAAAATAAAGGATCGGTACTGGATGGGATGGGATTGGCAAGACTACAAAAAATTGGATCAGCTGGGAAGCCAAACATATGGACTGGGACATCCTTAGTGCTGACACAGCTCATTATATTGTCAAATATGTCAATAAATGCACCAGATACACGTGTCTGAACTCTAACCACGTACACATTTGCAGTCTGACTAACTGAACTTCCTGCACTTTTTCCTCGCCTCATGTTTCATCATTTCCAAACAGGATGTTATTATTGTGGCAGCAGATCTTTTAACAATGAACTGTTCTGATCTGCTTTTAGAAAATGTGCATTAAGTGGAGTGTCGCGACTGTGCAGACATCGCATTAAACTTGGTGACAAGGGGAGTTACTACTACATCTCCCCCTCTAGTCGAGCACGGGTACGTGTCTCTCTGAGCTCTATCTATCTTTTCAGTGATACCGCTGCCATTTTACGTCACCTCTTCTCACCTTTCCAGATCACGGCTGTGTGTAATTTTTTTACGTATATCCGCTACATTCAGCAGGGCCTGGTCAGGCACGATGGTAAGTAAGTTCATTCATAAAATCACATTTTATGCTTTGCCCTAATCTAATGTGTTGTTATTGTTGGAATCCAGCAGAGCAAATGTTCTGGGAGGTGATGCGTCTCCGCAGGGAGATGACTGTGGCCAAGTTGGGTTTCTACCTCACGGAGTAGTGTTGGGGGACCCGCTGGACCAGCTTGAGGAGCCAACCACAGCACGCCAGGCTTACAATGTGGTAATTAATAAGAGCTTTAACGCTGTAGTGGTCAACCAAGGAAATACCCTATCACAATAAGATAATGAAAGGTAAAGTTCCAAGACTTACATAAACATTGAATATATACTGTATATGTGTACATATGTACATATGTATGTATGTATGTATGTATGTGTCTATATATATATATATGTTGTGTGTGTATATATGTGTAGTAGATGTTTGTGTGTGTGTATATATATATATAGATATATATATGTACACACTTATATATTCTATGTTTATGTAAGACATTGTGTATATTATATATTTACAGTACACACACACATACATACACATTATATACAGTGTGTGTGTGTGTGTATATATATATATATATATTATATACACACACACATGCATACATACATAAAATCTATCTCCGGTCTTCCATGACAAGCTGTAGAGTGGAATTCAAGTTTTGTTAAATCAGGTTCATGACGTCGCTGAAAATCGTACAGGTAAACAAATGGTATAATGTATATTTTTATTCTGAAATAGGTGCCATATACATTCAAAAACTTTATACACATTACTTTGAGGTATCGCCAAGCTCGTCCATGACGGTTTGTGCCATCAGATGGCGTGGTCTGAATTTTGCAAGCTTGCACTTTGTTCTTGATTGATGCCTTTTTTAAGAAGCAGCAGCTGCAGTCTGATATTGGCTTGGCATTTTTTATTAGTCGTACGTACCGTCCTCCACAGTTTTGCACTTCTGAAATCAACACTTTTGTGTATGTACTATACTAGGGGCCAAATCTATACAATTCTGTGGATATTTACTGTGGTATGAAACAGATTTTCCTTTATAAATCAGGCAATTTGGGATCAGCCATTTCAGTTAAATATATCAGATAGCAGACGAACACAGTGATGGATGAGAAGTGAAATAAAGTTTCAGATTCACAGAAAGTGTGCAGTAATTATTTAAACAAAAGTAGGCAGGTGCATAAATTTGGCCACCCCAACAGAAATATGACATCAATATTTAGTAGATCCTCCTTTTGCAGAAATAAATACTTCCTACAGTTTCCAATAAGGGTCTGGATTGTGGTTGAAGTTATTTATGACCATTCTTCTTTCCAAAACAGATCCAGTTGAGTCAGGTTTGATGGTTTCCAAGCATGGACAGCCCACTTTAAATCACACTACAGATTTTCAATAATAGTTAGGTCTAGGGAGTGAGGTGGCCATTCCAGAACATTGTACTTGTTCCTCTGCATGAATGCCTTGGTAGAATTTTGAGCAGTATTTAGGATAGTTGTCATGGTGGAAGTATCCATCCCCAGCGCAACTTCAACTTTGAACCACTACCAAATGTTACTGTGGGCAGTAAGTGTTTGTCTTGGAATGCAGTGTTCTTTGTCTGCCATGCACCCCCCCCCCCACACTTTTGTTTAAGTAATTATTGCGCACTTTCTGTAAATCCTATAAACTTCATTTCACTTCTCATCTATGACTGTATTTGTCAGATATTTATCTGAAATTGCTGATCCAAACAACCAGTGACTTATAAAGGAAAATCTTAAAAATGACCTGAGGTGCCCAAACCTTTTCATACCACTGTAGGTGTAGAAATCTGTGTACTCACATAACAGGAAACATGCATATGCAGTCTTTCTGTTCTATGTAAACTCCACGTATGTATATTCCCATGTGTTTTTCCTTCATACACATTAATAATGCTGAAATTGTGTGCATATGAAAGTGCGCCACAGCCTTCACCTGCCCAGACATGGGCACGTATCCTGGAATCACAAAAATAAATGATAAATTCCATGCCTTGGAGCTAAGGGAACCGCAAAGGGGGCAATAAATAAACAAGATCCTGCTAACGGTATGAAAAATTTTAACATAAGCCTGCTGATTTTTATGAACTCACCATGCAGTTGCTGCATCAACCCAGGACACAGTTGCAGTGCTGCTGCAGCTGGCTGGTGGTCTGCGAATTGGCATTTCTTACGGCCAGATTGTGCAACACAACACAGATTGACAATTCTGAACATCTTTACTGGCTGGTAGAGATCTTATTTAATTACATCATAACAAAGTCAAATAAAACAAATCAAACTGAAATGTTTCTCATTTTGTCCTTTCACACTTAAAAGGACTGTATAGGCTATACATGGTCTGCCAGTAGGTACATTCTCCCTGTTTATGGATTTTTATAAATTTGGAAAAATACGTGGGAATAATGCGTACCAACGTGGATTTTTGTGCGTTTGAATAAATACATGGGAAGTGGCGTATGCGCACCTTTTATGTGCACACATGGTATTTGGCCCCAGGGGCCTTTATCTCTCCTTTTTGTCATAGCTCTAATGCTGATAAAAAATGGGTGACTTCTACTCTAGAAATGCATGCTGAAATATAAGATGCAAAACATTTTTTTCTGTTGTAGATACAGGAAAAGGTGGGGGCTTCTCTACTGTATGTGAATGTCCAACACAGTCCAAAGCCATATTATGGAATTTGCATTGGGTGTTTTATCTCATGGCATAGATTTATTAGCATTTTTAACCGTCATCTCAAAAAAACTGTACATTGAAGGTGAAAATGAAGAAATGTGGATACAGAAGTGCAATAAACTCTTCTTGGCCTCTTGGGCTTTGAGGTGTCCCAACTTTGATGTACTGACGATAACTCAAGGTCTGACAATGCCATGCTTTTCCTATTTGTCATTTCATAAATCGTGTTACTTCTTGGTAAATATTTTCCAGTGACCCTGACGTCAACACCGTGAATGGCCTGTGTACAGTGACATAAAACACAAAGACACACCCATGTTGTTTTACAGGTTTGTATAAAGGAATTCAACACCGGGATACTGAACAAACATTGAGGCCATATCCAACTCACAGGGCTTTATGGAATGAAAATGTGTTTTCGGAGCATTCGGACATTCCTGTAAGCCTGTGGTTTCCGGCTTGAAAATACCTTTCTAAGCTTGTTCATTCTACACAGAACTCACAATACAGCTTGTAGTAGACCTCAGTTTCAGTAAGTCATATTAATAATGTAGTACAGTGAGACGGGTTGGTGACATAATACACAGCGCAAAGGACAAAACATGACCTCGTCCTTTGATACTCATTTTGAACTGGAAATATCAACATGCTGGTTCTTGTTACGGTTTCCATTACATTCGCAATTATGACTTCGGACTCATCCGGACAATATCATCTAAGATTTGCAATTTGACTCGGATCTTGACATCATTGATGTGGGGCTTAAGTGGGATTGTGGTCTGACGACATGTAAATACTTGAGCTTTTCAGTGAATGTGTTGCGTTAAATGCGCCCCCATTCAAAGTATTCAATTTGTGATCGTTGTGATTGTGTAATTTTCAACAACATATTTTCTCTTTGAATCTGACTCATTGTATCTATTAACATCCAGTTACTGTGGGTTTAAGAACAAACAGTCGTGTGGATTACATAAATCCTATATCAGCACTTTCTTCCGACTTAAAGGAGACCCATTGTGCTTTTTCCAAATTTCTGAGTCTAATAGTTAGAATGTTTTATTTTTTACATCACAAAGGTGCAGTTTTACTGCGCCTTTTGAAACTTGAGCATTTTGAGCTATCCTAAACTTATTTAACAAGAAAATACAATAATCTAACTGCTTTTATAGGTTAGAAAAGTGGAATAATGAGGTTTGCACATTTGGAAGTCAGCCCTGAAAGAAGTTTGGGATGGATCAAAACACTCGGTTTCAGAAGGCGTGGTAAAACTGCACCTTTGTGATGTCACAGAGGAGCTGACCCCTCTATACGGGGTATACGGGCTATGTCTGTAAGCTAGATAAGCTCTTTGCGCTCCCCCAAGCTCTGCTCTCCCACCTCCTCCCCTCCCCCCTCCCATCGCCAAGCTGTTTGCTAGCATTGCTTCATAAGGGAAAGCCACATTTGTTTACAGTTCCAGAAAACAGACCATTTTCTGTGCTGGTTATTGTGTGTAGCTGCTCTACAGGAGTCCACAACTCAATACAAAGGGACAAAATATGAGCACAATAGTTCCCCTTTAAGTCTTATTACACTGGTCTTATTCCACAAAAATAAAAAAATCAAAATGTTTTAAATTCTGTTTTTCAAATTTTATGTACAGTATATTGTTACAAAGTGCTAATGAGGTGAAGGACTCAAAAGATTCAAGCCTATGACTTTAGACTTTACTCAACCTGACACAAGACTTGCCTGGGATCTCCACAGTTTTTACTTGAGATTGAGACTTGAGACTTAAATTGATTCACAACTCAGACTGCCACCTCCGTCCACTACTAAAAAGAGCTTAATTCATTTCCCAACATTTTTTTAATTGTTTAAGTTTTCCCTTGGCAATGTCCTGCGCAGACAAGAGCATCTTTGCTGGGAAAATACCTGAAACAGACATTCTGTAATTTATATTGTTCTACATGTAGGCTTGGTGCACTTACTCAATTAGCGTGACTTACCCTTTAAAACGGCTAATTATGATCAGCAATCCGACGACACCACCTATCACGACTATGGTTGCAGTCACAACTGACACAGTGGATGGTTGGGAAAGCTCTGGGTCAGTGCACACAAACAGCAACAGTGTTCAAGTCTAGATTATTTAGAGTAGCAGCAATCTTGACTCAGTATTCACGCAACTGGTATTCTGCAACAAAAAAAAGCTAAATGCTAAACAACGCTTAGTAGCAGTGTCACTGATGTGTTTACATAAGATTGTGAGTATGGCAAGAACTGATTTGTACCAACCTGAGCAGGAAAAGGAACCTGGCAAGTTCAGACAATCCATATTTTGTGGACAAACAGTAATTTGTTGTTCACATTCATTGATATCTGCAACAAAAAGTTAAAGGCAGATTTATATTACAGTAAGAAATATACTTTTTGTACTTTCTTATCTGTTATTTAGAGTTGAGATATTCATGCCATGGCATGTGGGAGGCGGTGAGCTCCACTGCAGACTGTGGACATCACAGCTGATGGTTGGAGAACCTTGCAGCTTGAAACCAGGCTGACACTCGAACATGATCACAGGCTCGCACAGTAGAGAGTAGCCTGACTGAATTCTGGGTATGGGTCCACAGTGTGGATCTTGGGGAAAGGGTGAGACGCTTATCAAAGTCTGATGGACATCCCTGCGTCTTTATTTTATTTGTGTTTTTTCTTACCAGAGAGCGGTTCCTTCCACGGGCTGAGGTCGAGGTGGGGGATGAGGGGGCTGGAGCAGGCCAGCATGGTGCCAGGGTTCTCTGTGCGTGAGAATGGGTCTTTGGGTACGTGGGTGATGTGACTGTTGTCACAAATGATTCGGGATAGAGACACGGAATGGAGGTGTGTCCTCTGTGAGCTGGTGAATATTCCCTCCTTCTCCCACCAAAACCTTCACACAAGAGATTTGATGTATCATCAAACAGCGTTAAGTCGAAATTTGCTTCCTGGTACCTGTCTCCGTCTCTAAGCGCTTGGAACTGTCTGGCCAGCAGACAAGACAGCAGCGGTCCCACTCGACCACCGGGTAGAGCTGGTTCAGAGATGGCCCCCAACCACACATCAATGTTATGGGGTGTCCCATACAGTTGCTGGAACTTGTGAGCTAGTGTCGGGTTACTGAGAATTTCTGCAAGTTCGGCTGTTGTGTTGGGAACAGAGAGCCCACAGAACTTCCGCCATGAACTGTAGCCTGGTAGGGATCAGATGAAGGTCATTTACAGCTTCTGCAGAAAATGAAGACTGTGTTGAAGAAAAAGTCGGTACCTGGTAGGCCATGGTCCCGGCCCCTCTGAAGGTTGAGGGCCCCCAGGTCCAGAGGCATCCCTCCTTGAGCCTGAAATAAACGCTCAGTTAGCTCCGCCACCATCATCTGACCTGGGGTCTGTAGCTTTGCAGGAGACAACAAAAGGCCACGCAGGACGGGATCTATACCACCTGATGACAACAACCAAGAGAACATTAAAACGGGGATGGTGGACAGTATTAGGATACTCCATACGCCTCACAAAAATCCAACCTGATAAGATAAAAGAGTAAGCACCATAGCTTACCCTCTTGGACAACCCTCCACGAGGCAAACAGGGAATGATGCAGAGGAAGTGATGGATGCTGGGAGTTAGGGGTGTACCCTGGCCCCAGTCTGGACACAATCGGCTGCACGGTAACGTGAGCAAAGCGGAAAGCGGCAGTGGCAAATACGTTGGCTATGCTGGGATCCGTGTTATTGTCGTAACCCTTGTAGGGCGGCATATGCTTGGACATGGCGGTCTCTCCGAGGACACGTGGCAGGTAATGATCCCATGTTATGATCTGGAAAGCAGGAGACTTAAGTCAGAGTTATCAATCCCATAAGCACATACATCATAGACATTTCTGTCAGTTCGCATACACACATGAATGTCACAATTCACATAGACCGAGGCTAAAGAGTCGGATCATGCCTGGTGCGTGGCTCCTATGATCTTTCGGGCCTCCTGATAGAGCGTGTCTGGACTCCAGTGGGGGTTGAGTCTGTGAAGTCTTTTGACCAGACTGTTGTGTTCTCGCAGAAAGAGCGTGTGCAAGACCACCATGCCCAGGTGCTCATTTGCTCTTGAATCACCTGGCAAACATCAACATGAGCGTCGTTGAGTCAAAGAGGACATGAATGGACAAGACTCACCAGCCTGGAAGCAAGAAGTGTCGTTGTGTTGAGGCGTTGATTGCTCTCGAGGGCCGCAGGGGTCCAAGTGAACCTGCTGGCGTGGCAGGAAGGGCATGTAGGCCAGCTCCCCGTCTGAATGCTGTGAGTTACAGGCCATTGAGCCAAGAAGTGACGAGTGGTCACGTAGCGCCGCCGCCTGGCTGTCGGAGCTGCCATACACCATACTGGCATCCACAAAGGAGGTGATAGCGTTAAGCTGCTCACGGCGCTGATGGAGGAGAATACTATCCACGCAGCTTGGAGCAGAGCGGAAGAAAGGCATGCAACTCTGCGTGCCATGCCGGGGATCGGACTGTGGAATCTGAGGAGAACCTACATGCTAAAATAATGTATCCAATACAAGAACCGCATCATAAAGAATCACGACAAAACACCTGAATGGGGAAACAGGGTGTTTCTCGGCTGCAAGTGCGGGTGCAGTCTACTCCGGTCCGGAAGGCTGTTGTGCTGGTGCTCTGGGGGGTCAGCACCAAGTCGTGGTCTATCCACTGGCCCCATTCGACCAGCAGGTGGGACAGAGTAGAGTCTAGTGAGATGTTGTCATTTTGTGTGAACAGAACCTCCTGAGACACCAGGCGGACCTAAACAGACAACAAAGGAGAGGAGGTCTTTAGAGGTGTGGATAAGAGGGGGGTGGAAGTCCATTACTGGGCTCTTACATGAGGCAGGCTAAAGTTGTGGTACGTATGGTCTGGGTCCCAGCCTCTGGGGGTCCCCCACATGTCTTCATACTCTGGAGGCAGCCAGCGAGAATATGGAATGTTTGCAGAACCCCATCTGGGATGTTGTCTGAGAAATAGGCACAACCAAAATATGGATTCTAAAACGTAATGGTAATGGTTTTATTTCATTTATTTCATTTGAACATGCATCAGATTACAATTGAATGCATCACATAATCAGTTCACAGTTCCACATGTCCAAAAGGAGTAGGAAGAAGCAAAGCTTATTAAATCCTACCCCTCCATCTGGTACTTTTACAATCAGTAACTGTTACATTTGTTCACTTCCTGCTTTCCTAATATAGTTTATAGTTTAAGTTTTTTTTATTTAATTTTATTTTTGTCACGTACTGAAGTACAAGGTGACATGACCATACAATGACCGATTATGTCATTGTACGGTCATATCACCGCGTACTTCGGTAAAATGTATTTTATATAAAGAGTAGTATTTCACTAGCAAGGTCAATGTATGTGAACTGGAGACATTTCAGTGTGTGTCTAACTTAATGAGACTACTCAGAGCTGACCTGTTGTTGCATTGTCCACTAAAGGACCTGTAGCGCTCAGACAGACATCCAGTGGGACAGTGGGGTGTGTGCAACAGAGCCAAGCAGCCAGTGGCCTGCAGTAGAGTCTTGACTTCTGCTTCACTCAGCAGATCTTGAGGGGAAATAGTAGGATTTAACATAATAAATGTGAAGTCGTAAGTAAGTGAGATTTAACATTCATAAATTCAAAATTTTGTGACAACATAGACTTGTTTGACTTTACCATTAGAGCCCCATAGACTATTATCTACCATATTATTCTTTGTTTAAACCACATTGCTAATGTGCAGGCTACAGTATCACTGCACGGACACAAGAGACAATTATGGATTCAACCATTATCTGACTAGTCAGCCTCGCATTTATTTGTTGTATTCTAATCTTAAGAAATAGTTTAAAATGAAGGGGGAAGAAAACCCCCCCAAAAAAACTTACCACTTCTACAATAAAAAGGAGAACTTATTTTCATTCTATCATGCCATGGCTGAATCCATGCAGTGTGACAGTAATCTAATGTCATGTCTCAATAATGGAACATCACTGACATTTAGTGGCCAGAATTAGTCTTTGTTTACACCATAGTCAATCACCACAGAGCGATTATTTATAAATTCATATTGCTTGGGCCGACTATATGTATGTATATAGTAGACAAGGCCTCCTGGCTCGTAAAACGCCTTAGATCTTGAGGGGAAATACACTTCTTTCATCATAGTCATTTCATACTTTGCTCCTCTTATGTAGCTGAATAATGTAACTCAGTGGTTCTCAATTATTTTTCATAAAGCCTTCAACAGGGAGAGAACTGCATAATTCAAAAACAGACCTGCCAACTTTGAAGAAATTTAAGTAGTATTTAGTGTAGTACTCCCTACCACTGTAAACTACAACCACAGTATTATATGGAGTGTGTGACGAGTAAAACGTTGAATACCGTGATTGCCGGGCTGATTCATAGTGTGAGTGTAGACCATTTCCCTTATCAGCTCCACTGTGTTGTCCAGCAGCTCTGCAGCCCGAATGTGAGTCTTGGTTCTGGTCTCTGTCTGTTTGAACTGAGCCAACAGATCCGTCGGTCTCAGAGCACCGTCAGACAGAGACTTTGTCATCCTACAAAATGACACAATGTATTGAAGAAAATAAACACCCTTTATTGGGTGTTGTCATGATGCAGTGTGAACCTTTGGCTGGTGTGAGCATAGGCAGCATCCGTCAGCTCAATGGCCCTGTGAAGAGCCTCCTCCATAAACGCTGATCCCACATACACTGTTAAAGAATCATGAAAAAAAAAACACTTTATTAAGGTTGGCCCTCGCTGCTTTATTGAGTCGTGGTCTTACCTGAAGTGTTGTCCAATAGCGCACGCTCAAGAAAGGGCAAAAGCAGGAGGAAGGTCACCTGCAAGAAGACATTTAAAGAATTTTTACAAATCTGTCAGATTTATCCAAACAAAACTCACAAAGTGAACCGTGTCCATCTTGATGGCTGAAACATAGAATTCCCTCAGTGCCAACAGTTTTAATCAGACTTGTTGTATCTCAGTGCTGTGCTGACTGAGGCTCATGGTCAACGCCAGCAGGTGTATAAATGCATGTGTGTGTGTGTGTGTGTGTGGCCATTTATACACCAACAGGTATGTGCAGAATCCCCTTATCAGCCCTGCTGGTGACAGGAAGGCAACATCAAACACAGACCTAGCTGTTTTGACCTCATAACTTTTCATTTAATTTATTAATTTATTTCCCACCCGATGAAAATCAATGTCATGATTGGATGATTCCAAAATGGTGTCAATTGTTCATTGCGTGTTTGTAGAAATAAGACAAAAAGAGTTAAAGAGACATTGAACGAGATTGCCACTGTGCTGGGTTTGAAGGAAGGAATTGTGCCAAATAGAACCCAGGAATGAGGATAAAAGGTCGGTTATTGTGCAAAAAACTTCACTGACTCATACAGTTATTTTTTTTTTTTTTACTGAATCCCCAATTGACTCCTTTGATGCTGCAGGTGTGTGATAGCATCACAGGAGTCATCATTCTTGTGTCGTTAACTTGTTATTAATGTAGACACACGTTAGATCCATCTACTGCAGGGGTTTTCAATGTGTGAGGCGGGACTCCCCTGTCAGCGGAGATGCGGCAGCTTGGGAAAAATACAATTAAAAGCATCTTTTCAAACCTACTGAGCTAACTTCAATTAGGCTAAATCGATTCATCCCAATATCATCATTTAAAAAGCTATGAGGAATCACATGTTTTTAGCCTAATTTAAGCCATATACCATGATGCTGTGAGTTACATCACATGTACAGTTCATTGATTTGCATTTGCTTTTGTCGGCTGCCTCTTGGCCAGCTCGGTGTACTCGCGGGGGGTGCTGGAGCCTATCCCAGCTGTCTTCGGGCGAGAGGCGGGGTACACCCTGGACTGGACGCCAGCCAATCACAGGGCACATATAGACAAACAACCATTCACACTCACATTCATACTTATGGACAATTTGGAGTCGCCAGTTAACCTAGCATGTTTTTGGAACGTGGGAGGAAACCGGAGTACCCAAAGAAAACCCACGCATGCACGGGGAGAACATGCAAACTCCACACAGAGATAGCCGAGGGTGGAATTGAACCCTGGTCTCCAAGCTGTGAGGTCTGTGCGCTAACCACTCGTTCGCCGTGCAGCCCCAAATAAATCAAGTTTAATAAGTTCTCAAATTCTGACATACAAACAATGAAGGAACTGGAAATGAAGTTACTAGATGCTAGTACCCACTAATTATTGAAAGCTGAGAAGCTCCTTGTAGCATGTATGATCAATACATGTAGAAATTCAAGGTCAATAGCAGGCCGTACAGCTACAACTCATCTGGGAGCCACCTGGTGGCCGTTTTTATTGTTCTGTACTCATTGCAAACATTCATTCATTCATTCATTTTCTACCGCTTTTCCTCACGAGGGTTACATAAATATTACAGGAGCTTCATTGCTCCATAGGCATTGACCCAAAAAAAGTATGTGACCAAACAACTGGTTGTAAGAAGTTCAAAATGAACCTCAGCAATGCACCAGCAGTAAATTAATACATTTTTATTGAAATAACACCTGGTTAAACATTTTTGACCATTTGTTTTGCAAACACAGTCTTAAATGCAGCCTTGACATCAGTATTCACCAACTGTACATTCAGGGATAAGGAAAACTGTGCAAAATATGAGCAGTTAATACTGTTTATACTTTTAAGGGTGAGTACCTTCATTAAAATAAACGCACAGCTTTATTTGAAAGTAAGATGCCGCCATTATCTTCATGGCTGCGGTCAAGCATGTTGAGACCACAAGAAGCGATCACAGCGCTCAAGCATCGTCAGAATGGTGGCTCTGTAAAAGAAGATACAAGTGACATACTGTAAGTATCTGGGATTATCTGATTAATTGAAGTTTTTATGTCAGATGTAAACGTCAACATCTATTCCATCCACACCAGATACAAGATCTCCCCAGGCAGGCCTGACTCACCGCTGCCTCTTCTCAGCAACCTTGAGCAGCTCACACACCAGTTGGGAATGAGGAGAAAGCACCAGGTGTACTCCACACTCCTCCAGGACAGCCATTGCTCTCTCCGGTCCGACTGAGCGGGCCAGGCGCAGGGTCAGGTTCTCTGGGCTGACTTTTCTGCTGCAGTCAGCAGAACCGTTGGATAACGTGCCTCCATTGACACCAGCGAGCTGCTCTACTGCACAGCTGCTGTCCTGAGCCAACTGGATAAGGAGCCTCCACTCGTCCAAGTTCTGAGGTGGCACACCTGGGTATGAATATAGAACCGAGCTTAAAGTCATCACTACTATTAATGCTGAGGAACATTTACTGAATAATTGCATTTTCCATAGTAATCCTTTTGACAAAAACTTTGTTGCAATGGAAGAGGCCATTATATTTTGGTGAGAATCTGGATAAAGGTGACCATATATCAATGGAATCATACATCATGGCACCCTCTGTCATTCCCAATGAAGCAGGAAGTAGCCTGCTTATTAACACAAATACTTTGTAAGTATTTTGTAGGCTACTGTGAGTAATGATATACATCTCCAATTTGTAATTTATTATTTACATTATACAGTCAGCCCTTGTTTATCGCGGTAAATTGTTTCCAGACCAACCACGATAAGTTAATTTCCATGAAGTAGGATTTAACATTAATAAATTCAACATTTTGTGACAACATAGACTTGTTTGACTTTACCATTAGAGCCCCATAGACTATATAATCCACGATATTATACTTTGTTTAAACCACATTGCTAATGTGCAGGCTACAGGATCACTGCACGGACACAAGAGACAACTATGGATTTAACCATTATCTGACTGGTCAGCCTCTCATCTATTTGTTGTATTCCAGCAGCATCTTAAGAAAGAGTTTAAAACGAAGGGGGAAGAAGTACAAAAAAGCCCCCCCAAAACTTACCACTTCCACAATAAAAAGGAGAACTTATTTTCATTCTATCATGCCATGGCTGAATCCATGCAGTGTGGCAGTAATCTAATGTCATGTCTCAATAATGGAACATTACTGACATCTAGTGGCCAGAATAATTAGTCTTTGTTTACACCATAGTCAATTACCACAGAGCGATCGTTTATGAATTAATTTTTGAAAAATAACAAGGAAATTGTGATATTGCTTGGGCCGACTGTATGTGTATATATAGTAGACAAAGGCCTCCTGGCTCATAAAACGCCTTACCTTTCATAAACCTGGTAGTTTTGAGTAAATAAACGTTCCTATTTCCTCCATGATCATCTTTGTAAATAGGCAGGGTTGTGTCTAATACTGAATATTGCCAATGCTCTCAATTTGGTGGAATTCCAAGGAGGCAGAAGTCAGTAAAATATAATGACGTGTTCGGAAAATGACTAGACATCACTTGTGTTGGGAATTTCTCCCAAGAAATGGTGAAAAAACAACCTACCTTCAGGTTCCTCCAGCAGGCTGATGTCATCCAGCTGACAAATAGTCGCGAAAGCTTCAGAGCGACGCTGCATCTCACAACAGAGATAGAGATATCCAGTCCAGTACCTGCACACACACACACACACACACACACACACACACACACATTACATGCATTATGCCAACCTTTGTATAGAACAAGGATAAATGAAGTACCCATGACGACGGCAGGTTTCTGCCATCTTCTGCTTAGATGACAAATCAGTAGGGAGTCGTATCAGGAGGGACAGGAGGCGTCCATAACCCCAACGGAAGCAATGGGAGTTCCACCTGTAACAGACATTATACAGCAAATCACTTCACTTTGAAGCGCTGTGGCACAGCCCTGCATCATACTGAGAGATGTTTCTAATATTTTGTCCCTCTCATTTGCATGTGCGAGCAGACCTGGGCTGTCCATCAGGTGTTAGCGTATCGCAGCTTTGAGGAGCATCATGGGTAAGTGCCAGTTCTAGCCACTCCTGCCGCAGTGATTCTGGGTCAAGAAGAGACTGCAGGAATGACAACCTAGGAAGAAATCGTTCATTTAAAAATGTTCTACAATTCAATTTTTTAATGTAGAGAAGTGTTAAGATGGGTTTACTTATGCTCCTCGGCTTGAGACAGCACCAAGTTATCCAAGTAGGCCAGGAAGTGGCTTCTATGAGCCATCCTCATCACATCTGTAGGCGTTATAGTGGGATAGAACTGGGAAAAGGAGCGTACGGCCGCCTCCCCTTGCTTTTCATACAATCTAGATGGCAACAAGGTTATATAAATGACTGTACATAACTTGTGCATTGTGCTGGTATATCTTCTGACCTGTGTAAGTGAGCTAGGAGATAGGGGGCACTCCAGGGCTGCAGTTCTCTCAGATAGCGTAGTGATTTTTGTAAATCTCCTCTCTCAATGACTTCCGCCACTTTGCTGGACTTGGTGACATCTATGGAAACATTACGTTGTGAAATTCCACACTGAATTACTCTATTTGTACAATTTTAAAAATTAATGTAATTTACAAGGAACCATATTGATAAATTGAGGGAAAATGGATGCAAGACAATTACTTATAAATACATAATTCAACTTATAGATGATCAGTACATTCATTCATTTTCTACTGCTTTTCCTCACGAGGGTCGCGGGGGGTGCTGGAGCCTATCCCAGCTGTCTTCGGGCGAGAGGCGGGGTACACCCTGGACTGGTCGCCAGCCAATCACAGGGCAATGATCAGTACAAATATATTGATATATTTTATACAGTCATGTTTCTTCAGTGTCTTGTTCATATTAATACCTGGTACAACTAAAGAGGTACCTTTGTTTGAATAAATATAACGATGGCAACAAAAATAGCTCACAAGAGTTACATTTTGTGGCAGTAAAATGTTATAGTTATGAAAGAAATTAAGTGAAACTCTACTATGGATTTAACCATTATCTGACTAGTCAGCCTCTCATTTATTTGTTGTATTCTAATCTTAAGAAAGAGTTTAAAATGAAGGGGGAAGAAGTACGAAAAAGTCCCCCCAAAAAATTACCACTTCCACAATAAAAAGGAGAACTTATTTTAATTCTATCATGACATGTCTGATCCACCCTCGGCCATCTCTGTGTGGAGTTTGCATGTTCTCCCCGTGCATGCGTGGGTTTTCTCCGGGTACTCCGGGTACGGTTTCCTCCCACATTCCAAAAACATGCTAGGTTAATTGGCCACTCCAAATTGTCCATAGGTATGAATGTGAGTGTGAATGGTTGTTTGTCTAAATGTGCCCTGTGATTGGCCGGCGACCAGTCCAGGGTGTACCCCGCCTCATGGAAGTTTCAAGCGCTTAAATTAAACTTCTATGATCTATTTTTGTTATCATAATGTCTGTCCAAACAAATTAGTTGTATCAGGCATTAAAATGGATCAATAAACGGAACAAACAAGGGTGATCTAATAAATGTAGGTTATGATCTTGTAATGTATTACAACTTTCCAAGGAATAAATGACTGGCCTCGGAATATGAAAATGTGCGAAAAAGGTAAAACTACAAGAAGTTACTGACCTAGCATGGCTTCAATGAAGGAGGCGTGCACCTCCTGCTGCTCCTGGTAACAGAGCAGACACATGCGTCTAATTCGCTCCTGGTCCAGCAGGAAGAAGTAGCGACGCAGGAAGGTTGTGCAGCTCAACGCTTGCTGGTTTGCCTGCTTTCTGAAACAGCTCACTTCTGCGTAAAGTGTGGCTAGCTGGGTGAGATGAGCCAGGAGATCAGATGGTAAAGTTTTGGGTGACACCACTCGCACAGGCTCTAGACCAGTCTCGCTGTCTACGGTCAGACGACTGTCACGCTCCACCTCGGGAATCTCAGTCTTCTCCTCTGGAGAGCTTACTGCGGTTTCTTCTGAGGATTCCTCTGGTTTGTGTTCCTCTGTGTCTTGCCCTGCTGCGTCCACATCTGAAGGACCTCCAGCAGCTGACTCTGCGAGCTCAGCGGGCCTGAGGACTCTCTCCAGCACCTTCAACCACTTTTGTAGAGTTTCTCCCAGGAAATCTGGATCCAGCAGTACCAACGGATCTTGGGTCTGAGAACTGAGGGGCAAAACAAAGCTTCAAGTAGAGTACATGCCAAAGATTTCTGATCGATCAGACTACCATCAGTCATATTAAATCTAAATAAGAGTACAATATAATGGAAACACTATGCGACAGGGGTCTCAATCTCAATTTACTGGAGCCACTGGGGGCCACTGGAGCTAGGGTCTGGGTGAGACTGGGCCGCATCAGGTTTTCCAAAAAAAACGCATTTATTAAAAACAGAAATGAATAAACTTTGATTTAGTTCTGATTTTCTACAAGAAAAGCTCTGATAAAACATTCCACTGTTCTCAAATATCTTAATTTTTATTTTTCTACACAAAATAAGATGAAAAATAAACAAATCAAGAATAAAGAAAATCAATCAATTAGTAATAAATAAATATAATAATAATAAAACAGCAAATAATAAAAACTTAAGAAACCACATATAGTTGGTGGGTAGACAAATTATTTTTTCAGATTAAAATGAACAAAGCATTATTAGAGCCCTGTAGACATGACAAAACACGACTATAGTCACATTTATACTCTTTTTATTTACAACATATTGCGCAACTGCAGGGTCTTGAGACACATGCTAACTCGCAAACTAGAGAGCTAGCGACCTAACCGGTAGCCTTCAAGTTATTTCCTTTAAACTTAAATAGCCAAAAACTTACCACTTCCACACGGATAGGGAGGATAACTATTAACAGTTATTTAACCTTTAACATGAACATTAATCAAACGTAGTAATTTTTTCTGGGTACATGATACCATACAGCATCCATATCAAACTTACGCAGGCTGCACTAACATTAAACTTTCATATCAAGGCGGGGGCCTCAAACTAGTGTCCTGCAGGCCACATTTGGCCCGCGGGCCACGTGTTTGAGACCCCTGCTATACGACATAGTAGCAAGCAATAGAGGGAGACCTTCATACCCAACCACAGTGGTTTGCCGCCTCAGGGCATTTCAAACAGGAAGTAAATGTAACAAAATTAAGTGCACTAATGTTAAAGATAGGTTCAAAACCCTTTTGACAATATAATAATAATATAGAACAACAACATATATAATACATATTGGGAATTTTCCAGTGAGTTAACAGTACGATTCTATGTACTTACATTGCTTGCTCTGTGGCCGACTGAAGCTCCACTAAGTCGCACTCTGTATTGGACATTTCTACATAAACCCTGTGATGACAAGTTGATTGTCACTGGTTCAATCACAGCACCAAAAATCATACGAGTTTGTAGTAGAATCGTCTGTGTACTCACTCAATATCTGCTTCCTCTGAGAACGGAGCAGAGGTGGCACACATGTCAGCCTGTGCACTCTCTCTCAAGTCGGGTCGCTGCCAGAGCTCGGAGTTCATCTGGAGCGTATTGATCTTCTCAGTGGTCTTCTTAACAAAACTAGAAACACTTGAGACCAAATAAAAAAAAAATGAAAACTTTGATGAGCTTTCGCCACAAACAAGCTGGAGTCGTGGCAAATGGATGTGGTGCTGGGAAATGAAAGGTGCCAATGTACTGTACAAACAGATGAATGATGCAGAAAACAAAACTTGTGTGTGGGTCTTCACTAGAAAGGGGAACTTAAAAAGGCTTCATCCAACCTCAAGTTAGTTATCGTTTCGGTTCGTTGTTTTGAGTAAAAGACCAAAAATAATCACATTTGCATCCACATTTAAGAGGACACAATACAGCTGCCGAGCCACTCTCTTCCGTTTGTGGTGAAGTGGGTGGGTTCACCTGTCTTTGACGGCCTGCAGTGCAATGCGAGGGGGTTTGGGGCGGAATGACAGGGGCAGATGGAATTGCAGGCCTTGCTCAGATCGCTCAGCTTCCATACGTTCGTTGCTCTGTGGCTCTGG
Source organism: Doryrhamphus excisus (assembly GCF_037039965.1). NCBI lineage: Eukaryota > Metazoa > Chordata > Actinopteri > Syngnathiformes > Syngnathidae > Doryrhamphus > Doryrhamphus excisus. Next base: position 7,170,256 of record NC_136357.1, on the reverse strand, counting down.
ATGGAAAAGGGGGAGGGGGACGCCAGAGAAGAAACACAAAAATGGATGGAACGCTGGTAGTACATGATGGAATAGGGAAACAACTTGCAAGTAGCTGCGGTATTGGCAACAGAGAGGAAGATGATGATGAGAAATAATTGTGCAATGGAAATAAAAGTGAACACAGATGGTGATATGTGTGTGTGTAGGATATAATGACACAGACAAGAGATTTGATATTAACAGGGCGGTATAGGGGAATATTTATTAGACTTTTTAATTATTACATTTATCATTTTCAGCTGTGAAAGCTTAATGACTTTTCTTAAATGTATATAAACCACTCAATTGGTATTAAAACCATTCCATTTGTATAATAAGTACAGAAATAAGAATTGAGAAGCATGTTTCTATGTCTACCACATACCATGCTCCACTTGATCATCTTCTTGTGCAAAGCTGAATTCCTTGAGTCGCTCCTCCTCTGACATGGACTGATTAATGAGGGAGCTCGTTTCTTCATCTGACTGGCTCCCTCTGCGACTGATCACTCGGTAGATACCACAGTCCAGGACATTGAAGCTCTCCTGTCATTTGAAAAAATGAAAATTAGGTTAGTGTCAGGACTGTGTTTGAAGAAAACAGCTCACCGTTTTAATTGCAACAAGTTCAAATGCGTTGTGTAAAATTTTGTAACATACGCTCGTTCAAATATTTTGGCTTACGTGTGAAGAGATGCTGCTTCTTCGGCTGCTGGAGGTCGAGTCCAGGGGTTCAAGCTTAGCGATCACATCTTCGAGTTGACCAATCAACTCGTGATGCGTGCTGGAACTGAGTTGAGAGCGAAGGTGTTCCAGACGGTCGACGGGAACTGACTTTCTGGCCTGAATTGAACAAAAGAGAGTGTTAGGGTTCAGGTAAGACATCTGACATATTTAATAACAGGAACCATACCCGACTGATGCTGATGGTGTGCTGGAACATACAGCAGACACAAGCTGCGAGAGGCCAGGATTCCCGACGGAGAAGCCGCTCAACACATCGTTCCACAGACAACAGGGACAGGTGGGACAGACGACCGCTACCATGGAGGCAGAAGAGCTCATTGCGGTACACAGCGACATCGAGCACATCTACATCACCCACCAGGAAACAGGATTCAGACTGTAAATCATCAGGTTTGGTCTTTGTGGGTAACAATGTCAATCACCTTTGACTTCTGTCCATAGAAGAACCTGACCGTTATGAGGTGTGAAGATATAAATGGCTGAATCAGTCCAGCTCAGCAAGTTTTGGTCTCTGTAGGAATACATGCACAGATGGGTAAGTGATACAGGTAATGTTATGTTATGTTATGAATCACTTTGAAAATGAAACACCTTGTTTAAATGTGCAATTGAAAGTAACCTTACCCAAAATACAGTAGTTTGGGGAAGGCGATTGACTGGGGGCTCCTTTGTCCTGGATTGTATTGTGGCTCATTTCTGCAAGTAACAGAGGGTACATAAGGTATTTAGGATTCCCCTTAAATAGAAGTAATAAAATAACCATTAAGGTAGTACCTGAATGTGATGAGAGGTAAAGGGGGGCAGGCCAGCACCTGTTTGAACTGATGGGTGCTTAGAACCTCGCCATTAAAACTGGCTTCCCATATTCGAGACCCTGGCCGGGCGCAGTACAGCAGAGGGGGCTGGCCCACCAACAACCCTTTGTTTTGGGGGAAAAAACAAGCTCCATATTCTCCATCACGCTCCTTGTTGCCAACACGCCAAAACTTCTCCCTGAGCACAGAACAATTATCTTAGTAAAGGCAGACAATGCTGTACAGCTCTTATTATGCCCTATTATGCAAACTGGACATTTTAATGATGTTAGAACAGTAATATGTGTCCCTATGTAACAGGTGTCAGCCAGTGCGGCTGTATAGAAGTCCGTTGGTAAACCTCAAATTCCTAGCACCTTAACAGTCGCACTGGACATTGAGTTGACAGCTACTATCTCGATGCCGAGCGCTCTCGACTCTGACTGTGCAGACACTGGTTTACAGTTACACCCTACAACCTGTTTGTGAGCATAGATATGGGAAAAAATTTATCATCTTCCTCACTTGTTTTGAGGAAAGTGCTCAGTCGCTTTTGAATTTTCATTAATGCGTAAAAGAGGCTTTGCTACACATAAAAAAATAAAACAAATAAATGAAATAAATTTAAAAAAGAAAGCAGGAAGTGGACAAATGTAACAGTTACTGATTGTAAAAGCACCAGATGGAGGGGTAGGATTTAATAAGTTTTGCTTCTTCCTCCTCCTTTTGGACAAGTGGAACTGTGAACTGATTATGTGATGCATTCAATTGTAATCTGATGCATGTTCAAATGAAATAAAACCATTACCATCTTAGAATAAATCCTGGAGCTCTGCCAACTAACAGTCAGCTACACACGCCGGAGCTGGTGTCGCTGACTGTGATGTTAGCACTGTAACTCACATGGCTATGCTATTGTTTGTGTCAGCATTGCTAACATTACAGTCACATTTGAACAGCAAATATTACATTGTTGCATATGATATATGGCATCTATTACTTTGGACAAGACATATTGAAAATTGTTTAAAAATACTATAATATGGGCCCTTTTAAAATCGGCCAGCCATTTTCTTACAACCACCGGAGAGCTGCCTGGCCTGAACTCACCTCTCTGTATCACAGAGGTAACAACGACTCAGAGAAGACACCAGCAGTCGACCCTCCTGGAAGCCGAGCTGAACTACTTTGGAATCGACTGTGGTGACGGTTTGAACAGGAAAGATAACAAATCCTGAACCCTGTACAATAAAACAATATTTACACATGCAATCATAATAATAATAATAATTAACAATGAGTGTATTATCAGCAAAGCAAGATACTGTGTTGAATACCTTTCCCAGCTTAGAGGATCCTGCACGGAGGTAAGAGACTTTGCCTGCTGAGTCTCCCACAAAAACCCTGAGCGCATTGGTGTCCCAACAAAGTGCAGTGATGGCCTGGCCCCTATGCTCCCCGGACACACTCACTCTCTCTGGACGACCACGGCGCTCCAGCTGCAGCTCCCACACCACCACCAGACCCTGACTGGACCACAAAGAGTCACCAGTGTGAGTCATAACCAAAAGACATGACAAATGGTACAATGCTTTTCATGTAATGTACAACTTTTACCTCGTTGCAACAGCGATAAAGTCTTCATCATGTGGACAACACGACACCCGGATAATAGAACCTTCCTAAAAGGCAGCACAGGTAATGAATTTCAAAAGCATTCTTATTTAGTAGTAACAATCAATTACCTTATGAGTAAGTATAAGTCTTTGTTTCCAGCCTTCTCTCTGAATGAGATGTAATCCTCCGGCCGATGTTCCTAATGCCAGCCACTTTCTAGATACCGCCAAGCATGTGCACTAAACCATAACAGTTAATAACCATATTAGATTACACAAATGAGTCAAGACACATGATGGTGATAATATGTACCTTGAGCCTGCCAGAGTCTAAGCGTAGAGTGGAGAGAAGCGGGTCGAGGCAGTCAAACTCTGCCAAGACATGACTGTGGACCTCTGGCACAACTGCTATCTGCATCGTCCCTTCAAACTATCCGCACCTGGATTAGATTGAGAACGACAAGAGAGGATTTCATTGTCATGGTTAGGCTTGGTCACATACAAGGGTTTATTACATTGTTACAGCATCACCTGACTCTCAGTCGGGTTCTTACGCTCTCAAATTGGCCAGACATGACTATGGTTATCTGAGCTGAACAGCTGAATTGTGAGTGAAGACATGGATTCTATGCCAGCCTATCCCAGCTGACTTTAGGCAAGAGGCGGGGTACACCCTCGACTGGTCGCCAGCCAATCACAGGGCACATATAGACAAACAACCATTCACACTCTCATTCATACCTATGGACAATCCTGTAAATTGGGGAACTTTTTGCATCACAGATTTACATCTGATGTTATTGTGTTTGGATTTTATTTTAAAAAGACATGACCATGTTTTTTCCCCCCATACAAACCCACAGGCATTGCCAAACTGATATGGATATGTGGATGTGTGGAACAACAACATGGCCGAAGTTAGGAGGAAAAAGCACCTACGCCAGTGTGGAGGTGAGATACAACAATTCAATGGACTAGTAGTATACCATCAGGAAAAAAACAATCAAAACGAGAACTGTATTAGTGAGCGTCGCTAATATGTCAAAGGAGTGTATCAAAGTGTAGTAAGAGTGTCACGTGACATAGTGGCCAGTACCAGGAAGTACGTCCAATCTGTTTGCTAGCAGTGACATCACACCATTGAACTGTACCGTTACAGCTACTCTGTTTAGTTTTGCATTAGTATTAATAATAATAATGATAACAATGTCACAAACTCGTGGTTTCCTCATTGACCAATTGCATTCGGTTATTTGGTGGACCAAAATTAACTAGAAAGATTCCTGCCGCTTTCATAAAAGGGGCGCGTCGGTCACGGGACAGGTCTGCTGACTGATGATAAAAATTTGTGTTTAAACTAAACAACAGCTAAACACTTCGAGCTAACAACCCTCTTCAGCCCAACTCGTGTATGTAGAATTGTGTATATTGTTTCACTTTTGCCAATAGTAGCATCCGTGATAAGACGTTAGCAAGTATGCTAGGTGTTTTCGTTCATTCATCCTTCAAAACAAACAGAAGGAATGACCTGTGACGGCACACACACACACACACACACACACACATCATTAAATCTTACAAACGTTCACTAATTTGCCGACTCGCATTGTTGATGTGTTACTTTTTTCCCCCGAAAAAAACGACTTACCGTGGGAGCTGCAGCTGAGCAGGTCAGCAAACCTCAGCTGGCACACACTTCCTGAAAGAGTGCTAACTGAGCAGAATGTTTTGCTCTTAAAGCAGTAGTTAGCAATCATTTTTCGGTCATGCACCCCCTGTTGGACAGAAGTTTTGGAGAATATATTGAGAAACTGATAAAAACTCGTAAATCCGCTGTACGAGTTTTTGGCACCAGTATTCTGCATAGATGAACTTGAGCCATTGTTCTGGCATATTTACTACCGTAACGCTTTTACTCTGACACCCCCACCTGTACATTAACATGTACATTAAAGCACATCATCACTGGTACTAATCATGTGGCACGCTAAAAACGTAAATTTGTAGATATCTCAATATATTTGCTCCCTCAATAATTCTGTAAATAATGCTATGGTTCTATTAAACTAAAGTAGAGCTGATGTTTTTCACTGCCAGTGTCATTGTTACTGTTGTACCAACCCACCCAAACAAATTCCTCATATTGTGTGATATATGCAGTGCTAATCAAATAATTACCTGATTACACTGTGCACCCCGTGGGGAGCCCGCCCCACTGTTTGAGAATCACTTTTTATAGGCAGGGATGTCAAGACCAACCTATTAGAGATCATGTTTATTAAGTACCGCAATCCTCCCTCAAACGAATGCATGAATTCAAACCTGCATGCATGCACTTTCGCCAGGTAGCAGCTTGAAACAATACACGTTTTACCTCTTTAATTGAGAAACATTTGTGTATACAGTGCAGATAGAACCAAAACTGTGACAGTGTGAATTGTGCCTCACACTTACACACATACCAATACACTCCAGTGCCATGTCTTTAGAATATTGCTAAATCCACTAACTGGGGAACACTTTTCCACATATTGTCCCATGCCCAGAGGGGGCTCCCTGTATGTCTGAGTTCTCTGCACTGATAAAACACATTGGCAGTCCTTTGCTTGTCATCCTGAGAGCCGTCATGATTTTCATGAGAAATGTGGTCATGTTGTACCTTTATGAAAAGTCCCATTATTGAAACCAATCTCTCCTATGTTGAAAGAACATGAGTAAGAAACAAGTTTTTGTGACTAAAATGTCACATGTGTCTCCTAAACGCAGCAGCATTCATCAATGTCCTCATCATGAGCTCCTGTGAACCCATCTGGCTGTGATCAGCGGTCTCAGCACGCGGGGATGACCTCTATAGGACACGTTATCCACTTTCTTCATTGTCCTCTCCTTGATAAACCAGGAGGCCTCAGGTTTTTCTCATCATGCGACGTGTTTGCCAGACATGGAACTTGCTGTACGCTGCCTGCAACATCTGTTCCAAGTGTGCGGTGAGCTGTAGGGATGTTAGCAAAACAAGAGGTAAGGAGGTCAATCTTGGCTGTTAATGTAAAATCTACGTAAACAAAAATTACTATCCATGTAGTGTAGTGGCTGTAGTGTTTTACAGTGTGGAAATACACCAAGCAGATTGTGTTTAAATCATTACTTACATTTTTATTCAAGTACTGACGCTGAATCTTCTCTTGAAAAGGACAAAGCTTGGTGGTCTGAAATCTCTCGAGGTTAGACTTCATTTTAATTAACTGGACAAAACAAATTAGACATTCAGTTTTGAAACTCAAAGGTTTGCTAAAGAGTTAAATGTCAACACAAACCATTGACTGCTGCTGAGAGACTTACAGTAAAGTTACTAAAAATATGAATCACCTTATCCTCCAAAAATGGTGAGTTCACGGGAAAACAGGACCAGAAATGTCTTAACAATTCTCCAGCAGCTGAGTAAAGATGTTTCAACTCCCCTTGAACATCAGATGGTACCATCTCTGGGAACAACATAAATGGAAAAGGTACACAATTGAGAGCAATTTGGGAAAGATCCAAAACATTGGAATAGGAGTAAACATAAACTACAGTGGGTAGGCCTGTCACAATAACAAATTCTGCTGGGTATTTATCCTATAAGTTATTCCCGATACACACTATTATGGTCAACATTATTTTGAGACCATTCTTTCATTTAAGTATAATATATGGCATAATAATGCGAGTAATCCACATTAAATGCAAAAAATATTAATTTCTCAAGCGTATTTAATATTGTTGTTGGAATGTCAAAAGCTTTCATATAAAGTAAACAAGCGTTACATATTAAACAAATAAAAGCGACATACTGTATCAATCACAATATTTCCGACTGTGTGAATACTGCCCCACCACCCCCAAAAAGAGAGAAAAAAAAAAAACAGAAATACTATTACGGTGAATATATGATGTTTACAGTGTGTCACAGCAGACGTCAGTTCATTTGCATATACACTTCCTTGGTTTGATTTTAGCAACATTGTGTGTGGAATACACGGTTTACATGTACAATATACATAAACTCTTATTTACTATATATATATATATATAGCCAATAAATACAGTAAATATTTTCTATATTTGTAATATGAGGTAGATCTTTGAGACTCGGTCATTTTAAAAGTCGTTCTCAGGCTGAAAAAGTGTGAGCACCCCTACGTAGCATGCCTCTCCCCACTTATTGTACGGTTAATGGATTACCGATATTATATATTATCATCGTGACAGGCCTAACAGTGGGTTTTTGAGACGTACGATTAATGGCTTGCTGCGCTCCTGTCTGCATTAGCACTCCACCCGGAGAAAGCGCTGCAATGGCTGTAGTTGCTGCTGCACTGGTCAACACCTGCACAGTGTAATTGAGGCGAGAAAATTCAATGAAAATCATTCATTTGTCGTTGCCCCAAAGTCACAGTGAAAGTGAAATTAGATTCAGAGAACTGCTCTTGAAACTCTCCCATCCGCTATAACTGAAAACTAAACAACAGATGCAAATACAAATACAATGTCCTCGAGCAAACCTGAGTGAGATTGGGTGTGTAATTAGCCATCTCATGTCGGATGTGGTTGACAGAGTTTATGATGTCTTGGCTCGTTGCGTACTTTTGGGACTGGAGAGGCACAGGACCATGAGCATACCTATAGATAGTTCATTTAGAGAAGAAATGATGTATAGTTGAATAACCCAAACAGTTGCGTTCACAATTAAAAATATGTTAACACAGTACCTGTCTGACTTTTTTAGGTTTAATGCAACCGTTTTTGGTCCGTCTTCCCTTTGCAAATCTTCATACTCTATGGCTTCTTGTAATTTCACCTACAAAAATTACCGAAAGAGAGAAAGTGAATATGTGCTGTATCTCTTACCGCGCCATCTCGAACAACAGAGCATTTTTACCTTCTTGATGGGAGGCTGAAAGAGGTCAGAATCCCGTGAGTTTCCATCAGTGCTGCTTGTCTCACTACCTTGGTCAGCCTCCCTTTAAAAGAAAAAACTGAATTAAGCACATTGACATCGATTTATATCTTCGTCAATCACTTTCGGTTGTGTACCCTTTTCGTGAGCCTGCCGCCAGCACCATGGCACTGTGATGGTTGAAGCGCTTTATGATGGCATAGTTGCTGCTCTCTTTCACGGATCTGTTACAATTAGAAGTGGAGGGCGGTGGTGTGCTCACACCATAACCCTACAACAAAGAAAATACTAAATTAATTCCTAATAACTCCAGACTAACATTTCTGGGGGGAAAAAAAAGGCTTCTACAGTTGCCCAAAATTTTGGTGTCGGAATAGCCTTCTTGCGTGTTTAATCCATGTGTCTAGTTGTGTACTACTGCTGAAAAGCCAACTTAATCGGACGACATTCGGCCACTCCAAATATGTATCGCAGTAAAAATACAAACTATGTAACGTGTCTATGTAACACACACACATTCCGGATATCTCAGAGAAAGTCTCACCTCATCCAAGGATTTGTCTTCTAGCGACTGCAGGTCAACCAGGGGGTTCTTAACTCCTTGCACCACCATTGACTTTAACCCTACACAAGTGACAACAGTCTTAAAAACATATCCATATCTCAGCTAAAAGCAGCAAAATACAAACTATGAGATAATTTCTTTGTTTCACACTATATTATCGTTGTGAGCCATGTATCCCGAATCGTATCGGATTGTGAGGTACCCTGATACATGATGTGTCCCAGCCTCACTCAGACGCTACCTCCAGCATCCCCCAAGTAAATTGAGTTTGAGACCCCGGATGTAAATGATATAAAGGTTTCTACCCTTTTCGTCCTGCTTGGCACACTCGGTGAAGATGTCCTGCGTTCCAGTATTGATGCGATCTCGGTGAAAATACTGCGACTGGAAGAAGCGAGTCCAGAACTCCTTCTCCGTCAAGTTATGAGGCACATTTTCACAATACTTCTGTTTCACTGCAACAACAAGGCTAGTTAATAAAAAAAAAACAGATTGTGATGGAAAACAAGGAACATTTATAGAAAGTATGAAGCCACATGAACCTGCAGGATAGGTTCTGAAGATAGATTCAATAATGTCGGCCGTCAGATTATATCTCAAACCGTTGCAGCCATCTGTCTGAGGCCGGATGTCTGCCTGTAAAGAACAAGTTCTATGTGATTCAAATGTGTCTACATAAAGTACAGGGTGGTATTTTAATGTAAAAACATACAATCAACTCACCAAAAACGCTCCAGAAATGCCGACTTCCTGTTTATTGTTACATACTGCAGGGTCTGTGTTGTTTAGGCCTCCTAATCGGTTAGCCCAGAATTCCTCAGCACTGATCACTTGGCTTACCACTAAATCTTTATATAACTGAAAAAGCACTGGATCTTCTTGAAGCATCCTACAGGTGAACAATCAATAATATTTTACTTATAACAGCTTTCTACAATGGCAAAATGTATTTATAATGGCAGTATTATGGTTTGATGTCTAGAAGGTTACCTGTTTTTTTCCTCTAGTTCCTTGTTAGCTTTCTTCTTAAATTTGGGCAGAAGCTGCTGCAGCAGTTCTTTGGCAGCCTCCCGGTCTTTCAGCGCGGTGCTCTCGTTTGAAAAGTGGAATGTGGTACTCTCGCCTGAGTGAAGGACTAACTGGAGCTGAACTTTAGCTTTGCCATCTGGGCTGATCTTCTGACCTACAACAGAACACAAGTGACTCTTTTAAATTGAGCAAACACCGTCTTTGTATTGTTATGTTGACAAGAGGTCCCTTACAACGTATATCTGCGTAAAGGTGGCTGACAGTGAAGCGGTCCTTGCCCTCTGGGCCCCAGGCTATGCGTTCAGCCATCAGATAAAGTGTGCCATCCTGTTTCTTCTGGCGAACCTTTTTTAACACCAGCAGCACCTCCTCCGACAGTGACGCCATGGCTCGGAAGTGTAACTGAGAAAGCAAAGAAAATGCATTAATAGTGAATCTGTAATAGTAAATCCTGAAAATTAGGCTAATGAGTAATTAACATGAATGTCATTACAAAATATACACCGATTGTCATCTGTGCAATATGATGAATGCATTATTACTTTCAATGGACGACACGTCGTTTTAAATGTATGTCTTCCTTCGACCAAACACATTTATTTACCGCTTTCTCTTGTTTTGCATTCTATATAAGAAGACCGCATTGACCTTATTGAGTCGCTGAATTTTGCAATAATTAATCATGTCAACTCAGCTAACCAGCGTCACGTTAGCTAGCGGTAACACTGAAGAAGAGAAGCTTGAAGCAAGGGGAGAAAACTTACTTTACCTTAAAAAAATGATGAATACCGAGACTAAATCCTCACTTTTCTTCAACACATTGCCCCAAAATTAACACATCGTAGGCACTGGATCCAAATAAACGAGCCATCTGACACAAAATAGAGACTACTCTAATACTGAACAGACATACTTCAGCACCGACATAGCTGGCTGATAGTGTGCTACACTTAAAATGTCCGACGGGATAATACCATGGGACGTGAGTTCCGACCAAAAGTATTGTTGCAATACAACAAAGGACACATACTGCGTACATGTACAGTATATAGCACGTAAAGTATCCCCAAATCGTATTGTACTTCTTTTTGATTACTTTTTAAATATTTATTGAACAGCAATGTACACAATCCGAGACCCTATTTAGTTGGCAAAATACAAAAACATTTTTAAGGATATTCGGGTTTTGTGTATAATTTCAGGATGAACCAAAACTGCACAAGCGGTCAACTTAATTTAACTATCTCTAAACCTTTGAGTGCTGTTCAAATGTTCAATATTTCAGTTTTTTTTTTGCACAATTTACTGGTCTATGACAAGGAGTTGAATGGTAAAATTCAAAACAGTTGTTAATCGACCAATGTATTTGCTGGTTTTGAAAGAATTGTCATTTAAACAATATTATCTATCGTGCAATTCACATTTTGACACGACGAGACCAAGACGACGCCCTGTGTTGGTTCCTGCCTGACAGTGTGTTTATGTTCCCTTTTTAGTTTAGTTTCTCATTGGATGCTCTTATTTTTGTATTCACTTCCTGTCTTGCCTTATTTCCGTTTTCCTGCTTTTCCTATCTCCCACACCTGTTTCTAATTTCACTCCCGTCTATTTAGTTCAGGTGTGTGTTCCTTCCGTTATTGGTTCATTGTCAGTAGTTTGGTTTGGCCAGTTGCTGTTTCTTTGCTGCTGTATAGCAAACTATTATTTTTTTTTATCATTAACTATATATTTTTTAATTTTGTAACATTTTGATAATTATACATCTGTATATTGAGAAACCTGCTTAGTGTGTGTCCCAGTTAACACGTTTTTCAGTTAGCTGTGAACATTTCCAGCAAAATGTTGCCCTTTTGCACACATTTTTGGATTAGTGTACAGTATGGTGCACACCTTGGCGTAGTATGAGTACACCGTGTGAGTGTAACTGTGTACTTCATGTACTTTTATCACCAAATTGTTTGGTTAGAAGCCTGATAATATACGGAAACAAGAACCATAAGTCAGCTCTGCTGTTGTTTTGTTGCTTTAATATTTAAATGAATATGTAGCTGGTTGTGAAGTGTCTTCAGTAGAATACTATATAAATATAGTATGTATATATATACTAGGGCTGTCAATCAATTAAAATATTTAATCGCAATTAATTATTTTGTCCGGTTAACTCAGAATTAATCACATTTAATCACAAATAAGTTTTTATCTATACCAAGGCACTGCAGCTTTATGTTCCCATGTTTTTGTAGCATGTTTGCGCTTTCAAAGGAAAATAAAACTTTTACAATATATGAATTTGATATGCAAACAAGACAACATTTTTTCCAAGCACAATCTGACCTAATTAATTTCATTCACATAAGCTATTTGTGAAACCAAACCAAATGAGCATCTAAAAGTGAAGTTATCATTTATTATTAATTGGATAAGTGACAAGACTTTTGTCAGTCACTGCATGAATCTAGACAGTTTTTGACATATTTGACATTGAGCAGTAGAAATAAGACATGGTACACTGCAATAGGAAAATGTTTATTGAAATAAAAGTGTTTTTCCCCCTCTCCTAAGAATGTATAACCCAAGCCATATCAGTAGTAAAACGACAATTCATTCATTGTGAAGACTTAGGCCTCCGCAATAGCCTTTAGTTTTGTGTACATCGTGCCACTTGACAGCCACATTTTTCAATTGAGATGTAGGAGTGCTTAATCTTGCTGCCATTAGAGCAAATCATCTCCACTTCCTTCTGCCTGGTAGTTGTTTCTTGACAACAGGAGCAAGAGTGCGTCAGGCGGTTGCTTTCTGCAGAGTACCTGAACAGACAGAAAATTTCACACATTATCAATGTTGCTCAGGATTACTTTTCAAAATGTACCTCTGACTCAAAACCCAAAATCTCACATTGATGTTGATGTGCCACAGGATCCCTCGCAGGTCGTCATTTCTACTGGCACTACCGACTTGCAATTATTTATATGCAAGTAGGTGGTGTTTCTATTCAGTTTACAGCTGGAACGAGGAGTACCTGGGAGTGACATTTAAGACATTCAACTTGATGCAGAAAAATGATTAATCATATACTGAGAGACAGATGCATAGATACAGTATCTGGAAACTATGTACAGTAAATTGCCATCTTGAATTCAGGGGGAACAGTGTGGTTTTTGTCCTGGTTGGGGAACCGTGCACCGTGATTTGCTTATCTACTTTTATGGACAGAATTTGTAGGCACAACCAGAGCATTGAAGGGATCCAGTTTGGTGGCTGCAGGATTGGGTCTCTGTTTTCTGCAGAAGATACAGTTATGCTAGCTTCATCGGGCCATGATCTTCAACTCTTACTGGATTGTTTTGCAAGTCCAAGTTGTCCAGGGACTACTACTTGGGACTGTCCCATGTGGAGGAGTTTAAGTACTTTGGGATGGAACGACAGGTCGACAGGTGGATTGATGCGGCATTTGTAATGATGCAGACTCTGCATTAGTCCGTTGTGATGAAGAGGGAGCTAAGTTGAAAGGGAAAATCCTCAATTTACCGGTTCATCTACGTTCTTACCCTCACCTATGGTCATGAGCATTGGTAGCGGGTTCGATTGCCCGCTCGGGCATCTCTGTGTGGAGCTTGCATGTTCTCCCCGTGCGTCTGTTTTCTCCGGGTACTCCGGTTTCCTCCCACATTTCAAAAACATGCTAGGTTAATTGGCGACTCCAAATTGTCCGTAGGTATGAGTGTGAGTGTGAATGGTTGTTTGTCTATATGTGCCCTGTGATTGGCTGGCGACCAGTCCAGGGTGTGCCCAGCCTTTCCCCGCCTGCGACCCTCGTGATAGAAAATTAATGAAGTATGTTTTTGCATACATAGAAACAATTTAAAATAACTAACAAGATTTTTTAAATGATCATTTTAATTAAGTATGATGATAGTACTTGGATATGTGAAAACTTCACGCAATGTCAATTAGGCGTAATTGGCTTGTGAAAAACCTTAAAGAACTCAAAAATTAATAATAATAATAATCCCAACAAAAACCAAAGTGTCAATTGAATGTGTCTTAATGATACTTACAGGTTTTGCAACAACCGTTGATGTCGCTTTGTTCTGTTCCCTATGACATAAATGTGAAATAATAAACAATAAAGCAAAATGAAATATTCAGTGTACTTGAGCATACGCTTTTGTAGTTCCATTTATATCTACTTCATACAGTACAATATTCTTTCTTAAATCAGTACAAAAAGTAAAAAAATGTTGTGTACTCACAGGAATGCAGTTCTCCGGATCAAAGTCAGGACATTGGGTTTGGTTCACGGAAGTGATGACCTCATCTTTCACCTTGTAGCAGTCATACCTGGTACAGTTATCATTTGGTGGCCACCAAGACTGAGAAGGCTGTTGGAACAAGAAGGAGAGACCCGTCATCAGGCTGCACCGTTTCCAACAATGTAAGTGATTAAATTGCAAGTACCTTAATAATGACTGGAACAAAGCCTGGGTGCTCAATAAGGCAGCTCGTCTTTTTACATATGCCACAACATTCTCCAGGTTGAGTCTGATACTCAGAGTCCTGTTTAAAAAAATATCATATGGATTGTAAAGACTGAACCCGAATAATAATACACTACTTTTCAAATTCACATTGCTTTATATTTCAGTTAATTACATGAGAATTTCATAAATGTACCTCCGGACACTGAACGAAGCACATTTTCTGATGACATTCAATGACATTCAGCTTGCTGGTTGGATTTTGAGCCTCAGTACAAAAGCAAGTTGCACATGCGTCTTTGGAAAAGTGCATTCCAGGCTGCAAAGAAAAAAACAATCACAACTTTTATAACTTTTAAATCATTTTGAATTTTGAAAACTTACCTTGTACTCGGTGTCATTGAAGACGCAAACACCTTTGGGAACTACATGGAAAACATAATCATGGCAGTCACACGGCAGAGTTTTAAGTCTTCTTTTTATATAATAATTCATATGTACAGTAGGAACTTACCACAATCATAGGAGGGGCAGCAGCTATCATTTGAGACTTGAATCAGCAACCCAAATCCCACTGGACACATTTCAAGTGGCTGTGGACACCGGTTTTTATCACATTCTGTGGGATACATTCAAATGTACGCCGTTTAACCATACAACTCAATCAACATTACAAGTTGGTCATTTTATATATAAAAGTAAACTTAAAGTAAAAACGTAGTAGGGCAGGGACGAGGTATTTTTTGCGTCAAACTACACGTGATTGCATCGCTACTCAGAATCAAAAAATGGTGTCAAAGTATCGGGGGAGAAGAAAATATCTCGCAATACGATGTCAAAAGTATGGAAGTACTTTACACTTAAAGGTAATGATTCGGTAGTCTGTGACCTGTGCAAAATGGAGATGGCGTACCATGAAAGCAGTACTGCGATGCACCAGCAACCGGGTGTTTTTTGCGCAAGTTTTATTTATTGAAAGAAAGTTTGATTATTTTTGTTATTGTAGGATGCCATTGTGAACTTTATCGTTGTATTGCTCAATACAATTCATTTTTGGACATATGAAAATTGAAAATATATTGAAAAGAAGAAATTAGTGTTTTATTCATGGAGATAAATTAGCATAAATTGCTATATAGGTCAAATTATGGGGGTCGAATCGAAATCGAATCAAATCTGATTTAAAAATTAATCGTTATAGTTTAGATTCTAGATTCTAGATTAATCGGTTACAATAATAATCGTGTAACCCAGCCCTAGTTGTAAGTTTGCATGTTCTCCCCGTGCGTGGGTACTCCAGTTTCCTCCCACATTCCAAAAACATGCTAGGTTAATTGGCGACTCCAAATTGTCCATAGGTATGAATGTGAGTGTGAATGGTTGTTTGTCTATATGTGCCCTGTGATTGGCTGATTTACCAGTCTCTTGTGTGGGCCATTCTCCAACTCACCACAGGCCGGCGTCTCACAACAGTCTACCGTACGGTTCACCAACACCTCGCCCTCTTTGTCACATACTATGGATGGTTGCCGGGGACACACGCGAGGCTCACATTGCACACTCAGCGTGTCTTCATCACAGACACACTGTTGGCAGCCGCTCTGCCACATGTCACCAAACTAGGAGGGAGGGGTAAAACACAGGTTGATCATGAATACACAGAATACAAGTCACCTTAGTTGAGACAATGATGAACGCTGTATATGTAATACTGTAATGTAATACTGTATACAGTATTGATTTCAGCACCTGTTTCGGTTGGCCATCGGGTCCGGTGCAACCTGTGGGAAGGAGAAGTCCTCTTTAGTGTTTTAAAGAATTAAAATCACATAAAATGAGATAAATAGTTTGTCTTACAAGATGAGACGCAGAGGTCGGAGCTTGAACTGAACAAGGTTGTGCCAGGTGGACAGAAACATCCCTCCACAAATATCTTACAGTCAGATTTCTGGTTGTTGTTTTCTCCTTGGCATTGCTGTGAATACTTGTCATTATACCTACAAATGGCCAGAATTGATAGTAGGAAATATACATATCGTTAATATAACTCTTAAAGTACTATGTCCTACTGATATGCAGTCATGTGATTACCTTGCATTGCAAGTTGGTACAACAATCGGCCCACAAGGTTTGTAGACTTTATTTGCAGGACATTTATATTCTAGAACAAACAAAAGGGGTTGATTCATAAAAATAAACAAATATATATTTTTCCATTAATAATACAATGATCCCTACTGAGATTGATTGGTTCTACATTCCTTATTTATAAATTTAACAGTTTCATAGTTAGAGCATAGAAAACCTGTTTAAGACTTTCTAAATATATATATTTTAAAACCATTATTAGTCATTTTTACATTTGTATTACCCCATATAGTAGATATAAGTGTGTGTTGCAATAAATGTCTTTCAGACATGTGCAAGGCAGGAAGTGGCGCCAGGGCTTCAGAGATGAGTTTTGAACTTTTCTTGCCGCCAAACTCAATTTTTGCCGCCGTTACGGGCCACCACAAGCCAGTTGGGAGGCAGTTTGAGCCACTGCACGCCACTAAGCACCTTATTGGTGACACTAGGCACCACAACAAATTGCATTAGCGCTCACTGGCACCAACTGCATTAAAGTAACAATAATGACACATAGGATACTACATGTCATTTACAGCTTCTTTGAATGCCTCATTTAGCAAATTTTATGCTTGAATATTTGTGACCAATAATAGGCCCTATTCAACCTCAAAACAGCATGATCTTTTAATTAATAGATTTTTCAAAAACTGAGATTCAAACCACAGCGTGACTGTAATAACTACCACAGTGAGAAATCACATGACTTTACTTCCCTATAGTTACCAAATATGGTTACAGCATATTCAAATATAATAATAATAAATCATCTTACCGCATTTTCCTTTTGCAGCACCCCTCCAGTCGACACAGACAGATGCCTCGGCACACATCATCGCGTACGCCTCCAGACTGGAGCATCCCACGGTGGAGTTTGGCATCTGGCAGACATCAAATTTGCAGGCCTTGTAAAAGGATTCCGGTGAGATGACTTTGTGGCATTCCTCAAACACCCTTGTAGCAGAAAATGAAGCAATAATTAGTCCGATCCGTGTGGGATAGTACATATCATGGATGTCATACGGGGCTCAATTACTTGCTGATTAAAATGTCGCAAATTTCCGGTTTGCAGAGAGGTTGTGTCGGTGTTGGAACCGGTGTCGTTGGAGGAGGCGGATTATTGCAATATGGTTTGTTTTTATCTGGCACGTGCCACTCATGAGCCATCTCGGGGCAAGAGGGGGAAATGTCACCGCTAGGCAATCGGCAGTCGTTCTTTCTGTGATTGTCACATGTTCCTGGTGGAAGAAGATATGAACCGTAACATGGAAAATTATGTATTATTGTTAGTTTGATAGCAAATAGACAATCAGCTCACCACACTGTCCCTCTGTGTTATTGCCGAACTGGGAAAATGGTAAATCAACGCTGAATAAAAGGCCCTTGAACATCACAACTGCTTCAATCGCAGGGATTCTCAGAAGCAGTTCTATTGAAGTACTTGTGATGATAAAGTCCTTGTTGGAATACGTTGGGGTGACTTCCTTGCCATTGACATACACCTGCACAGGTTGCATTGGTTAGAGTCTGCATATCCAATGTGATGCTTTAATCTATATTTTTTTCAGTGTCGTCTTATATTCAGGTCAACATATACATGGTAATCGTGATATCCAATTAATGAATAATAATAATGAAATGTACCATGTTGACTGTCTTTGGGATCCTCTCCTGTGTGAGAATGACTTCATAGTTCTTGTAATACACAATCAAGCTGTTAGCACAAGTCACTGTTCCTGTAGCGTCACAGTTCTCATTGTCAATAAGGATTTTCAAATTGTGCTTAGGAACGATCTCTTTAACCAGAACATAGGTGCAGTTTTTCTGAAAGCTGTAGTATTGGCCATCAAACGTGACATAGTGTGGATCTCCCCATCCGGTGCAAACACCTGCAATATAAGTGAGACTCATCAAATTGGCTGTTATTATTCTTTTGTGTTTGAATTTGTTTAAATTTGTACTCACATTTGCATTCGTATTGGAAACAGCAACCATCTTCATCATAAACCCTAACTGGTGGGTGGCCATTTTCACAAACTGGAATGGTTACTGGATCGCACGGCACGTGGTGTGTCAGCACTTTTCCATCATCACACATTTCAAAGGTGCACTTGCTTGAACTCCAAGTCTCACCATGCTGAGGAGAACAAAACCACATACAGTATTTGGAAAACTACTATAGGAATTTGTTTTGGAACTGTGACGGACTTGCTAACCATACTGAGATGCTTATTGGAGGTACTAATTGACATTGATTTACTAAAACATAAGTATGAAAAAAACTCTTCATGGTTGTACAAGTTATATACCTTCCTTGGTGGGACAAGGTAGGAACAGTCTTTCGGGGGAGCTGCTGTAGTGACTGTTGTTGACATAACTCGTGTTGTTACTACAGGCGTTGTTGAGGTGGTGGTAGGACTTGGTGGAGTGGTTGGCTGACATAGTCCTATATACTTGTCAACATGGCAAGTCATATTGCAATATGCTGTAAAACACCAGCCTGCTTCGTCTGTCTTATTGTAAATCGTAGACCCTGAAGAAAAAAAAGAGAAGTCTTCAGAGAAGTTGTGCTTTTTATGGTTGTACGTAAGCTGGAGACGACTTTTAGGTGTGAGAGGTATACCCTGGACTGGTCAAGCACATAGAAACTAGCATTCGTATTCAATATAAAAATATACATTATACATACAGTATGTTTCATAAATGAGGCAACGGGAAGATCACTATTTACCTGGATAGAAAATGTGACCCAAATATTGGCAGAAGCACTGAGTGGTTCTGCCTGCTGTTGAAGACTGAGAGGTTGTCAAAGGCTCTTCTGTCGCCTCTGCGGTTGTCTCTGCGGTTGTCTCTGCGGTTGTTTTGATTGCATTCTTTGTGGTCACTGGGGAAGTAAACTTTTGTGTAGTTGTGGCGACAGTAGTACTAATCCTTTCTGTTGTGATTATGATTGTGGTCTCTGACTTTTCTGTGGTTGTGGCTGCAGCAGTGCTGGGTTTTTCTGTTGTTATTGTAGGTGTTGTTGCTTTCTCAGTTGTAACTGTGGTAGGATTTGTTGGAATGGTTGTCGGTATGGATGGCTTTTCTGTGGTTGTTGTTATAGTGGTGGGCTCTTCCGTAAATGTTGTTTTAATAGGTTTTTCTGTTGTAGTTTGGGCCTCTGTTGTAGATGTGACCATGGGTTCTGTTGATGGTGCAATTGTAACAACCGTATTTGTGACAACTTCAGGTGTAGTGGTGATGGGTTTTCCAGTTGTAACTGCAGTAGTGGTGGGACTTTCTGTTGTTGTTGTTTTCGGCATTGTTGTGACTATCTTTTCTGTTGTTACTATGGTGGGCTTTTCTGTAGCTTCCGTGGTCAGTTTTTCTGTTGTTTTGGCTGTAGTGCTTGGCTGTTCTGTAGTCACTGTGGTTATTTTTTCTGTGACTTTTGTTGTAGTGGCGGTAGTACCAATGGTTTCGGAGGCTGTGGTTGTTTCTACTACTGTGGTGGTAGTGGTTGGTCTTTCTGTAGAGGTGGGATTTTCTGTGACAGTGGTTGGTCTTTCTGTTGTTGCAGCAATGGTGCTTATTTTTTCTGTAGATGCTGTGGTGGGCTTTTCTGTAACTGCAACAGTTGAGGTGTGTTGCTCTGTTACTGTGCTTGGAAATTCTGTAACTGTTGTTGGTTTTTCTGTAGTTGTAGTAGGTTGTTCAGTGGCTTGGGGGGTTGTGACAGCCACAGTTGTGGGCTTTTCTGTGTTTACAGCGACAGTAGTACTGGCCTTTTGTGTAACTATGGTTGTAGGTTTTTCTGTAACTGTGGTGGTTGTTGTTGGTACTTCTGTAGCTGTGGTGGGTTTTTCAGTCGGTATAATAGTTGTTTTGGCACTAGTTGTAGGCTTTTCTGTGGTTGTGGCTGCAGTAGTGCTGGGTTTTTCTGTTGTTATTGTATGTGTTGTTACTTTCTCAGTTGTAACTGTGGTAGGATTTGTTGGAATGGTTGTTGGAATGGATGGCTTTTCTGTGGTTGTTGTTATAGTCGTGGGCTCTTCTGTAAATGTTGTGAGTTGGGGGGTTGTTTTAATAGGTTTTTCTGTTGTAGTTTGGGCCTCTGTTGTAGATGTGACCATGGGTTCTGTTGATGGTGCAATTGTAACAACCGTATTTGTGACAACTTCAGGTGTAGTGGTGATGGGTTTTCCAGTTGTAACTGCAGTAGTGGTGGGACTTTCTGTTGTTGTTGTTTTCGGCATTGTTGTGACTATCTTTTCTGTTGTTACTATGGTGGGCTTTTCTGTAGCTTCCGTGGTCAGTTTTTCTGTCGTTTTGGCTGTTGTGCTTGGCTGTTCTGTATTCGCTGTGGTTATTTTTTCTGTGACTTTTGTTGTAGTGGCGGTAGTACCAATGGTTTCGGAGGCTGTGGTTGTTTCTACTACTGTGGTGGTAGTGGTTGGTCTTTCTGTAGTTGTGGGATTTTCTGTGACAGTGGTTGGTCTTTCTGTTGTTGCAGCCACGGTGCTTATTTTTTCTGTAGATGCTGTGGTGGGCTTTTCTGTAACTGCAACAGTTGAAGTGTGTTGCTCTGTTACTGTGCTTGGAAACTCTGTAACTGTTGTTGGTTTTCCTGTAGTTGTAGTAGGTTGTTCAGTGGCTTGGGGGGTTGTGACAGCCACAGTTGTGGGCTTTTCTGTGGTTACGGCAACAGTAGTACTGGCCTTTTGTGTAACTATGGTTGTAGGTTTTTCTGTAACTGTGGTTGTTGTTGTTGGTACTTCTGTAGCTGTGGTGGGTTTTTCAGTCGGTATAATAGTTGTTTTGGCATTAGTTGTAGGCTTTTCTGTGGTTGTGGCTGCAGTAGTGCTGGGGTTTTCCGTTGTTATTGTATGTGTTGTTACTTTCTCAGTTGTAACTGTGGTAGGATTTGTTGGAATGGTTGTTGGTATGGATGGCTTTTCTGTGGTTGTTGTTATAGTCGTGGGCTCTTCCGTAACTGTTGTGAGTTGGGGGGTTGTTTTAATAGGTTTTTCTGTTGTAGTTTGGGCCTCTGTTGTAGATGTGACCATGGGTTCTGTTGATGGTGCGATTGTAACAACCGTATATGTGACAACTTCAGGTGTAGTGGTGATGGGTTTTCCAGTTGTAACTGCAGTAGTGGTGGGACTTTCTGTGGTTGTTGTTTTCGGCATTGTTGTGACTATCTTTTCTGTTGTTACTATGGTGGGCTTTTCTGTAGCTTCCGTGGTCAGTTTTTCGGTTGTTTTGGCTGTAGTGCTTGGCTGTTCTGTATTCGCTGTGGTTATTTTTTCTGTGACTTTTGTTGTAGTGGCGGTAGTTCCAATGGTTTCGGAGGCTGTGGTTGTTTCTACGACTGTGGTGGTAGTGGTTGGTCTTTCGGTAGTTGTGGGATTTTCTGTGACAGTGGTTGGTCTTTCTGTTGTTGCAGCCACGGTGCTTATTTTTTCTGTAGATGCTGTGGTGGGCTTTTCTGTAACTGCAACAGTTGAAGTGTGTTGCTCTGTTACTGTGATTGTAAATTCTGTAACTGTTGTTGGTTTTTCTGTAGTTGTAGTAGGTTGTTCAGTGGCTCGGGGGGTTGTGACAGCCACAGTTGTGGGCTTTTCTGTGGTTGTGGCTGCAGTAGTGCTGGGTTTTTCTGTTGTTATTGTATGTGTTGTTACTTTCTCAGTTGTAACTGTGGTAGGATTTGTTGGAATGGTTGTTGGGATGGATGGCTTTTCTGTGGTTGTTGTTATAGTCGTGGGCTCTTCCGTAACTGTTGTGAGTTGGGGGGTTGTTTTAATAGGTTTTTCTGTTGTAGTTTGGGCCTCTGTTGTAGATGTGACCATGGGTTCTGTTGATGGTGCGATTGTAACAACCGTATATGTGACAACTTCAGGTGTAGTGGTGATGGGTTTTCCAGTTGTAACTGCAGTAGTGGTGGGACTTTCTGTGGTTGTTGTTTTCGGCATTGTTGTGACTATCTTTTCTGTTGTTACTATGGTGGGCTTTTCTGTAGCTTCCGTGGTCAGTTTTTCTGTCGTTTTGGCTGTTGTGCTTGGCTGTTCTGTATTCGCTGTGGTTATTTTTTCTGTGACTTTTGTTGTAGTGGCGGTAGTTCCAATGGTTTCGGAGGCTGTGGTTGTTTCTACGACTGTGGTGGTAGTGGTTGGTCTTTCTGTAGTTGTGGGATTTTCTGTGACAGTGGTTGGTCTTTCTGTTGTTGCAGCCACGGTGCTTATTTTTTCTGTAGATGCTGTGGTGGGCTTTTCTGTAACTGCAACAGTTGAAGTGTGTTGCTCTGTTACTGTGGTTGTAATTTCTGTAACTGTTGTTGTTTTTTCTGTAGTTGTAGTAGGTTGTTCAGTGGCTCGGGGGGTTGTGACAGCCACAGTTGTGGGCTTTTCTGTGGTTGTGGCTGCAGTAGTGCTGGGTTTTTCTGTTGTTATTGTATGTGTTGTTACTTTCTCAGTTGTAACTGTGGTAGGATTTGTTGGAATGGTTGTTGGTATGGATGGCTTTTCTGTGGTTGTTGTTATAGTCGTGGGCTCTTCCGTAACTGTTGTGAGTTGGATGGTTGTTTTAATAGGTTTTTCTGTTGTAGTTTGGGCCTCTGTTGTAGATGTGACCATGGGTTCTGTTGATGGTGCGATTGTAACAACCGTATATGTGACAACTTCAGGTGTAGTGGTGATGGGTTTTCCAGTTGTAACTGCAGTCGTGGTGGGACTTTCTGTGGTTGTTGTTTTCGGCATTGTTGTGACTATCTTTTCTGTTGTTACTATGGTGGGCTTTTCTGTAGCTTCCGTGGTCAGTTTTTCTGTTGTTTTGGCTGTAGTGCTTGGCTGTTCTGTATTCACTGTGGTTATTTTTTCTGTGACTTTTGTGGTAGTGGCGGTAGTACCAATGGTTTCGGAGGCTGTGGTTGTTTCTACTACTGTGGTGGTAGTGGTTGGTCTTTCTGTAGTTGTGGGATTTTCTGTGACAGTGGTTGGTCTTTCTGTTGTTGCCGCAATGGTGCTTATTTTTTCTGTAGATGCTGTGGTGGGCTTTTCTGTAACTTCAACAGTTGAGGTGTGTTGCTCTGTTACTGTGGTTGTAAATTCTGTAACTGTTGTTGGTTTTTCTGTAGTTGTAGTAGGTTGTTCAGTGGCTTGGGGGGTTGTGACAGCCACAGTTGTGGGCTTTTCTGTGGTTGTGGCTGCAGCAGTGCTGGGTTTTTCTGTTGTTATTGTATGTGTTGTTATTTTCTCAGTTGTAACTGTGGTAGGATTTGTTGGAATGGTTGTTGGGATGGATGGCTTTTCTGTGGTTGTTGTTATAGTCGTGGGCTCTTCTGTAAATGTTGTTTTAATAGGTTTTTCTGTTGTAGTTTGGGCCTCTGTTGTAGATGTGACCATGGGTTCTGTTGATGGTGCGATTGTAACAACCGTATATGTGACAACTTCAGGTGTAGTGGTGATGGGTTTTCCAGTTGTAACTGCAGTAGTGGTGGGACTTTCTGTGGTTGTTGTTTTCGGCATTGTTGTAGGTTTTTCTGTAACTGTGGTTGTTGTTGTTGGTACTTCTGTAGCTGTGGTGGGTTTTTCAGTCGGTATAATAGTTGTTTTGGCAGTAGTCATAGGCTTTTCTGTGGTTGTGGCTGCAGTAGTTCTGGGTTTTTCTGTTGTCATGGCACGTGTTGTTGATTTTTCTGTTGTAACAGTGGTTGGGTTTGTTGGAATGGTCGTTGGCGTGGATGGCTTTTCTGTGGTTGTTGGTGCAGTTGTGCTGGGCTTTTCTGTCGTCATTATGGGTGTTGTTGCACTTGTAGTTATAGCTTTGGTTGTCGTGGCACAATCATTAATGCAACATTTGACTTGTATCTCATAGTCATAACAAATTGGAGGGATGCCTTGGTCTTTGTTATGACAGATCAATCCATCTGTTGGGTTACATCTAACTTTCTGATCTAGTTCGTCCAAAGATAGATCTGGGTATTGCGTTGCTCTGCATTCTATTTGAAGTGGTTGTTTACATTCACTCAGATTTGGATCGGTTATGTTTTCAATCGGCTCATATTCTCCACCATTTGGAGAAAAGTCAGGGTAATGGTTGTTGATCCAAGGTGATGTGTAACAAACAAGACAGTCAGATGGGGTTGTTGTTGGCGTTTCTGTGGTTGTCGTGGTTTGGACATTTTCCGTTGTAATTGTGGTTGGGTTTGTTAGAATGGTTGTTGGTATGGATGGCATTTCTGTGGTTGTTGTTATGGTGGTGGGTTCTTCTGTGAACGTTGTGGGTTCGAGGGTTGTTTTGATGGGGTTTTCACTTGTTGTCGTTTCTTTCACTGTGGTTTCTGCTGTGGAAGTTGGTCCTTCTGTGATTACCACATTAGAAAAATAGTCAGTTTCTTATTTTTAAAGGTAAACATTAGATGTTTAGAAATCTAGTTCATAGTTGACTCCTACCTGTTGTCACAAACACAAATTCAGTTGTCGTCGGCTGCTGTGTCGTTGAACTGCAAGGCCTAACCACTCTTGTGATATTTCCATGTTCACCGCAATAAGCAGTAATACAGGTTCCAGCTCCATCGTGAATATCATATACAACTTCTCCGTACTTGTATATTTTCCCTTTGTATGTGCAAGTGCAAGCTGCAAAACATATGAATAACATTTTACGAATCCATGGCATTTTAAAGGACAAAATTAAAAAAAAAAGTAGTTTTAAACAGTATAAACAGCCAATAATGAACAATAATAGAGCCATCTTTTGGTGAAGTGTTTTTACCTTTGGCATCATAAACACATTCCCTTTTTGTTGAAATACATTTACTGAAAAGCAAAAAAAAGACAACCAAAATGAATTTTTTTTTTTTTAAAAAAAGGACTTGATTTTATCAAATAACTTTTGGATGAAAAGAATCCTACCATGTCTGACAGTTTTCCGTCTGAGGCATTATCTCTCCTTCTGTATAATGCTTCCCGTCATCATCATAGCATCCGCAGTCTTCCCTTGACACACACTTCATTGTTTCCTCTTCCAAATATGGTTGTTGGGGTGGACACCGTGGATAACAGCCTTAAAGACATGTAAGATATGTAATGGTAAACGGTACAAGCAAGGACCTTTAAAGGTAAAAACCAGGAAAACCTCAGGTAAACACAATTGTTTTAACTACTGATGATATTGATTGTTATTCTCATACCTTCTAATGGTGGGATTTGGGTATAGCATTCTCCTGAGGGATTTCTGCATGTCTTCGTGCATGGCTTTCCACAAGGCTCGTAGTGCCATTCACACACATCATTGGGATTGTAGTAATCACAGTATACAGCTAACAAAAGAAAATGTCATTGCAAATGAATGAACACAGGTTAAATTTGAATTCATTCTCCAGAAACATAAATGAAACACTTACGACAGATAGTGGGTGTTCTCCAATCTATGCAAGTTTGAGCCTTATTACAGGCGGCTGCATAGGCTGCCACAGTCGAGCAGAAGCAGTCACAATCTCCTCCAGTATTGCAGGCGCATGTGTCTCTTACACAGGCATCATAATAAGGCTGCGGATCCACCTTGAAAAAAAATCAATATGCAAGTTAATACTGTTTGATTTATAACCCCAAATGCATTATAGCATTATATTGAATTGGAGTGTTTAAGGTTCAAGTATTCATAAATGCAATGAAGTGGATTACCTTTGAATGACAAGGACCAAACACTTCACTCTTGATAATGCTACAGTGTTTCAGAGCCCATGCTTGCCTGTGCGAGTACAGCACGCAGGGATTTTTTAGTGCATTTGTATTGGGACAGCTTGGTGACACTTTCCAGCTGTTTCCGAACTTAAAGGCGTCCACCACAAGCTCTTTGTTTCTGGTGGAAAAATCATTCTTGATGCTTCCGTCGAAATTTCCACATAGCCCACAAACTTTTCCCTGGAATTTAATACGATAGAGTCAAGTTAAAAACATCAATACTGATAGAAATGACATTTACAGTTGAGAAGTTTCATGGAAAATGGATGTCATTTTATATTTTGGTCATTGATGAGTTATTTGAATCATTCTTTTTCACAACATACATCTTACATTATTTATCCAAAAACTGCACAAGTTTGAAATTTGAATACATTCTCGGAATTACTTAATTGTTCCTTAGCTAGCTGAATGGTGTAATCTTATTGGATTTCTGTGTGATGTTTCATTGGATTAGTTTGATTCGCTTAGAGTTTGTTTTGGTTAGAGTGGAACATATTAATGACACTAACCAAGTTTGTACTGTATTATCGAAGTGTTCAAATAAATCATTCACAAAGTACACAAAATTAGTAAGACATCCTGTGACTGCATGCAAGCATATGACTGGAATGGTATACTGGTTCTCTCACCTTGAATGTGGAGCTCAGTTTGATCATGAGTGTCGTCTTCCTATTCCAGATGAGAACAAGACCATTCTTTGCCTCAATGACAACATACATCCCGATAGAGTGGACTTTATAAGGTATGTCTATCCCTTTGTTTTGTTTGATAACTTTGACGTTTTCCTCTTTAAGGATAATTTCAGTGTTCTGAAAAAAAGCAGTAAAAAGTAGTTAGTAACGTCCCTACAATATTATTTTTACATTATAATAGAATGGTGTACCCCTAAGAAGAGCTTGACAGCAATGGAGCAGACGTTATCGCTTGTCCCACAGGGAATGCTTTCAGTCAGGACCCTAAAGGTGCCCTCCTTACCGTCACCGCAGTAATCCTAGATAAAAATAGATTTTAGTAGTTATTTTTGATAAAGCACAAAGATATACAACAGACAGTAAACACACCACATACCTGACTAAAGACGTAATCACAGTCCCCGTTGAAAGAAAATTTCTTCTCATCGAAGGTGATGTAATGGCCTTCTCCATATATTGTACAGCTTCCATCACACTGCCGATCGGTACATTGCCATTGTCTGCTTTTGCAAGTGCTGTTGTCACGTAATAAAGAGTCACACAGAATATACTAATAATTCCCAGAGGTCACAGCAACAAAGATGTGCTCACCAGGTGTTGCAGTCCACATTAACAGTCTGTCCAGGCTTGTAGGATTGTCCATTGTACGTGCAGGGACATTGAGACTCTTTAATACAGCCTCCTTTACCATCAGACAACAGACCATCAGGACAGACGCAGCCTGAGACACAATGCGAGCTGACCTGTACAGTGTCACAACAACGTTTTAGTACACTTGTACATCGCTCCCTCACTGTGTTGTGTTTTTTCAAATGTAATTCATTAAAACAACTGCAGTTTCATGGTTGACTATGATGTATTATTACATATGGAGTCAGCCATGGATGCAGAGTCCGACATGACAGTGAAAAAAAGTTATCTCACATTATGTGTGGAAGTGGTACATTTTGGCTAGTATGGATTTTTTGACATGCAGTGTAGTGTATTAATGGTGACTTGCTAGGTTAATAAGCGACTCCAAATTGTCCATAGGTATGAATGTGAGTGTGCATGGTTGTTTGTCTATATGTGCCCTGTGATTGGCTGGCGACCAGTCCACCCCGCCTCTCACACGAAGACAGCTGGGATAGGCTCCAGCACCCCCGCGACCCTCGTGAGGATAAGCGGTAGAAAATGAATGAATTGTTAGAGCCCCCTACACAAAACATAACACCCCTATAATCACCTTTACACTCATTATAGTAGTTCTAAATCCATCTATTTATTCAGTCTTACACATTCTGTGTCCAGAGTCTGGCAGGTTTTTTGGCACTCTGACCCCGTGTCGCCTGGTTTTGCGCTTGAGCAGTTGAAGAAAACCATTGGTGCCCTGCAGGCTGATCACAGTGAATGAATGCGTTAGAAAAGACATAAGAAAATATACTTTTCAAATGAGTAATGATAATAAAAAAAGTTAAACCTAATGTATTTTTAAGACTAAACCTCTATGGTTCTTTTTACATACTTTCAGTTGTGTGGTTTCCTGCACAGATTAGTTTTCCACTCCGGCAGGAACTGAAAAGCAACAAAAAGATGGGCTAAAATGTATATTTTATCCTTTAAAAGGGTTTCCATGAATAATAACGTTGATCCACTACCAAATGCTCACCATATTTGTCCGTGTGCCCTGACAGTCTGCTTGGGCCGCACCACCATGTCCCCTATGTAGCAGGAGCACAGGGCCGCCGCCACGCACACCCCCTTCTCGTTGAGGTAGGTGCCCTCAGCACAGCCGCAGCCATCCACCGGCGTAAAATCAACCTCACAAGTTAAATCCGATTGGCTCAGAGAGCGGCATGTGCGGCCACAGCTTGTCATGTCGTAGTCAAATACCAAATTTGACGGGCAGGTTGTTGTGTATTTTTCTGTTAAAAAAACAGCATGCAACTGTTAGTCTTGAATGAAATTAGAATGGATAATGCTGATCCATTGGATAATGGATAATGGATTTTTTTGGGTGAAACCTACTGCACACCACTTCCCGCCATCCATTTAAGGAGATACCAGCAGCGGCACATGCGTGAACGTAGGAGGACATGGCAGCACACATGCAATCCTCGCTGTTTTCGCAGGCACACGTGTCATAGATACAGGACTGTGGAGAGAATGCATTTGTTAGGAGAGTGGTTAGCACGCAAGGAGACCTGGGTTCGATTCTTGCATGTTCTCCCCGTGTGTGTGTATGTGGTTTTCCTCCCTCATTCCAAAAACACGCATGCTAGGTTAACTGGCGACTCCATAGGTATGAATGTGGGTGTGAATGGTTGTTTCTCTATATGTATGTGCCCTGTGATTGGCTGGCAACCAATCCAGGGTGTACCCCACCTCTCGCCCGATGACAGCCGGGATATCTGTGATTTGTATCTACGGTGCATAGCAAAGATGGGCATAATAATCAATTAATTGATCATTACGAAATCTGTTGATTGATGTTTGTGTTGGGGAGCAATTGAGTGCACTACTTTGCTTTAACCAGTAGGGGCACTGTTGATTCAATCTCAACTAATTTGCTATCTAAAGATGAACATGGTCAATGGGAAATTGATCACTATCCGTGCAGACGTCTACTCTGGTTCAACCCCTCTACTTAGTCCAACAGTGTCATGGAATCAGGAGTTCAGAACATTTACATTTTAGTATATTCATCAAAAGTCAATCAAGATTCTACAGTATAAAACCTAGTCTGATGCCTATCCATCTTATGTGGTTTTCACTGGGGATTTCACATTGAGGGCTGGGGAGGAAAAAAAAATTCTTGTCAAGGATGTAACACAAGTTCTTACAGTAACGTATTCTTCTGGGTTTATCTCGGAATGGCACTTGGAAAACACTCCTGATGTGTTGGTCAGCAATGAGCACCAGTGGTTGGCATACTTCTCTGAAAAACACAAACATGTCAAATTGGTGGCATTAGATTGGAAGCAATTTGGAACAACATTAGTAGATCCATTAAAGCTGTCATAAAACATCAATATTACAATGTATTGTATTGGACCACCAGCATGAGATGAATAGCTCTCACAAAACTTATCATGGACAACACTGGCCATAGGGTTTGCTTCTTCTTTGACTTTTTGCAATAATTTCCAGCACCTTTCATCAGAATTTTTGTCATTTGTTATGAATGATAGCATCAAGTATTCTATTGTTTTGTATTAAGCCATGGGATGTTTTCATGTGTCTTTAAAGCTCTGAAAAAAATGTTTTTAACGTATAACAAATAACAACTAACTAATAATTAAATTAAATTAAATTAAATTAAATTAAATTAAATTAATCAGAAAGGCAGGAAGTGAACAAATGTAACAGTTACTGATTGCAAAAGTACCAGATGCAGGGGTAGGATTTAATAAGCTTTGCTTCTTCCTACTCCTTTTGGACATGTGGAACTGTGAACTGATTATGTGATGCATTCAATTGTAATCTGATGTATGTTCAAATGAAATTAAACCATTACCATTACCATCATACTATGACTGTTATTCAAAATCTTAAATTTGAAAAAGAAAAGAGAGCTCAACCAGTGTTCCGTCATACTGTATGTTTGACCTCAGAGGTTCCACAGTATTCTTGCATTATAGTTTTGCATCATGAACTTCACAGCAATGAGAAAGAACCTACCCTTATCGACACTCAGCAGGCAGGGGTCACCGAGTGTATTGGTGACATCTGGACATCCTCCTTTAGCCCTCCATGAGTTGGCAAATGTAGCAGCTGTCCCTTCAATCATTCCGCATACGGTTTTGAAGTCATCGACTTCAACGTTGTTAAAATCCCCACAAAGACCTGCACAGAGAGAGAGAGACAGATACACTAAATATGAAAGTATACAAGGTCATACAGTATATACACCAAAACCACTACTCACCATGGAGTTTGCCTCTATGAGACAGACCGGCTTTGATGTAAACCTGCATGATGGGCGTGAGCTGGATTTCAAGGTGAAGCCCGTAGACGGTGTGGATCACAATGTAAAACGTGGATGGGCTGAAGATCGTTATGTCATCTGTAGGCAAAACAAACCATTATTCATCATGGAATAAAAGTCAAATGATTGTCACGAAAAGACAAAAAAAAAAAGCACTGACCCATGAAGAGAGGTAGCTGAGAGGTGAGCTTGTTGACAAAAACGTGCCCGCTTGCTTCCACAACAATCACCTGCATTAAATGTATTAAATATGATGTGAGTCACATCCTATAAAACCATATCTCTTCTCTTATGTGCCAACCTTACCGTGGATTTTGACAGCACTAGAGCGACTGCATTCAGGCAGGTTGATTTGTCCGATTTCTCACATTTGACAATTTCACCCAGGACAACGAAAGTCCCATTCACCTGCTGTAGGGGACAAAATGTATAATATTCATATTGCAGTTAGGTTGCAGTGTAGCTTTTTTGACTGATTTGAAGTTGATTTTAAACACTTATAATGTTTGTTTTTAAGGAAATTCATGGTACTGTTCCATTTTAGGGATGCGCAGTGATTGAGTGGTTAGGGGTTTGGCCACACAGCTAGGGGACCAGGGTTCGATTCCTCTGTGTGGAGTTTGCATGTTCTCCCCGTGCATGTGTGGGTTTTCTCCGGGTACTCCGGTTTCCTCCCACATTCCAAAAACATGCTAGGTTAATTGGTGACTCCAAATTGTCCATAGGTATGAATGTGAGTGTGAATGGTTGTTTGTCTATATGTGCCCTGTGATTGGCAGATTGACCAGTCCAGGGTGTACCTGGACTCCAGCAAGCCCGCGACCCTCGTGAGGATAAGCGGTAGAAAGCTAATGTTGTTGTTTTTGGATTGTGGGAGGAAACTGGAGTACCGGGAGAAAACCCATGCATGCACGGGGAGAACATGAAAACTCCACACAGATTTGGCAGAGGGTGGAATTGAACCCTGGTCTCCTAGCTGTGAGGTCTACGTGCTAACCACTTGTCCACCGTGCAACCTCAAAAAAATGTGTGTCATTGAATTTAATTGAAAAATTGTAATCATAATTTTTTTAAATTAGGTAAGTTTTACTTGTTTTCCTACTCATATGACAATGAGGAATGTTAAACCAATAAGAGGAATTGAGTAGTTAAATAGTTCAAATCCCTTACCCTTGTAATAACATAGGAGCAGTCGCCATGGAAAGTGTATGTTTTATCATCATAGGTGGAGATATGGGAGCCTCCCAGCATGGAACAGACCCCAGGGCAGTCCTTGTCGCTACACCTCCATTCACCCTGAGTACAAGTGCTGCCAAAACATTTTAGTCAGCTTCAAAAAATAATAATTCACAGTGTTGCTGTAAATGTACGAAGGAAACGAGTGTGAAGTCATCACCATGTCTGACAGGCCCTGGAGTAGGATTCACCAGGTTTGTATGGCTGGCCATTGTGGATGCAGGAGCACTGGTCCGCAGGCAGACATCCATTATCACCGATGTCATCCAAAAGGGTCCCTTCAGAGATTTACCAATAAAATACTTCTTAAACCAAAATATTTATCTGTAATCATATTTTAAAGTCAGTCATATAATCACAACTAAATTGCAGTGAAATGCAAATTAGGATGGCTCTGAATGCTTGGTTTCAGAGAGTTTTTTCTAACACCGTCTCTTTCTGACATCACAGGATGCTGAACGTGAGTACAAACTGTAGCCCGCGCCCCTCAAGTAGCTCTCCAAAGTTTTCATTCATTTATCATTCATTCATTCATTCATTCATTCATTCATTTTCTAACGCTTTTCCTCACGAGGGTCGTGGGGGGTGCTGGAGCCTATCCCAGCTGTCTTCGGGCGAGAGGCGGGGTACACCCTGGACTGGTCGCCAGCCAATCACAGGGCACATATAGACAAACAACCATTCACACTCACATTCATACCTATGGACAATTTGGAGTCGCCAATTAACCTAGCATGTTTTTGGAATGTGGGAGGAAACCGGAGTACCCGGAGAAAACCCACGCATGCACGGGAAGAACATGCAAACTCCACACAGAGATGGCCGGGGGTGGAATTGAACCCTGGTCTCCTAGCTGTGAGGTCTGTGCGCTAACCACTCGACCGGCCATTCATTTATCATCGACTCCTATACCGTCAAAATTAGAAAGCAGGATTCGGCAGTAGACCGGAAGTCTTCAGGAACGCTTGTGAGTGTGACCAATCACAGCGGAATGAGTGGAATCAATTAAAAAAACACAGTTTTTGGAAATCCAAGGAAATATGGCTGGAATAGGTGCAGATTCTGGAAGATCTAGAAAGCTTTCTGTGCTGGTTATTGTGTGCAGCTGCTCTATAGGAGTCCCCAACTCATTAAAATTAGCATAAAAGGTTCCCATTTTAGTTTTGATGTTGATTTCAACCTACCTGGAGGACAGAAGCATCCGTCGATGCAATGATCTTCACACACTTCACTCCTCTGTGGGTTGCTGCACGTGTTTGTGCAGGGGCTCCCACACTCTTTGTAGACCATGTTAAGTGGACATTTTTTTTTCGCTATTGGGCATAAAAGAGAGACAAGTGATTTAATGTTCTATACAGTTCAGTTTTCTATACAGCTCGTTATCAATAGGGTTACTGTTGCATATGCAAGCTGACTTTGGGTGGGTTTACCACACAACCACCTATGGACAAACAGCCATTCCCACTCACATTCACACCTATGGACTATTTCGAATTAACCGAACATGCACGTTTTTGCACTGTTGGAGGAAGCCAATGAAAACCTACAAAAACATGAGATCCTAGACTTCTTTCCTTACCGCACAAATGTGCATTCCATTCCTGTGGCTCCCCTCCTGCATGAGCGCATTGACGCGAGTACTCTGACATGGTGGAACACAAACAGGGAGTGGAACCGTTACAGTTGCACAAGTCCTTCATGCATGCTTCCACAAAAGCATCCCTGTCAATTAGGTCTTGACAACTGAGGAAGGCGGGTCCTGACACGGCGGTCTCACAGATGGATCTCTGAAAGGGGGCACAACGATATTTGTAACTTGTGTTAAACTAATATTAATTTAACGCTACCCTTACGGTGAATACCACCTGAGTTTTGGAGCAGGTCTGTGGGAAAGGAGACAAGTTTTCATCACAGTTTTCAGTTGGACTGTCGGCTTTCCATGCTTCCCCGACATCCTCAATTTCTCCTATTTTTTAGAAGAAGGAGATACATTTGTAGTACATTTCAATACAGATATTGTGAAGCAAGGCTTGAACCTACCCTCAATCTGATCTCCATTGAAGTCACCACACAAGCCACAAGTCTGATTCTTGTATTTCGCATCCAACTCAACCTGGAAATCGCAATGGTGAGAATGGTGGTGAGAACATAACAATGATAAGAAATTTGACCAGTGTTTTTTGCCACAATATTGGTAATGGTAATGGTTTAATTTCATTTGAACGTGCATCAGATTACAATTGAATGCATCACATAATCAGTTCACAGTTCCACATGTCCAAAAGGAGTAGGAAGAAGCAAAGCTTATTAAATCCTACCCCTCCATCTGGTACTTTTACAATCAGTAACTGTTTCATTTGTTCACTTCCTGCTTTCCATAATACAGTTTAAGGTTTTTTTTTTAAAATGCACCTCCGAAGTACTCGGTGATATGACCATCCAATGACATAACGGGTACCATAGTAAGTGTCAATATAGTGATATATATAGCACATCATGACTGGTTCAAGACTCTTCATCCTTGTATTTAGCAAACATCAACTGCTTGTATTGTTTCTTGAATTGGCTCATCGTTGTGCATTGTTTGAGGGTCTTACTCAATCCATTCCATAGTTTGATTCCACATACTGAAATGCTATGGCTTTTTAACGTAGTCCTAGCATATAAGTGTTTCAAATGTAGTTCTTCCCTGAGATCATATTTCTCCTCTCTTGTAGAGAAGTATTGGATGACATTTTTAGCTAATTGGTTATTTTTAGCCTTATGCATTATTTTAGCTGTTTGAAGATGAACTATATCCGTAAGTATTAAGTATTTGTGATTTTAGAAATTTTGTTCTCTGTAGGCGGCATGATGAATTATCCTTACTGACCTTTTTTGGAGTACATTTAGCGAGTGAAGATTACTTTATTGCATTATTGCCACATATTTCCACAGAGTAAGTAAGATATTGTGTCTTAGGTTTTACATTTCATGTTGTTTTTGGTATAGATGCTGTCTCTTCTATTATGAGCATGACATAATAGTGCTACTTAAGTGAAACATATTGAGTGAATGTGGCTGAACCCACCCAGAGAGTGTCTTGTTCGTTCCACATGACAATCACACCCATTGTTGCCTCCACTTTAACGTATGAGAAGGTTCTCTCGATTGAGATGCCAACCTGGCTGAACGGCAGCGCCACCCTAGGTAGAAATAAGTCATAACAATAACGTGTCCATTGATGGTAGCCACGTCAAATGTACTCTACGAGTTTGAGTAACAGACTCACGGCTTGTCATTGACCATGATGGAGGAGCTGGACAGTTCCACCACCACTCCATTGAGCCTCATGGCCACCCGCTTTATGGCGGTGATCCCACCTGTCTCTTGGCGTTGCAGCTGGATGTTGAAATCCTCATAGCTGCTTTTACAGTTGGATGCAAGCAGATAGTTGCAATTGGAGCGAAGCTGGAAGAACTCTCTGTCGAATGTTCTGAAATGGTAGTTTCCCCATGTGCTGCAGAACTGGTCATCATGGGAGGCTTTCAATTCTGTTCCAGGTGAGGGGAAAAAAAGGGACTGTTTGAAATAAAGAGTGAAGCTACTTGCTAAGATGGAAATGTTTAAACTGGCATTACCTGTAAATACTGGTAATTTAGTGACTGCCTGAACCGTACCTTGAAAGAGAGGAAAAATATTTATTGTCTCCATTTAGTAGTCAGTAAAAGCCACACATTCAAAACATTATATATATATATATATATATATATATATATATATCCTGATTAAAATCTGCATTTTTTATTTATTTAGGAGACAACGCTTACCCCCCCACAAAAAATCTACATTTTATAAGTGTAAACTCCCTCCCATCCCCTCATCCCATCAAACATCCAATCACTGTTAGTATGCAAATGAGCCAACACGCAGCGCAGACTTTGTGGAAACAGAGAAAGTGACCCATTAGACAACTAATAATTATCAACAACTAAAAACAAAGATTAATATAACATTGGTTGTTAAAATCTGGCTGCAGGATATAATTTTTATTGTGCATTGTGGCCTCTGATGTGCAGTCCAGTGGGCCTTGTGCATTTAAAGGCAATGAGAAGCATTCATTTGATTGGTTCAGATTACATTCGGCTGTGTTAAACCCTTTCATGCCTTCTCTCCTCCCTCTTTGCCACTTGTGCTGGTGGGAGGGGTGGAAAAATTGCAAAGTGCGCCGGCAACACCTTGTTGGCGCAGCGCAGGCGCAGCACAGGCCAGGTGCGCCCCGAAATAAAACGAAAATAAAATTTGTTGATCGATACCAATGCTGCTTAATCTTGTCAGAAGACTAAGAGAAAAGCGTAAATGACAATCAAGTGCTATTCCAAAATATTTGTATGTTTTCACAGCTGCCACTATTAATAATTTTTGCTTTTTGTACGCAACAACAACCTCCTTTGTTTTTTTACGCATTCATTTCTAGCTGGCTGTCCCAACACCATGCTTCTAGGCACCATACCCCGTTCACCGAAAGGTGATTTCTTTCGAAAATCTTCCAGCTTGCTTGCCCTCGGCTTTTTAGGTATAACATTTACATATATACTTACTCATACTTACATACATATTTACTTATATAACATATAACATTATTGTTATTTATAGCAGAGGACAACCTAAATAATGCAATCATACTCTGAAGTGTATATTTTGATAGCATTTTTAACACGTATACGTCACTACCGGCAAGTCAGAAATGTATTAATTAATAAAAAATAATTTTCTTTGTTTTTTGGGGCATTCGGGACTACATCAGCGGTGTAATTGCACTTGATTCAATGTCCTGGGAATAAAAGGAACTGGATGAATGAGAATATTCACAGGCAACAATTTTTTTTTGTAAGATATATTTTTGCATATAGGCATGCATCCCAGCGAGAGGTGCTTTCTAATATATAATTGATAATAATTAATAATAATTGACCTGGATCAAAAAGTGATCTCAGTATAATGCACATATACATACCGCTGGTTGCAGCAGACAGTCCAAAGCAGAGGCTGATCCACGGGACTGCCCATTCAAGTGCCATCCTGTATGTTGTACGGGAACCGACTGGTCCCTAGTGATCAATGCCATGTAATATAGTTCATCTGTTTGCAGTTAAGGAGGGGTAACATTATGAGACATTGTGGTTTTAGTCTGAATTTGATCACACCCATGAAGCGGCTATGCTATAACAACACGTCATGTCCTATTCTGATTGACGCATCACCGATGCTCACCAATCCTTTAACATCACCGTACATCCTCCTGTATGTAAGTGAAATAAACATTTGAAATGGTAGTGCCGTATGTATAGCTGAGGCCGATGTGGGAATGTATGGGATCCTTACGGTGCTCCTTTGTTTGTGTCCTTCCTGGTTACAAGGATGGAGATGTATTGGTATTTAAACAAGAAGAGTATGCTGTTCTCATTCAACCAGAACTTTTTAAGCAGTGGGCTGTTCCTCTTTGTGTAGTGAGGTGTTCGTGTCTTAATAAGGCTTCTGTGTAAATCACTGAACCATACATTGACTCAATATTAGCCAAAGACTTACGGGACGAGGTATCACTAGTATCATCAAGCATGCAGCCACGCGAGATCAACTACAGAATACAGTAGAACATCCAAAGTTGAACTCCTAAAACTACAATTTCAACTTTAATCTAAATGTTCTAGTCGGAAAAAACACGGCCATGACTCAAAATGTCAGCAAGACTCCAGCGATGGCAGTGATTATTATATAATCTCAAAGGACAGTATTATAGTATACATGTAAGATGGATATCGTAATCAGTGTACAGCTTCAAGAGCAGGACAGTCATCCCTCGCAATATCATAATTCGATTATTTCTCCCTTGCAAGACAGCAGTTTTTCAGAAATTCATTAATTAGTAAATGACTGCTGTTTTGTGGTAGACAATGGTGTAATATTCTGGTCACTCAGTAGCTGTAATGACGCAAAACAGATATTACCTTACATTATATTACCTTAACACTGCATGATGTCCGACACAATAGAGTGAAAAAAAGTTATTCTCCCTTTCTGTGTGGAAGTGGTAAGTTTAGATGAAATTGATTTGAGGCTAACTGGTTACATCGTTAGCTTGCCGTCTCAAGTCATTGCAGCATTGTGTAAACAATTGTGTAAACAATAAATAGGAGCATGAACATGATTATAGGGGTGTTATTTCCTGTTTACAAGCACTAGTGATGTTAAATACTGTATTTAGAAAGTCCTAAACAGGTTTTCTATGCTCTAATTCATTCATTTTCTATCGCTTCACGAGGGTCGCGGGGGGTGCTGGAGCCTATCCCAGCTGTCTTCAGGTGAGACGCGGGGTCCACCCTGGACTGGTCGCCAGCCAATCACAGCGCACATATAGACAAACAACCATTCACACTCACATTCATACCTATGGACAATTTGGAGTGGCCAATTAACCTAGCATGTTTTTGGAATGTTGGAGGAAACCGGAGTACCCGGAGAAAACCCACACATGCACGGGGAGAACATGCAGAGGCGGAGGAATCGAACTCGGGTCTCCTAGCTGTGAGGCCTTTGGGCTAACCACTCATCCACCGTGCAGCCCCTACTGGAAATTGTACCTCCAAAAAGGACAAATAGATCTAAATCTAAATCAAAATAGTTCCCTTGCCGTTTACACACAGAATAGTGTTGGGAGAAAAGATATTATCAACAAGACACATGAGTTGCTGTGCTTTTATTCAAGGAAATGCAGATAAAGATTTTTTTGAGACCATTTTTGGCTCAAAGGGCATGGAAGAGGGTTTTCTAGCATCCATAAATGTGATTTTAAAATCACAAAAGAGTAAAGCTTCTCCTCCTCCTAGCGGGAGCTCCCGCAGGTCTGGTGCAGTCGCTGAGAGTGCAACTACACTCATCCACGTGAATGTAGGAGTAAGGAAGCACATCTCCGTTCAGACACAGCAAGTCAACAGTGCGATTGCTGTACCGGACGCCCTTACAGCAGGAGCACGTTGGCTGCACAGCGGACGCCTCCTCTGAGTATCTGTAGGAGGAGAGGCGGGACTCAAAATAAATATGTACGTATATGAAAAAAAAAAATTCAGTGACCAAGTTGCGTGTAAACCTACTTTGTGTAAGTGTTGCAGGAACCTTCACAATATGGAATGTCTACCTCCTCTACAGACTGACAGTTCTTGTGAGTGATGTACTTTTTGGTGGCCACCGGCTTGCATGCCTTCTCCCGCTCCACACCTTTTTTTTAAAAAAGAGAATCACAATAGTTTTTGTTTACTGATGTTGCCACCAGGAAAACAAACAATAAACAAAAAATAAACAAATACTCACAGATTTTACAACAGCCATTTGCTGCAGTTTGAATTGTATCCTAAATGAAGGAAACATAACAAAATTTCCGTCATTGTCAGCTCTTTTCCAGGAAGTGGTCGTAGGATAAACTCACAGGGTGGCAATTGCTTTGTTGGAATGGTGGACACAAAATACGCGTGCCGACGGCTGTTAATGTCTCATTACTTTTTACACAGGTGTAATGCTCACACCTATCATCTGGTGGTGACCACGTATCTCCTTGCTGGAGGCAAGCACATACATTGTACATCGTGATTACGCAACTTCATATTGCTTTTTATATAGCTATAAAAGGAAATATAATACAAAAAAATGAAAGTCAGAGACATCTAACTCACCTTCAGGAGCTGCTCAGCTCCGTGAATGTTTAAGATGCAGTGTGTCTGAATACATCTTCCACAGCAGTCATTTTTCTCGACTTTAACGTAGTTGTAACCCTAAGAAAAAGAATGTATGATTGTTATAAGCCTTTGTTGTACTTATATACTTATACTTTTGTCAACATTAACAGTTAAAGGTTTGTTTTTATTGAGTGAATGGGTATGTTTACTCTGTTTACTCTCTCAGTGAAGAGACCAAAAGTTTCAATTTTCCTTTTAATATACGTAACTGAAGTTATTTTTTGCTAAATTAGCTTAGCTCAGATATAAAAAAAAAAAAATCCTTGTTCGAAATCTTCTGGTTCTTTCCTCCTACCAGGATCCTTTGGAATCCTGGTTGTATTTCCTTGTAATTATCCAATCATGAGAGGGATGTATAAAACAATACAAATATCATATATTCATAACCATCTCCAAATCGTACACATAGTAAAATATTTTTTGACACTTTCCTTTGTCATTTGTAGCCAGTCAACAACAAGCAGATTATTTTACATATGAATTAAAAAGAGCAAATTTGAGGTAAGTTGGCTACATTTATTTTAGCTTACCTGTTCACATTGTTCTTGACATTGCTGCATCTTGCAGGTTATTATTAATAAACCAGTTAGGGGGTCCACATCGTTGGTACAAATACAATCCTGACATGGAACCACAGGGACCATATCACCGGGCTACAAAATAAAGAAAGAGATCATGATTTCTGATGCAGCAGGGATTATGAAATAATATTTAATAATATATATAATAAAATAAAATAAATAAATGGAAAATAAAAATATTTAAAAAATATATTTAAAAAAAATTAAAATATATATTTTTCATTAAAAGAAATAATATATAATAATATTATATATTAATAATATAAATAATATTAATATTTATTTTGGAAAATTGAATCAATTACCTGGTATACAGTGTCTTTGTGGACACAAACCCTTTTTGGTTCTAGAATGAGCATATTCCAATGTTTACCATGGGGTTATAGAATGATGAGGTGATGAAAATGTAAAACGATGAAACTAGGAGCTCACCACATGTGTGTTCTGGACAGCATTTCCCCTCAGGCACACGGACAACTACAGTATATCCAACTGGACACACCATGTCGATGACTGGACACGTGTTGCTGTGACATCCTGTGGACACGATGGACAAAATGATGCCTTAGATCACCTGTACTATAATCAGACGAGAAGTAAATGTCCAGCGGCGCCACACATCTTACGACAAACTAAGATGGCACAGCAAGGGTCTGCCGGATTGGTCTCGTTGACAGTGACGAAGCCTGGACCTGTGCAGTTGGCTACAGGTAATGATGGGCACACCTTAGGCACGCATGTGATGGCCTTGGTGGTCTCCTCGCAAATGCAGTTTTGGCATTTGTACTCAAACCTTTCATCAAACTGACAAAGACGGTACATTGAATGACTGAAATAATCACATCGTGATTTGAACTACGCCACGAACCGACTCACCTCACGAGGAATACCGTCAGGATCAAGACATCCTGTTGGGATATGAGCAAAGCCCATGAGACTTGATTTATTAGTAGCGGTGAATTAGTGGGTAAAAGATAAGCTTACCACACTTATCAACACATATGCCTGATTCTTTGTTGAAGAGCTTTGTTCCCTCAGGACAAAAGCATCCTTCAGTCACGAAGTCCAGCGTTGGTACATTAGGACTGCACAAAAGAATGAGTCAATATCAATACTGCTTCCTTATGGTCTGAGCACACTGACTCTTATATAAATAAATACATTTATGGGGATCACAATAGATAAAAATATGAACTGGAAACCTCATATTACAAATATACAACATAAGGTGGCCAAAAATATTTAAATATTGAATATTAATATTCTTCCTACTCCTTTTGGACATGTGGAACTGTGAACTGATTATATGATGCATTCAATGGTAATCTGATGCATGTTCAAATGAAATTAAACCAATACCATTACCATTACTCTTGCCATAATGTGATTGGACAAGCCGACAAAAATGGACCAAAAGAGCCGTCTCTTTAAGGCAGCTGAGCTTAAAGAACTGGCTCCCTTACAACTAATGCACAGTAACCTAAAAACAAAGTACACCTCGATTGTATTTTACCTGTCTTCACACGTTGGCGGTTCAACAGGACCACATGGTTTGTAGACTTTGTCAGATGGACAGTCACTTTCTGGATGTGAAGAACATACAATTCAATTCAACATGGCTAGTTCTCTTTCATGGTGTATATCAAGGTAGCAAACTACTTCCACCAAGGGGAGGATGTGCGTTCAATGAAGCTACTTATTTACATTAAATGTGTCTATGAAACGATATGAGCTTTGAGTATTACATGACAAAAAATAGTGATATCCAACTCAATGCAGTTGCCCCTCGTTTATCACACTTAATTGGTTCCAGATTTGACCGCGATATAGGATTCAATGTTAAATGGAATATTTTCATCCTTTCATAGCACATAGAAAACCTGTTTATGACTTTATAAATGTTTTCTTAACAACATTAGAGCCCTGTAGACATGAAATAACACTCATGTACTCACCTCCTATTAGTCATTGTTTACACCAACTCTTATGCTGCAGGGACTCAAGACGGCCGCAAGCTAACTAGCAAGCTAACTAGCAAGCTAACTAGCAAGCTAACT
Source organism: Doryrhamphus excisus (assembly GCF_037039965.1). NCBI lineage: Eukaryota > Metazoa > Chordata > Actinopteri > Syngnathiformes > Syngnathidae > Doryrhamphus > Doryrhamphus excisus. The sequence continues at coordinate 7,127,917 of NC_136357.1, read as the reverse complement.
AGCAAGCTAACTAGCAAGCTAACTAGCAAGCTAACTAGTTAGCCTTGAATGTATTTTTTTAAAAAGCCAAAAACTTACCACTTCCACACAGAACTTCACTTTTTTTTAACTTCATGTAGTATTAAGGTAATGTAATATAAGGTAGTGTCCATGACACAGCGACCATTCATTAATTAATTTCTGAAAAAACGCTAAAGACTGATAATCAAACTGCGATATTGTGAGGGACGACTGTATCTCATTAATTATGATTTTTTTTTTTTACAATACACTAAAGGCCAATGCAAATGAGCTGTAGACCAAAAAAACGACCCTGGGGGTGTACTTTTTGGTCACACATCGTAAACTATGAAATGTGCCAAAAAGCTCTTGTTACACTACAAACAAACTGGGTTGATTTTTACCACAGTGGGTGGTATGATTCCTCCAGTGGAGACAAACACCGGCCTGAACACAAGCGGCAGCGTAGGTCTGCAAACTTGTGCATTCTATCGCTGGGTTGGACACATGGCAACTGTCAAAAACACAGCCTTGAAAGTAATTGTCTGGATCCACAAATGGATGGCACTCTTCAAAGACACTGCGGAAGAAAATCCAGAGTCAAAAAATGATAGCAAAAAGACTATTACAAAGACATCTAACCACAACAATGATTTACCTGCTCAGAAGCAGATCACAGTCAGAGTCCGGCTTGCACGGAGTCAATGTGGGTGGGGGTTCCGGTGTACCGGTTGGGATCACAGATGGTATCTGGCAGTTTGGTTGATAAATGTCTTGTGCAGGCCAAAAGTCAGCCATTATGCCACAGTTTTGCACTAACTGGCCGCCAGGCAACATGCAGTCATCTGCTTTGTTGTTGTTGCATGTTCCTGATGGCAGACACAATTATTATACAAATGATGCCATGCCAGTGATGAACACCAGGGGTGCCATTGTAATATTTTACAGAACCATTGGGGAATTATGGTAATGAGTAGATCATTCACTTGAATAAAAGGCTTACCACATTGGCCTTGAGTGTTGCTGCCAAAATATTTATACGGTAGATTGACTGTAAAATCACTCAGTCCAAAAGTAATCGTTGCTTCCAAAGGCACAATCTCCACAACCATGGTTATGCCAGAATAGAAGATCTTAATTCCGTTTTGTATATAGGGAATTTGCAAGCGTTTTTCATCTTTGAATGCCTAAGAAGATCAAATATAAACAGGGTTAATAAAAAACAGTTTGTAAAAATGGGCTAGGTGTCAAAAAACAATTAATATGATCATGTATCAATTAAAATTACACTCCTAGAAAATGTTGATTCAAAAACATTTTTTTTAATTACCTCCAGCTCTGCTGCTCCAACAAGATTTTGACTCTTGAGGACAATCACCTCTGAGATATAGGATATAATTAATGATCGCGGACAGGAAACATGTTTACTAGGATCGCAGTAGATGTTGTCAATATAAATCTTCAAGTAATGTCTTGGTTTCATCTCCTCCATAAGGACATAAGTACAATTTCCTTGATAGTTGTAGTACATTCCGTCAAATGTAATATAATGAGGATCTCCCCAGCCTTTACATTCACCTGAAAATAAAGAAGAACATGTAAAAATTGTATACAAATAAGAACAAAAATCTAGTGACGGATCAATTAGTCAGAAATTGCTTACAGTCACAAGCGTACTGATGGCAGCAGTGGTCTTTATCAGAAACAAGAACAGGTTTCTTTCCATTGGAACAAGTGATATTCTTTAAGGGTGGGCATTCATAGGGAATTATTTCTATTGTGTTATTTTCAATGCATCTAGCCATAGTGCAGTTACATAACAAGAAGGTCTCATTTTGCTGAAAAAAATAAGAAAAACAATTTAACAACCTGTATAACAAATCTCCTTCACACTATATGAGAATAAGATCTGAATATGTCCAAGATAAATGACAGTTCTTACTGCGACTTCCCAGTCTGGGCAGGTCGGAACAGAGGGTGTAGGTTTTGGCAAGGGTGTGGTCCAGCAAGCTTCAGTCTTATTGTTAATCTCACAAATATCTGAACATATCATAGTGAGACATATCCCGGATCCAATGTGTTCCATGTCTAGAATGACTTCCCCTTGAAAAAGATGTCAAAGACGTTAATAAACAAAAACATAATATGACAGTTGATTGTATAAAGACTGTTTGATCAAAATTATGATCTTACCTGGTTTATAATGCTTGCCATTTATAACACAGAAGCATACTGTAGTTTGACCTGAAGTAGTAGGACCTTCAGTTGTTGTTGGTGTGGTACTAGATTTTGTTGTAGTAGTGGGACCTTCAGTTGTTGTGGTGGGTCCTCCTGATGTTGTTGTAGATTTTATTGTGGTAGTGGGACCTTCAGTTGGTGTTGGTGTCGTACTAGATTTTATTGTTGTAGTGGGACCTTCTGTTGTCGTTGTATGTCCTGCTGGTGTCGTTGTCGATTTTGTTGTCGTAGTGGGACCTTCAGTTGTTGTGGTCGGTCCTGTTGGTGTGGAAGTAGATTTGGTTGTAGTCGTGGTACCTCCAGTTGTTGTGATGGGTCCTGCTGGTGTGGTAGTAGATTTTATTGTGGTACTGGGACCTTCAGTTGTTGTTGTAGGTCCGGCTGGTGTGGTTGTCGATTTTGTTGTAGTCGTGGGACCTTCAGTTGTTGTTGTAGGTCCTGCTGGTGTGGTTGTAGATTCTGTGGTCATAGTGGGACCTTCAGTTGTCGTGGTGGGTCCTGCTGATGTGGTAGAAGATTGTGTTGTGGGACCTTCAGTTGTTGTTGTAGGTCCAGCGGGTGTGGTTGTCCAATTAATTGTAGTCGTGGGACCTTCAGTTGTTGAGGTGGGTCTGGCTGGTGTAGTTGTAGATTCTGTGGTCGTAGTGGGACCTTCAGTTGTTGTGGTGGGTCCTGCTGATGTTGTAGATTTTATTGTGGTAGTGGGACCTTCAGTTGTTGTTGTAGGTCCGGCTGGTGTGGTTGTAGATTCTGTGGTCGTAGTGGGACCTTCAGTTGTCGTGGTGAGTCCTGCTGATGTGGAAGTCGATTGTGTTGTAGTTGTGGGACCTTCAGTTGTTGTTGTAGGTCCAGCGGGTGTGGTTGTCCAATTAATTGTAGTCGTGGGACCTTCAGTTGTTGTTGTAGGTCCTGCTGGTGTGGTTGTAGATTCTGTGGTTGTAGTGGGACCTTCAGTTGTTGTGGTGGGTGCTGCTGATGTGGTAGTAGATTGTGTTGTCGTAGTGGGACCTTCAGTTGTTGTAGGTCTGGCTGGTGTGGTAGTATATTGCGTTGTAGTTGTGGGACCTACAGTTGTTGTGGTGGGTCCTGCTGGTGTGGTAGTAGATTTTGTTGTCGTAGTGGGACCTTCAGTTGTTGTGGTGAGTCCTCCTGATGTTGTAGATTTTATTGTGGTAGTGGGACCTTCAGTTGTTGTTGTAGGTCCGGCTGATGTGGTTGTTGATTTTGTTGTAGTCGTGGGACCTTCAGTTGTTGTGGTGGGTTGTCCTGATGTTGTAGATTTTATTGTGGTAGTGGGACCTTCAGTTGTTGTAGGTCCGGCTGGTGTGGTTGTCAATTTTGTTGTAGTCGTGGGACCTTCAGTTGTCGTTGTAGGCAATGCTGGTGTTGTTGTAGATTCTGTGGTGGTAGTGGGACCTTCAGTAGTTGTGGAGGGTTTTGCTGTTGTGGTGGTAGATTTTGTTGTAGTTGTAGGACCTTCAGTTGTCGTTGTAGGTCCGGCTGGTGTGGTTGTCGATTTTGTTGTAGTCGTGGGACCTTCAGTTGTCGTGGTGGGTCCAGCTGATGTGGTAGTAGATTTAGTTGTCGTAGTGGGACCCTCTGTTGTTGTAGTAGGTCCGGCTGGTGTGGTTGTCGATTCTGTAGTCGTAGTGGGACCTTCACTTGTTGTAGAGGGTGTTGCTGGTGTGGTGGTAGATTTCTTTGTCGTAGTTGGACCTTCAGTTGTCGTTGTAGTTCCGGCTGGTGTGGTTGTCGATTTTGTTGTAGTCGTGGGACCTTCAGTTGTCGTGGTGGGTCCAGCTGATGTGGTAGTAGATTTAGTTGTCGTAGTGGGACCCTCTGTTGTTGTAGTAGGTCCGGCTGGTGTGGTTGTCGATTCTGTAGTCGTAGTGGGACCTTCACTTGTTGTAGAGGGTGTTGCTGGTGTGGTGGTAGATTTCTTTGTCGTAGTTGGACCTTCAGTTGTCGTTGTAGGTCCGGCTGGTGTGGTTGTCGATTTTGTTGTAGTCGTAGGACCTTCAGTAGTTGTTGTAGGTCCTGCTGGCGTGGTTGTAGATTCTGTGGTCGTGGTGGGACCTTCAGTTGTTGTGGTGGGTCCAGCTGATGTGGTAGTAGATTGTGTTGTTGTTGGGGGACCTTCAGTAGTTGTGGAGGGTTTTGCTGTTGTGGTGGTAGATTTTGTTGTAGTTGTCGGACCTTCAGTTGTTGTGGTGGGTCTGGTTGTTGTGCTTGTAGACCTAGTTGTCGTAGTGGGACCCTCTGTGGTTGTCGTAGGTCCTGCTGATGTGGTTGTAGATTCTGTGGTCGTGGTGGGACCTTCAGTTGTTGTTGTGGGTCCTGCTGATGTGGTAGTAGATTGTGTTGTAGTTGTGGGACCTTCAGTCGTTGTGGTGGGTCCGGCTGATGTGGTAGTAGATTTAGTTGTCGTAGTGGGACCCTCTGTTGTTGTAGTAGGTCCTGCTGGTGGGGTTGTAGATTCTGTAGTCGTAGTGGGACCTTCACTTGTTGTAGAAGGTGTTGCTGGTGTGGTGGTAGAGTTCTTTGTCGTAGTTGGACCTTCAGTTGTCGTTGTAGGTCCGGCTGGTGTGGTTGTCGATTTTGTTGTAGTCGTGGGACCCTCTTTTGTTGTAGTAGGTCCTGCTGATGTGGTAGTAGATTGTGTTGTAGTTGTGGGACCTACAGTTGTTGTGGCGGGTCTGGCTGTTGTGGTTGTAGATTCTGTGGTTGTGGTGGGACCTTCAGGTGTTGTTGTGGGTCCTGCTGATGTGGTAGTAGATTGTGTTGTAGTTGTGGGACCTTCAGTTGTTGTGGTGGGTCCGGCTGATGTGGTAGTAGATTTAGTTGTCGTAGTGGGACCCTCTGTGGTTGTCGTAAGTCCTGCTGATGTGGTTGTAGATTCTGTGGTCGTGGTGGGACCTTCACTTGTTGTCGTGGGTCCTGCTGATGTGGTGGTAGATTGTGTTGTAGTTGTGGGACCTTCAGTTGTTGTGGTGGGTCCGGCTGATGTGGTAGTAGATTTAGTTGTTGTAGTGAGACCCTCTGTTGTTGTAGTAGGTCCTGCTGGTGGGGTTGTAGATTCTGTAGTTGTAGTGGGACCTTCACTTGTTGTAGAGGGTGTTGCTGGTGTGGTGGTAAATTTCTTTGTCGTAGTTGGACCTTCAGTTGTCGTTGTAGGTCCGGCTGGTGTGGTTGTCGATTTTGTTGTAGTCGTGGGACCTTCAGTTGTTGTTGTAGGTCCTGCTGGTGTGGTTGTAGATTGTGTTGTTGTTGTGGGACCTTCAGTAGTTGTGGAGGGTTTTGCTGTAGTGGTTGTCGACTTAGTTGTCGTAGTGGGACCCTCTGTTGTTGTAGTAGGTCCTGCTGATGTGGTTGTAGATTCTGTGGTCGTGGTGGGACCTTCAGTTGTTGTGGTGGGTCCAGCTGATGTGGTAGTAGATTGTGTTGTTGTTGGGGGACCTTCAGTAGTTGTGGAGGGTTTTGCTGTTGTGGTGGTAGATTTTGTTGTAGTTGTCGGACCTTCAGTTGTTGTGGTGGGTCTGGTTGTTGTGCTTGTAGACCTAGTTGTCGTAGTGGGACCCTCTGTGGTTGTCGTAGGTCCTGCTGATGTGGTTGTAGATTCTGTGGTCGTGGTGGGACCTTCAGTTGTTGTTGTGGGTCCTGCTGATGTGGTAGTAGATTGTGTTGTAGTTGTGGGACCTTCAGTCGTTGTGGTGGGTCCGGCTGATGTGGTAGTAGATTTAGTTGTCGTAGTGGGACCCTCTGTTGTTGTAGTAGGTCCTGCTGGTGGGGTTGTAGATTCTGTAGTCGTAGTGGGACCTTCACTTGTTGTAGAAGGTGTTGCTGGTGTGGTGGTAGAGTTCTTTGTCGTAGTTGGACCTTCAGTTGTCGTTGTAGGTCCGGCTGGTGTGGTTGTCGATTTTGTTGTAGTCGTGGGACCCTCTTTTGTTGTAGTAGGTCCTGCTGATGTGGTAGTAGATTGTGTTGTAGTTGTGGGACCTACAGTTGTTGTGGCGGGTCTGGCTGTTGTGGTTGTAGATTCTGTGGTTGTGGTGGGACCTTCAGGTGTTGTTGTGGGTCCTGCTGATGTGGTAGTAGATTGTGTTGTAGTTGTGGGACCTTCAGTTGTTGTGGTGGGTCCGGCTGATGTGGTAGTAGATTTAGTTGTCGTAGTGGGACCCTCTGTGGTTGTCGTAAGTCCTGCTGATGTGGTTGTAGATTCTGTGGTCGTGGTGGGACCTTCACTTGTTGTCGTGGGTCCTGCTGATGTGGTGGTAGATTGTGTTGTAGTTGTGGGACCTTCAGTTGTTGTGGTGGGTCCGGCTGATGTGGTAGTAGATTTAGTTGTTGTAGTGAGACCCTCTGTTGTTGTAGTAGGTCCTGCTGGTGGGGTTGTAGATTCTGTAGTTGTAGTGGGACCTTCACTTGTTGTAGAGGGTGTTGCTGGTGTGGTGGTAAATTTCTTTGTCGTAGTTGGACCTTCAGTTGTCGTTGTAGGTCCGGCTGGTGTGGTTGTCGATTTTGTTGTAGTCGTGGGACCTTCAGTTGTTGTTGTAGGTCCTGCTGGTGTGGTTGTAGATTGTGTTGTTGTTGTGGGACCTTCAGTAGTTGTGGAGGGTTTTGCTGTAGTGGTTGTCGACTTAGTTGTCGTAGTGGGACCCTCTGTTGTTGTAGTAGGTCCTGCTGATGTGGTAGTAGATTGTGTTGTAGTTGTGGGACCTACAGTTGTTGTGGTGGGTCTAGCTGTTGTGGTTGTAGACTTAGTTGTCGTAGTGGGACCCTCTGTGGTTGTAGTAGGTCCTGCTGATGTGGTTGTAGATTCTGTGGTCGTGGTGGGACCTTCAGTTGTTGTGGTGGGTCCTGCTGATGTGGTAGTAGATTGTGTTGTAGTTGTGGGACCTTCAGTCGTTGTTGTAGGTCCGGCGTGTGTGGTTGTTGATTTAGTTGTTGTTGTGGGACTTTCAGTTGTTGTGGTGAGTCCTGCTGGTGTTGTTGTAGATTCTGTGGTGGTAGTGGGACCTTCAGTTGTTGTGGAGGGTTTTGCTGTTGTGGTGGTAGATTTTGTTGTAGTTGTCGGACCTTCAGTTGTTGTGGTTGGTCCTGCTGTAGTGGTTGTCGACTTAGTTGTCGTAGTGGGACCCTCTGTTGTTGTAGTAGGTCCTGCTGATGTGGTAGTAGATTGTGTTGTAGTTGTGGGACCTTCAGTTGTTGTAGTGGGACCCTCTGTTGTTGTAGTAGGTCCTGCTGGTGGGGTTGTAGATTCTGTAGTCGTAGTGGGACCTTCACTTGTTGTAGAGGGTGTTGCTGGCGTGGTGGTAGATTTCTTTGTCGTAGTTGGACCTTCGGTTGTCGTTGTAGGTCCGGCTGGTGTGGTTGTCGATTTTGTTGTAGTCGTGGGACCTTCAGTTGTTGTTGTAGGTCCTGCTGGTGTGGTTGTCGATTCTGTAGTCGTGGTGGGACCTTCAGTTGTTGTGGTGGGTCCTGCTGATGTGGTAGTAGATTGTGTTGTTGTTGTAGGACCTTCAGTAGTTGTGGAGGGTTTTGCTGTTGTGGTGGTAGATTTTGTTGTAGTGGCCGGACCTTCAGTTGTTGTGGTGGATCCTGCTGTAGTGGTTGTCAACTTAGTTGTCGTGGTGGGACCTTCAGTTGTTGTCGTTGGTCCTGCTGATGTGGTAGTAGATTGTGTTGTAGTTGTGGGACCTTCAGTTGTTGTGGTGGGTCCGGCTGATGTGGTAGTAGATTTAGTTGTTGTAGTGGGACCCTCTGTGGTTGTCGTAGGTCCTGCTGATGTGGTTGTAGATTCTGTGGTCGTGGTGGGTCCTTCAGTTGTTGTCGTGGGTCCTGCTGATGTGGTAGTAGATTGTGTTGTAGTTGTGGGACCTTCAGTTGTTGTGGTGGGTCCGGCTGATGTGGTAGTAGATTTAGTTGTCGTAGTGGGACCTTCAGTTGTTGTTGTAGGTCCTGCTGGTGTGGTTGTAGATTCTGTAGTCATGGTGGGACCTTCAGTTGTTGTGGTGGGTCCTGCTGATGTGGTAGTAGATTGTGTTGTTGTTGTGGGACTTTCAGTTGTTGTGGTGGGTCCTGCTGGTGTTGTAGATTCTGTGGTGGTAGTGGGACCTTCAGTTGTTGTGGAGGGTTTTGCTGTTGTGGTGGTCGATTTTGTTGTAGTTGTGGGACCTTCAGTTGTTGTTGTAGGTCCTGCTGTAGTGGTTGTCGACTTAGTTGTCGTAGTGGGACCCTCTGTTGTTGTAGTAGGTCCTGCTGATGTGGTAGTAGATTGTGTTGTAGTTGTGGGACCTTCACTTGTTGTGGTGGGTCCGGCTGATGTGGTAGTAGATTTAGTTGTCGTAGTGGGACCCTCTGTGGTTGTCGTAGGTCCTGCTGATGTGGTTGTAGATTCTGTGGTCGTGGTGGGTCCTTCAGTTGTTGTCGTGGGTCCTGCTGATGTGGTAGTAGATTGTGTTGTAGTTGTGGGACCTTCAGTTGTTGTGGTGGGTCCGGCTGATGTGGTAGTAGATTTAGTTGTCGTAGTGGGACCTTCAGTTGTTGTTGTAGGTCCTGCTGTAGTGGTTGTCGACTTAGTTGTCATAGTGGGACCCTCTGTTGTTGTAGTACGTCCTGCTGATGTGGTAGTAGATTGTGTTGTAGTTGTGGGACCTTCAGTTGTTGTGGGGGGTCCGGCTGATGTGGTAGTAGATTTAGTTGTCGTAGTGGGACCCTCTGTGGTTGTCGTAGGTCCTGCTGATGTGGTTGTAGATTCTGTGGTCGTGGTGGGACCTTCAGTTGTTGTCGTGGGTCCTGCTGATGTGGTAGTAGATTGTGTTGTAGTTGTGGGACCTTCAGTTGTTGTGGTGGGTCCTGCTGATGTGGTAGTAGATTTAGTTGTCGTAGTGGGAACCTCAGTGGTTGTCGTAGGTCCTGCTGATGTGGTTATAGATTCTGTGGTCGTGGTGGGACCTTCAGTTGTTGTGGTGGGTCCGGCTGATGTGGTAGTAGATTTAGTTGTTGTAGTGGGACCCTCTGTTGTTGTAGTAGGTCCTGCTGGTGGGGTTGTAGATTCTGTAGTCGTAGTGGGACCTTGACTTGTTGTAGAGGGTGTTGCTGGTGTGGTGGTAGATTTCTTTGTCGTAGTTGGACCTTCAGTTGTCGTTGTAGGTCCTGCTGGTGTGGTTGTAGATTCTGTAGTTGTGGTGGGACCTTCAGTTGTTGTGGTGGGTCCTGCTGTTGTTGTTGTAGATTCTGTGGTGGTAGTGGGACCTTCAGTTGTTGTGGAGGGTTTTGCTGTTGTGGTGGTCGATTTTGTTGTAGTTGTGGAACCTTCAGTTGTTGTTGTAGGTCCTGCTGTAGTGGTTGTCGACTTAGTTGTCATAGTGGGACCCTCTGTTGTTGTAGTAGGTCCTGCTGATGTGGTAGTAGATTGTGTTGTAGTTGTGGGACCTTCAGTTGTTGTGGGGGGTCCGGCTGATGTGGTAGTAGATTTAGTTGTCGTAGTGGGACCCTCTGTGGTTGTCGTAGGTCCTGCTGATGTGGTTGTAGATTCTGTGGTCGTGGTGGGACCTTCAGTTGTTGTCGTGGGTCCTGCTGATGTGGTAGTAGATTGTGTTGTAGTTGTGGGACCTTCAGTTGTTGTGGTGGGTCCGGCTGATGTGGTAATAGATTTAGTTGTCGTAGTGGGAACCTCAGTGGTTGTCGTAGGTCCTGCTGATGTGGTTATAGATTCTGTGGTCGTGGTGGGACCTTCAGTTGTTGTGGTGGGTCCGGCTGATGTGGTAGTAGATTTAGTTGTTGTAGTGGGACCCTCTGTTGTTGTAGTAGGTCCTGCTGGTGGGGTTGTAGATTGTGTAGTCGTAGTGGGACCTTGACTTGTTGTAGAGGGTGTTGCTGGTGTGGTGGTAGATTTCTTTGTCGTAGTTGGACCTTCAGTTGTCGTTGTAGGTCCGGCTGTTGTGGTGGTAGATTTTGTTGTAGTTGTCGGACCTTCAGTTGTTGTGGTGGGTCCTGCTGTAGTGGTTGTCGACTTAGTTGTCGTAGTGGGACCCTCTGTGGTTGTCGTAGGTCCTGCTGATGTGGTTGTAGATTCTGTGGTCGTGGTGGGACCTTCAGTTGTTGTTGTAGGTCCGGCGTGTGTGGTTGTCAATTTAGTTGTTGTTGTGGGACTTTCAGTTGTTGTGGTGGGTCCTGCTGGTGTTGTTGTAGATTCTGTGGTGGTAGCGGGACCTTCAGTTGTTGTGGAGGGTTTTGCTGTTGTGGTGGTCGATTTTGTTGTAGTCGTGGGACCTTCAGTTGTTGTTGTAGGTCCTGCTGATGTGGTAGTAGATTTAGTTGTCGTAGTGGGACCCTCTGTGGTTGTCGTAGGTCCTGCTGATGTGGTAGTAGATTGTGTTGTAGTTGTGGGACCTTCAGTTGTTGTGGTGGGTCCGGCTGATGTGGTAGTAGATTTAGTTGTCGTAGTGGGACCCTCTGTGGTTGTCGTAGGTCCTGCTGATGTGGTTGTAGATTCTGTGGTCGTGGTGGGACCTTCAGTTGTTGTTGTGGGTCCTGTTGATGTGGTAGTAGATTGTGTTGTAGTTGTGGGACCTTCAGTTGTTGTGGTGGGTCCGGCTGATGTGGTAGTAGATTTAGTTGTTGTAGTGGGACCCTCTGTTGTTGTAGTAGGTCCTGCTGGTGGGGTTGTAGATTCTGTTGTCGTAGTGGGACCTTCACTTGTTGTAGAGGGTGTTGCTGGTGTGGTGGTAGATTTCTTTGTCGTAGTTGGACCTTCAGTTGTCGTTGTAGGTCCGGCTGGTGTGGTTGTAGATTGTGTTGTTGTTGTGGGACCTTCAGTAGTTGTGGAGGGTTTTGCTGTTGTGGTGGTAGATTTTGTTGTAGTTGTCGGACCTTCAGTTGTTGTGGTGGGTCCTGCTGTAGTGGTTGTCGACTTAGTTGTCGTAGTGGGACCCTCTGTGGTTGTCGTAGTTCCTGCTGATGTGGTAGTAGATTGTGTTGTAGTTGTGGGACCTACAGTTGTTGTGGTGGGTCTGGCTGTTGTGGTTGTAGACTTAGTTGTCGTAGTGGGACCCTCTGTGGTTGTAGTAGGTCCTGCTGATGTGGTTGTAGATTCTGTGGTCGTGGTGGGACCTTCAGTTGTTGTGGTGGGTCCTGCTGATGTGGTAGTAGATTGTGTTGTAGTTGTGGGACCTTCAGTCGTTGTTGTAGGTCCGGCGTGTGTGGTTGTCGATTTAGTTGTTGTTGTGGGACTTTCAGTCGTTGTGGTGGGTCCTGCTGGTGTAGTTGTAGATCCTGTGGTGGTAGTGGGACCTTCAGTTGTTGTGGAGGGTTTTGCTGTTGTTGTGGTATATTTTGTTGTAGTTGTAGGACCTTCAGTTGTTGTGGTGGGTCCTCCTGATGTTGTAGATTTTATTGTGGTAGTGGGACCTTCAGTTGTTGTGGTGGGACCTCCTGATGTTGTTGTAGATTTTATTGTGGTAGTAGGACCTTCAGTTGTCGTTGTAGGTCCTGCTGGTGTTGTAGATTCTGTGGTGGTAGTGGGACCTTCAGTTGTTGTAGAGGGTTTTGCCGGTGTGGTGGTAGATTTTGTTGTAGTTGTCTGACCCTCAGTTGTGACAGTTTCTGCTGACAAGGTAGTTGACATGGAGGTGGTGGTTGTATGTCTTTCAGTTGTCGTAGGGAGTCCGGATGGTGTTGTAGTGTTGCTAACAACAGGACCAGTACCTGGGCTTTCTGTGGTTCCAGTTACAGGTTCCTCAAATGTTGTGGAAATTGTGGTAGATGATATTGTGGTTTTTGGGCCATGAGTCGTAGAGGTGGGTCCTGATGATGATGAAGTAAATTTTGTGGTTGTTCCCGCAGTTGTAGTTGGAGGTGTTGTTGGGGGTATTGTCGATTTCGTTGTAGTGGTGGACACTCCTTCAGTCGTGTTTTGGGGTTGTTCTGTTCCAGTAACACATATTGTGGTGGTTGAGCTTGCAATAGGTGTTGTTGTTAATGGTTTGGGGGTTGTGCTTGGGACTTCAGTTGTTGTGGGCGGCTCTGTTGGTTGGGATGTTGATTTTGTTGTGGTTTTTCCTTCAGTTGTCGTTGGAGGCTCCGTTTGTGGTGTGGTTGATTTTGTGGTTGTGGTTGGCTCCCTACTTGTAGTTTCTGTCTGAGGTGTAGACTTTTCAGTGGTCGTGACAGGTACTGTTGATAAAGTAGTTGATTGTGTTGTTGTAGTTAATTCCTCAGTGGTAGTAGGAGGTCCTGTTGGTGAGACTGTAGGTTTTGTGTAGGTGGTAGTTGGTCCTTCAATGGTAGTAGAAGATTCAGTCACAGGACTTGAAGTTGTTATCGGAGGCACTGTTGTAGTGGAGCAGGTTTCATTTCCAAATATCACTGTTGCATTTATACATATTGCATAATAGCACATTCCCAGGTTGTCAGTCACATTGTAAATAACTTCATATTCATCATATCTTGTCCCGTTGTAAAAGCAACCTTCACATTCCTCGACACATATCTGGTGTTCCTCGTCAAATATGGGCTTATCTTCCGGGCACACAGGGTAACAACCTGGAAAAATAATATCCAAACCATCTTCATTTGATTATGAAAGTGAAAGCTATTTCTATAAAGATTACATGTGCAGTTGAAATGAAGGGAAAACATGAGCAGTACCAACATGCAACTTCACTGCATCATCTAATTCTCTGGCATATTTCTAAAGATTGCTGTTGATTCTTACCCTCCAGTTGGGGTAAGGGGTTGCTACAAATTCCCTCCAGATTTAAGCAGGTCTTGTAACATGGTTGATGACATGGGTTGTAATGCCACCTGCATTCATGTGGGTTGTTATAGTAATCACAGAAGGCAGCTAGGAGGAAAACAAACATACAGCATATTTTTAAATATTGTAAATACTGACCTAAAGTGGGAATTAAATCATTACTTTTTGTTTCTCATGTAAAAATAACAAATATAAAAGGGGTGTTTAGAGTCAGTACTTTGAACAATTTGACATTTTTTGCACTTACGACAGATATCTGGTGTTCTCCATGCCACACACACACCGGCTTCATTGCAAGCCTGAGCATAAGCTGCAACTGCAGTACAAAAACATTCACAGTCGCCTCCGGTGTCACAGGCACATGAGTCTTTCACACAGTTCTCATAATAAGGCTGTGGATTCACCTGGTCACAAAAATCACATTCCCAATTAGAAATATATCGGAACGCCGAATGATAATCTTGCCAAAATTAGTCATTACCTTATTGTGACATTCTTTGAATGTTTCTCCATTTATAATGCCGCACATCATTTTGGCCCAGTGATGTCGGTTTGGTGTTGCGACACAAGGATCGGGGCTTGCTTCCACATTTGGGCAACTGCTGCTGGTTTTCCAGCTGTTGGCAAATTCTAAAACACTGCTCACTAGAAGCTGGTCCTGAGTAGTGAAGTCATTCCGTCCGTTGCCATCAAAATCTCCACACAGGCCACATACTTCTCCCTTTGCAGCCAAATAAATAACTCACTGAATTAATTTGCACAATTGTTCTATTTCAGATTAGTACTCAACAGGTAGTACCATCTATTGTGTATCGTAGAATAATATAAAACATGGATATTATTCATTCTAACTAGAAGCTTGATAGTAATTAAAATGTAACTTACACCGTGTTGACGTTCCAAGAGGATGCGGACAGTTGTTTTGCGATCCCACATGACCGCGAGTCCAATAGCAGATTCTACGACCAGATACATGCCAACCTTCCTTATTGTGTACTTCATCTGACTGCCTTGTCCTAGGTCCACCTCTTCATATTTTCCTTTTGATAGTTTAATTTCCATTCGCTGCAACATTAAGGAAATATATGTTTATGTAGATTTGTTTGTTATACAGTATGCACAGTATGTACAGTGCATTGAGTGCATATAGTAAATGCTACATGCTTCTTACCCCCAACTGGATTCGGACAGTTTTTGAGCATGTGGTACCCGTAGAGCCACATGGTACATTCTCTGTAATGACTCCAATGTTGTCCTCTGCTGTTTTATTGTCACATTTGTTCTAAAGAGAGAGAGTCATAAAAAGGAAACCTTGTCAATATTCTTTTTGGTTCTTGTTCATTTTGTCTTTTGAAAAACATTGATGTTATGATGATTATTTCAACATCTATATTTGTTATATTAACCTCTACTCACCTTGACTGCAACATAGCTGCAGTGTCCTTGAAACGCATATGTTCGCTGATCAAATGTACTGTAATGGCCACTTCCATAAATAATGCATGTTCCTGAGCATTTGTCCTCTGTGCAATTCCATTTTCCGCTTTTGCAAGTGCTGGGTTAGAAACCGCAAACATAAATGCTATTAATGTTGTGATTAAAGGTGCCTTGAATAGGTGGGGGGTGGGATGGGGGGGGGGGTAATGTTCAAATAGCTGGTCCTCTTTCTGCTGTGCCATTACAAGCCACGCCCCACACACAGTAGTTATGCTATGATAGCACTTTGGCAAAGTTTAGCTGACAAATTTTGTATTATTATTATTATTATTATTTGGGCCTGCAGAAAACATTTACAAACTTCAAATTGTGACAATTACAGACTTTCTGATGTATGTTCCTTTCAAACAACAATGGTAACATGCTCGCCAGTGATGTTCTTCTCATATCTTTTGGTTTAAAAAAGTGTCATTTGGAGCTGAAGAGGGACAGCAACTTAATTGTAAATTAAATAAATCAATTATTATAAATTAAATAAGCCCATACCACATGTTGCAGTGATTAGGAATTTGTGTTCCAGAGGCATAGAGTTGTCCATTATGCTGACATGGGCAATCCGATTTTTCCACACAGAAACCTTTGCCATCGTCAAAACGGCCAACAGGACACTGACATCCGGACTCGCACTCGCTGGAGTCCTACAAAGAAAGATAACTGCAGTGAAACAGTGTTTTTCCCTCGCTGTGTGGGTAAACTTATGCATGACGGTATTAAAAGAAAACAAAAAAAAAACCAATAACTCACACATTCATCATTATCCAGATTTAAACAAGAAGGTGCACATTGGACTCCGAGTTCTCCTGAGCCAGCATTCGAGCAGTTGAAGAACACTTTGTGAGGAGGGCATGCTGCAACATGCAGATTGAAAGATTTGTATTGAAGATCTTCAACCAAATGATTTTATCATGTGAATGAATCAAACATACTTGATGAGCGTGCTCTCCAAGAGTGGCAATGAAGCACCCCATTCCTGCACACACTATATAAAGACATAAATGATTTAAAATATAACAGAGGCAAAATAACAAAATAAGCAATTTAGTGGCTGTGTACATGTAGAGATGACAATATATATTTAATTGATTTAACCAACTAACCAGTGCTCATCCTTAATGTTGATGGACTTCCCAGGCTTGATAATAGCCTCATTGTGATGACATGGACATTTCTCTTTGGGGATGCAGACGTTATATTCATTAAGGTATTGACCCTCAGGGCAGGAGCAGCCATCCACAGGAAGGAAGTCAGAGGAGCAGGTCTGCAGTGTTGAACTTAATGATCTACAAGTCAGCTCACAGCGTTGATGTTTGTATGAGAAGATCTGAGATGCTGGACAGGTCTTGGTGTATTTGTCTGTTTAGTGAAGAAGCAAAAAGGTTGCTTTACGGGCTGCCTTCCCAGAACAAACATCTCCAAGAAATATTGTCATGGAAACTGCACTAAATTGGAAAGAAGCTGAGGGAAAGTATGGTCAGATCCTTGTCATTAGCTGGATTATAATTCTCCACAAATAGAGCAGACAAAGCTAGGAAATAGGAGTTCCAGTACATACTTTACATTGGCTCTACAGATCTACTGGAACTGGGGCTGTATAGCAAGGGTGGGCAAACTACGGCCCGGGGACCACATGCAGCCCACCAAGCGTTTGAATCCGGCCCGCCAGTTGCTTTCTAAGTATTTCAACTTTTAACATACAAACTGGCAACATGACTCGCAAGTCGGATGTCTTATTTAGTAAAAAAAAAAAACAATAAAATGGAAAATTAAATGACATAGTTTGATGTGGTCTGATGTTTAAAGTGCTCCTGAAAAAAGAAACATGAGAACATACAGTTGATAGTATAACACTTTTACAGATAAAATTATACAAATCATTTATTCATTCATTCATTTTCTACTGCTTATCCTTATGAGGGTCACAGGGGTGCTGGAGCCTATCCCAGCTGTCTTGGGGCGAGAGGCAGGGTACACCCTGGACTGGTCGCCAGCCAATCACAGGGCACATATAGACAAACAACCATTCACACTCACATTCATACCTATGGACAATTTGGAGTCAATTAACCTAGCATGTTTTTGGAATGTGGGAGGAAACCGGAGTACCCGGAGAAAACCCACGCATGCACGGGAAGAACCAAACTCCACACAGAGATGGCCGAGGGTGGGATTGAACTCGGGTCTCCTAGCCGTGAGGTCTGCACGCTAACCACATGACCACCGTGCAGCCTCCTAGACAAATCATTCAAGGAAATTTATAAGCATAAAATAGTGTGTGTGTTAAATATATGTTAACTCAATGCGGCCCACGAGTCAAAATATTTGCCCACCTCTGCTGTATAGTGTATCAAACTACAAGTCCATACCGCAAACATTTGCCCTCCAGTCCGTCAAGAAGACTCCATTAGAAGCACAAGCTCGGGCGTAGGAAGAGAAGACAGCGCACAGACAGTCTTCACTCTTGTCACAATTGCAGCTGGCGTAAGTGCAGCGCTATAGAAAACACACAGTGCGAAGCCATGTTGCCATTGTCAAAACTCGCACAGGGTAGCAAATCAAATTGAAGATTGATTTGACCCATGCCGGGCTCAAGTGTACCTCTTGATGGAATTCCAACCCCATTCACCTGCATGGGTTCAAATAAAGGACTTGACTGTACCTTGTAGTAAACATCAGGGTCCACGGATGAATGGCATTGTCCAAAGGTGCTATTCGGACGTAACAGCAAGGCGCACCAATGTTTGGCGTACAACTCTGAAAATATATGAAAAACAACAACACTTCTCATGATCACAAATAGGTTCAAATACAACTAATTGTCATACACACGCTATTTGTGTGTGTTTGTCTACCGTTTTCAATGCTAAGAGAACAGGGGTCATCAAGTCTCTCCCTCGTGTCTCGACACATGAGGTTGGCCTTCCAGGTGTTACCAAACGTTGTCGCCGTTCCTTCAACAATGCCCTGAGGTGTCTTAAAGTCATCATACAAGGCAAGGTTGTAGTTGCCACATAAACCTGTTGAAATAAATTAATTTAAATGTAATAACATCCAGAACATCCATAAAGAACGACACAGTATTACATATAATATAAGTGATGCAGCAGTTGCACAAAACCGCATGTATCAATGTCATTACTGTAAAATTGTACCTTTCTGACTGTAGAATCAATGCTGTGCAATAATTTATTTGTAATAAATGATTAAAAAATTTTATATCATTATTCAGATTATAGACATAGACATAGACTTTCTTTATTGTAATTGCACAATAACACAGCAGTGAAATTGCCAACAAAATGTCATTGCCTGGCTCCCGTGTAATAATAAAAAATAAAAAATAAAAAATAAAAAATAAAAAATAAAAAATAAAATACAAAATAAAAAATAAATAATAATGTGGAGAATAAATAGATGACATCAAATATGAACAATGTACAGCGTAAACAGTAATTTGTGCAAATATTTATTTTGCAAATAGTATTTAAGAATCAAGACAAACTGTAATATTCATGTTCAGAGCGGACATGATTTTCAAAACTTGAACAAATGTAAAACTCACCACGCGTCTTCCCCTTGTAACTCTGCTCCAGCCTGACATAAATTTGCATGAGAGGCACATGCTGGATTTGAATTTGCAAGCCAAAAGATGTATCGAGCAAAATGTGAAAAGACGACGCGTGGAATATGTTGATGTCCCCTTTTAAGTAAACACAAAAACAAACAACAGTCAATAGTGTCATTTAATGACAAAATAAAGATGAGTTTTGGATTGTTTGATCTACCTGTTTGGTACGGCAAAGTGATGGATTGTTGGTTCTGTTTTACCGTCCCATCAGAAATGAACATCAGTACCTGAACACAAAGACAATTCCGGTATTTATTTCAATGATGCAGACAACAGCATACATAATTCTTAACTGACAGGCTTCAACTTACATTGTTTCTGTCATTGTTAAGAAGGATTTTCACGGCCTTGAGACAAGTGTCAAACTCTTGGTTTGTACAAGCTGCCAATTGGACCTGAATGGTAAACTTTGGACTTGATGCATCCTGGAAAATAAATTCACATTTAAATGCGATTAATTTCATATCAACATATTCTCTGCAAGTGATGTCATTCTTCATTCACCTTGCTGTCCACTTTGGCTAGCGTGTAAAAACAATCTCCATGGAACGTGTAAGATTTCCCATCAAAGGTGGTTACATGTGAGCCCTCTTCCACTGCACATGTCGCTGGTGTCTCCAAATACTCACAAGACCATCTGCCCTGAAAACACGTACTGGGATAACAAAATGAATTTAAACACACAATCCAGACAAATACATGATACAGTGTGGAATATTTCAGTTACCATTTCTCCTTGTCGTGTTGGTAGCCCTCGCTGGAGTTGTAGATTCTATCGCGCTTGCACTGGCATTCAGATAGAGCGATGCATCCTCTCAATGAAATATCATCAAATACAGTTCCTAAAGAGTATATGAATTAGGGAAATATAATACAACAACATACAACATGGGTATGAATGTCATATTCATTTGAAGAATTATGCGCTCAAGTTTGTAATGTTCTCTAATTCAAAGAGTCAGAATTATCATACATAGAATACATAACAGGGTTTTCCGAAGTGTAGTTTGGGAGGCATTTGCGGCCTCTGGTTCATATTTTATTGTCCCATGGCACGTTGTACAAATTAAATCAAACAAAATAACCCTGCAAAAAAAAAAAATGTAAAAACAAGAAAAAGCTTACATTTTGATACAGCGGGCTCTAATTTTGTGGCACAGCCCACGCGTTAGTAATTTGGTCCAGTGCATCACTGCGCCGAGATGGGCGTGGTGGCGCACCAGGGGAGGAGTCTACATTTTCAGCTTGGCGTAGTGACAATTTTGTGACAAAACAGCCTGCCAAAGGTGCGAGGACCTGGTCTATTTAGGCGCAGGCGAAGCGCAGCCTGCCTAAGGGTAAATTGGCTGAAAGGCAGACAGTGCAGACACGTCCCCAAAACCTCACAGGCAGATTTTTTGAAGTGTCACGCACATTTCAGTGGAAAAACCAATGACAGCAACCACTATTTAATGTACTGTAAGCGCCTGAAGCAGCATGAATGATAAACATTAATAATTCTGCATAGGTACATTTAAATTTCTTACAAAACTATATTTCTTTCTGTGTACAAATTGTGTCCAGATGTGCACAGGACTGACCGGGAGGACAAAAGCAGCCGTCCATTTTGTGGTCCTCACACAGTGAACTTGTGTCCAGGTGCGTGCACGTGTCCATGCACGGAGAACCGCTCTCCTCATACACCATGTTGTATGGGCACTGCTTGGCTGTAAAAGAGAGAAAGCATGGTGGTTTAATGCAATTTATCGCACAGTACTTGAAATGACTGCATTTTAAAACTGACTTTAAAATTAATAATTACATGTTTAATAATAATATATTAGAAGATTTGAAAGTAAAAGCAGATTAAACAGTAAGACATAGTGTAGTTTTGCTGTTATGAAGTATATTTAAGTGGTTGGTTCTCCAATATCTTTCATATAAAAATGTAACTATTCTTCTTCTTTCTCTTTGGGCTTTTCCCTTCAGGGGTCGCCACAACTCAATCTCCTCCATCCAACCCTGTCTTCTCTCACACCAACTACCCTCATGTCCTCCTTTACTTCATCCATAAACCTCCTCTCTTTGGTCTTCCTCTACGCCTCCTACCTGGCAGCTCTAAACACAGCATCCTTCTACCAATATATTCACTATCTCTCCTCTGGACATGTCTGAACCATCTCAGTCTGGCCTCTCTGACTTTATCTCCAAGGCCTCTAACACGTAATGTCCCTCTGATGTACTCCTTGCTGATCCTATCCATCCTGGTCACTCCCAATGCGAACCTCAGCATCCTCATCTCTGCTACCTCCAGTTCTGTTCCCTGTCTTTTCCTCAGTGGCACTGTCTCTAGACCAAACAACACAGTTTTGTATACCTTCCCTATGTAACTATTAGGGAATCAAATAAAAGGAAGTAAAACATTACCACAGAATTGTGGTGTCCTCCAATTGGGAGGCTGTCCACCAGCGTGGGAACACTGTCGAGAGAACTCGGAAAGTGTGCTGCAGACACAAAAGTCATTTGTACGGTTGTTGCAGCCACACATGTCCTGAACACAAGCTTTCACGTATGGAGCAGGGTCAATAAGTTGGGTGCAGGGGGTCCAGGACTCTGAAAGAAGCATTTGGGTACAGATGGTTTTCTAAAAGATTTAAAAAAAAAAAGATGAGTTAGTTGTGTGTCGAAAGGTATGTCGCTATTGATAACACAAGGCAACAGAAAACTCACAAACTCTTCACACGACTCTACGAGCGGTACATCATCAAGCGGTTCGCCATACTCCTCAAATGGGTCTTCACAGTCTTCATTTAGATGATGAACTTTTTGATTGTTGCCGAATTCAATGTGGCTAAGTACTCGCTCTGAAAATTAAAAAATTAATTTAGTCAAATTTACAAAGACCTTAGATTGTCCGGATGTATTGTTTTATAAACCAACCATTGTTAATCAACTCATTGTAGACAGGAACACCATTGTAGTCACCACAGAGTCCACAAGTGCGATTAGCATAGTCGCGATCAACCTCCAACTACAAACACAAGAGGGGAAAAAATAATCCCTCCGATGGTTGCAGCAGTTTGCAGGACATATTTAGATTATTTCTAACTGCACAATGATACATATTTCTCTCAGCTATGTAAAATAAATACAACATGGACCCGAATAAAAGTATTTTTTCATGAGAAAATAGTCTTATTATCGTATATTATAATCAAAAGGCTTGTGATGTACTGAAAACATTTTCTACAGGAAATATTTAATTATATTCAGAAGTAGATGATATAAAAATCAGTTAGACAGCAGCATCTTTACCATGACAGCATCATCACCATTCCACATGACAACAAGGCCAACTTTCGACTGCAGTTTGATGTAGACCCCATTATTTTCCACTTGTACTCCACCATTATAGTATGGCATTGAGACCCTAAAAGAGATGACAATTCAAAAATGGGAAATATCAGAATACTGCAAATTATTTTGGGGTCTTTACTTACGGTTGGTTATTAACAGTGACCACTTCCTTTGTGAGATGGAAGGCAAGGTCATTGATGGAGACCACCACATAGCGGAGAGTTGGGTTCCCATCATTCTGCTCCCTCCTTATATGCACTGAGAACTCCTGCATGGACATGTGGCAGTCTGAAGCCAGGTTATATTCGCACGAGCCGGAGAAGTGGTAAACATCGCCGTCAAACGTCTTGAAGTGTTCTCTGCCCCATGTGCTGCAGATGCTGCTGACATGGTTGCGAACTAATCCAAATGGGGGAAAAATGCAGTAAGAATATGTTGTAATTTTCAATCATAACAAGGTGTTTTGTTGATCTTACCAAGTCTAGCATGAACGTCAGTGACAACAAACAAAATAAGGAAAAACAAGCCCATGTGTTTACGCCTCATGACTGCCACAGTGGACCTCCTATCACCAAGGCAGGTAATAAGACACTGAAACTTCTCCGTAGTTCTTTATATGTCCACTCCACAATTTAATCACACCTTCTTGGAGGGATGTTTTATTGCCACCACATGGAAAACGTGTTGAATGGATGTCTGACGCCTTTAGCTAGGCCAATATAACGATACCTACATCCTCCTTCTGACATCACTGAGTAAATATGCTCGCAGATCAATACAGAGATTTTGGCTGGGGATATACGTGAAATCGTGGTTGGATTGACCCTCTATCAGTCGCCTTTAATAATAAATATGATAATAAACATACATGAGTTCACAATTAAGGCTTTATTATCAAGTACAGTGGCTATTGAAAGTGAACACACCCCTCATGTATTTCTGAATGACCTTTCAGCCTTCATGCCATCACACCTTTTCCTGCATGCTGATGTATTGTTTTTTCAAAAGGTGGTTAGACAGTCAATATTGCAGTCGATTTTGAGCCCTAACCTTCAGATGTCTGTTAAAAAGCTGAAGCTAAAGAGTAAATGGCCCCAAGTGTACATCAAAGCAACAAAATATGACTTCAACCCAAAAAAATTTTTGTCTTGGAACGGCCCAGCTAGAGACCAGACCTAAATTCAATAGAAGGTCTGTGGGCTGACAAGAACTGCTGCTGCAATCGCACACATTTGGAGCACTTTGCAATGAAAACTTGTGGTGGCCAAACTATGATGTGCCATGCTGATAGATCATTATGCTAACAGATTAGTTTCATTTCAATTCAAATAGTTTCTGAGGTCTGTCAAAGTTAGTGCCTTAATAATGTGTTAAAATTACTTGCTTGGCCAAAGTATTTGATTTAGAAGAAGCCGTGGTTAGCATGCAGGCCACACAGTAAGGAGATCGGATTCGATAGGGTTGGAGCTGGTTTCGATGGTTCGCTTCTCCGCACGGCCATCTCTGTGTGGAGTTTGCATGTTCTCCCCGTGCATGCGTGGGTTTTCTCCGGGTACTCCGGTTTCCTCCCACATTCCAAAAACATGCTAGGTTAATTGGTTAATTGTTAACTCCAAATTGTCCATAGGTATGAATGTGAGTGTGAATGGTTGTTTGTCTATATGTGCCCTGTGATTGGCTGGTGATCAGTCCAGGGTGTACCCTGGGATAGGCTCTGGCTTACTTGTGACCATAGTGAGTATAAGAGGCTGAGAAAATGGATGGATGGATGGATTACAGGAATTCAATATATGTAATGCAACAGATGTGGAACATAAGAGGGGGAATCATTATGAAAAAATAATTAAAAAATAACACATGAAATATAAAAATGCATTGCAATAGAAGTGAAAGGAGGGAAGTCGTATCCATGATCAAGTTAAATTAAACCATTACCATTAAACTGTGCCATGCAATTGGCTGGCGACCAGTCCAGGGTGTACCCTGCCTCTCGCCTGAAGAAACCTTGGATAGGCTCCAGCATACCCGCAACTCTAGTGAGGATAAGCGCCATACAAAATCAATGGATGGCCATTAGCGTTAAACCATTTAAGACAATACTAAAGTGAAAATAGAACTTAAGGAAGTTTGAGTGCAGGTTAACGAGGAAAAAACAAATAAACTCTTCATTCATTTTCTGCCGCTTATCCTCACGAGGGTCGCGGGGGTGCTGGAGCCTATCCCAGCTGTCTTCAGGCGAGAGGCGGGGTACACCCTGGGCTGGTGGCCAGCCAATCACAGGGCACATATAGACAAACAACCATTCACACTCACATTCATATCTATGGACAATTTGGAGTCGCCAATTAACCTAGCATGTTTTTGGAATGTGGGAGGAAACGGGAGAAAACTCACGTATGCACGGGGAGAATATGCAAACTCCACATAGAGATGGCCGAGGGTGGATTCGAACTTGGGTCTCCTAGCTGTGTGGCATTTGCACTAACCACTCATCCCAAATCAACTAATCTTGAAAAAAAATTTTGATCACACGTTTCTTAGAAAGCTCCTTTTAACAAGGATGAGTTCACTTTCTTTATCCACTGCACTATTCCTTATCCAGAATGACCTCAGCAAGTAGCCTGTGTCAGCTCATCTGCCACCTGTCTCATCTCTGATTGACAGAAAGGTCACTTAGAAGTCAAATATGCAAGAATAACTAATGTTCTTACATTTTGCACATTTTAGAAATCAAATTAATGCTTTGGTGTCATTAAATTAAAACGATGTGTCTGCTATATAGAGTATACCCAAGAGATGGATGCTGGATGCATGCATCTATTTATTATTCAATATTTTTTATTCTATATAATTAATTATTAATTATTCAGATGATGCTCAAACTAACTTGATACTTACTTTGTATGTCCCGTCACGCACACTAACGTGATAAAATGTTTATTCATGTGTTTTATCAGTGATTAGTTCTTAAAAACAAACAGTTATGATGCATGTTCCCAAATAGTGATCTAGTGGAAGCTCCTCCAAGTGCAAACAGGGTTTGGCAACACTCCTACCCCTGGACAGCTGCAGGATGAAGCGTTTATTGTGTTGACTAAGGGAGGACAGTAGAGTCGCCAAATTAGCCGACGATCGTTTTGATTAGCGGGTGGACAAATTCGTGACTTTGCATATCTTGTTGATTTAATTAAGATAAACTTTTAAAACTGGTTTCCTGTTCAACAAAACTGTACTTGAAACCACTTAAGTAACAACACACAAAAGTGTTTTCTCTGACGTGACACCTACTTATTAAATGTTACTTAGCAGTCATAGCCCAATTGCAGAGAACAAATGGTACATATTTGGTTTAAAATAAGTAAGTTTACCACCTTACAAAAATATAAACAGTCCAGAAATTTCATTGTAGGTTTGTTGTAGATTGACAGGCTAAGCAAACAGAATGTTTCCACATCCATGTTTGCCAGTTGAGATAGTTTTGCTGGGTCATATTCAGCATTTCTCTGCCTTCAAATACAGTCACAGAGTCAAAATGACGCCAAAGAGTTCAATTTTGGTCTCATCAGACTATATTACATTCTCTCAAGACTTAAGTCATTCAGGTATTCATTAGTCAGACCAATATTTAAGGGCATTTTCTTAAGATGGTGGACTATAGGAGCATTGTGGGATCTCAATGCCAATGGTTTTCTTGGTGATTTTGTACCATCTAATTGAGATAATTAACCAGCTTTTCCTCTGTGATTGTGATCTGATCTTTCAATTGCATACATCATTGTTTCATAATTGCCATAATGGCCGTCGTTTCTGTGCAGTACATGTATTAGCACATGTTGCACTCAGGGGGCCCCTAAAAGCCGCGGCCCAAGGCAAATGCCTGGTTTGCCCGTTTGCACGCCCCTATCATGTACTCTGTAGTTATAGTCTGACTTACACATATACATACATACGAAAACTCGATACAAAAGAACCACTCGTATTGAAGATTACAGTAACTGTAAGTGTATATCGTCAGCCTACTCACAGTTTTTTTCGAATGGGTGCCAGTTGAGTAGTACATTTATCATACGAAAACTCATTATATACTGGGAGAAACTGTCTAAGACAAAAAAAAATCTGATACATGAAGTAACGAAACGTAGTCGTCTCATTGATAAAGCCCACATTCTGCAAACTCCCTGCAGGGGGCGACAAACCACATGACAACACACCCGGAGACGACACGAAGAAGACGGTGTTCGGACAAGTACGCATGCGCATTTATGCGCATTAGGTGAAAATGATTTGAAATGTTTTCTACAGTCTGTCAGCTCTGCTTCGCCAAAGAACGGTAAAAATGGGTGAGTCTACTACTGAAGATGACAAACATGCACCGGAGACACCGATCGTTGCAAATTATTGTTTAGCTCCTAGCTAAAGTTGCCACTTGAATGATGCGTTCAATACAAATTTCCATATTGGCGTCGCCTATTATCTTATTGTCTATAATCCACTTAGTCTAAGGTCACGTATTATTTATTTCTGTCTTGATAATGTTCATGAAACATGGAAATGCTACTACTACCTTTGTTTTATCTCACTGTAACATAAATAGTATGGACAACATTGTTCAGTAGTGCTTCAGCCTACTTGTAGGTATATGAGTAAGTATATGAAAGGATATGACGTTTACTCAACTGTTTTTATGTCAGATGGTAGCGTGGATGGTGCTGAAGAAGAGCCAAAGAAGACAGGTCATTCTCCAGAAATGGAGCGTAACCCATCACCTCCTCCAGATGAAGCCAATGGAGATGAGGCAGAAGATACAGACGCCATAGGAGACACAGTTTACAGCAAGCACTGGCTTTTCAGCACTCTGACTCGCCTCATTCAGGTTGGCAAACCATTGTTGCTTAAGTGTGATTGTACAGTATATGCTGTATAATTACCGTGCAATTTAGGCTCTTATGTGTATCGCACACCAGATTAACAAAACATGTGTCCTGCAGATGGTCACACGGCCTTCAGTAGAGGAATCAGAAGGTCAAATGGAGCTCAGTGATGATGATGAAGAAGATCTATGTCGTGTTTGGGATATGGCCATGGATAGGGTGGGTGCATTTCTCTTAATAATACATTCATTTTTTCATACTGCTTATCCTCACGAGGGTCGCGGGGGGTGCTGGAGCCTATCTCAGCTGTCTTCAGGCAAGATTCGGGGTACACCCTGGACTGGTCACAGCCAATCACAGTGCACATATAGACAAACAACCATTCACACTCACATTCATACCTATGGACAATTTGGAGTCGCCAATTAACCTAGCATGTTTTTGGAATGTGGAAGGAAACCGGAGTACCCGGAGAAAACCCACACATGCACGGGGAGAACATGCAAACTCCACACAGAGATGGCAGAGGTTGGAATTGAACTCAGGTCTCCTAGCTTTGAGGCCTGCATGCTAACACTCTTCCACCGTGCAGCCCTCTCTTAATAATAATAATAATTATTATTATTATTATAATAAGATTTGAATGCCTGGCATTCGTTTAGCATTCCACTTAGTGCTGTTGTGTAACGTACTGATATATTATCATGCTACCAACTGTGTGCAGGATGTTGCAGGTTTACTACAAGAATTTAAAGCACCAGACATCCTTCTTGGTGTGATAGCCAAATCTGGTTGTCCACGTCTCACAGTAAGTTCACCTTTTTCTACTCTGTAATGTATATTGTTTTACCAGAGCCTACAAGATTTATTATTTGATTTTTCCTTAGGAAATTTGCGTTGGAATACTTGGGAATATTGCTTGTTTTCCTGACACCTGCCTAACTCTCAGCCAGAATGAAGACTTGTGGTAAACAATAAACTATTTATTGTGGCTGCCTGTTCAAAGTTGTCTTAATCCTGTCTTTTAAATGCAATTCTCCCTTTGTCCACAGCGCTGTGCTGTTGCTTCTGTTCGGAGATAACGATCCACCAACCCTTCTGGAGACAAGCAGGTAACATGATGCATCTTCTATAAAGGTCTCTGACAGGCATACTATTTAGCAAATTCTTCATCTTCTCTTATTATTTGTTTTCAGGTTGATTCTGACCTGTGTGTCTCAAAAAGATGTCAGTTCCCTTTGGCTTCAGCGAATACGACAGCAGAAGCCTCTTCGTTCCAATCTCCTTTTCATCATGTGCAGTTCAACCAATAGTACTTTTATTTTTACTCACTTATACATACGTTGCATTAAACTGATGGCTATTCACTTGTCACATCAGTATATAAATATCGCTTTAAATGAGGCTCCATCTTCAATATTTCACTAAATAAACAATTAAATATGTTTATCCTCATATGACTCACAAGCAACGTTGCAGGATCAGTAAATGAAACATATTTTAAATTAGATGATGAAATGTAGTTTGAGCCAAATACTAAGTTGATTTTGACAGTAGTACTGTACTACTTTTAATGGAAATGTAGTTTGTATTTAATCTGATCACACAAACAATCCAATCAACAGGAGTGAAAATTCCTCTTGCTCAGTTTGCTAATGCTTGCTAATGCGCTGTTTTGTAGTGTATCTAATATTGTGCCTGGTGAATGTACAGTCTAGTTTAAGTGTAAACGGCGTCAGATGTGCCATAATGCGATGCAGTTATACAACATTTAGTCCTTGTCAGCAACTCTTTGATGACGTCAATGTCTTTTTATTTATTTTTTCAACAGCGGACCTGCTTGAGAAAGTGGGAGAGCTTGTTGACAAGCTGTTTGACCTTGATGAGGAACTGATGAAAAGTTGGATCGCAGCTGAGCCAAGCGAGGAGAGTGATGATGGTGACAGCTGTCTGGACTTAGCCTCATGCCTTTTTGAAGCTGCCAAGCAGCTTAGGTAGGACTCTCCAGCTGAAAGTCTGAGAAATGTGACCTGTGCTTGTTTTGTTCGAAAACTTATGAGCTAAACCATACATCTGCACATTGAGATACTGTAAAATGGAGAGATTTAGTCTTGGAAATATGCTTAGTGTTGAATAACACTGACAGAGAGGCATTAAATTAACATTATTTTCATGTAGACCTGTACTGAATAAAATTATACATTTATGATGTACCTAAAACTGTAGATTATAAATGCACGGACAGGATCATATTCAATAAGTGCCTTACATTTGCTGAAAAATGACTACAAAATAATCCTGTTCTTGTATATGAATGATCGCAGATCAGAGAATCCAAATGGCTTGGAGGTTTATCTTCACATTCTGCACCTCTTAACCACAGTAAATGAGGGCATTCAGATGTTTGGTAAATATAATCAATACTGTCATCATTACTGGTGAAATAATGCAGGGTACAGTACTGAACAAAGAAGCAATAAAGTGTGTTGTCCTGTTTTGTTTCCTGCAGCTTCAAGTGATGGAGCAGGAAAAGCAATATGGAATTTTGTATTTGAGGTTATATCCGAAGACTTGTGTCAGCTCAATGATCTTGCAGTTGTTCTGCATGAAAGGAAAGGCACATTGCTGCAGGCATTTTCTGTTTTACAAGCTCTCTACAGATGCCAGGAGCAGTGGAGAAGCAAAGATGATTCAAGTAAGTGCTCTAGATGACTGGTAATTGTTTGGTTAGTACAGTTGAACCTCTAAAGTTGATGCTTAAAAGCATTAGATTTGTTTTAATCTGTTCATCAGTCATCTGTTCCATCTTTTCCCTTAAGATGTACCTCTTTTCGGCACCATTTTGCGGGTGATTCAGTGTCTCCAGAGTGACTACACAGATGAGTCTTCTAGTAAGGAAGGTGCACAAGATGAGCAGCTTCAGACTTTGGAAGAGATCACAACTGAATTTCTCTCTGACGTTTGCTCTCGGACTACAAAGGTAAAGACTTCCTTTTTTTTTTTTTAAATACACTACTTAGTGTAAAAAATGTAAATCAAAGAAATGACTAATTATTATGTGTGTTTTATATTTTGCAGGACACAGTAGCAGCTTGGGTAAAGGAAGGTTACCTGACAGAGAAGAGTTGTCTAACAGCTTTTGGCTGTTTACTTCCCAACTGCAAGACTTCAGTAAGTGAACCTCTCACGCAACCAGATACTTTGAAGAAATGAAGCAGCCATTTCAACAAGGCCCTACACTTCCTCAGTGGCCATGATCAATAACTAGTAGTAGTTCTCATAGGAGTAATAGCAGCATTTCTTGCAACATTTTATTTCATTGATATCCAAATTGTCCATAGGTATGAATGTGAGTGTGAATGGTTGTTTGTCTATATGTGCCCTGTGATTGGCTGGCGACCAGTCCAGGGTGTAACTCGCCTCTCGCCCGAAGAGAGCTGGGATAGGCTCCAGCACCCCCGCGACCCTCGTGAG
Source organism: Doryrhamphus excisus (assembly GCF_037039965.1). NCBI lineage: Eukaryota > Metazoa > Chordata > Actinopteri > Syngnathiformes > Syngnathidae > Doryrhamphus > Doryrhamphus excisus. Next base: position 7,098,117 of record NC_136357.1, on the reverse strand, counting down.
GACAAGCGGAAAATGAATATCCTGTGCCACTGAGGTCACTAAATATTTGTGTCAGATGAAAGGTTCAATGCTGAAGATGAGCAGGTTATGTGGAAAATAAACTCCAAAACATTTCCACACCTCTTCTTTTCTCTTGTGTAGTTTGAACACCTGCTGCTAATGTTGTCCGAAACCGATCCAGAATTGGCTGACAAGGTGAAGAAATCATTTCCTGTGTGATGGCCAGCGGAGGTCAGTGCTCTACTCTCCCTGGAAGGGTCGCACCTTTTTATTTTTTATGGTAATAACATCATTCAGAATGCCATTGTCGGCAAACAGACAATATTGTTTTTAGTTTTTATTTCTAGGTTGTTGAAGGTTATTTTTGTATTTTTTAATTAAAGATGATGTCTTTTTCATTAATTTGTGCTTTAGTCTTTTTTTTTTAAATTACGTTTAAAAGTATAACTGGAAAAAATAACAGTTAGTGATATTCCTGTAACCAGAATGTAATGTAATGCGTCCAAAGTATAAAACTGAACAACATTATCTTGGTAATGGAATAGTTTTTGATATAACATGATAAAGATATCATTAGATCCTGCAGATATACCTTATAATGTTATTGACGTAACAAGTAAATGTATTTGACCCATTTTAGATGAGGTTGCAGTCAGTCACATGTCTGTAAAACTTTTAACGAACACGTGAACCATCACCCTACAGCCTTTTGAACTTCTGTTGTGTTTTTATTTTCTTCACATATGAGATGAAACTCAGTGAGTCACCCCTCCAAGCGTATGAGTAATGGCGCTAACGCTGATGGCAACATCAAGTGTTTACCCGAGGGTGACAGTCACTCAGTAAGGACAATAAAATTAGATGAAAGGCTTAAGCCTGGCAACAATGAGCTCATTTGCTTTCCAAATGCAGCATTTTACCCACTCACAGGCCAGCCTGCGTATTACCAGCGAGCTTACGAAGGCTCTGTGAATATAGCAGCTTTTTAATTAAAGGTTGGATTGATATGGAGAACACTCTTTCTAATGGAAATCTGGAGATGGTGAGCATGTAAGCATCGACACAGCTCACCCTGGCTTTTAAATGCAGTTCTGTCTTGGGTACAAGCAGTACCTTAACTAAGGTTGTGATATGCATCAATAACTACGCTCTTGGTTGTAGAAGCATACAATGATTCAGATAGAAAACATGTGTGGCCTTTTAAAAAAAATGGCTGACAGCCTGTGACTTGCATCTAGCGGGTGCTCGTCCTTCAGGCGCTGCTCCTGGGCGAGTCACGTCACCCAGATGAGAGTGAAGCGCAGATGTTCCTGCTGCCCTGCCAAACTTGATCACCGACCTGTCAGTGTTGAGCGCCGTGTGATATGATCCGACGCCGTGCCTGCAACATCGCGAGCCGATCCTCGTGACGCTGCCACGTTCCGCAAAAAAAATCATGCTGAGACACGTCAGGTTTGCTGATGCTGATGCGTCTTGTCAGTTATTATTACCTTTTTCCCATCCGCTGACGTTATTTGCAATGGCCTGACATTTCGGTGAAATGTGTTCTATTTTTATGTTTTTTTTATGTTTACATTTAGCAGTGACCTTTAGTTTTCACTGCATGGTTAATTGGAGACCCTCAATTGTCTGTGTGTGAATGTGAGTGTGAATGGTTGTTTGTCTATATGTGCCCTGTGATTGGCTGGCGACCAGTCCAGGGTGTACCCTACCTCTCGCCTGAAGTCAATATTCCCAAACACGTATTTTAGCATTGCAATAATCTGACACTGTGCATGCACTCTCAATTTAGAGAGTCAGTGGGGTCGTCCTGTAAAAAAAAATATTTTTTCATAGGATATCGAGTGTATTTTCATTCATATACATACTTGTTCTATCAGATAAATACTGACTCAAACAAATGCTAAGTCCAACGTTAAGCCTTTCTAACTCATGAATCAGAGCTTCAGGACAAGATAAAGGGTATATAGGCTATTAATTCACTTTAATATGTATCTGCAGATAAACCTTCATTGTGTCCATGTATCTGTCTATCATGTCTGTTTATCCATTTACTTGTTTTTGCTGCTTCTTCTTTCTCTTTGGGGTTTTGCCTTCAGGGGTCGCCACAGCAAATCAAAATCCTCCATCCCATCTGTCTCTTTCACACCAACTACCCTCATGTCCTCTTTCACTACATCCATAAACCTCCTCTTTGGTCTTCCTCTACGCCTCCTACCTGGCAGCTCTAAACACATCATCCTTCTACCAATATATTCACTATCTCTCCTCTGGACATGTCCCAACCATCTCTGACTTTATTTCTAACTTGTAATGTCCCTTTAATGTACTTTGTTCCTGATCCTATCCATCCTGGTCACTCCCAATGAGAACCTCAGCATCCTCATCTCTGCTACCTCCAGTTCTGCTTCCTGTCTTTTCTTCAGTGGCACTGTCTCTAGACCAAACAACATGGCTGGTCTCTCCACAGTTTTGTAAAACACTTGTTTTTGCTCCCATCCTTTATTAGCTGAACCCAAACTGAATCTCAAACCTCTTCTACATATACAAAAGTCCATCCATCCACCCATAGATGTGGCATATAAAGATGCTGATTAGACAGCATCATATTATTGCACACCTGTGCCTTAGTTTAATAAATTAAAGGTTGTGCCAAACATCCCTATTGAAATAGATAAGAAATAAAACACTGGGAAATGTACAGCATGATAATTCACTTAAACTAATACTTTCTGGCTATGCCAATTTAAACTGAGTAATGTCTTTGATGCAGCTGTAATTGGAACTAATTAGACTGTAGATTACTGGTTATATGTTCAATATTTAAAGTCAAATTGATCGATTCTTGCATTTTTAGCACATGACTGAAGAAGTCCAAGGGGTCGTTTGTGGGTGCCTCAAAGGGGTCATAGAACGTCCAATCATTTACATAAAAGAAAGCACAAAAAATCCTGACAAAATCCAATGACAGCAAGATAAAGTAACGGGAAGGAGTGATAATGAAGGGATGAAGAAAGCATTGTGTGCCGTCATGTGTCCTTTGATTCCAAGGCCCGGCCGGTCTATTCACAAGCACCTGGTGAAAGTGGGCTCATAAAGAAACATGACCCTGTTGTATGCAATCAAAGCCTGGTTCAGCTTGTTTCCTGCCTTCTCTGGCTTTCTGTCTCTTGTCAGCTATAACAATGTGGCTCAAATGACGCAGATGTTTGGATTGGTATTCACTTCCTTTTTGTTGTACGACCTTAACAACCATTGAAGAACAAGAAATGGCGGAATAAGAAAATTTTAATTTTGAATTCCTAAGCATTCACACAATAATTATATATAATATATAGCCACTGTTATACACTATTATGTAATCATTCATGGAATAATGAATTGTGTGTGTGTGTTTCCACTGTGGCAGGTGTTTTTTTTTCCATCCTTGTCTACACTGTTTGTCACCAAGTAACATATACTCTGTTTGCTGTGCAAAGAAAGAATTGGAGCCAATTAAAGCGACGTGGTATACTGTGGCAGGAAGTGCACGTAGGCAGATCATTCACTGCTCTCATTAGTTGGTTGTTCAAACACGAGCCTCCAGAACATGTGAAAGAGCAGAATTCTATACAACATGAAGGACTTGTCAAGGACCTTGGATTTTAATGAATACTAATACTTTCCTATAGCAGAGGTGATAACTTTGACTCTATATATATGAAGTCCAATGCTGTCATACTTAGGCACGATATAACAGATTTATGAATCTAAATTGTTTAAAATTAATTTGCTGATGTCTAATTACTATTTTAGTGTTCTTTATTTGCTGTTTGCAGAATGTCAGTATTACAGGGAACTATTTTTAATATTTTTCCTGTCTCATAAATTGTGCCATTCTTTTAAATGGACTTTACTGAGTTGTCAATTCAAACTTAATGAGTTTTTCTCCCCATATACAAAATGCGTATGTATTTTTAACCATTGACTCTATTTTAATGCATTTTCTGTACAAATTGAAAACTTAACCTCCTGCGTAATTAAAAACATTACGATCAGCAGCACCAGCATCTTACTAGATGTGCTGTGATCTTGCATTTAGTGAATTGTTAGTGTATTATAGGGATTTTTCTTTCATGTCCTTTGACAGATAGTGAGATTTAAATGTCTAAGTGTTGGGCAGCACCCCGAGTAAGATTAGCCAGCCAAATCTCCTGCAGCTTGATGCTCAGACATGGAGTAAATCCTACTTGATTGAAGTGAACAGAACTGGGACAGACTCGCACTCAGACACTGTAGTCTGTAGAAAATACCGTTAATCTGGAATTAGCGTCTAATGATTGTAAAAACTTGAACAATCATGTTGGAGTGAGTGTTCTCATATTATTTGGTGACAAAAGTGGTCTTGTTGCTAATGAGGCAGCTCTTTTGCCATAAGTAGGTTATGTGTCATTATTGTGTTGTGTGGGCCTGGTCAGGGTACTTTATACCCTTATTGGAGATTATATGATTATATAATATAATATATGAGATTATATGAACATGAGGTCATTATCGTTATTATATTTATTGTGGAGTGTGCAACAAAATTGTCCATAGGTATGAATGTGAGTGTGAATGGTTGTTTGTCTATATGTGCCCTGTGATTGGCTGGCGACCAGTCCAGGGTGTACCCCGCCTCTTGCCCAAAGACAGCTGGGATAGGCTCCAGCACCCCCTGCGACCCTCGTGAGGATAAGCGGTAGAAAATGAATGAATTAATGAATAATATAATATATGAGATTATATGAACATGATGTCTCTATCGTTATTATATTTTTTGTGGAGTGTACAAAAAAATTGTCCATAGGTATGAATGTGAGTGTGAATGGTTGTTTGTCTATATGTGCCCTGTGATTGGCTGGCGACCAGTCCAGGGTGTACCCTGCCTCTCGCCCGAAGACAGCTGGGATAGGCTCCAGCATACCCCTACAACCCTAGTCAGGGTAAGCGGCATAGAAAATGGATGGATGGACATACAAAAACCAGGGGGGTTGCCAGAGCCTATCCCAGCTGACTTTGGGTGAGTTTGGACCGGTTGCCAGCCAATCACAGTGCACAGATACACAAACTATGTATACAAAACACAGCACATGATTACACTCTGGATGGATGCTTAAAAAAATTGTCGCATCTTTGTAACTAATGTGTTAATTAGATTTACATTAATTAGGGTGTAATACGTTTTGCCTCATTTACATTCTACAGTCTGAAGTGTAATCACAATCAACTTTATTGATCACACACATCAGGGGTACATTGGCTGCAAACATCCACTTTGCTACGTTTATCACCTTTTCTTTATTAAACTAGCTAAACCTAATCAATTGTAGGTCCTTATATGCTTTGTATTTAAAGATTAAAAAGGTCTATGTATCAGATTTGGATTATAAGTGAGAAAATTGAACATTACAACCTTTTCCTCATAAATTTGCTACTTTTCCCCCAGTGTGACCTAAATCCTTCTTTGTAATGCTGCTGCCCAATACAGTAATGAGAAGTTATGGGTACAAATGCCCAACAATGCCGCCCACCCATCCGTTTTCATAATTAGAACAATGTGCAGTGAAATGCTTTGAAAACCTATGTAGTAGCAAATATTATTCTAACTGTATTAGGCTAAAAAAAAACATAAAATCTAATATTTTATATAAAAAAAATTACAGATTAATATGTATTAATGCACATGTATAATGCTCAAATACGACATACAGTATCAAAATAAACCTATGACACATTAATAAATAATAGTTAAGGAATTCTAAAATGGTTTTATTTACTTTTGCAAGGTCATTAGTCTTTCTGTGTTATAATTTGTCAATAGCTATATAATATGAACACATTTATGATCATCTTACACATCAGACCTGTTTTCACATTTGCGAATGAAATAATGCAAATAATATTTTATATAAAAAATGACAGATTAATATGTATTAATGCACATGTATAATGTTCAAATACAACATACAGTATCAAAATAAACCTATAACACATTAATAAATAATAGTTAAGGAATTCTAAAAATGGTTTTATTTAGTTTTACAAGGTCATTAGTCTTTGTGTTATAATTTGTTAATAGCTATATAATATGAACACATTTATGATCATCTTACACATCAGACCTGTTTTCACATTTGCAAATGAAATAATGCAAATAAGCAAGCTAATATGTAATTTTAATTACTATGAAATATGTCATTGCTGTGTGCAGACAATGAATATCCTGTCTCATAATTATTTCCGAAATGTACAAAGACTTTAAGGGTCCACCGTTGTCTCCAATGTTTTGCATTATTGCTGGAAAATGACTACGCCTTTTTTGTGTGCACTAAGCACTGGTCTGGGTTCAGCTTCCAACCGGAGGAAGTTGGCCTCACTGCTTCCTTGATTGTGTAAGCACCTGTGTCTGTCACGGGTGCCACAGGACCGGACCACCTGAGACAGGCAGCATGTGCTTCAGCCACATGTACCACACATCAAAGTCCTCATCTCATCTTCCTATAGCGGCCATGTTGTCTTAAGTATCTTAAATTGTGCACTCCTTTTAATTGTGTTTGCAGAGGCAACCTCGGCCTTTTTCCACTGATTGTCTTGATCTTATTAAACAGCTCAGGGTGTTAAAGAAAGCAAAAACACGCAGATTATTGGTGTCATGTGCACCCAAACCCAGAGGTGCTTACAGTGCAGAGCAATGGATTTTCAAAGGGAGGCATGCTGGGATCACAGTACAATGAAGGCAGGTGGGCCACACTTAAATCCTCTTAAACGTTGACCTCCTCTTAGTCTGAAGGTGTCAACATACGACAGCAATGAAATATAACATAATGGTGTTATTATACATCTTAAACATGTTTGATCACATTGTTTTAACTTTAAAATAATTATAATTCAGAAATGCATAAATCGCATACAGTCATTTTTTTTCTCCACTTTCTGATTGGTTGCAAACCCATTTTTTTTAATGCTTTTTTTCTCCCCCCTACCCAAATTACATGAGTGATGCTCCTGTTTTTTCATTTGCTGTTGTCCCTCAGATTATTGCTCTCCAAAGACCCCTCCTCTCTCGCTCTATGGTTAAATAGCCGAGCATCCTGTTTCACAGGGTTAGACAGCCCACTTTGCATAGAAGGGGGGGTTGCTTAAAAAGATAATCCATCACCTGCAGCATCTGAATTGAAAAGGCATAGGCTGCGCTTTTAAAATGTACTCTAACAGGATCGATGGACCTCGAAGGGGTAGATCTTTTGACTCCATGAACATTGGCTTTGAAGAGAAACTACTGAACAACGAGGTGAGATATGAATATTGCCTTAGTGATGTGAAATGAGGCTGTGTGTAAGATGGAGTAGATGCCTGGTCACATTGGGGGGGGGGGGATCTAGATCATGGGTGTCCATCTTTCATCACTATCAGACCTAGAGTACTTTGACAAAATGAAAAAAGAGGTGAACTATCTGTTTTATTTATACATATAACTGGCAACCTTTACATTGTACTTTATTTACAAAGCAAAAAATCCACTCAAACTGTGCGGCCATTCTTGTTATTTGTCATTAAAAATAGGAATTGAACAGTCTTAAAAGTACTAACAGTTGAAGCAAATATTATCTATACTGAGATACCATGTCATTTTTATGTCTTTTAGTAAAATGTTAGTAATCTATAATCATTTGAATAAGTTATTAATATATACTTAAATGTTGACATGGAAAAAGAGTGAGATACTGTTTGATATTAAGGGTTAAAATGTGCACCGCATGCTAAGATCTGAGCCCACTCGGGGCGGGGAGGTATAATAATAGGCTTTCCTGCACCCTAAATTGTGTTAGTTGTTGTTGTAAGTTGATTCGAGAAACAGAGACAAGTTCATCGTCGTCAAATCGACACGTAAAAGAGCTGACCCCCAGGCGACCTGGTCCAGTGATGCTTTCAGGGGCTCTACTGGCACGGATCCACCAAAAGCTGCTTTCACGGGTTGTTGGTGGTACTCTTGAGAAGAGAAACATGGTAGGGGCTAATTATTCTTGTGGAAAAAAAAATTAATTATTGCATTAATTATAAATGATTAATTTAGAATAGTTATTGTGATCCTAACTGTATTTATAATTAAAGCTGGATCACAGTCTTATTGAGTAGGATTATAATGCATTTGCCACTCGCGTGCACATACATGGCTCAACGTGAGGCCGCCATCTAGGGTGCTGGAATGGACGTCTCGTGACGCTAATCTCTGCGTCTGTCTCGAGCATTGACATACTTATCACCTGTGATTATCTGCGTGCATGTAAACACTTTGACTATACATGTTATTTGTTTTTTATTATAAACACAAATAACTATTACCAGCATTCTGTGTGTGTGTGGGCTCCATCTTCCTGAGATGTTCATTGGATTTTTGGATGGTTAAATAGTCTTAAGTGATGACTAGTTGGGCATTGGCGTCATCACCTGCCCTTGAGCTATGGTTCACTCAAGAGGAAGGCATTGAATGATTGAGTCAGGCTATTGTACACTCAAAAAATAAACATTTAGCCTCAACAAAAAAAATCAACGCAACAGTTTCTGTTAGTCTTTCTTAGTTATGACACCTTAATTTGAAATTTCTTTGAACCAACAAACAATATTGCATTGCACAAATTAGCTTTTCCTCTTCACTCAAAGCTTATTTTAAGTAATGCTTACTGAATAATTGTTGTCATAAGGACAAGTTTTTAAGTTTGTAACTCAAAGAAATATAATAAGTCAACTGACTTAATCATTTTATTCAAAGTAGTTTAATTTGTTGTCTACTTAATTATAATTACAATGCACAACTTTTAGTAGCAGTAACTTAATATATATATACTATATATATATGTGTGTGTGTGTGTATATATATATTATGTTACCAAGCTAATTTTATTAAGTCATGGCAACCTGAATTTTGTTTTAAGCTTACCAACAATAAAATTTGAGTGTATATGACATTCTAAATTAATTTCATGTAATAGCCAACATTATTATTTGAACATAACTTAAAAAATAAAGTTAGCAACTTAGAAATTTTATCTAAATCAATTAATTACATTTTTTACATTGCATTCATGTATAAAATCAAGTGGTGTCAACAGATACTCTGAATTACTTTTTAAAGTGTAGCAAATTGTTTGGATGTTACGGAAGTTTCCCATAACTTTGTATAGATGTACAAAAACTACAATATATGTACAGGCGGTTCATCTTCTCACAGCCTCTACTGTCATACTGTATGTGTACACTTCATTATGAATAATTACTGCTTTCAGATAAACAAATCAACTTTCACGAAAATAGAAGAAAACACTGAGAAGAATTTGCCCGAGAAAGGCAGAGCAACAATTATCTTTTCCCTCAAGAATGAAGTTGGAGGACTTGTAAAGGCGCTGAAACTCTTCCAAGTATGAACCCGCAATTCAGATTTTTACTCTTGTTTGTGACAATGTACATTATTTGTCATGCAGTTTGTTGACAATACATAAGATAATGATATTTTTTACCGGCATGAAGGTCACCTTACAAGTGATTCTTGTATTCTGTTGCAGGAAAACCATGTCAACCTTGTGCACATTGAATCCAGGAAATCAAAAAGGCGCAACTCAGAGTTTGAAATATTTGTTGACTGCGACAGCAACCACGAACAACTCAATGAAATCATCCAGCTGTTACAAAAGCATGTGAACGTGGTGGACATGGAGCCTCCAGATAACTCCTGTCTGCAGGAGGAAGGTAGAAAAACATTTAAGAAGCTAAAGGAATGCAGATGTTGTTTATGTTTTTTCTGATCCACACGACTCTCTTCCCAGATATGCATAATGTACCTTGGTTCCCAAAGAAAATATCTGACCTGGACAAGTGTGCTAATCGTGTCCTGATGTATGGTTTGGAGTTGGATGCTGATCATCCGGTATGAAAGGACAAATTCATCTACAGTATTTACACTTTCTATTTCAATGTATTCTCATATATTCTCGTGTATTTCACTCCATTAGGGTTTTAAGGACAATGTCTACCGCAAAAGAAGGAAGTACTTTGCAGATCTTGCGATGTCCTACAAACAGTAAGCCTTTGAAGCACATTTTAAGGAGGTGGAACGTAACAAATTACGTTTACAGTACAGTCGTCTTTTCTTTATTGTGGTTAATTGCTTCAAGACCTAATGGTGATCAGTGAATTTCTGCAAAGTAGTATTCAATGTTAATCAATAGAATATTTTTCCAGTTATGGCATTGAGAAACAGTTAACAATCTTCTAAATACATTTTAAACATATTTCATGTCCTCAAGACATGAAATAACACTTTTATATTTGCATTACCCAATATGGTATAAATAATCAGAGAAAATCAGACGCATTAAACAAGTAACATAACATACTCACACATTCCTTGCTGTTTTTTTCTTGAAAGCGTGCTTCCTTGCAGTTTTAAATGACTTATATTACCCAATACAGTATATAGAATAAGAATAAATAAGACATCCATCCAACCAGTTTCCCTGCCGTTTATCCTCATGAGGGTCGTGGGTATGCTGGAGCCTATCCCAGCTGTCTTTAGGCAAAAGGCGGGGTACACCCTGGACCGGTCACCAGCCAATCACAGGGCACATATAGACAAACAACCATTCACACTCACATTCATACCTATGGACAATTTGGAGTCGCCAATTAACCTAGCATGTTTTTGTGAATTTTCCCGGAGAAATGCAAATTCCAGACAGAGATGACCAAACGGAGATTCAAGGTCTTTTCGATCTCCTGACTGTGTGGCTAGCATGCTAACTACGCACCATGCGGCCTCACCATGCGGCCTAATTAATAAATCCAGCGCCTGTCTTACCAAACACTGACACCTAGTGGCCAATGTAGAATACAGTATTACATTTGCACTTACAATGCGTCTTCTGGCTTGTACAGGTTTTTTTTTCATTTTAGTTCATTTAGTTACATCATTTATGCTTTAAAATTCTTGATTTAGTCCAAGAATATTTGGCCTAAATATATGCATATTTTGTTTTGCAAATTAGAAGCCGTATTCAATGACAAAACAGTGATAGTTTATGAATAGCTTTTTTTTTTAAATAAATTCTTGTTCTGATGGCCTATCTTTATCAGATTTTAGTTTACATGCTATAACACTTCAGAATTGCTCTCACATATAAAATGTTTGGTTAGGAATCATTTTAATACCAGTATGTATTAGTTGGAGGTACATTTTTAGACTTGTAATTGTACTGTGGTACAGTATTTTAGTACTATTTCCACCTTTTTCATTTGGGGTGTTTGCATGTTATTAAAGGGATTTTCCTGTTTTCTGCAGTGGTGAGGCAATTCCTCGCATTGAGTTCACAGAGGAGGAAGTGAAGACATGGGGTGTTGTGTACAGGGAGCTCAACAAGTTGTACCCCAGCCATGCCTGTAGGGAATACCTCAAGAACCTGCCCCTGCTGTCCAAATACTGTGAATGTCGAGAAGACAACATCCCCCAACTCGAAGATGTCTCTCGCTTTCTCAGGGGTAAGGTTTCATTGCAAGCGGGAATGTCATCATTATGTTTTTCAAATATAATTTCAAACTCTTTCTGCAGAACGCACCGGGTTTACCATCAGACCCGTGGCTGGTTACCTGTCCCCTCGTGACTTCCTGGCCGGTTTGGCCTTTCGTGTTTTCCACTGCACTCAGTACGTGCGGCACAGCTCTGACCCCTTATACACCCCTGAGCCGTGAGTATTAGACAGCATTGAAATGAGGAAAAAGAAAGCCACCATTCATAGAAAATTGCTGTTTCAAGCACTGTTGCTCTTTATCCAGGGACACGTGCCATGAGCTGCTGGGTCACGTCCCCTTGCTGGCGGAGCCCAGTTTTGCACAGTTTTCTCAGGAAATCGGACTGGCGTCACTCGGTGCTTCAGACGACTCTGTTCAGAAACTGGCCACAGTGAGTTGCCCTGCTGAAGCAATTCCATTCAAGTCATGCTTTCTTATTAAATGAACATGCTTTTTGTCTGTCAGTGCTATTTCTTCACAGTTGAGTTCGGCCTATGCAAGCAAGAAGGACAACTACGAGCATATGGGGCAGGGTTGCTATCATCCATCAGTGAGCTTAAGGTAAAAATGATGACATTGACATCATACCTTACGAAAGGCCCGATAATTCTTATTTCATTCAGCACAACAGTGGACACTGCCAAAGATACCCACCTTATATATACCTTTTAGTTATATATGTTTCAATGTATTTATGATGAGTGCTACATATATATATATATATATATATATATATATATATATCTTGTGTAACTTAGCATTTTTCGGGTTACTTGTTTCGACTTCTGGTTGTCATTCACATAGTACAGGCGAGTGTTGTCCAGTGTTTTGGTTGTATTAGCTGCCATTTGGCTGATGTTGCACCGTGAGCTCGAAAGCTCATCATACGGAGTATGTTCAAGCGTTCGCTCTTCGAATGCCGTTTAACATGCTACAATGAAATAGTTTTTGTTGCATTTGTTGGCAGACATGATTGTTTTTGTTTTGGCACGTCCGTGCAGTGTGAATTATATTGGGAGAAGGATGCTACACAAGACATTAACACTGCACGCACAGACCGCTGCAGGGTGCAATAGTATGAGAAACTGGTTGATACTACTAATATTTATATATAAATAATATAATGAATGAATGAATAATATGAAAACAGGCTGCACGGTGGGCGAGTGGTTAGCGCACAGATCTCACAGCTAGGAGACCGGGGTTAAATTCCAGCCTCGGCCATCTCTGTGTGGAGTTTGCATGTTCTCCCCGTGCATGCGTGGGTTTTCTCCGGGTACTCCGGTTTCCTCCCACATTCCAAAAACATGCTAGGTTAATTGGCGACTCCAAATTGTCCATAGGTATGAATGTGAGTGTGAATGGTTGTTTGTCTATATGTGCCCTGTGATTGGCTGGCCACCAGTCCAGGGTGTACCCGGCCTCTCGCCCGAAGACAGCTGGGATAGGCTCCAGCACCCTCTGCGACCCTTGTGAGGAAAAGCGGTAGAAAATGAATGAATGAATGAATAACATGAAAACTGTATTCTGACTGTATTTCAACCAAATGTATCACATTTTAGAATTAGATTTTACCAACAGATAAAGCTCTACAAGTGAAGTCATTGTCAGAACAATTGTTTTAGCCAATTAGACTACAGATAATAAAAGTAAAACTGTATGCAAAAGCTCTTATTAGAACGATTATGAAAACGAAATATCCTCAATATCTTGTTTATCATCAAATGTTTGGAAACAACCATACGACTAGGGATGATGCTGACCGTTGGTAGTATCATAATTTGTGTAGCTGATATGTTACAGTTGGCCTTAAAGAATGCCAGGATTTTCACATACTGGCAAATGAGCCAAAATATGTACTTATGTAGATGTTTTTTATAGCAAACAAAAAGTCTATAATAATGTTGTATATGACAATGCTTCTTCTTAAAAATAACATGGATCAGATTCAATCACTCATTCATTCATTTTCTACTGCTTCTTCCTCATGAGGGTCGTGGGGGCTGCGGGGTACACCCTGGACTGGTCACCAGCCAATCACAGGGCACATATAGACAAACAACCATTCACACTCACATTCATACCTATGGACAATTTGGAGTCGCCAATTAACCTAGCATGTTTTTGGAACATGGGAGGAAACCGGAGTACCCGGAGAAAACCCACGCATGCACAAGGAAAACATGCAAACTCCACACAGAGATGGCAGAGGGTGGAATTGAACCCTGGTCTCCTAGCTGTGAGGTCTAACAGCCTAACATGGATCAGATTCAATCAAACATATTAAATTGTACTGTTCTGTCTTCCAGCATGCACTCTCTGGTAAAGCAAGAATAACGCCATTTGACCCAAAAGTAACATCCAAACAAGAATGCATCATTACAACCTTTCAGGATGTTTACTTTGTGTCAGACAGCTTCGAGGAGGCCAAAATCAAGATGAGGTAAGCTTTATCGCATTTCAGCTATGCTAATGCTACTATATATGCTGTATTTATAGTCAGTCTTACTAATACAATCTTATTTCAGGGAATTTGCCAAGACCATCAAGCGTCCCTTCACAGTACGATACAACCCCTACACCCAGAGTGTGGATGTGCTTAAAGACACTCCCAGTATCAACAGCGTCGTCGAGGAGCTCCGACATGAGCTCGACATTGTGGGTGACGCCCTGAGCCGCCTCAACAAGCAGCTGGGTGTCTGACCCTCCAAAATCCCACAGTCAGTCAATGTGTCCCCCGTCGAGCTGCTGTAGAGATGCTGCCTGCGTATCGGCCCTTTGTCATTATGATGAATGTGCACTGATTTTGGCAAAAACACCCTTGTATCCCCCCCCCCCCTTGCATGGCACAGGCTAATATGATGTACAGTAGCACTAATTGCTATGATATCAGTGAACTGCACAAACCCAAAGAGCATTCTGTTTTCACCTAATCGGCTTACTGTATATCCTGCAAACTGTCTGTGAGCTTTTGTACCAAAAATCCCCTTTTACTCCTATTCTTAACCCTCCTGTTGTATATGATGATGTGATATTTTTTTTCTATTTTGTTTCATGGTCAATTTAATCTTCCATACTTCAGTGATTATATATAAAATGTACCTTTTGTCTTATGTGACTGTAACCTGTTGCTTTCTGTGTGTTGTTGAAAGGAATAATTCCAGTGATATTATAAAAGTATTTTGGTGGTTTATGATAATAGACCCGTGCACACTTGCCTACATTATTTCACACTAATAATTTTAAATGCCTCCAATGAAATATAACACCTAGAAGTACACCGAGAATGTAAATATTTTTCTACCAAACAAAATATAGCCATAATGAGTAAGCTATGTACACAAATATAAAATAATAAATTGTTTATTGTGTCAAAAATGTTGCCTTACTGAGTTATAATGTATAAAAGGCAATATTTATTTAAATAGTCATATTTAAGGCCATTTGATAATTAATAATACCTTTTTATTTGTATAGCGCTTTTCAAAATACTCAAAGACACTTTACAGAAGAATGGAGTTGAAAAAAGGCCATTAATAATAATAATAATAATAATAATAAGTAATAATAATTCATATTAATAATTAATGGTAATATTAATGTTAATAATTAATATTAATAATTAGTATTAATAATTAATAATATTAATAATAGTTAATAGTAATAGAGTACATTTATAATGCACTTTCCATTCTTCAGAGTCACAAAGTGCTTCACAGGAAAAACAAATAAAAATGAAAACTCAAGAGAAAAATAAAAACAAGCATTAAAAACGTGAGGCCAAAATAAAACCACAAGTATTAAAAACATTTATGGAAAGGAAGATGACAATGCCACCCTGTGAGTTTCCAGGGTTTCCCAGGGTTTTGTAGGCCTATGTAATATTATGGAAATTACTGCTTTCTGTATGTTATATTCAATACATGGTTTTAAAAATCAGGGTTAAAGTAGTGTTTTGGAGTAAATTCACGAGTGTGTGTGTATGCCTGACCTGTCATTGAAACAAC
Source organism: Doryrhamphus excisus (assembly GCF_037039965.1). Taxonomy (NCBI): domain Eukaryota; kingdom Metazoa; phylum Chordata; class Actinopteri; order Syngnathiformes; family Syngnathidae; genus Doryrhamphus; species Doryrhamphus excisus. The sequence continues at coordinate 7,082,530 of NC_136357.1, read as the reverse complement.
AATTGCTTTAATTTGCTGGATTAAATACATTAGTCCTCCATTTCCAGTCCATAATTGGTTATATCAATAATTTAAAAAATGATTTTGACACTAATAGTGCCATTTGTACGCATTTTAGGTCATTTATTTCAGTCGCAACTATTGCAGAAGCCGCTTTAAACCCGACAGATTTTCACGACAGTGACGCGAACCAACCGACCGCAGTCATTTACGGCCCATGGAAACCAACCGGAGGTTGGAGTTTTGTTTACTCGCGTGGGTAAGAAGTTTGTGTCCTCACATTTATTGGATTAATCTGAAGTTAATTATGTTTTCCTCTTAGGTTTCATGCTTTCGATAACTTAAATGAATCTTGTGTTAGCTTAATATTAAATAGTTAGCTTGCTGAACTAGTTGCAGCTTCCAATTCCGACGCGGCGAAGAACTACCATCATATTCAAACATGTTATGTATATGTTTACGCATATATATAAATCTCACGACTGACAGTAAGTTACGAACATGTTTGTCAGGGGGCTAACAGTTACGGGCAGCATGGGCAAGGAGATGAGGAGGACCAGGCTGTCCCACGACTCTCGAACACGGCTCCTCTCCACGGAAGGACGGTCAGGACTGTCAATGGTGGCGGGGGACACACCGTGGTTCTCACCGGTACGTCACAGTTGTTTTAAAAACCATGTAAAAATGTAATTAAAATGTATTAACTAAAGCTTCTCCCTGCCAACAAATACGCTCAGCTCGATGTGACGTTGTTTGAATTGTCGGACTTCCCCTCCAGGCCAAACTAAATACTGCATGCTTTGACTAGCTGAGGAATCGCAATTTCACCAAATTATAGTCCACCTGGAACCACAAAAACTGTTTTACCACTAAATTGAAGGAAAAAAAACATGTATAGTTTCCTTAAGCATATTTTCATATTTATTTTTCTGTCTTCCTTGCAGAGTGACTAACCCCACTTATTTCCACCAGACAATTAGTCATGTTTCTTAAGCCTTTGCCACCATTAATGTCAATAAAAGTGTTATAACACATCGATTAGGTCCAGTTCCAGTGCCACTCTCCATATCGTTTCAGTTGCCATTGTTCCTTAGTGACAATGGAATCTCATGACTCACTTGTTCTAATGAGGACAAGTAGTATAGAAAAAGAATGAATGGATAAATGAGATGTTTTATTACAACGTTATTTTGTGCAGATGATGGAGAGGCGTTTGCATGTGGGCAAAATCACAGAGGCCAGCTGGGACTCGGTCACACTACCAACTGCTCAACACTTCAGCACTGCTCGGGCCTGAATCAGAGGGTCACAAATGTTTCCTGCGGATGGGATTTTACTCTTCTTCTCACTGGTGATTAACATTTACCATTTTACTCGAGACACACTGGACTCCTTTTTACTTATTTTTTTTATGTTTTCTACTAAAGATTAAGTCAGAATTACTTACTACTACTACCTTGAAAACTGTCAATAATTTGCTGAATATTTATTCATTTGACAGCCCTAATATATAAATGTATTGTTATTTTTCTTGTTACACACAGATAGTGGCAAATTGTTATCCTGTGGCTCCAATGTGTTTGGACAGCTTGGTATTGGTCACACGGTGAAACAGTCTGCAGAGCTGGTGCTTGTTCAGGTGAGACATAATGGATGCAACGCAATAAAGTTTTTCTGTAGCTCAACAGTGGCTTGTAATCTTTATTACATGCTTGCCTGTGCTCTTCTAAACCATCTGCCCACAGTGGGGGGGGGCGTAACATTCCCTTTACAGCCCCTCCCTTTGGAACTCACTTCCGCCACACATCTGTGACACTGCTTATTATATGACTGAAACATTTAAATGACCGTACTATTATCTTCAATTTGCATGTCGAAAATTACGTTAAAAAAGGAATTGCTTTGGACAAAATGAATGAAGATTGGATTTGGCAATGTAGACTAGTGGTTCAGAACTGGTTTGACTGTGGGATCCAGAATCACACTGTACTGACAAGTGCTGTGCACTGGTACAAAATAATTTAATGAACATTGAAGGAACTGTACATTTTTTATCAATAGGATAACTTAAAATTATTTGACTAAAAAGTCTGTAAAAGTCTTCATTACATGTGCCATGTACTGAACATGTTTAATCAGAGCAAATTGACTTGGAGTTGGATGAGAGATTAAATATCAGAAAGTCAAGAGGGTCTATTTAATGCCGCTCTTCAGCTATCCGGGAGGTACATTTCATAACAGAAAGAGCATTGCTACTGTACACCATCCCCAAGCCCGGGCCAATAGTTAAAACTGATAATTAATCACCTCTCTGTCCATTCTACTGTCACACCTCGGTGTTTGCATTGTGGGCAGAATTCTCCCATGCAGACAATTGTCTTTATTGTGCTCTTGGAGCGCCCGTGTCCCTCTTCTGCTCACTCTATCCCTCTAAAGCATGACATAGTCGCCCACACACCAGTCACACACACCTTGTGGTGTTGTAGCAAGCGAATAGCACACAAAACAATGCAAGGTGCATTCACAGATATCGGGTTATTTTTGTGACCCACCAGTCGAGAATCAGCAATGTAAACTATACCCATCCCTAATAAATGTACTAACTAACAAAACTGATGATTTTTATGTATTTATTTATTTAATTTTTTGTTGATTTTATTATTCTCAGAATAATGCAATGCAGTTATAGAACACTGAAAAGTACAAACCAAACAAATAATGTTTCTATCTTGTAAAGGCAGAATATATCATGGTTTGGTTAATTTGGTTATGTAGGTGTCCATTACGTCATAACCTTTAAGTATGATGATGATTATTTTTTGTTGTCAGGGTCTAAAGGAGCGTGTGGTCAGTGTAGCAGCAGGCCTCAGGCACTCACTTGCAGTCACAGGTACGTATGTACTGTATCTACAGGAAATACACTTCTCGTATTTTAAGTTGTCAGTGAATCCTGCACAACCTCATCCTCCATTCTGCTTCCAGACTCGAAATGTGTCTACCAGTGGGGGACAGGTCTCTACCGTCTTGCCAAAAGAGCACTCAGTCCCGACCCTGTTCCATCACACCTCAACACCAATGTTCCTTCACTGGTGCCAGGTTAGCAACTTTATTTTGACAAATACAGTATGAATGGGTGATGGTGATTAATTGGATTGTTTGGCTGTGTTGCAGGAATGGATCAGAAGATGGCACACTTTGTCACTGCAGGCTCAGCTCACTGCGTGTGTCTTACAGGTATCGCTCGTAGCATCGGGTGAAGAATAGAATATAGACCTTCAGAGTACATTAAACATCTAATACTTTTGAAATATTTTTCTTCACACAAGGTTTTATAGTTTGTGCTTATGAGCTGTTCATGCGCAACGTTGTCATACATCTCTTGATTCCGTCCTGTAATTAGTGGATTGGTGGCTCCTGATTACTGCTCTGCCAGATGAAGACTAATGGTCCTTCTGTTGTTACATACAGGAGACGGTGATTTATTTTTGTGGGGAAGTAACAAACATGGCCAGATCACTGCCACAGAGTCTTTCTTGTGCACTCCTACTCAACTGAAGTGCTCATCATTTGGTAGAGAGAAAGTAGTCAATGTGTGGAGTGGCTGGACTCACCTTGCTGCGCAAACAGGTAAAAACACTCCAACCTGTCCATGCCTGTCACATCTGCCGTAAATGACCAAAATAACATCTTTGCAGTGAGTGGGAGAGTGTTCACGTGGGGCAGAGGGGATTATGGACAGCTGGGCCGACCACTGACAAGTCCTCTGAATCGTGAGCACCAGTCTGCAGATGGTGAAAGCCAGACTCTCCTCCCTGCAGAGGTTAAAAGCCTCTGTGGAGCAACACAGGTGAGACTAATTTAATAGTAGCGGCTATAAGAAGGACAGGATTACATGTTAGGGTAAGCAACCTTTAAGGTAGTTTTAATCATGTGATACCTGGTAATTCCAGCAGGAGGAGCTGCTCACCCATAAATGGCAAAAGAAGGCAGCTGAAAGTAGTTTAGTATGAGGAGCACCACAGTTCACCTAGTGAGAGTGAGGCCCCTTCATGAAATACATCATCGTCTGTGCAATAAAAAAGCATGCACAATTTCCATTATCACCCAACCATTAATATCTTACCTACTCAGAGGTTTCTTCTCCCATCGGGGCCATTGTGGAAAATCATCAAAGGCCTGCAGCAGTTAACCTATAGTCTATATGGTGGCTGTATGAAAGGAGATGGTTGCTAATAAAGCAGATGTCAGGGACGGCCAAGGTCGAGGTGCAGATCATTCTTATCCAACATGCAGCAGTTGTTGCTGCAGCAGTGGCATATGTCAACGTGCCGTCACCTTGCGTGCGTAAAGGTAAAGGTGAAGATGGATTTGCTGAGTGGACAATGAATCTCCTTGCCTGCTCAGCCATGGTAGTCTCTCAGGACCTGGACTGTGTTGCGTGCACAACGCAGAGTCAATGTTTAGTTAGCTGTCATATTTTTTATGACGCATATGAGCATAACAGGTGGAGCAAATAATAACCTGTCATAGGGCTCAGATGCCACTTTTTTATGCTGAAACTGAAAAGGAAAGTAAGCAGCCCTATTAGAGACGAAGTATCTACATTATACTTTTATTGCATCAGCCAAAATATAGCAAAGCACTTAGACCTCTATGCGTAAGATTTATACATTGCTGGTCTGTGTCATTTTACAATTTCTGCAGTGGTGGAAAAATATTATTACACTTACACTTGTCCTGCTCATGAACTCCACGTGCAGCCCAGCAGCATTACTGACAAGCTGCTATTTTTGTCCCTAATTTGTAATCTTTTTGAGGTGAAACCATCAACAAATAAATTTGCTGTGCTTTTGGTGAACACATGTTTAGTGTAGGCTAACAGCATGAATTGTAAAGTTGTCTTTTTTTCCCCCCCTGCAGATTGCATGTGGATCTGAGCATAACCTTGCCATTGTTGGTAAGCAGTGTCCTTTAAGATATATTTCAAGATCTGAATTGATGGCTAATATTGTCCAATATATTACAGTAAAAATATAAGTATGAAAAAGTTATCCTTCTGGTAGCTTCAGAAGATTTCTGAGGTCAACTCATTGCTCTGTGGCCTTTGCAGAAGGAAGTAATTACAGCTCGCTAAGATGGGCGGGGGGATCACTGACAGATGCAATTATGCTAACAGGCCTGTAAATGAGCTGAATTAACCACACACAGATTTACTGGTGTGTTTTTCCAGTTGAATGTTTGAGAGCAATGTCCCTTTTCATCCGCATAAGCCCAATGACATTGTCACGAATTCCTGGACGAAAACCAACAAACCCTTTTTGAGCATTTGCACTTCCTCATCAAATATACAAAGCTACTTTTCTTCCATGCCAACTTGCAAGGTTAAACAAAAGAAGTCAAAATTTTCTCACATTAAAGTTTGAAAACTGGCCCAGTTCTTACAACAGCATGATTATAAATACTTCAGAGGAAGATGAAACAAAAGCAGATGCAGGCACATCTATAAACTTAATTGTGGACCTGTCATCAATGAGGAAGTAGTGAACAGGGACGCTCTGTCACAACTGTCACTGCTTACAAATATGTCGAGGAATGAGAAGGCAAGAACATGTAAAGGCAGCGCGCAAGTGAACCTCTCGCAGCCCAGTCTGCTGTGCCTCCCTCGTTTTTCCTCCTGCCGTGCCCACTTAGCACGGCGGCAGTGGCGGCGGCAGGAGCAATGAAATAGCAAAACAGGATTGGAAACGGAGACCTGAGTGCTGCTATTTCTGGTGCCGAAGTAGGTCAGGCGGAACGGTACCGAGAGCACTGCATGCTGTTTCTGGTATCTGCCTGCTTTACCTCTGCACATTTGCACCTGAGGAAGTGCTCCTCACCCTTATGGGGGTCAGATCGATGAGAGCTGCTCTGAATGTGATACTTTGTGTTCTTGACAAAAGAGTTTTCCCGTTCTCAGGCCTAATTGTCTGACAAGTCACAACAGCGGTAGTGTTAATTATTTGGGACATTTTAAGCAATCGATTAAGAAACCATTAAAAACAGGACGTGTTTGCAAGGGAAATGGCTTTTGGTTTTAGCGTCTTGATTTCAATTCCTTTTTTGTTGTCCAGAAAGTGCAGCACTTTGTTGCCATGGAAACACTGATGTGCGGTATACTCCTGTCAGTGGGTCCATGAATAAAGCACAGCGGCCAAATAAGGCTCCCTCTCCCCTGGTGAACATAATGCTTCAAAACAGGAAATTCATTTATAGATTAGCACTGACATCTTACTCAATCCGGTCCATCATTATGAAGGCTTTGTTGCATGTTTGTAATGCATTCACCATTGCTGGCAGAGTGTCACACTGACATAAGCTTGCTGGCATGACATCTTGGTCTCCTCGCTAGCAAAAGCATATGTTTCGGTATCTACGTCCAAGTCTTTGACACCTCGCAATTACCAGAGCACAGAAGAAGAAGAGTCTAAATGAAATGGATGAAAAGACAAAAGCAGGAAAGACACACAACAGCCAGATAGGGAAAGCTCGAGGATGTGTTACCCTTGAGAAAGCAAGCTCGCTTCTGTTGCCATGGCGATGGAGCCTGTTAGGTAACTGTGTTGCCATGGCACGTGTCTCCTCAGTGATGCAGCCCTGACCACACCCACTAACAAGCTCTCCAGCTGTGAAGAGCAAGGAAGCTTTATTGCTGTCCGACTGTCAAAGTCACTGTGTGTATTTTCAGATGTCCTTTCTTTTCTTTGCAACACACCCACCACCCCAAGACTGCTAATATTAGCTCACACGTTTAGGAGAGGGCTTCGCAGTGCTGTGTTCTCTCGGCTCCACTGACCCATGACCCCTCTCCTCCTCAGGGGGGCATTTGCTTTCCTGGGGCTGGAACGAACACGGAATGAGTGGAGATGGTTCACTGGCTGACGTCTTGGAGCCGCAGCTCCTTCCCGGTATCACACCTTTTCTCATTGGCTGCGGGGCAGGACATTCTATGGCAGTGTGCGCGGGAAAGACGTCTAAAGACCACTCTGCACACATTCCACTGACATTGGACACAGCATGCAACTAAGTCTAGAGCAGAATTTCTAAAATGGAATTATGTTATGAATGAACACACATTTGACTGATTTACCTTTCTGCTTAGCACCTGTTGAGGAGTATTATGCAACAACTTTCACCATCCAATCGGCCACGGTATCTTTTGGTAGTTAAGTGGCGAAAGCCTGTGTATGTCATAAATACCTAGATATGTGCGGATGTGACTTATTTCTGGTGTGGACAGAGGCCATCACTTCTGTGGCCTGTCCATCACTTTGATTGCCATAATGGTGGGCAATAGTTTTACAGGACATGGTCATCCCTACACCTCCCGCCATGTTGGCCCGCCTGAATGACGGAAGTCGTTAAGGCTGCTGCCGCAACTCCGTCTTCCCATGTCAGAGCTTTTATGACCGTGATCTTGAACGTTGGGAGGCGCTGATGCCCATACTTCATAGCAGCTATGTGTGTCACAGTGTGATTTACGGATTACACATAAATATTTCTTTACCATAACTTGTCACGTGTACTTAAAGAATGTCATATTGGCACCTCTTTTTGATTCAGTCAATTAATTCCTGGCCCATCTTGCATATTTATGAGCTGTGTAGGCATCGGCAGTGCAGTACCTGGGCTACATGTGCAGGTCAAGGGCAGTGGGCGGGATTAGCATTGCGCATGCTTAATGCTTGAATTATATGTACGGTATGTATTTATTCTTCTTTTATTTAAAACTCACTGAAGCAATTATAACATACTTTTCATAACATCGGCACTAATGATAATGATGTTAAATTAAAGTTTTTTTTTACCAAGAAAAATAAACCTCTTGAAAATGTTCATCTCTGTGTTTGTTAAATTTTATTTAACACTATTTAATGGACAGGTCTGAACTGTATTGTTCAGAAAAGACACCAAAAAATCCCTAATCAACAAACCAGTCAAAACTACCACCAAACACCCTACTAAGAGAACTAGCCACAAAATGGACAGTGTTCAAAACACACGCACTCACTCTTAAATGTCACTAAAAGTCACACATTTAGTTGCCTCTCATATGTTGTACCTGTTTTAATGACTTTTTTTTATAGTATTTGATATTGTGTCAGTGACTAGCACACAGTTCCCAGTGGTTCGTTGGCAGTGTGTTTGCAGTTGTTTGTTAAAAAAAGTTGGTCCCTTTCACACTAACTTTTCCACACAAACAGTCAAAGCTGCACTTGGCAGCAACATGGCTATCATGGATGTTTTCTACTCATAATGCTCAGTGACTGCCTTTTCTTTTGGAACCACACTGGGGTTCTTTAACAATAGATGTAAAATTGACATCCTGTAAAATGCCAGATTTATGCGTGACAAAAAATACACCAGCATTGCAATTTTTACTTTTAACTACTGCTACAACTTAATTACTTACTCAATTGAAAAACTATGTGTAATTATGAAACAAATATCTCTCTTCACCACTCCATTTGATGGCAGTATAATTTTGGGGTTATTCATCCAAATCATTCATTCATTTTCTACCGCTTATCCTCACCAGGGTCGCGGGGGTGCTGGAGCCTATCCCAGCTGTCTTTTGGCGAGACAGACACATATAGGCAAACAACCATTCACACTCACATTCATACCTACGGACAATTTGGAGTCACCAATTAACCTAGCATGTTTTTAGAAACCGGAATACCCGGAGAAAACCCACACATGCACGGGGAGAACATGCAAACTCCACTGGCAGAGATGGCCGAGGGTGGAATTGAACCCTGGTCTCCAAGCCGTGAGGTCTGCGCGCAAACCACTAGACCGCCATGCAGCCTCATTCAAATCAATAAAATGAAATTGATGTATTGAATACCACAACACATACTATTGAAAATCTAGCTGAAGAGACCATGTACATGGCGATGCCCTCAAAATCTGACAGATTTGTGGCATTCCTGTAAAGATAAAGCTATTCCAAAGTCAAAACGTGACGTGCGAATAGTCTCCTAATTAGGCATTCCATCCAAGGCATTCCCAGGCCAGCTGTGAGCCATAATCCCTCCAGCGTGTTCTCTGTCTGCCCTGAGGCCTTCTCCCAGTTGGGCATGCCCAGAACACCTCACCAGGGAGGCATCCGGACTAGTTGCCCAAGCCACAACAATGGTCTCCTCTTGATGTGAAGGAGCAGCGGCTCTATTCTTAGGGTGAGACCAGCTACCCTACGGAGGAAAGTCATTTCAGCCACTCTTATCCATGATCTTGTTCTTTCGGTCACGATCCAAAGCTCATAACCAAAGTTGAGGGTGGGAACGTAGATCAACCGTTAAATTGAGAGCTCTGCCTTCCGGCTCAACTCTCTCTTCACCACGATGGTCCGGTACAGCGACATCACGCTCCAATGTCCAAAGACCCCGAGATACTTCAACTTGGGACAGGACCACACTCCCACCAGGAGGGTGCAATCCACCCCTTTTCAACTGTGAACCATGAAGTTCTTAGTTGAGAACCGAGTCTCATCTCAAGCTTCACACTCGGATTCAAACTGCTCCAGTAAACGCTGAAGGGCACAGCTCGATGAGGCCTTTGGTAGAACATCGTCTGAAGAGCTAGAGATGAGATCCTAAGGACTCCAAACAGGACTCCCTCAACACTGTGCCTGGAAATTCTGTCCATTAAAAATTAGGAACAGAATTGGTGAGAAAGGCCAGCCTTGGCGGTGACCAACGTTTACTAGAAACAGACTCGACTTACTGCTGGCAATGCAAACCAAACTCCTGCTCTGGTCATACAAGGACCGAATGGCACGTCGTGGCACACCAACGATCCCGTACGCCCGTAGCACTCCCCACAGGAACCCACCAGTTCCGCCACATTTTAAGCTTTTATCATTAACTGCATCTGGTTTTTTGGTGTATATTTTAACATAGAAACCTGGCATTTTACTTTGTCAACTTATATCCACTATATCTGTGTGCCTTTTGTACACTGTGTTGCTGGTTGTCTATCGAAAGTCTGTTGGTAACTGACTGACTGACTCATTTAGAGTTTCGGAATTTCTACAGTGGAACCTCGGTTTTCGTACGCCCTGTTTTTTGTATGATTTGCAGGTTTTCACTGAAAATTATTGCCATAAATATTTCTGTTTTGGTGCACTCTCAAACTGTGCGCCTAACAACCTAGGTTGTTATATAATTCTGTTATGTTTTATAGCAGTTTTTGGGTGTAGACTTTTTATGTCTGAGATGGTAAATTAAAGGGATCTGAATGGACTCCTTGGATTGACATTGTTTCTTATGGGAAAACTAGATTTGGTTTCCGTGTGGCCTTCTGCAAACCGATCAATGACGAAAAGCGAGGCTCTGCTGTATTTATTTCGTTGTCCTAGACTACTGTTTTTAGAAATGTGCATAAAAGAGGCACTTGTCCAGTATTGTGTGTACAGTGTTTTGGCATCAGTCATTTTGCGCTTAAGGAGATAATAATATTGCAAGTTCTACTTGATTGTCAACTGAAAAAAGCACTGCTAAGCGATACTTCTTAACTATGGGGGCAATTAAAAAAACTTCACCTAGTTAAAATATGTTAAGCCTACTGTATTACTACTTAGTGTATGAGTTCATAACAGCACATTTGACCACTGAATACCTCATTGACACAAAGTAATACTGGTGTTCAAGTATTTTTTTGTGGATGCTCAAAACATCAAAAGAATGTTAAAAGTTCAGTGGTGCAAAAAAGTGCAAAAGTCTCCAAAGAGGTGAGCATGAGAGTGCAAAAAGTGTTTCCAGCTGTTTGACGTTGACTTAAAATCGAAGCAACCTTTTTTTTTTTTCTTATGACACAACACACAAATATTTGATGATCACTCAAAAACATTGGTACACACAACTTCAGCACACACAAAAAAAGCATATTTACAACACCAAAAATATAGGCACACAAATTACATCACAGTAACCAGTCACAGATACTGAGCTACATAAGGCTTTGACAACAAAACGTCCTCAGTGCTACATCTATGCTGAGCTAGTGTAGTGATGTACAGGTTGCCACTGTCACACCCATTTAAAAGTACTAAATAATACACACAACAATGCTACAGCACTATCAGGTAGGTGACGGGCCATTATGGGTCATACACATAGTGGTTGGTACACCATGGTTCATAACACAAACTGACTCAGTTGGTTCTCTTCTCCGGTGCTGTCGCTGGGTCTCTATAAACATATAAAAAAAAAACAATAACAAAAATAAATTATTACACCAAGTATGTTTTATGTAGGAATTGATGGTAATGGCTGATACCTCTGCAGGGCAGGGAGGTGGAATGAGACTTGAAGGGTTAAATAAAATGTGCTCCGTTAGTCTCTCATGGTAAAGGCAGGTTTACCATGTGTTTTCCCATGCGTATGGCCAAGGCGTCAGACAAACACGATTGTCTGGTTGGACTCGGAGTCTGTTAATAAACATGCCCGGTCATGCGGCCTTTCAGGGGTTGAGATCCACATTTCAGTCATCGTCATGCGGATGTTTTATGTCATGCTCTCACCGTCACCGTTATTCTTGAATACCCAATACACAAGTATCAACACAAAGGGAAAGATGTGTATGCATGTGCTGTTGAATAAAAATGGAGTCTAAACACTCATTGAGTATAAAATTTATTTCATGCAAGGACTTATATTTACATATTTGATTTGAATACTTTTCTGTTGCATAAATGTAAAATACATGCATTTACCTTTCCCCAAGAAGACCCACATCTCATCTTGTTTTGTATGTTTTTTTTCCACCTGCATTTCTTCACATCAAATCTTCACAATTTTTTTTCTGAATATATATATATATATATATATATATAAAACGTCCATTAATCACCACAAGAGACATGACTTGAAATGTAAAACTATTCGGAATGAATATACTCATGTACTTAAATCTTATAGAAATTTGTGACATTTGTGATTAGTCAACATAAAATCTGTTAAAGTGCCTTGAAAAAAATTGTGCATAATTATCGGGACAGTATCAATACAGCAGTATTGATATTTATGAATCATGAATACAGGCTGAAACTTGATATATATTATATATTTCTTAGATTGGCCCTTGGTTTATATTTTGTGCTTCGTTATACAAAAATGTTTTCGATTAATCTTAGTCTGTAACAACCAAAAGGTGCGATGACCTTTTATAAAAAGAAGTCATGAGCAGCTTTTAAATGCACTGATGCTACAACAGTGTTGTATTGTGTCAAAATATTTTTCTTTAACATGACCGCCCCTGATTTGAAGGCACAATTGTTTGTAATTCTTGTCTAAACGTCTGCATCTTAGCCATAATAGCAGTTGCAGCCGACTACTGTTAAAAAAATTCTAACTACCAGTGGATTATAGTTGTTAAAAAATAAAAATATATGTCTTTACCAGCATAAGTTGGCTTTGTGCCAACTAGTTCAAGTTCAATGTTTTTTTTTTAAATTGGCCCCAGTCAAATGAATACATGAAAGTATGAATAAATATATGAATTTGGGGAAAGGCAAAGAATGGCAGCTACATAAAAATCTCTGCTGTGACTGAGTCTCTTATAAAGCTGTCTCAAATATGCATAAAAATGGCAAAGCGTAGATGCTTTTGAGAAGAAAACGTTTTTACATGTACTGCAATACAGTTAGCTTCTTGTCGAACATAATTTCTCATGCACTTCATGCAAAGGAACAAACAAGTTTAGTTCTGTTGACATTAGTTATATTCATCACTAGCATCATAGGAATTGTCATCATCTCCATAGTGTATTTCAATGCATCATCTTGCTGCAATCCCCCCCCCTAACCCATGTCCCGTTTTTATGTGGCCACTCTGATAACATTGGCAGGTTTGCTCTTTCAGAATTCGAACGTCTGTACTTTGCAACATACATAGCACTTAAGAGGAGTTCCCTTAACAGCTGGCAATGGTACATGTTGGATATGTGTTTTAAATGTCCAGCATATTATTACATCTTATGAAAGTTTCTTCTTTCACAGAATTGTCAAAAGCAGATGAGATTAGAAAAATTATGAGATCAAAAGCAACAGAGCAACAGGCAATGACGTCAACATAGGGAAAAAGAGGTGCGGGTTAGCCTGAAGTAGAACAGTGCTTTGTCTGAAAGTGAGGAGACCCATGCACGAGTGGCATCTCACCGATGTGACTTCTAGTCTATAAGGATATGATGACACCCCCAAGGAGAACACTTGGGAAGCGTTAGAAACAGTTGAGATACAATTTTCCAGGAAAAGGAAAATAAAAATGAGAAAGCAGAAAGCAAAGGCAAAACCAAAACAGGAAATATACGAGGAAGTGGACCGGCCTTCCAATGGCATTGTATCTGCTACTCAACCATGCTACATAATGGATGGGATGGGAGAATGTGAGTGCTGCATTAGACAGGGTGGGCTGCAGGGCAGGGCGGACACTGAGGACACTCCAGAGGCATCCCCGCTCATGCCAGACATGCTGTTAAGGCTCCAAGGCTTTTCATAACCTTCAGTTGAAAAACAGAGAACGTTCTGAGTACACTGCAGCACTGGATCCATGACATGACTGTTTTTTTTTTGTTTGTTTTTTTTTTTTTGTGCTCCTCGTCGGTAATACTACACCTGTTGCTTTCTTGTTTTTGTCTCCAAAGAAACAGGTCAACACAGACTTCAGACATGTCAGATTTTCTCCATGCATTGAGTGCATCCGGAGTACAAGAGCATGCACCGGGTGGTACTGGAATGGTTTGGAGTAGAACACTAGGCACCGAAGGTAGGGAATGTCGTCATGTAGCTACTGCTGGAAAATTCACTGCTACAAAATCATGTAGCATTCTTCGGAATGTTTTGTGTAAACAATATAATAATAATAATAGTAGTCAGGCTTGGGCCGGCTTAAAAATCCAAATTGTGTTATACTCCTTCACCATACTGATAGCACCCATCAGCAAGACACTTCATGCACCATTATGGCCAAGAGCAATGTAATCAAAGTCAGGATCCCATGTAATAATTATCATTAAAGCACATATACATACATAGTACACACTTAGCACATCAATATATACTTAAGCATGTAAGACAACATATATAAATCTTCAAAATAGTTTTTTTTTTCTTACTGGTAAATAAATAGGGGTATTACATTATGCATGGTATCAAAAAATATATTATGATGTGACATTTGTGGTGATTGTGCTTGGCCTTAACTTGGAATATGTACAATTCCCGAGAGAATGATTGAAGAGAAGCAGCTGCTGTGAAGATGTGTGGCATTATGAGGTTTGCAGTTGTGTGTTTTTTCTGAGTGTGTTCCTCTGAGGTGTAACACTCATGGGGAAAAATATGGAGGAGAAAAATGGAGCGTGTCCCTGTCTATAGCGTGTCAGTATCTTACGGGGGCCTGTGATTGGCTGTTACTGTACATACCCCTCCTCACTCTGCCCCCTGTGTGGTTGGGCCGCTCGGCCGTGGTGACCAGGAAGCAAGGCCGCTCTCTTTCGCTGGGGCTGAAGATTTCCTCTGGAGATATGGCCTGGTCTATGTGAGGGCAGTCTTCATTGGCAAGGGCGGCGTTGGCAGCCTCACCGTTCAGCTTGGAATCTGTCAAAAACAAACAAACAAAAAGAGAACATACGATGGAAACAAATCTGGAGTTATATACCAGCATTTTTAATATCTAAAGTTGTATATTTACTTGGGATTTTTCAACTGGGGCTTTATGCTGTCGATAGCAATCCCGATAATCCATGAGCAAAATAATCGAAATACCAAATACCAATACCGATCACATACATGCAGTGTAAATGTTTACATAAATGTACTACTTGCTATATTAGGGGTCAGCAAGGTTTTTTCTTGTGAGACCTACTTTCACAAAATGAAAATAGCTACTCATTTTTATTTTCATAGCTTATTTCAAGCCAAACAAAGCAAATATGGGTGTTTTATCAGAACATTAACAAAATCCTGGTATTCACAACTCACCTTTTGTATTTCACAATGCATTTCTTTCAAGATTATTTCCTGAAAACCTGAATGAAAAGCAAGTTTGCCCGCCTCTGCTGGGCCCCTCCAGCCCAATCCGCTGCCTTCTGAACCGCAGATGCAGCTGACTCCCTCTTCTGTGCCCTGGGCATCCCAGAGAGGAGACAAAATATGCCCACACTTGCAAGTACAGCAGTTTGGGACCAGGGCTTTAGATCACATTGTGAGCCTCAAACTCACTGTGCCCAAATGCAGCACCATTTCAAACCGCGACCCCGGTGAGATATTTTTTGAGGCACGTTTTGCAGGGTGCAAAACTTATATCGCTCTCACAAAGACAGGAAGTCCCACACACGGCAGACTTGCTTATTCTGAATGCTGCAGATGGGGCGGAGCTGGTCGGCAGAGTATGGGCCGATATCGATACTGGGCTTTTTCACTGATGTCAGCCTATGTCAATCTATCAGCGCACCCCTAGTATTTACCAAGTGCATGGGGTATTTCATGATTGTTTGTTAGTTACCATAATGTCCTCATATAGTGGCTATCTCTTTAAAAGGTGCTGTTTCCCAATTAGTTGCCCGCCCCCCCTTCCATTCAGAGTGTGATATGCTTTAATTCGATTAATAAATTAAAATAAATTAAAATACATGTATTTTCTTGATCATTTGCTGGGATAGTCTGCTGTTGAATCTCATGCCTGACTCATCAGCTGACTGAAGTGTGGGAACAGATAAACAGGGAAACAGCTGAATCGTGATGTGTGTTTCTTCAGGCCGTCAAACCAACAATGAATCACCAAGATATCGGAATGTATCAGTTATATTTAAAGTGATTTGTCCTACCTTGAAACTTTATCTCAAAAACGTCGTCGTGGGCGATAGGGCTCTGATGTTGTGAGCTGATACTTGATTTACAGAAGTTTGGAGAACCAGGTTGGGGCGCCCGTGGGATGTGCCTGTTTTTTTTCTTTGGTAGTTTCTGTTTTGCCATGGCCAGGGAGTAATACATTCCAAAGTTGTTGACAATCACAGGGACTGGCATGGCGATGGTCAGGACACCTGCCAAGGCGCACAAGGCTCCCACCAGCATACCGGAGGTGGTCTGCGGGTACATGTCGCCATAGCCAAGGGTCGTCATGGTCACCACAGCCCACCAGAATCCGATCGGGATGTTCTTGAACTGCGTGTGCTCACTGGCTCTAGGGTCGTTGGGGTTAGCGCCGATGCGTTCTGCATAATATATCATAGTGGCAAAGATTAGGACACCCAGGGCGAGGAAGATGATGAGGAGAAGGAACTCGTTGGTGCTGGCTCTCAGTGTGTGACCCAGCACCCTCAGTCCTACAAAGTGGCGAGTGAGCTTGAAGATACGCAGGATCCTTACAAAACGGACCACTCTCAGGAAACCCAATACATCCTTAGCTGCCTTAGAAGAGAGCCCGCTGAGGCCCACCTCCAGGTAGAAAGGCAGGATGGCCACAAAGTCGATGATGTTCAGGGCGTTACGTATGAAGTCAAATTTGTTTGGGCAGAAAGTTATTCGCATTAGGAACTCAAAAGTGAACCACACCACGCAAACGCCTTCAATGTAGGTGAGGTAGGGTGCCGTCTCGGGCTCCTGGTAGGTGTGCTCCACCGTGATGTTGTCCACCAGTTCCACCTCAGTGCGGTTGATGATGGGGTTGAAAGCCTCGTGGGTTTCCAGACAGAACGTGGTGATTGACACCAGGATAAAGAACAGCGAGGCCAGAGCCACCCACTGGTCGGTGTGAAGAAGGCAATGCATGGGTGGGGGGGGGATGAAATGAAGGAGTGAAAAAGGACAAAGAGGAGAGTGAGCACAGTAATACACATAATGTAGTTAAGCCCAAGCAGCCTTTCTTAGCCATGCAATTTCATCTGAGACAACGGCCTCGGCTTTAACAGTGACAGTTGTGTGCTCTGCGTCTTGATTCCAAAGTACCATTAAAACGGGAACAATCAATGAGAACTCAACGCTCTCCCCTCCTCTTTTCTCTCTGGTCTATCTCAAGGTCATGACTTTCATAGAAAATTACCGAAGCAGCAGCAACAGCATTAATTTCGCCTCCTGTGACCACATGTAAAACTGGGGCTCTTCCCTTTAGGACCATTTTTATAGCAGGTCTTTCCTCACTCAAGGTCACATTGACCAGATGATCATCTCTTGGGAATCATAGGAGGCTGAGACTCATTAAGAAGAGGTCCCTTTTTTTTATGAGAAACCTGATGGCTGTAGAGTACTTTGCTTTTTCATAGGCATTGATCCAGTGATCGCATTTCATCACATTTAGCCAGATATTTCTGATTCTTACATGGGTGTAACTGATACAGTATGCTCTTCTGGGTATTGATTGGAACCATGTCCTTGTGCTCTCCTCTGATCATACTGGATTACAGTATGTGTTACCACGCCTGCAAGTGGGGAAAAAAGCTGGAAATGTGCCACGAGCAGATCAAAGTCAAAGCTCAGAGAAAAAAGGCTGGGGGAAAATGTGTTATCACTCTCCGTATGAACTCGCCTAATGTGTATCAATTTGGATCCAGTGAGTGAACGTGAGCTCTCAGGCTAAAACACAGCCTTGTAAAGAGGCTAGGTAGAGTAATGAATGAATCGGGGAGGTCCATTCATGCAAGCTGAGATGGAAAACAGGCCCTCATTATGACATGTCATCAATGATAATTCTTTGAATTGTGCTGAGGAAATCGCTGCCATTTATGAACCCCTGCTTCCTATCCATGTAAACCAGGGGTCTCAAACACAACAATGTGGCCCGCAGGACACTAGTGTGAGGCCCCCGCCTTGATATGAAAGTTTAATGTTAGTGCGGCCCGCGCAAGTTTGATATGGATGCTGTATGGTATCATGTACCCAGAAAAAAAATATTACGTTTGATTAATGTTCATGTTAAAGGTTAAATAACTGTTAATAGTTATCCTCCCTATGCGTGTGGAAGTGGTATGTTTTTGGCTATTTAAGTTCAAAGGAAATAACTTGAAGGCTACCGTTTAGGTCACTAGCTCTCTTGTTTGCGAGTTAGCATGTGTCTCAAGACCCTGCAGTTGCGCAATATGTTGTAAATAAAAAGAGTATAAATGTGACTATAGTCGTGTTTTGTCATGTCTACAGGGCTCTAATAATGCTTTGTTAATTTTAATCTGAAAAAAAATATTTGTCTACCCACCAACTATATGTGGTTTCTTAAGTTTTTATTATTTGCCGTTTTATTATTATTATAATATTTATTACTGATTGATTGATTTTCTTTATTCTTGATTTGTTTATTTATTTTTCATCTTATTTTGTGTAGAAAAATAAAAAGTAAGATATTTGAGAACAGTGGAATGTTTTATAAGAGCTTTTCTTGTAGAAAATCGGAACCAAAGCAAAGTTTATTCATTTTTCTGTTTTTAATAAATACGTTTTTTGTTTTTAAAACCTGATATGACCCAGTCTCACCCAGACCCTAGCTCCAGTGGTCCCCAAGTAAATTGAGTTTGAGACCCCTGATGTAAACCCTGTTGTTTTTTCTTCAGTGACACAACATCACTGTTTACGATATTGTTATCAAACTAAACATAGGTGCTCTCATACCTGGATGTATCTGACTTCATTTAGATAATAGATATTTAGATCAAATTCCCATAACTGAAAACAAACAAAAAAAATCCTTCTTCCCAGTGTACTCAAACTCATATTTCTCAGTGTCAGTACCTCTAAGACAGATTCTGACTGCAGGGGATAAAAGAGAAGATTTTTACCTTTCAAAAGAGCTCAAAGCAATATCTGTAATCCACATCAAAGACTGTTTACATTAACTTTGGGTATGACTCTTTTAGGGTTTTTTTTAGAAGTCCAACAATCCCAGAATGCTAAGAAGGGGTTATTCAATCAATTCCACACAATTGACAGGATTGATTATTTTGCCCACCAAAATGAAATACGGACAACTTGGCACTATATTACGCCTCTGCAAGCCGTGTGCACGTACACAAACTCGCACAACCACGCATTCAGAGAGCACTGCAGCAACAAACACACGTAACAGAGCTGCTGAAATATAACAAAAGATTCTACTACATTTTCTCATAATATTAAATATTATTTTCATCTAATTCATCTGAACAACATCAAAATAATCTCAAAAATCACATTTAATTCACATGATAACCTCTAACCTCTCTATTGTCTATATTTAAAAGTCAAATTCATGATCAAGCATATAATCATCCAGGTATAAAATGGCACACTAATGAGCCCGGTCATGTTCAGTTTGATTACAAACATTGAGGTACTAACACTGTGCGTGGCAATTGTGTTGTTGTGTTGTATTGCATAACACTGTGGTATGTTCCGCCCCCTCTATATAGTGCGTTATGTGCAAAATAACACCCAGCAATACAATCACAGTACGATACATTACAAAACTACAACCTCAACAAAGCAATTGAAGCCATGCAGCCAAGTGATAATGTGATTGCTTTCGTTTTTCTAATGCCCTTGTTTGCATAACTTCAATCACGGTAGTCAGAAATGGCGCACAACTTAATAAGAATTATTAGCGTTGTCCATCTTTAAAGCATCTTTGTCTTTTAGGCTACCAAACCACCAAGTTGTAACATGTGGAAGTGATTTAGCCATGTGAATAGACTGAGTCGTTATTGATTCATACGTGTAAATTGGAGCCCCAAGCTGTTATTTATGGTCATTATGAGTTCACCGAGCATTAGCATGATGAAGCCTAGTCCTTGTGAATAACAGTAGGACTTGTTTGGGCCTGTGAACAATCGCACTGCCTACTGCATGATACAGTATGTCTCAGTGACACTTAGGGACAGTGTGAGCATTGTGGGCGTGTGTGATAGGTGAACATGATGTGATCCTTATTGGTTTACTCTCTCTGTTGCTTCTGCTGATGTGCTGTGACAAGTCTTTTTCCACTGATATATCCACTGTGAATAGAGTCTGTAATTAACTCTGGGGCTCACTTCTAATTAATTTTCTTGCTTGTCTTAGTGGAGCTTTGTCAGTCCTCGCTCTGCTTTTGTCGAAACGAGAAGACGTTGTGCACATCCCTGAAGGTGACACTTGAAAGAAGATGCCTATGTGGCTTTAAAGTGCTGTGTTTGCTATAAGAGTGAGAAGTTGCCAGTAGAGTTGGCTCTTGCTGGACGGGGTGGCCTGATCCTGATAATCAGGATGCTGCAGCTGCTAAAGCAGCATGCAGCACAGCATGCTTCAGAGGGGGAACACTTGTGGAAAAAAAAACCCAAACATCTGAAGGTGTAAAGTCATTGTCAGTGTTTAGAGGGTAGCTTTATTCAAATGGGGGAAAAAAAGGCCAAAAGCAAGCACCAAAAATGTACGATAACCTCCAACAACAACCTGGTTTTGTCTGGAAGCTGGCCACTCAAATGTTGCTGGTGCCAAAGACCTGCTTTCCTAATGTGTTGTTGACCCATTTAGCCCATCTACCCAGGGATCCTTGTACCCTGGAAATATCAATCTGATATCCTAAGCTGCACAAACCGGTGGACAAGTGGTTAGCATGTATGCCACTCTTTTTGGCATCTCTTTTTGGAGTTTGCATATTTTCCCTTGTGCATGTTTTTCCCGGTTTCCGACAAAAATTCTAATAACATACATGTTAGGTTATCTGGCGACTCCATATTAACACTAAATTGTATAAATATGAGCATGTGCACTGCGACTGACCTTTCACCTCAGGTCAGCTGGGGTAGGCTCCAGCATACTAAAACGGCATAGAAAATGGATGGATTTTCATAGTGTATTTGTATTTGATTTGTATGCCGAGTTTTTTTTAACAGTCTAGTTTGGAGTTGCCCCCCCCTTCTTCACCCCCCCTTCATGCGAATTTCCCCACTGAGGGACGAATAAAGGCATATCTTATCTTATCTTATAGTGTAGCCATTCAGTTGCTTGCCTAAATATACTTTATGTTCAACTATGATGAAAATCAACACTATTGTTTTCAAATCAGAATTGTAATGGGGTGGCAGAATAGTGTTCTGATCTCCTGTTTCTATACTGAGCATATTGAGTCTTTGTGGCTGGATCTTAACTTCCAATAGCTAACATGCATTCATTCATTCATTTTCTACTGTTTTTCCTCACGAGGGTCGCGGGGGGTGTTGGAGCCTATCCCAGCTGTCTTAGGTACACCCTGGACTGGTGGCCAGCCAATCACAGGGCACATATAAACAAACAACCATTCACACTCACATTCATACCTATATGGACTATATTTGGAGTCGCCAATTAACCTAGCATGTTTTTGGAATGTGGGAGGAAACCGGAGTACCCGCAGAAAACCCACGCATGCATGGGGAGAACATGCAAACTCCACACAGAGATGGCCGAGGGTGGAATTGAACCCTGGTCTAATAGCTAACATGATGCTATTTTTTTAGACCACAAACTAGTAGTCTGAATCAACTACACCTCTGCTGGTTGCCACCTGAACTAGGAATAATCATCCATTCGGTCCATAACTGTCCATCCAATACCTCCATCACTGCAGATTTGTTTTTGTAGAGTTGTATTTAACATCTAGAGGGTGTGAGTAATATATTTTGGCACTAGCTCTATGGCATATTGAGATTGAGTGCTTTCAATTCTGCCTAGCAACAAGTGGCTGCAATATGACCATGTAAGAGACTGATTATCCCCTAGATAGCTTTGTTATCATTTCACTTTTAAATGTATCTGTGTGATTTATGATATTGCTCTTGGAATTTTAGAATGTGAAATAGCTAAATGTTATTCAAAAAATAAAAAACACTGGTTAGATTTGTTTATAATGATGCTTTTAACAACTTTGGTTGATTTGATCCGACGATGGGGGACGCGTGGGAGATCAATTTCAAGGTCACGGATGGTCTTAGAAGCACATCATTAGCCACTCACAACTTAATGAGTGGAGATCGAACGGGTGAAAAGCGAATAAGCTCACCCTTGCATATTTGGAGGAGTAAGGGTCCTCAAAGAGAGCCCAAACACGCTTCTGCCACCGGCTCCACAAGCTGCCACTCCGGGTGTCTGGAGAGTCACCGTGGGCCAGTCTCCTCGTCATCTCATCCACATCGTCCTCACCATGCTCCTGCTCGGGCTCGGCGTCGTCGTTCCCCAGGTCCAATAGTCCCCCCCCGCCGAAACTATCAAGGGCCTCCTCCGCCTCCCGGTGCTGGCGATAGGTCATCCAGCAGCAGGGCTCCACGTCCGTCTCGTCGATGCCCCAGAACGCCAGTTCCTCCTCGTAGAGGGGGCCGCACACATCAGCCGGGCAGTGCAGCTTACCTGTCCTGTAGTAGTTGAGGATGTGCGCGAAGACGCCGGGGTGGCGGTCGAAAAAAAACTCCTCGATCTTGGCGTCATAGTCAAAGTGGTTGGGCGCGTCAGGCTCCGCCAGCCACGACAGGCGAGTGCCAGGTAGGGTGCGAAGGGTGCTGCGGTACGTCTGGTGACGGATCCCTCCCACGTTGATCACAATGCGATCCTTGTCGTCGCTCAGGCCCATCTCGTCCCTTAGGCATCGCTCACAGAAGTTCCTCTCATCGTAGCGAAGGTGAGTGCGAGCGCGGGGAAGCGGCGCGCCGAGCCACCTGTCGTCCCCCACCAATGAAACCAGCAAGAATTAAAAAAAAATCACCACAGCTCGACGAGCATTTGGCTGTGCACTTTGGTGCTAAAAAAAAAGCCTAGTGATGAGGACGTACTGCCGGGCTGGATGCGAAATCCAAAATGAACGCAGCCAATGGCATCACATGGATAACGGACGTCACATCATCACCAAAATCCAAAGAGGAGGAGAAAAAACAACAAATCCGTCTAATCTAACTCATCTAATTCACCGTTTAATAAATCAAAAGAGCCTCTCGATTACTTTGACTGCAAGGTGACTGCTGATGGTCCTCCTTGGTGTTCGATCCCTCCTCCAGACGCACCTCCTTCACACCGACGCACAGCCTGCAGCTCTTTGTCTCAGCAACACTTCTCTCCTCCCCAACTGAGGCATTTTGGACACAAAGACGCAAAGATCCAGCCACTTTTAGCCATCCATGATTGTATGTGTGTGTGTGTGTGTTAGGGGCTGTGTATTAATCTTAAAGGAAAAAAGACAAATCCAAAATGTTCTCACTCACATCAGATGGAGCATGCCCAGTGATGCAACCTTGTAATGCTATCCTATTACCACCGATTTGCCTCCCTTCCTCTTTCACTTAAGAGTCATGCACAGCTGCTTGCGTGGAGAAGGTGTGTGCAATGTGCATGCATTCGCAAGATCCGCCCCCATTGGTAAAACAACAACAATGGAACACAATGAATGAAAACAATGAAGGAGTTTATACTGATGGATCATGCACATCAATCGCCACACATTAATTTGTACTCCTCAGTGCATTATAGTCTTTTTTAAAAAAATATGAATTAGTCCGATATATACAGTACTGTATTCATTGTGCAGCGCAGTATACAAATGAGACGTTGCTTGTGTAGAATCTGCCACCAGAGGGCGATATTGTGCATTAAAACGAGGAGAATAGTACTTTTTGTTTATCTGAAAAGCAGGTATACTTGATTAGGAATACTTGATTAGGTACAGGTGCATAATATAAGAAGATCCAACGCCATTGATACAATTTCTTGACTGTAAAAAGAGAAACCTGCTTAATTTTCTTTATTTATCAATACATACTTGTATTTTTTGTGTGTTTTGCAATGCTGTTTTGATTGATGACAGTAGGAAGTTATTATCAGAGGTCTGTATGGTGCAGTGCAGTTCCAACACCATTGTTAAATTGCAGTCAAAACTGAAATATTGGCAGAATTGTATTTATTTTTTTGTATAGGATATCTTTGCTGATGCATGTGTGCCTTATGATGTGGTGCAAAGGGGGAAAAACACAATACTGATATACCATTGACAAAATATGATGCAGTTATAAACCACTGCAAAGAGAAAGATAATAATAAACATATTGTTAAATGAATGAAGTGTATGGAAAATAATCCAACCAAACAGGTTTAAACATAATTTACTGACTGGGTTTAACACAAATTCTAAGATATTTTGGGTTTTATGACAGCAGGCTGCTTCCTGGTTCACACAGGAAGAAAAACAGATAGGGGGGTGCCATCATGAATCTGGGGGGTGGTTTGTTCCTTTGATGTTATAGTGACTAAACCATAAGTAAATTACAATTTTCAGTCCTTTTATCCAGATCCTCATTAAAATTAAATTGATTCTACCTTGACACACGTGCTGTCACTTTTATAAAGTTTGGTGGAAATCATCTTTCTATTTTTACAGTTATTCTGATTAATGTGTCTGGCCTTTTTTACTGTGTCAAATGACCACTGCTAAAAAGTTCATCCAAAATGAACGAAGTCTTTTATACAATACCGTGTGTTTAGCAAAGTAGGGATCAATCGTGGGGACGGACTGGGGGCCGTGGCATTCCCCTCCTGGTGGGCAGTTCTCTGTCTCAGTTTTCACTCTTTATTATAAAGGAGGAGTTTTCAGCCGAGAGGCTCTTAATACCTCCACCGGCAGAGACTGTGATCCTGGACTAGAGAAAGGAAGACAAGACAAAAAAACCACCAACATGGCGTTGACAGGCTGCACGCAATGCATTAAATATATGTTATTCTTCTTTAATTTTATTTTCTGGGTAAGTTTTTTTTCTATTCATTTTTACTTGAGTAATATTTTGGTTCCAAAATATTTTGTGGCACTTTTTGAATAGCTTGATTTATGATTAGTTGCAGTGAGTTCCCGGGCCTGCTTTACTGTGATTGTAGAGCAGCATCAATTGAGGAGGCAGCGCACACGTAATGTGGCTCTCACCCTTTACCAACAGCTATTTTCTGCATGGTCAAACAACAGTGTGGGATAGCTGAAAGAAGAAGTGTGTGTGGGGGGGGCGTTTCAGAATGTGTGGGCTTCAATCTTACCATGGGATTAGGTTTT
Source organism: Doryrhamphus excisus (assembly GCF_037039965.1). NCBI lineage: Eukaryota > Metazoa > Chordata > Actinopteri > Syngnathiformes > Syngnathidae > Doryrhamphus > Doryrhamphus excisus. The sequence continues at coordinate 7,057,499 of NC_136357.1, read as the reverse complement.
ATTTTCCTTTTGGTGAACATTTACCGCTTCACAGCTTATAGTCTTCACCCACAGAATAAACAGTAAAAAGTGAGACTAAGGGAGATTTTTTTTTGGAGGGGTGTGACTTTAAACCTTTTACAAGCTTGGAAAACATATTTCACAAACACTTTGCAATGATCACTTGTATATTTCCACAGGCTTTTTGTAGTTTTTTACGTTTTTTTTTTTTTTTTTTTGAAGACAAACGGCATATCCTGGACACATGAGTGTTTCCTCTGTTGGTTTTGCCCTGTCATTGTGAAAAACTGCCATTTTTCAAGTGTAGCATTCGGCTTCCTGTCTCTTAGAGAACAATGGAGTGCAGTCATGGCGTTGAATGTGTGGATGACGTTGTATAAATAAAGAAAAACTAGTACAAAAATACAACTATAATGAGTAAGCGTGATAATATATACTATTAAATCTCTGCCCACGCTCCAGTTTTGTCCAATTGTATGCAACTGAGAAGAAGTTGAACTAGAAGTTCTAGAGTTGGCTTTTTGAGGCCATGGACTGAGTCGTAGGTCACTGCTGTGTCAGGATGTCCTCTCATCACTTCCCGTAAAGGCCAGCGTTCAGTTCACAGCCTCCTAGAGGATCTGGACACACTAAAACTTCACAAATTTCATCTTATGTTTTATGATTTATTCACATGTTTTGTGTTGCTCCTTACGAGTTGTGCAAAATACTATCATATTGTATTGATAGTATTCTTTTCTTCCTCGCAGCTGGCTGGAGGAGTGATTTTAGGTGTGGCCTTGTGGCTCCGTCATGACAGTCAAACAAGCAACCTCCTCATTCTTCAATTTGAAGGCCACCAAGCACCGGGCACCTTCTACATCAGTGAGTCAAGAGAATACACTTCCATTCATCCATCCATCCATTTTCTGTAGTGCTTATCCTCACTAAGGTTGCGGGTATGCTGGAGCCTATCCCAGCTGTCTTCGGGTGAGAGGCGGGGTACACACTGGACTGGTCGCCAGCCAATCACAGGGCACATAAACAAACAACCATTCACACTCACATTCATACCTATGGACAATTTGGAGTCGCCAATTAACCTAGCATGTTTTTGGAATGTGGGAGGAAACCGGAGTACCCGGAGAAAACCCACGCATGCATGGGGAAAACATGCAAACTCCACACAGAGATGGCCGAGGGGGGGCGGGAATCAAACCCTGTTCTGAGAAAATAATGTTTTTTTTTTAATTGTTCTCAGAATTACTGACTACTAAAATGGTACACTTACACGGTCTCTACTCCTTCATCAACCTTTATCAGGGGTGGAAAGCCTATAAAAATGGCAGGGTGACTTTCTGATTGAAAAGTTATGAAAACAAATTTAGTATTATTTTGTCTAAATGTTTATTTTTATGGCTGTAGTTTGCTTGGTGTAGAACTGCACTGCATCAGTTTTTTTGGTGAGCATGTTTAGCTATGTAAGACTGACATCATTCAAAGTTATATCACTTGCATCGTATTCCAAGATGTAGATGTAATTAATGTAAGTATGCATCTATCTCCAAAGTGAGGCTTAAATATTTAATAGTAGGAAGAAAAAACAATGATGCTAGAGAGGAAAAGTTAGCTTGAGCATATAGAAAGTAGTATTGATTATCCTTATTAAATCACATCGTATTGTATTTTTAAATTGTATCCACCCCTTTTTAAATTGCTCATTCCATGCATCCTGTGTCAGCTTATACTTTTATGTTTAGAATTGATTTAACAAATGTACACAAGTAGGTATACATATGCTGACAGAAAATAATTGACAATCACTGATTTTGGAATGTACCCGGATAAAACCTGTATGTGAGTATATTCCACAAATAAACACAGCAATGACCTCTAAGAAAAGACCAGGAAACAGGACCTACGTAGATCCTTAGCATGATATTTTTAGCCATCTATCAGTCTGACACTGCAAAGATAAAGCATCCATACCCGGGCAACAAACTCCATCAAAAAATGATGAGGCTCCAATGCTCCATTGAGAGAGCAGATGTTCTCACCAGATGTTGTGGCTAGTGTGGGCACTGAGCAACGGGCGTGTGAGCACGGTACAAAAATAATAGCCAACATGTATTTGAACATTGTATTGCTTCCTTTACAGAATCTCACCTAAATTCCAATTTCAGGAATGTGCTCCTCAGGCTGGGTCAACGCTAGAACTAACAGCATCCATCATGTTTCCATCACTGGTCCCAAAGCCTACAAATCATGATACAATTTAAACATTTCCATCCTTGTTGTGGCAGTCAACCCATTCATTTGTGTTTGGCCTTGTCGCTGCTCTCCCAAACTTACCCCATCTTTAAGTATAAGGAGTGATTGCCGGCTTTTTTTTTTTTATAAAGGGAAGGGCCACTAGTGATTTTAAGGAGGCCCACCCATGTAAGATCAAGGGAATGTTTCTTTCTTTTGCCCTCCCTTAAACATACGCTCCAGCGTAATTCAACTAACCGTGGACATCTGCACATTAACCCTCAAATTAGAGCTTAGCCTGGATGTTTTTAGCACGCTGGCATACCAAAGTGGTATTTATGTAAGGCTCAAAATACATATTGTCCAAACTCTGAGGCTGTACTTGAGTGGATGTTGCTGGTTTTCACTGACTTAGTTTACACTGAGAAAAGTAAGGGACACAAAACAAACATTAATGTGTGGGCAGACATTTTGGAGCACACCTGAGTTTGGCTGTACTTTTGAGCAATGTAGAGGGCCTTTTTCAGAATTATATTTAAGAGTAAAAAGGGGTCTGGGTTTGAATCTAGGATCGGACTTTGCATGTTCTACCCCGTTGCTGCGTGTGTACTCTGATTTACTCCCAAAAGTGCATGTTAGGAGACTGGAAATTGTCCATAGGTATGAATGTGAGTGTGAATGCTTGTTTGTTTATATGTGCCCTGTGATTGACACTGGCCAGTCCACGGTGACCCCGCCCCTCAGCTGACATTGGTTTCAGCTCCCCTGTGAGTCTGCACAGGCTAAACGGTACCAAGGTGCACCAGCCACTTCAGAAGGCTGCGTACCGTACTATCTCATACCGCCTCATGTGTTTTTATTACTTCCAATATATCTTCCTGCAGCAAATGGGCAATAAATAGTTTACATGATTTTTAATAAAACTTCACTATAGGGATATACATAACTAGCTCCGATCAGGGTTTTATGCTGCAGATTCTGACACAGATCATCCATGAATGAGATCGGTCAATACCAATCACATATATTAACAGTTTATTATAATATGTTGTGTTTAAATCTAGCTCACGAGCGAGCTAGCTGCCGCGATTGTGAGATGCAAAACCTCATTAGTGTTGATTCTCGTGGCAGTATGGGATCAAGTCCGTCCCTAATCATGTCAGTACGGGTGTTGGTAATGGTAATGGTTTTATTTCATTTGAACATGCATCAGATTACAATTGAATGCATCACATAATCAGTTCACAGTTCCACATGTCCAAAAGGAGTAGGAAGAAGCAAAGCTTATTAAATCCTACCCCTCCATCTGATACTTTTACAATCAGTAACTGTTACATTTGTTCACTTCCTGCTTTCCATAATACAGTTTAATTTTTTTTTTTTTTTTTTTTGTCCCGTACCGAAGTACTCGGTGATATGAGCATCCAATGACATAATGGGTACCATAGTAAGTGTCAATATAGTGATATATATAGCACATCATGACTGGTTCAAGACTCTTCATCCTTGTATTTAGCAAACATCAACTGCTTGTATTGTTTCTTGAATTGGCAATCCTACGTGACACAGCAGAGATGGACATTCGTGTTATGTTTATGTTGTCGGTATATATCAATAACATGTTTTTTATGGAAATCGGCCAATACACTGGCCAGTCGATCGGAGCATCCCACGATATAACATTTTAGCAGGTAGTTCAACAGAATGGCTTTCATTTCTTCCTAGTCAGGAATGTGTTGCTAGGCAGAAAAAATCATTTGTTTCCTGTATCAAGTCAGTGAAAAAAATTTGCATATGTCAGCCACGCCCACAAGGCTGTTTGAATGTCACACTCAAGGCTGATTATGCTGTATGGTTGGACAGAGAGCCTGCAGGAGCAGGAAGTCAGACAATGTTTCCAAATTTATTCCAACCCCTCAATGCAGAGTCATCACTGCCCTTTTCTGTTCGAACATGACTGTGCCCCCAGTCCACAAATTAAAGCCCATAAGGGCATGATTGGATGAGTTTGATGTGGAAATACTGACCTTATCAAACACATAAAAAATGCGATTGAAAAGTCAAACTATCATGTAAATGCTCAATTTAACATTGAACAACATGCTGTGAATGTGATGCAGCAGCTGCAATACACTGGAGCATAGATGCTACTGTGTAGTTTTTTACACACAGCTTTCTAGATCTCCCAGCACCTGCACCTATTCAGCTATATTTCCTTGGATTTACAAAACGGTCTGTTTTACTATATTACACACACAGCCCGCCCACTCCGCTGTGTTTGTCCCCACTCAGCTTGTACCTGGGCATGCCCATATAAGGAAGTCACCAGCTGGATGTAGCTGACTTAAAGTGACTTAAAAAAATCTCTCTAAAACCTAGCGTTCATAGCGATCCCAAACTTCTTTCCATTGAGAAAACAAAAGTAAAACAGCCAAGTACAATTTGTGCACCACGCATGTCTCACGGGACATCACTAATATTTCAACACCAGAAAATTGATAAAACATTTGCATAAACATCAATTATGCAGACGTTTTACGGTCAACTGGTGCTGAAAATAAACACAAGCTGCGACAACAGCCATTCAGTCCGCAGCTGTATTGCAACATCAGCCATCAACATCAGCCATCTCAGCAGTCACCGCAACTACATTTCTTTGTACAACTTAAGTGTGGAGAGCAAGAGGCTCTTCAGCACAGCTTCCATTATCATCCATGAAATGAGGAGCAGGCTGACAGCTGAGAAGGCTGAAGTGTTAATCGTCTTGAAGAATAATCTACACCTCATGTTGAAGTGACGAAATTCATGTTAAATTAGTGAGAAGCTGGGGGGGGTGGTACTGTTTTCTGTTGTAAATGTTCAAGTAGATATGCTATTATAAATTCAAATTATTTGTGTCATTGATGGAAATGCCTCATTGAGTGTGACTCAGATTTACATTTTATTGAGTTGTGAACTCCTATAGAACATCTACACACAATAACCTGCATAGAAAAGCTTTTTTAGATCTTTCAGCATCTGTACCTATTCAGCTGTATTTCCTTGGATTTCCAAAACGGTCTGTTTTAATGTATTATACACACTCCGCTATTATTGTCCCCACTCAGCTTGTACCTGGGCATGCCCATATAAGGAAGTCTGGATGTAGCTGACTTAAAGTGACTTAAAAAAATCTCTCTAAAACCTAGCGTTCAGAGCCATCCAAAATTTCTTTCAGGGCTCACTTTCAAATGTGCAAATCTCATTTTATGAAACTTTGGCATCGTTTAGCACGATAATATAACATTATAACAACATTTATAGGTCAGAGAAGTGGAAAAAGCATAATAGGTCCTCTTTAATTTAATTTAAAAGGCATTGCCTGGTCTGGTGCCCAATCAAAAATGCTATGTGCGTTTTATAGCAGCAGTATTGCATAACCCAACAGAGTCATGTTGTGGGCAATTTAATGTGTTCCTTCATAGTAGCAGAAGATATGTTGTACAGTTTTTAAAGTGTATATTAAATACACGCATACAAATATATTATTATGTCCTTTTTTATTTTTTAGTTTTATTTTACAATATCTTTTCCTGGGCCTTGCTTATTTTTCAGTAGCTGAGCCTGTGAATTTCTTTCAGGATCAATAGGAGTTTATCTGTCTAATCTAATAAGAACAAATGTACCATTCGGAATAGCCTCTCATTCCCAGAGCTTTTACTGACACTGGCTCAGACACGCCTCTTGAATGATTAATCTGCACATCATATATCATCTTGCCCTAAGTAAGACTCGGACCGTTCTGACAGACAGCAGGGACTTGACTTTGCAGCCCTTTTTTGTGGCTAGTGGTTGAGAGAAGAAGAGAGACATCCAAGAGGGGCTTTTAGCTGCTGTTCACCTCCTTGCCATCCTCCCCCGCACCCCCCTCTCGCCTATAGAGATTACACTGAGAGACGGAAAATAAATGAACTTCCCCGGTGCCGTCTCAATGGCCTTCAATCCTCAAAGGGTGTTGTCATAGTAATGGAAGGGAATAGAAATAATGGCTGCTTTGCCACATTGCCAGGTTACCAGGCCTGCTAGCTGTGCTCGCTATAACAAAAACATCAGGGTCCTGAAAGAGAGTGTCAGGGAGGAGGAGGAGGTGTGCAGACACAACAGGCTTTAGTTTATGCTTTTGTTTTGCTTATTCATTCATTCATTTTCTACCGCTTTTTCCTCACGAGGGTCGCGGGGGTGCTGGAGCCTATCCCAGCTGTCTTCGGGGCGAGAGGCGGGGTACACCCTGGACTGGTCGCCAGCCAATCACAGGGCACATATAGACAAACAACCATTCACACTCACATTCATACCTATGGACAATTTGGAGTCGCTAATTAACCTAGCATGTTTTTGGAATGTGGGAGGAAACCGGAGAACATCCAGGAAGTCCATTACCAAACTTGTATTCGGCTCAATGAATGGGCAACAGTCTTCCTGTCAATGCTGCCCCCTGGTGGAGCAGCACAATCATTACGTCATGTACTGTATGGTCATTTCATGTCCTTTTGTACTGCCAGGTGTCTACATACTGATAGCTGTTGGGGCTGTGATGATGCTGGTGGGCTTCCTCGGCTGTTACGGAGCCATTCAGGAATCCCAATGCCTGTTGGGGACGGTGAGAGTTTGGGCCTTATATATTGATTATTAAACGTTTCTTGGTCTCGTAATTGTTCTTTAATGGTAATTCCCAAATCCCATATCAGTAACTTATGGCCATGCTAGTCCATATAAAGTATATATATATATCAATTCATTTGCCAAAGTTCAGGTATGCATCCGTGTTTTCTCTCTGCAGTTCTTCTTCTTTTTGGTAATCCTCTTTGCCTGTGAAGTGGCTGCCGCCATTTGGGGTTTCATGAACAGAGACACGGTGAGGCGGTTTTAAGTGATATGTATAATATCGATATTGTCTTAATATCCCATGTCGCTGCAGATCTCTAAAGAACTGATCAACTTCTACGACTCAGCGTACATCAAGGCTGTCGATGTGTCAGGCTCCCCCAGTAAGGATGCAGCCATCAAGGTGCTAGATGTTTTTCACACCACGGTAAGTCAAATTCTTACTGCGCTTGTGTTCATAGTCATAGACAGGATAGCATTATAAGACGCAGTGTGGACTATCAAAGAGGTACATAGTATATACAGTGGTGGGAAAAACTGGCATCAAACTAATTTCAATATTAGTTAATAACCAAAATAATGCAGTTTTTAAAGGATTTTTTTAATTATTAAGGGAGAAACAAAAATTTGCGTTGAAAAGGTTACAAAGCCATTTCAAATGCTTTGGGACTCCAGAGAACCACAGAGCCATTATCCACAAGGTTGTGGATAATGGGGAAAACATGGAACAATGAACCTTCCCAGGAGTGATCAGCCAACCAAAATTACCCCAAGAGTGCAGGGAGGTCACTATGTCAAGAGGTCACAAAAGACCCCACAACAACATCCAAAGAACTGCAGGCCTCATTACTTGGCTCATTTAAGGTCAGTGTTCATGATTCCACCATAGGAAAGACACTGGGCAAAAATAGCCTGTATGGCAGCGTTCCAAGAGAACATTAAGGCTCATCTCAATTTTGCCAGAGAACATCTTGATGATCCCCAAGACCTTTGGGAAAATACCCTGTGGTCTGACGAGACAAAAGTTGTTGATTTTGAAAGCTCCTGGCATAAAAGTAACACCGCATTTAAGAAAAAGAACATCACAACAACAATAAAATATGGTGGTGGTAGTATGATGGTCTGAAATGATCTGAAACATTTAAGCATGACAAACAATCACTTTTTCACCCCACTGTAAGACACTATATCTTTTTCAGGACCTGGAAATATAATTCATTCATTCATTCATTTTCTACTGCTTATCCTCACGAGGGCCGCGTGCTGGAGCCTATCCGAGCTGTCTTCGCTATAGACAAACGACCATTCACACTCACATTCAATTCACGCCAATTAAACTAGCATGTTTTTGGAATGTGGGAGGAAATCGGAGTACCCGGAGAAAACCCATGCAAACAAGATGGCCAAGGGTGCAATTGAACTTGGTTCTCCTAGCTGTGATGCCTCTGTGCTAACCACTCGACCACCGTGCAGCCATTGTGTGCTTTCATTTAACAAAAATATATAAAACATACACAAGTAAATTCATTCATTAATTTTCTGCCACTTATCCTCACGAGGGTTGCGGGGGGGGGGGGTGCTGGAGTCTATCCCAGCTGTCTTCGGGCGAGAGGCGGGGTACACCCTGGACTGGTGGAGTCGCCAATTAACCTAGCATGTTTTTGGAGTGTGGGAGGAAACCGGAGTACCCGGAGAAAACCCACGCATGCACGGGGAGAACATGCAAACTCCACACAGAAATGGCCAAGGGTGGGATGGAGGAAAAATAATGTTTAAATAAATAATGTTTAATGTTTAAAATGATAATGTCAAATATGTCATGTTCTGCACAGCTTCACTGATCACCATTATCTTAAAATTGGCTCGGGGATAAGTCGTTTGGCGCCACCTGTTGGTTCATATGTAGAAATCTTTCTGATTTTTTTTCTCCCCTTACATTTGACCAATATGCTAATTTAGCAGTGTCTATTATTGTGGTTGTAGTGGTAGACTGCATCATACTTGTTTGATTGTGTAAGTGTACTAATGTGGCCAGTGAATGTACAGTACTTAGATTTATGTATTCAGATCAATGATTAAGTGTTCTGGGCCTTCAATCCAGCTCGACTGCTGTGGCAAAGGCGATGATACGGCTCTCTTCAAACAAGTTGCCAGCACTTTGTGTCCCAGAAAGTCGCCCGAAGATTTCCTGAGGTCTCAGGTAATAATGTTTCTTTTTATTTATTGGTTTTGTAGCTTTTTCCATGAAATTATTATTATTTTTTTATCCCAATTTTAAGTTTGTTTGTCTATCATATTACATTTTAGAAGTGCAATAACAAATAAGGGAATACCTTTTAAATTACATTATAGTGTTAATTCTGACATTATTACATTGCATTTTCATCTAATGTTAATTAAAATTACATTTCTGGGTGGTGAATGTAGTGTAAACTACCATTGTGTGTGGGGTTCACTGTTAACAGTTATAATTCACATAATATAAAAATACATATATATGTCAAAAAATAATAAAAAAATTAAAATGAAAAATGTTTCAAATAATATGAATTATGAATATGAATTTTAGTCATTTTTGTAGTTTCATCCAATTGGTGGAATTTTTCTTAACATGACAGAAAATGAAGTTTAATGACAAGCAGCTTTCTGCACGGTTGCCAAATGCAGGTCAGGGAGGCGGGGTACACCCTGGGTTGGTCGCCAGCCAATCACAGGACACATATAGACAAACACTCACGTTCATATCTACCGTATGGGCAATTTAGAGTCTGTACTTCACCATTAACATGTTTAAAAGCCAGAGTACAATATACAAAAATACAATACTGTAGTGCAAGTATGTAAAATAATAAAACTTAATAACTTTACCATTAAAGCCAATAAAAATAGGAAGATAGGACACAATCAGCGACTGAGCACTTGTGTCACACCGTATAATCTTCGGGTGAATAATCTGATGGATGACTCAGATATGCTGCTTTAAAGGTCAAACGTGTGATTCATTGTCTGTTGCCTTCCTAACAGAGCTGTCACGACAAACTGATCGAACTCTTCTCAGAGAAGCTCTACCTGATTGGTCTGGCCGCACTCGTGGTAGCCGTCATTATGGTGAGCATGCTAAAGACGACCAATTTGACAAATATTGTTTTAATAAACATGTGTTTCTTCTTCTATTAGATCTTTGAGATGATCTTCACCATGGTGCTCTGCTGTGGGATCCGTAACAGCGCAGCAGCCTACTGAGGCCGCACAGTGACAAGTACCATGACTCTTTAATGGACTTATTTTTTATTTAATGCCGTCTCTGTTTTTATCATTACGACACAGCATGATGGATATTCCTTTTTAAAAAAAATAGACTTCAGATACAATATGTGTTGTTTTTTATGCTACCTTTCATCAGCCCTATTGTCTATTTATCATAGGACACAAGAACCTTCTCTAGTCATAGTACTAGTTATCTGAATGAACTAATACTGTTTTTATAGATGTATAAATTGTACATACAGTGTGCACGTCTCCTGTTAGTGACAAGTAGAGTACTAGTACTACTACTAGTGTTACATCACTCAACCAGCAGGGTTTCAACCTGCAGTCATATTCTTTTATTATCACTACTTTGCTCTCTTTAATAAAATAAGTCTTCATGCTGTATCAAGTGTTGTCTTCTTGAACAGTTACACAACTATACACCTATTAAAAATCAACAACAATAAAGCTTTCGGCTTTCTCTTCTGTGCACCTACAGTAGCCCGGGATGTCACAGGTTTGATTCCCAGTGGAGATGCCTGTGGTTTAGGCATGTTTAGTGTTGCTTGGTGTTACATGTCTGATGCATGGTAAATGGTTGCGTTGACGACACTTTCCTGTTGTAAAATTGCGTGAGAAGGTTTACACGTCACTTCCCATGACTATGGCGCACCTACAGCAACATAAAATTAGATATATTACTCAAAACAACGGTTTCTGTGGTACACAACCAAACAATGACATTTGTTTTTTAAATTAGGTAGTAACAAAAACTTTTGATCAACTTTAGTTTACTTAAATTTTTTTTTATTAATTTCCTCTCTCATTTTTTTTAGGTGAAGTTAACATATTCCCTATGATTGTGCCTCACAGCTACCTGTCACTACCATTTTGGCCAGCAGAGGTCGTCGCTGTACCTGCTGCAAAAGCTCTAATTTGCCTTTTTGGTCTACTGTATTGTATTTGTGAAATACTATTTACTAGTACTTTAAAGTACTGATTTATAAACTTCTGTTTCAGAGTGCAGTGTGGAACGATTCAATAAAATAATATAATAATAATCAGCTTTTATAAAAGGTCACAGAGGTATTAATTTAACAGTTGTTGTGTGGGGGAGAACTACCAGAAATGTTCCTGTGTTAAGTCAATGTATTTCAAATTGTGTCCATTTTCAGATGTCTACAAATATAATATAGTATAATTTTTATAAAAAAAACATTACATAATATACCACTGATGATTTTAAGTGAAGTGTTTAGTTTTTAACACAGTTTATCAGTATTGTGTTCTCCGTTTGTGAGACGGTTATGAGTGGATTACTATCACCTTATTTGAAAACTGACAGCAGTTGCCAGGCAACCAGTGCAGACATCAGAGTGTTATTGCTGTGTGCCAAGAACTATTCTGGCACGGTAGCCACAACCCCCACCTTAAAAACAACTTTGTGCTTATAAATCATAGAACCTTAGAGAGGAGAGGCCTTTGGCAGATTATGAGACTGTATGATACTGATACACATTTCAGCAACCATGTTATACTTTAGAGTAGTCAGTGTACAGCTTTATAGCAGTATAGATTTACCATTCATTGAAAGTGACTCGTTTTGTTTAAATAGCTGGCAACACAAATAAATACCAAGATAATTTTATTGTCTACAGTTAAGCATGCCCATGGTAGCCTCATGGTCTGGGGCTGCACGAGTGCTGCCGGCAATAGGGAGCTGCGGTTCTTTGAGGGAAACATGAATTCCAAGATGTGCAGTGACATTCTAGATCAGGGGTCTCAAACACGCGGCCCGCGGTCCAAATATGGCCCGCAGGACACTAGTTTGAGGCCCCCGCCTTAATATGAAAGTTTAATGTTAGTGCGGCCCGCGCAAGTTTGATATGGATGCTGTATGGTATCATGTACCCAGAAAAAATTATTACGTTTGATTAATGTTCATGTTAAAGGTTAAATAACTGTTAATAGTTATCCTCCCTATCCGTGTGGAAGTGGTAAGTTTTTGGCTATTTAAGTTTAAAGGAAATAACTTGAAGGCTACCGTTTAGGTCGCTAGCTCTCTTGTTTATGAGTTAGCATGTGTCGCAAGACCCTGCAGTTGCGCAATATGTTGTAAATAAAAAGAGTATAAATGTGACTATAGTCGTGTTTTGTCATGTCTACAGGGCTCTAATAATGCTTTGTTCATTTTAATCTGAAAAAAATAATTTGTCTACCCACCAACTATATGTGGTTTTATGTGGTTTTATGTGGTTATATTTATTTATTACTGATTGATTGATTTTCTTTATTCTTGATTTGTTTATATATTTTTCATCTTATTTTGTGAAGAAAATTAAAAAGTAAGATATTTGAGAACAGTGGAATTTTTTATCAGAGCTTTTCTTGTAGAAAATTGGAACCAAAGCAAAGTTTAAATAATATTTTTTTTAAATAAATGCTCCAGTGGCCCCCAAGTAAATTGAGTTTGAGACCCCTGGTCTACAGTTAAGCATGCCGATGGTAGCGTCATGGTCTTGGACTGCACGAGTGCTGCCGGCAATAGGTAGCTGCGGTTAGGGTTAGGGTTACATTAGGGAAACATGAATTCCAAGATGTGCTGTGACATTCTAGATCAGCGGTCGGCAACCTTTACTATGAAAAGAGCCATTTTACCCAATGCCCACTGAAGAAAAATAGCCTGGAGCCGCAAAACATATAGTATGTTTAAAACAACATTGGAGGGAATTTGGGGGTATCAAAGTAGTTCAGATAAGAAAAGACGAGTTGGAGTACTCTTGCTAGTTTTGGAGATAAACTTACATAAATGGATGTGTAAAGTACTGTAAACGTAAAAACAAGTTCCCATGCCGCTGTTTTTAAATTATCTCGAATTTATTTTTTAGATTTGTAGGTAAGTATTACTTGTTTTTCTTCATGTACTGAACTGGATAGCAGTCAGAACTCACTCAGGATGCATTCATGGTCTCAGACAAAGTTGGATTTTTTAAAACTCATTACAAAAGACGTGCATTTTCCCCACTCGGGTGTTAAAAATATTCAAGCATCGCAAAGGGAGCCACAATAAAGAGTCTGAAGAGCCACATGCGGCTCTGGAGCCGCAGGTTGCTGACCCCTGTTCTAGATGATACACACAGCATCTACACAGTAGATCAGTAGATCATAGTAGTAGATCTACTCAGTAGATCTACACACACATGCACAGCATGATACACAGTATGAAGGATCTGTCAGAAGGAGCTTATCACTCTGTTACAGTCATGCTTCCATATCACCCCCAATCTTGCTTGAGTGACAAATGGTGATGAGGTCATGCTTGGCAAAATTCAGCCATTCACTAACTCTCCACTGGGTTGAGATGTTGAGCAATTCATCGCCAAATGTTGGGAAACACTTCCACATCAATAGCAAGTGACGAAAACACTCGAAATAAAAGCAGCATATTCAGCAGAAGAATTCAGAATCCCACCTCACTTCTCATAAAGTCTTCCCACGGCTTGCGGAGTAGCATCATCACATTCATTTTTACTTCACACTTCTCCTTTCTGTCATCTACCCTCTGGCAGTACCACACCCTGCAGTGTCACCAACTCTTCCTTGACTCATTTCTCTTGTTTGGTGCCAGTATTTACACGCAGTGAGAATTCAAATGTTTAGGGCGGTGACAGTTAACACAAACTAGAACACTTAATACTCTGTGGAAAAAAAAAAATCCCATCATATCTAATCACCTGCTTAGGAAGAAGGGAGTGCAAAACATCCCGAAACAGCTGAGCTTCACTGGCAATGGTAGGTCAGCTTTTTATAAATGACTACTTACGGCTTAGACGTGTATGTTTTAGTCATCATTGTTGTGAAATTTTACTGTGAAACTTGAAAAAATGCTAACTTCTGCAGTAGCCGGAGGAATGACGCTACTTATTAATACGCTTCTCCATTCAGTCCCTTCAAATACATTCAATTTATGAATTATAACTCCATAAAAAGGTTGTATAGTGTACCATACTGCGTGATATGAAAACTATTTATCATCATTCAATAATGTACTAATAATAATTCATCATACCTTTCTTCAGTGACTGGCTGAGAGACATCACATGGTTTTTTTCATGAGACGTCCGGCGTCCAATTTCAGTTAATATTTACAGTGTTATTTTCATCCCAAATATATGGTTGTTTTTTTTAGCTTACATCTAGGAGTGCGTCAATATATTTCATTTAAGTACATTCAAGTACATAACTGAGCATATACAGACAGGCGTGTGGTTAAAAAAAAACAACTCTCACTCTTGGGAGCTGTTAAAGCATGGAATCATAGTAACACACTCTGATAAAAACTTGGGTGTGGAGTCACCTAACGACTGTGCCACACCTTGTACAGGTTCTCCATTAACACATTACAAAATGATAACATAAAAATGGGACAAAATGCGTCAAGATGTCTTTCGTTGTGTGTCTGCACTCTTAATATTGCACACTTAAGCAAAAATACACTTCTTACCTCAAGTTTAATTCAAAAGTTATTTTAAGAAACTGTTAGATATTCATGATAATACAATAAATACAATCCTGATATGTTTATCACGAATTTACCGTCATGCACGCGTCTAAATTTGAAGTTTCAAATTCAAATGTGACACATGTTGAGCCGGTTTAACGGGCAGGACTGTCTGGTCCCTCCCTATGCACTGTTAATGTGTATTCAGGCAGGATGTCATACTTCCTCACCTACCGTAACCTCATGGTAACTTATGGTCATGGGGTCAAATAGATGACGTTTGCCTTTAAGTGACTGCCTTCAATATCTTCAATCAAACCTTCCATCAAAAACATTCAATCTTTTTCAGGACCTGGAAAAATAATTCATGCATTCATTCATTTTCTACCGCTTATCCTCACAACGGGCGCGGGGGTGCTGGAGCCTATCCCAGCTGTCTCCGTGCGAGAGGCGGCGTACACCCTGGACTGGTCGCCAGCCAATCACAGGGCACATATAGACAAACAACCATTCACACTCACATTCATACCTATGGACAATTTGGAGTCGCTAATTAACCTAGCATGTTTTTGGAATGTGGGAGGAAACCGGAGTACCCGGAGAAAACCCACACATGCACGGGGAGAACATGCAAACTCCACACAGAGATGCCCGAGGGCGGAATCGAACTCGGGTCTACTGGCTGTGTGGCCTACATGCTAACCACTCGATCACTGTCTAGTACAGTTGGTCATCAAATTATTGGAAGTTTTGTGAAAGCAGTGCTTTCCCAGTTATTTTCTGTATGCCCCCCCCCCACTTCCACCCCAGGGAAATATTTTTTTGTCCCCTCCTGATTTGAAATACTAGAGAAATTGATATACACACTGAATTTGAAACTGAAAACAGGAAAATGCAACAAAATAGAGAGCATACGAGCGTATTCAAGAGTCAAATTTCATGTTTTACAATTTACATAATAATTACATCATTTACATAATACAAATATGTACATTTTAATTAAAATGAAGCCCCCCCAGTTCCCCACCACCCACTATTTGAGAAGCACTGCTATAATGACGTGACTTTATTTGAACCAAAACAAATAATGCTGTACACCATGCTGTTTTCAAGCTGTACAATAACTACAGTATATCCACATGTATTAATGATACACTGCATATATAGTTGATATATGATATATATATGGGGAAAAAAAAACATCTGAATATATATATTTGTGACCTGATCTTTTTTGTCTAAATCACATCTATTTTCTAGACCCCATTGTCACGTGTGAGCCGGAGCCTACCATCCCACCATGTATACTACCCTAACCTGCATGTTTAAGACTGTGGGAGGAAGTAATACAGGACTGTATTGTAGTGGACCTAAAGTGTACCTAATGCTTCGTTTATCGAGTATGTAGCAAACGTAATGAAGTGAGACGATAAAAGTGTCGACATGGTAACGTTACGTAAGAACACAGCCCACCTGAGCGTGTCAGGTAGACTGTCACGGAGTGTCGAAGCCCCGCCCCCTTCCAAAGAGCACCTCTGTACGGTTGCAGAGCCTCAGTGCGCTTCCACAAAAACACTCTTCGACATCCGCCGAGAGAGGCGCTACTTGGCTCTTCACTTTTTCTGGCTTTCTTTTCCCTTTTATCCACAATGAGCACCGCGGCTTCAGAGACCGTGTTTCTTTCTGCTCTACAGCCCAATAACTCGGTCACCACCTATGGCCTCCCATCCGACAACCAGCTCGGGAGCGGCGCCTCGGTCTCGGACGAGGTGTCCAGGGTCCGGCGAGTCCAGCAGCAGGTTCAAATGCGGCTAGCAGAGAAGTCCACACTTCCGCGTCAGAATGGCTCCACTTCTGCCTACGCCATGTCAGGTATGTAATAAACTAGTCCTTCTTACTTTAACCTTTTGTCGAACCTCAAATATACATACTACATACTTGTGAAGGTACACCTTGTTATTTGTGTTAATTTGTTATTTTAGCTAGTGGTGAAACTTATAAAATAACACAGGTTAGCAACAAGTGATCATTGTTGGTGCAATTAAATGGCCACCGGTGAGACCCTTTATTTTGGTCGGATGACGTCACAGTAGACCATTTTAAGCAAGTAAATAAACACACTGAACTAAAAAGGTGCCAACACAAAATTCTAAATTTTGTTATTGAAATGACTATTTATTTATTTATTTTTTTAAATGACTACGTAATATGAGTTGTGGTAATGTTTTAATTTTATTTGAACATGTACACAAGCTACAATGGAATACAACACATAGTTCATTTACGTATTAGAGACTGAGAAATTAAGGAAAATGTTGAAAAGTATGCGGTAGTATATGATGGCATGTTGACAAAAGTGGGAAAACCTGGTCCCTACGTCTTTATCCAAATTCTCACATATTGAAAAGGTGTGGAGAAATCATATCACCAACATCCTCCCACTTGACTGCTTACCATGGTTTGTTAGGGTCACAGAGGTGGCGAGAGGTGGCGTGTACCCTAAACTGGTCACAAAAGTAAAAAAAACAAACAAAAAAAAAAACGATAAAAACATTTCTATAAGTAAGTTAAGTAAGTTTTAAAAAGAAACAAACACGGCACAATCAATAATACACAACTTTTATAAATTCCTGATGCAGAAGAATTGCATATTTTCATAGACTGGACTATAAACACTGACTATTCCACTCAACCAAAGCTAATTATTTCAGTTAATTTATACTTTGTCTAATCAGTTGTGTATTACAGAAACTTCCCCTTAGCTGATCAGAAAAAATGTCCCTAAAATGACAACCGATAGACCAATAGAGCAGCTTTTTCACATTTTGAATTGCTTATCGTTGTCCACATGCTATCTCGTCCACTAACAATGGAATGTGTCCATTCCGCTTGCCTGCAGGTTCCTAACAGAACAACCCGATCTTGCGGCCCTCACATGTGAAAGGGTTAATGTGTAACAGGCTCCAACAAGTGTTGCTTTCATGAACGCTCTTGCGATAACAGACTGAGGTGCAAGCTTTTCTCTCTGCGTTGGGTTTAGTTTCTGCTATAGTCAGTCACTGGAGGAGAAGGTCGGACAGAGGTGACTTTGCCGTGAGAACCAGATGTTGCCTTAGCTTGTTTGTTAGCAAGCGTTCTGTTGGCATGAAGCTTGTACATGACAACGGCAGACTTGGTATCGTTACGTAAGCAATGAGTCTCCAAAAGGGAAGTGAGAGGTCTTGTTTGTTGACACCCCTGGAAATTACTTCTTATTTTTGCATCCCATCATTAAATTATTTTGAAAGTGAGTGACCTCTAGGTATCTTATGTAACCCTTTTAAGTAATGGATTGGTCAATGGTGGTTGAAGATTGTTTTTCCCACTCAGCCCCCAGGCAATGATTGTGTCAATGTCTTCTTTGACAGCCAACTCCATGTTCTCTGGTTCTCTGTAAGTGTCTTCTTTAATGGCTGGAATGCAGCAGCTCATGCGGCATGCTGCTTCTCTTATACCTTTGACTGGTTTGAGCCTAGATGCTTAACACTTCCAGTTCTACGTACGTCACGTCATTATTATTATACTCCCTATTCGCAACCTCCAGAAGAGTCAGCACATCAAGGAGACGCCCATTACTAAAAAGAGAGCTGTGTTTAAAACAGGAATTAGCAAGGAAAATCCTCCTGTGTTGCAGCTACAGGATAGTGCGGATGATCATATCTGGGGGAGGCAACATGGAGACGAAGCCCAATGTTGAGAAGGGAAGGTGGGACAAATTTACAAGAAAATAAAGAGAAGCCTGTGTGTGTGTGTGTGTGTGTGTGTGTGTGTGTGTGTGTGTGTGGTGTTGCAGGTGTGCTAGGGCGTTGCCTGGGGGCGGAAAAGGGCCGCATCAGTCATTCCTCTCTGTACAGACCGGTTTGTCATGCATTTGCTTGTGTGCACACGCGTGTTCTCGACATGTGAAGCATGACAATGGTCTGAAGGTCCATTTTGCTGACATAGGAAGTTTGGACATGAAGACATGAAGTAGAATTAGATATAGAGAACTGCATCAAGTGATACTATTACTTTAGACAAGAAAAGTAAAGACTGGAAGGCTTCATTATGGAACAGCGACATGGCGCCCAAGTAAACCATGCAACCTTGTAGCCATGCAACCACACTGATTGGTCAGCTTTTTTTAATACATAATTTCTGATATTTTGCCTTTATTGTGTTTCCCCTTTAAGTGTCATTCTTAAATCTGCCAAAACAAAGCCGTTTATAGTCACTAGACTCATAGGGTATGCTGGAGTCTATCCCAGCTGACTTCCAGCGAGAGGCGGGGTACACCCTTGACTGGTCGCCAGCCAATCACATGGCACATATAGACAAACAACCATTCACACTCACATTCATACCTATGGACAATTTGGAGTCGGCAATTAAATGGAGTAGTTGAAGTAGTAGTAGTCGTGTAGTAGTGAGTACTCTGTCGGAGAATAAAACTTTAACTTGTGTGTGACCGCCCTGCCTCAAGGTCTGACTTGCTGAATTTTATGTAAAGTGGAACCGGAACGTAAATGTTGCAACACTAAATGCCCTCAAGACATAACAATTCTTTGAAAGCGTTGGCTTTTAATGTTTTTACATTTTTGGTTTGGAGTGTGACTGTGGGAATGTTTGTGAAGTCAGAAGTCACTGAGAAAGGCAAATAAATTCTGTAGTATTTTTTTTAGCTTGATTTAAACTTTTAGTTCATTTGGAGCTCTTCATAATCCATACAAATATGCATGACTGTGTCCAGTCCTTTAACTTTATCTTCATAAAATACAGCACAAATGGGCATATAGGTATTCACACATAATGAGAAAATGGTGATTAATTGAAAACTTTGATTAATTTAATTAAAATTTGTAATCATTTGACGGCCCTAATAATCCCATTCATAAGTAATGTAGAGGTTAGGTTGTCCTCCGTTGACCCATATATTTGAATGAGGATATTGTTACCCATTGCTGCTGTCAGCTGAGACAGCTGTGGGAGAATGTTTTTTGTTTCGGATGTAAACTCCAAGTGAACGTCAAGGAGCGATAATAAGCTTTTGCCTGCACATTCACATTTGAATCCACATGGAGAAGAATTAGCCTTATTATATTCATAGTGTTTTGTTTTTAATATGATGTATGTTTTTTTCTTGCACAGCAATGGTGGCTCTGTGTGTGTCAAGTATTTTATTTTTACCACATCGTGATTTGAATTTTGCAGCTTCAATTCTGTCACAATTTTTCAAAAATATTTTAATGTTCAAATCATGCTGTAGGGCTGCACGGTGTACAAGTGGTTAGCATGTTGGCCACACAGTCAGGAGATCAGGAAGTTTGCATGTTTTCCTCATGTGTGCCCATTTACTATACATGTTTTATTTATGTCATGAATGTCTCTGATTATATCTACTATATTGGGTAGTATAAGTGGTTTTCTATATGCTCTAACTATGAAAATATTAAATTCATAAAGAAGGAATCTTACTTTACAGAAATTCCCTTATTATGGTCGGGTGTGAAACCAATTTACCGCAATAAACATGGGATTATTGTACATCATTTTTTTTTTAATCAGCCATAAACTACAGTTGTAGACATACTTAGTTGTAGTGTCTTCAGCGTAAACCACATAAATAAATGTCTAGTTCATTGTCAGTTTGTTTGTTTGTGTTGAAATAGAATATGAAAATAAATGAATATCTCTTGGTCGTTTTCATTTTGTAAAAGTAGCTCTCACAAGAAACAAGACCAGTGACCTAGACTGTGTATGTGTGTCTAATGAAGAGTCTGGAAATTACACATACACAAATATTTCAAAAATGCGTACATCCACTTTTGACCTCTTCAAGAAACACAGTCAGACACTGAGTCAGAGTTCATAAACAGCTTTGCTTGTAAAAAAAAAAAAAAAAAAAAAAAAGCGAAAATTCTAATGAACAGCAATAATGACGGGAAGTTAAACACGTGGGAGAGCACTTTTTGGGAAAAGCCTCCAGTTGTCTTTGTGGTTTTTCTGCTTTGACCTGTTTGGAAACTGTTATTCTTCCGCCTTTGTCGTTCTGTGATCTGACGTGTTTCTCAAGTTTTTACTCACTATGAGCTTTTTAAGAAATTTAAATAAGAAACTTAGTTTAGATAGAACTGTGACGTACACATTTTTAACCTCTTAACTTTCTACTTGAAAGTTTTGCTGAAAGACTTAAGAGACTTAATTATAAATAAATGTACTTGCATTTTTCCCATCTTCAAATCCAAACTCAAAACTCATCTGTTCAAACTAGCTTACTCTCTTTAACTGCGTCACATGGTCCCCCCCCCCCTTATTTATTGTATGTTCTTATTCATTGTTTGTTCTTTTATCTTGTATTTTATATTTGTGTTTTTATATCTTCTGTACAGCGACCTTGGGTGTCCTGAAAGGTGCTTTGAAATAAAATTTATTATTATTATTATTATTATAACAATATGTAACAATATGTCCTTGTTGTATTTCCTTAACTGCAGACTACGGTGGATCTTCCACTTTGAAGTATCAGACCTACAACCCCGGTTACAGCTCCAGGTCATCCTACATGTATACAGGCTCCAGAACCATGGTGAGTACGACCCCATTATGACCAGAACATCTTAACGTGCGAGTGGACCCTCTACTAGCATATGCAGTATTTCACAGTCTGCTGTGAAGGGATCAGCTCAGGGATTTCAAGTCCACCCTCTAGATTCCGACATTTTAGTATTTCAGCACAAGGTCACTGGATTTGTGCCACAGTTGTCAGGATTTCTAACATGCTGACATGGCATAATAGACACCTGTTTGCTACAACCGTAAACAGCTCTCATCATCAACTTTATATGACAGCTTAATTAACCTTTGATTGACCACTGGCTGTCACGTCTGTTATCATATTGGGAAATTGCCACTGTTGCCGAGCACTGAGTTACACACAGACGTTCTCCCACACATGCAGCACACACATCATATGAAGTAACACTCCCTCCACATTTAAGTGTAACACTGACTCCCTCCGTCATTTCCAGACTCCACAGATATCACAGAGGTCCTCCGGCTTTAGCTCTCTCTCAGCTGGCCCAGACATGGCCCAGCTCCATAGAATCAGTGTCGGTGGCGGAGGAGTTGGAGGTGGCGGCGGTTATTACAGAGAAGACGTCCACATGGGCACCTACCAAGGGAACCGGAACCAAATCCGCATGGAGCCGGACCTCGTCTCCATGCATGCAATGAGACAGCAGACACTGCCGTCAAATTCCTGGATGGCGGACGGCAGCGATGCCGCCAGCTTGATGTCCGACCGCGATGCCACCTTTAACCGCCAATATGTCCAGAGCAATGGCTACACCAGCCAGGTGAGGCAAGGGGGAAGCTCCATGACCTACCAGGCCCCCATGCGCCGATCACACAGCGGCACTATCTCACGTGGCACAGGAATGGCAGGAGGACAGATGGAGATGGTCCAGCAATCCTTCAAAGGCCCAGCGTATCGCACCCTCAACAGGATTAACAACCGAAACCGGATGAGCATGGGCTCCATGTCGGGGACCCTGCAGCGGCAGATGTCTAGCGGGTCCGCCATGTATGGAGGTGGAATGGACAAAGTGGACATGGGCTTCATAGGGCCAGGAGTGTCCTCCATTTCTCAGGGGAACTTGCATGCCATGCAGCAGCGTCAAAGTACCATTTCCCGGGCCGCGTCAATCAAAAGTATGCAGAGTGTGGGCCGGGGGGCTGACATATTCAACGGGCAGATGGGGGTCGGAAGCATGGGAAACCTCAGTGGGTAAGGTCATTTTTTTTATTTATAATGATGATAAACTGTCGTTTGTTGTGAGTTCTTAGTTGATGAATACTCATCTTATTAAAGGATTTGTAGAGAGAGTAGAGTAGAGCATCCAGAGTCCGTGTGCGTGTGTGTGTGTGTGTGTGTGTGTGTGAGAGAGAGAAAACAGTAACCACTATGGATTGTGACCTGGCTTCATAGCTGTAGGACTGGTTTTGGGTGTGGCAGCTCAATTTCAGGCCTTGTGTTTCACACATCCAACACGGTGAAGGGGGTTAGCCAAGTGGATTTACGGACATCTGTGAGTTTTGGTGGCAATTCATCAAACTGAGCTCTGCAAATATAAACACACATTATCTGTGTGTGATTAATGTGGCTGCAGTTTAAATTAAGCGAAGCATGAAGTTTTAATTATTAGCGTTTTAACTATTTTGTGCCACAGTTACGTTCAGCTCTCATGGTAATGGTAATTGTTTGGTTTATTTCAAACATACGTACATTTGAACATATTATTTGGAATATAACATGGTTACATTGAAGAACTTCATTTACAGTTACACAAATCAAGATGTGAGAAAATGAGTAGAAGAAGAAGAAAAGCTACCTACCCCTTCAATTAAAAATATTTTTTACTGTGTTCAATATGTACCCGTTTACTAGCTCTTTTAATATTAAGTAATAAAGTTTGTAGATAGTGTTCCGTTATATAAATAAATACATACATTGTCCAGAATAAATACAGACAGGATGTATGATAATGATACCTTAATTACTGTAAATATTATTAAACCTGAACTAACATTAACATTATAGAATTAATAGAATGAATGAATAATGAATACAGTACATACAGAGTGTATTATAGGTAATACTGGCATAGGTAAATATGTAATAGATGATAGTGGTTGCACATATAAGTACATTGTGTGAGTTTCTTATTAAGCCCATTCAATATACCGTATCGATGCCCTATACATATGCTAAAATATTTTGTATTGTGTGTGGATACAAATGTTTGAGATGGAAGTTTTCCCTGATGTTGTATTTCTTCTCTCTTGTACTCTTTAAACAGGATCACCTCCTTGGACATGGCCACAGCTGTACAGTACCTGAGAGAACCAGACCCCGATTTGCAAGTCCTGGGTGCAGCTTACATTCAGCACGAGTGTTACAACGACAGCGATGCCAAACATGAGGTACGACACAAACACGAGGCCTGTGTTTGGAATGCCTCAGGCTGCTTTCTCAGCACCTTGTTACTGAGGAACTTGAACCTTCAAAGTCTGCTTTTACCAGCTCACTTTTTGGCCAGAACCTTTTAGCTACTTGGAGCTTCTTGTTTAGTGGTGGGAGCCGGTTTATTCCGTTTCAGGAGGGGGATGCTGGAAAAAGCTCAAATGTGCTTCCAATCAGGCCAGTGAGTTGCCTCCTAGCCTAGCCTCTTTATTAAAACAAAACTGTTATTTTCAACTGTTCCTTTAAAGTTCATGTGCCCTAATATGCACATTACTAATTCATTCCAATTAATTGTTGTTTTGCAAATGTTTATATACTTTAAAAAGATATAATGTGGTGAAAAAGTTTTCATTCGTGTCTCAAGGTGCGTCAGTGCAAGGGCATCAGTGAGCTGGTGAAGCTGTTCAATGCCGAAAACCAGGAAGTGCAGCGCTATGCCACCGGTGCCACGCGCAACCTCATCTATGAGAACATGGAGAACAAGGTGGCCCTGATTGAGGAGGGGGGCATCCCCCAGCTGGTGGAGGCACTTAAGGAGCCAGACGACGAGCTCCAAAAGAACATCACCGGTAGGAATTTTCAGTCTTTAAAACGAGAACATGACACGACATGCAGCTCAATTTGTTTTTTTTCTTACCCTTTCTCCTCCCAAGTACCAATTAACTTGAGCAAAGACATTCAGATGCAAACCGGGTCTCTCTAATTTTTATTCCTCAGTCCATGTATGATGAGAAATAGCAAAAAAACAATTACACAAAAATGTGTATTTTTATCACTACAAAACATCAGCTCAGCTCACTGTGACTCCTTTACAGTCGCCCTCACTCTATCATGGTTTAAAAATGTATTAATAAATACTAATTTCTGGCCTAAATGGACTAAAATGCAAATACAAGGCAGAAGAAGCATTCAAAATGTGAATGTATTATACATTGGCCACTAGGTGTCAGTAATTGTTCAGTGAGACAGGCACTAGACGTGATTGTCTGACCAGGCAATTATTTCACAACAGGCACACTAACATAATAATCATAATATAATAACACGGGCGACTGTTGGGTCCATAACCCTCAACAAGCTCAAACTCAACTCTGAACCTCCAACTTGGTTTCCTGTCCTGTACACATCTGTCCGCCTGCCAGTACAGTCCCCAAGGGAACACATTTATTGTGACACTGCTCAAGCAACAGTTTTATTTACGTTTTAAATGGCTTATTTACTTATTTTGTCTCTCTCTCTATATATATATATAGTCTGTATTATACTATATTGGGTGTTACGAGTTTAAAGCAGCCATTACAATACTTTGATGAGACAATAGCCACCCCAGGAAGTACGCTGTCCAACAAAAAAGCAACAGGGATCTGTTAATGTGTGAGTCTCTTACCTATGTACTGTATGTATGTGAGTATCTCATTTTATCTAATATATCTTATTTTCTATATCTATATTGGGTAATACAAATGCAAAGGTGACTTTATGGTTGTTATTTTCACGTCTTGAGGGCTGTAATAATGTTAAAAACTGTATTTAGAAGACTGTAAACTGGTTTTCTACGCCATAACTAAGAAAATTTTAAATTTGATTGATATGGATTGATATTTTCGTCCTCCCATGATCATGTTGAAGTATCCTTAGGTGAGATACTGAACCCCCAGTGGTGGAAAAGCGCTCTCCATTTATGGTGGAACCAATTAACCATGACAAACCAGGGAACTTATTAGCATATTTGTGTTTGTGTAGGTATCTTGTGGAACCTTTCATCCAAAGACACCTTGAAGGAGAAGCTGGCCCGGGAGGTTCTTCCGGAACTGACAGACAGGATCCTCATCCCTCTGTCGACCAGCAATGAATCAGAAGGCATCAGGCAGTCGGCTTCCGAGGCCGAAATCTTCTACAACACCACCGGCTGTCTCAGGTACTCCTCACTCATCTGCCCCCTTTTTTTTGTTCATGTCCATCCCACTCCTTTGTTCCAATGTGTGTGTCTCTCTGTTTCATCATACTTTTCCTAAAACAACTAGCATTTGCATGAACCACTCCAGGCAAATGACTCTTGTTTTGTGTTTGACAAGGCTTGTTAGGCTTATTTCTACTGTGTTTGCGTCCAAACTGGTTGTTCAAATATAAATATGTGTACATATACAACAAACCAGACCATATATGTGCAGGAGAAAGTATCAGGGTCACAGTAAAAAGGCACAAATATTTACAAATAGAATTTGTAAAGGGGCTGCTCGGCGGACGAGTGGTTAGCACAAAGGCCTCATAGCGAGGAGACCCAAGTTCAATTCCACCCTCGGCCATCTCTGTGTGGAGTTTACATGTTCTCCCCGTGCATGCGTGGGTTTTCTCCGGGTACTCCGGTTTCCTCCCACATTCCAAAAACATGCTAGGTTAATTGGCGACTCCAAATTGTCCATAGCTATGAATGTGAGTGTGAATGGTTGTTTGTCTATATGTGCCCTGTGATTGGCTGGCGACCAGTCCAGGGCGTACCCCGCCTCTCGCCCGAAGACGGCTGGGATAGGCTCCAGCACCCCCACGACCCTCGTGAGGATAAGTGGTAGAAAATGAATGAATGAATTTTTAAAGCCATAGAATTATGAGAATAAAAAATTAATTTTATAAAAATGAATATAGTCTTATTTTAGTATCAAAAATCGTACTCTCGAAACCAGCCACAAATTCAGCACTGATCCAACGAGGATTGTGTAGTTCCTGACATTGTTCCTGACATCACCTCTCCCACATTTTGAAGGAATCTGAGCTCAGTGAATGAAAAGACTCGTCAGCAGATGAGACAAACTCCTGGCCTGGTGGACTCCTTGGTGACCTACATCAGAGCCTCGTTAGACGAGAACAAGGCGGAGGACAAGGTGAGACCAGATGACCTTTGAGCTACTTTTCCAATACCTTCTCCTTAAGATTGTGTGCGTTTATTTGCATGTGTGTGTTTTGCTCTTCAGGGGGTGGAGAATGCGGTGTGTGTGTTGAGGAACCTCTCCTACCAGCTCTACAGCGAGATACCGCCATCGGCTCTGCTTCGCCTGGAGGGGCCGAGCCGAGCTGAGGATTCTGGGAAGGGAGAGGCCATTGGATGCTTCACGCCTCAGAGCAGGAAGGCCAAAAATGTATGCACATTCTAACATTTCCTTTCAGCTTATTTGATAGGTTAAAGAAAAAATTAATAAAATAAAATAAAATAAAAAACTAATATAATAAATATAATTAATTATAATTAATTAATTTAAAAAATATATAATAAAAATATAATAAAATAAAATAAAAACGGAATGTAATCCCGTATCCCAAATGAAAAGTCTTCAGTGATTATTAACACAGTCTGTGTCTTTCCAATTAATTAATAAAAAAAAATATATATATATATAATAAAAATACAAAATATAAAAAATATAAAAAATATAAAAAATATAAAAAATGTAAAAAATATAAAATATATAAAAATATAATAAAATAAAAACTGAATATAATCCTGTGTCCCTAATGAAAAGTCTTCAGTGATTATTAACAAAGTCTGTGTCTTTCCAATTAATTAATTAAAAACAAATATATATAATAAAAATAAAAAAAATAAAAAATATAATAAAATAAAATAAAAACGGAATATAATCCCGTATCCCTAATGAAAAGTCTTCAGTGATTATTAACACAGTCTGTGTCTTTCCTGCCCACACAGAGCATGAACCAGGATGTCTCCACCTTCACCGAGGTGGCCCGGGTGCCAAAGGGGATGGAGTGGCTGTGGCACCCACAGATTGTGGGGATCTACAACCGGGTCCTGCAGCTGTGCGAGATCAACTCCACCACTCGTGAGGCAGCGGCGGGAGCGCTGCAGAACATCACGGCTGGAGACAAGAGGGTCAGCGTTCTACATCCTCCATCAACCTTAAAGAAAACAACTCCTCTTCGACTCATTGGCTTGAATGATCTCCTACGTTCCTGCAGTGGGCAGCAGTGCTGAGTCGCGTGGCCATGGACCAGGAGCGCATGTTGCCTGTTCTGCTAGACCTGTTGCGCACAAACAATGACCTCGAGCTGCGTTCCATCACAGGCTTCCTCCGGAATCTATCCCGTCATGCCAAGGACAAGAATTACATGGGTATGACTTTCTTCCTTTCTTTATTTACCTCTCTCTCTAATGTAAGGATACACAATGTCATATTTACACAATTTCATTTTTTGCATCAATGAATACCACCCTAACCAAAAATAATGTAAACCCATTCCAAATACCCCCAAAAATGATAGTTTTACATGCACAAAATAATGCAAACATAATTATATGATGGTACAACTGAACATTTAACATTATTTTTACCTGGTTTTGCAAAGAGGGAGGGAGAGTATAAGAGATTATGCTTGGAGCGCAAGCATAATCTTAGAAGAAGTACAGAAACAGAGTACAGAGTACAGAAACATTTTTTTTAAACTGTTTCTGTATTCATGCCACAAAAAATCCATGCAAAAGTCTGTCAAAGGCTTTCTACAGTCCAAAATAATGCCAAAAACATGTCATGAAATGAAGTAAAAGTTTAACATCATTTTATTTGTAGTCGACACCCTTGGACAAATAATATCATGACCTTAGTGCTGCTGTCAAATTTGAGTCATGTAAAATCCATAAAGCACAGCAAACACTCTATGTGCAAACAATGCGGGCGTCGCCTATTAAAGCGTGTCGGATTCACATCAATGGGTTAACTTGGAGCAAGTAGGGCAAGTATCCTTTCATTCATTCATTTTCTACCGCTTATCCTTACAAGGGTCGTGTGGTGCTGGAGCCTATCACAGCTGTCTTCGGGCGAGAGGCGGGGTACACCCTGGACTGGTCGCCAGCCAATCCCAGGGCACATATAGACAAACAACCATTCACACTCACATTCATACCTATGGACAATTTGGAGTCACCAATTAACCTAGCATGTTTTTGGAATGTGGGAGGAAACCCGGAAAAAACCCACGCATGCACGGGGAGAACATGCAAACTCCACACAGAGATGGCCGAGGCTGGAATTGAACTCAGATCTTCTTGCTGTGTGGCCTTCACGCTAACCACTCGTCCTAGGGGAAGTATCAAATAATGGAATTAATGGAACTAATGGTATTGCGTAGCGTCACATGGGACTGAATAATGCTTCCGGACACGGGAAGTGGTGGTGACAATGCATGCATACTATTGTAAACAATATTTGGTAAGGTGTAAATAAGTATAAATAAATGAAAAATATATTAAAAGCATACAATTTACACTATAAAATTAATGTATTATTACATAAAATACAATTGAACCCATCATTTCAATTTAAGAAGTGAAAATTTGGAGACAGTAGTAGAATTGAAAACATTTTTATTTTAATTATTTTCCTTTAATTTATTTAATAGAAATGTCCAGGCAAGCAGACTGTTGCTGTCCAATTAAAATATTTTTATGTATGAAATGTAATTTTTTTAATGTATAAATGAAAAATATTTCTTGAAAATAAATGATAAAAAGCGGCACAGCGATCGAGTGGTTAGCGTGCAGACCTCACAGCTAGGAGACCAGGGTTCAATTCCATCTCTGTGTGGAGTTTGCATGTTCTCCCCGTGCATGCGTGGGTTTTCTCCGGGTACTCCGGTTTCCTCCCACATTCCAAAAACATGCTAGGTTAATTGGCGACTCCAAATTGTCCATAGGTATGAATGTGAGTGTGAATGGTTGTTTGTCTACAGTATATGTGCCCTGTGATTGGCTGGCCACCAGTCCAGGGTGTACCCCGCCTCTCGCCCAAAGACAGCTGGGATAGGCTCCAGCACCCCCCGCGACCCTCGTGAGGAAAAAGCGGTAGAAAATGAATGAATGAATAAATGATAAAACAGTACATGTTGCCATTGGACAGCCATAAGTTGACGGTTCTTTGAATTGCTAATGTAGCTGCTGTTGTATGCTAATGCATTAGCATGAGGAAGACTGTACTAAATCTGGAATCCTGCTCGGCTA
The DNA here is from genome assembly GCF_037039965.1 of Doryrhamphus excisus. NCBI lineage: Eukaryota > Metazoa > Chordata > Actinopteri > Syngnathiformes > Syngnathidae > Doryrhamphus > Doryrhamphus excisus. The sequence goes on along the minus strand of NC_136357.1, from coordinate 7,027,832 downwards.
ACAATTCCTGTTGTTCCTGTCGTTTCCTTGTGCAGCCACAAAGGTGGTCAACAACCTGGTGGCCAAGCTGCCTGCCGACGGCCACCAGAAGGAGCCGTCGAGCGACGTGGTGGTCAACATTTGTGGAATCCTCAACAATTTGGTGACGTGCAGCTCTGTCGCCGCTAGGGACGTGTGCTTCTTTGACGGCCTGCCCAAACTGGTCGGCATTAAGAATTTGCATGACTGCAGGTGAGGCAAAGCGAGGCGTGTAGTCTATATGGCTTAGAAGAACGGCATGACAGACAAGTGATGGTGCATCATGGGGGTTCTTTTTGTCATTTTTGTTGTAGTTCCGGAAAGATAAGAGCAGCCAAAGCAGCTGCCACAGTGCTCAGCAACATGTTCCAGTACAAGAAACTGCACAAAGACTACAAGCAGGTACGGAAACAATAAATACAGACATATTTCTTTTACCATATTGACTTTTATCAACCTTTTATCAACACTCATTTGACTTCAGTGAAGTATTTCGGAACTGATCACTGTGTCGTCCGGATATGGCGATCCTGTGCAGGTGTTGTTACACCAAGAGTTGGTCATGAGTGGTCCATTTAAGGAGATATGTTTAATATCGAAAATTCTTTACTATGGAGTAATGAGGCGTGACAACACTCGACAATCTGACAACCAAAATTGTGTTTTTAAAGTCATTCAGTATAAATTCAGGTCTGAATAAAATAGTAGGCGAGGGGCTGAGGATAAAATTCGGTCGTGGTCTACAAATCACAAACTACCAAGATAGTATCCACACTATATAAAAATTTAATGGAGGGAAAGGCGGCTATTCAAAACAAAACAAATATTACAGAAACTGAATGGTTGGGTATGATTATGACCCAAAATACCATCAATCATCTTGGATCTGGAGGGAGAATTGCTGGAAGAATATAATTAGATTTTTCATTACACCAGAAATTAAACAAAAATAACTTAAATTTACCCACCCATGCTGGCATCAGTGTGGTACAGTCAATGTCAACCATTCACATGTGTTTTGGTTCTGCCCAAATATCATTCATTTTTGGAAGAGGGTATGTAAAAACCATGGAGAGGATTTTGGGTTACAATGGGACTTTTTCATGTGAGACATTCTACCTGGGCCACCTGGTGGGAGACCTTGCATTAAGAGAAGATAGGTATTTATATAAAATCATGTTAGTAGCATCCCTGTGCATGTGTGGGTTTTCTCCGGGTACTCCGGTTTCCTCCCACATTCCAAAAACATGCTAGGTTAATTGGCGACTCCAAATTGTCCATAGGTATGAATGTGAGTGTGAATGGTTGTTTGTCTATATGTGCCCTGTGATTGGCTGGCGACCAGTCCAGGGTGTACCCTGCCTCTCGCCTGAAGACAGCTGGGATAGGCTCCAGCACCCCCGTGACCCTCGTGAGGAAAAAGCGGTAGAAAATGAGTGAATGAATGAATGTTGGTAGCAGGTAAAAAAGCTATTACCAAAAAATGGCTTAATCCAAGACCCCCCGGTACTGGAGGACTGGCTTTGTGTGATGTGAACACAATACATGACATGGAACTATGCAAATCAAATCAACTTTTTTTGTATAGCACTTTTCCTGCAAAGACATGCAACACAAAGTGCTTTACAGAATTAAAACAATTACCGCAATTAAAAGGAAAAAACTAAGAAACAAAAAAGTGCCCCCATTTTGTTTTGAGTGTGTTTGTATTGCTGTTGACGTTTTGCTTAAAATAAATAAAAATAAAGTATAAAAAAAAAATTTGGCCGTGGTATGAGGGTTAAAAAAACAGGGGCCTCCAAATCAAATACTGCATTGGGCCCCAATTTGGCCTGGGGCTAAGAAAGTGAGAGTGACAGGTATATTGTATGTCTTTCTCAGTAGTGCAAAAGTCATTCTCTGAAATTCTCCCATTCATTCCAACGGCAACCAGCACAAGACCATACATCATCACCACATACTGTATGTACACATGCACGTCTCGATCGGTCTGCCATATTCTGCAGCTTACGACTTGCCCCACCCAAGGGTGCAGCGTTCCACTCTTATGCGCAAGTCCTGACAGAGTGGAAAATGCCTTCATACAACGTGCACTTTACAATCAAACACAATCTGTGTTGTCTTGTTGATGAAAGTTTGTTTTTTTTTCTCCCCCTGAAGAAACTCAGCAGATGGGGCGCTCACACCAGATTTTGTGGCATCATATTTGGCTACTTAAATGACTTCTGTTCAATGTCTTTATTTCGATGTGCTCTCTTATGTTCCAATTACAGAAAGGGTTTACAAGACCAGACTTTGCAGACATGACCATCTAAAACGAAGGCAACCTCTCGTAGAAGGTTGATCAGTCCTGCACTCCACCAGCAACCATCGGAAGAAGTCTTCTCTCGATGACTGACTACCTTTTTAAACCATTCCAAGATTACAATAAAAAAAAAAATCTGATTGAAAGTTTGTTGGTGGGACGGCGATCGAGTGGTTAGCGTGCAGACCTCACAGCTAGGAGACCCAAGTTCAATTCCATGGCGTTTGCATGTTCTCCCCGTGCATGCGTGGGTTTTCTCCGGGTACTCCGGTTTCCTCCCACATTCCAAAAACATGCTAGGTTAATTGGTGACTCCAAATTGTCCATAGGTATGAATGTGAGTGTGAATGGTTGTTTGTCTATATGTGCCCTGTGATTGGCTGGCGACCAGTCCAGGGTGTACCTCGCCTCTCGCCGAAAGACAGCTGGGATAGGCTCCAGCACCCCCGCGACCCTTGTGAGGAAAAGCGGTAGAAAATGAATGAAAGTTTGTCATGATAACACTCAATAGATGTGAGAGTGGAAAATGGACTTGAGCATGTGTGACTTTTTGCTAACCAAAAATGGGAGTACTGTATTTTAGTGTTGTTAGTATGTCATCAGGGATGTTTTTGTACAAGCAGATGACAGTGTTTCTGCTGTGTAGATAAGCATTATCATAGAAAGTAATGTGCTACTTACACAGCATCTTTGTATATATTGCTTTTTGTTCTACTTATTCTACATATTTTATTTTATACACTGTAGCTTATAGCAATAATAATGTTTTGCAATGAGTAAAAAAAAAAATTATATCAAACTGAATGTAATCCAATGATAGATCATGCAGATTTGTCTGCTTGTTTATAGCTGTATTGGGATATTGGTGTGCCTTCAAAAGATGTTATTCCTTTTTAAGTCATGTGTGAAGTGTCATATTTCTTTTTAACATGACACTTTCAATTTTGAAAAAGGCTGTATCTGTGGAGAAAGAGAGAGAGAGAGTGTGTGTGTGTTATTATGAAACCAGTGGTGAAAGAATGCAGTCCTAACTAGTTTTCATGTTTGTTTTACTCATCTAAGTTTTTATTTTGTCATAATTTTGTTTTCTGCTATGATAAATTAGATTTTGCTCCAATGACATGCATTATTTCACAGCAATGTGTTAATGTTGTATTTTTAAAAAAGCTGCCCCCCCCCCCCTCCGTGTATGTGATATACATGCTGCTGTATCATCTGATTGAATAAAGAAACAGATCTAATATGTGAGGTGTACGTATTTGCTGCGGCTGTAACAGGCCGACACTAAAGTGCTGAAATGTGGACCACTCCCTGTTTACATACTTGCTCCTGCTCAGACAGGAACAATTCCAGCCCTTCCCTTGCTGCACCCTTTCTGTAGCCTCCCACTTCATAATGACTCTATGATGGCAGAGATCAGTAGGCAAATAACCGCCTATTTCAGGTAACTGTCTTATTTGTGTGGCCCCCACATGGCTCTATATGATATTTATGTCATAAAGAAATGTCAGAAACTGTCACCTTGGCCCTGCGGTCATGTTTGAGACCTGAAATTTGACTTTTGAACTCAATATTTTCATCGGATGTGTCACTTGTCTGCCCTCTGCTGGGCATTATATCCACACAAGCAAGTGCTGGAATGTAATGATTGACAACAAAACATCTGAAAATGTTATATTAACAGAGTCAGAAATACTCAAATGTTTGACTTGAAATATTGAATCAACAATCGTAAAAAACAAAACAAAAGGAAGGACATTTTGATTTAACCAACACATAAATAATAAACATTAAATCTAATGGTGGTCTTCATAAGAAGCTTAGATGTCCTCCTTAGTGACCAGGCAGTAAAAGTCTGAACGAGCTCCATAGTTGCGTGATCCCAGGTCTGACACGTCGATGTCGGTGGGCTTTGGTTCCCGTGTGTTGATGGAAGCAACTGGCAGCATGGGAGCCTTAGAGGTCATAGCTTTGTACACTGGGAGACGTATACCTGCAAGCCCATAAAACACAAGGGATTATACAGCCTTATTTTTTATGAGAATTATATTTTTATGTAATACTACAAGGTATACTTATATTTACTGGACTTTACCCTACACTAAAAATGTTGCATATTAGTCATTTCATTAGATATCCCTCGATAAGCTAATACAATTCAATATAAGAGCAGTACGATAAACTAATAATACTCTTGTTATAGTGACGTATTCTACACTTGTTGATTTATGAGTGCACAGATATTAATAGTATCTTACATATCTAGTATAAATTCATGATTTCTTGAGACTCTTCCTTACCCAAGTCTCCATTGGGGTCCGTGTCAGAGCGACAGTCCAGATAGTCAGGATCAAGGGTCAGCATGGGGTCTTTGTCATCCTGCAGGGCCGTCTGGGGGTCTCCTGCAGACTCACTGTGGAAAATCACCCTGCGAGGCATCGCTAAGGCCAATTCCTTCCAGAAGACGGAGGAGGGAGTCTGTTGACAACAAACAACATCATATTCATTCATTCATTTTTCAGCAACTAATTACTGAAAATTACTGAACTAAGTCATGACTAAGTCTGAACCAGTCATGATGTGCTATATATACATATCACTATATTGACACTTACTATGGTACCCATTATGTTATTGGATGGTCATATCACCTTGTACTTCGGTATGTAACAAAAAAAATCATAAATAAAAATAAAAATTAATAAAAATTCAATTAAAAAAAAACTTAAATTATATTAGGAAAGCAGGAAGTGAACAAATGTAACATTTACTGTAGTACCAGATGGAGGGGTAGGATTTAATAAGCTTTGCTTCTTCCTACTCCTTTTGGACATGTGGAACTGTGAACTGATTATGTGATGCATTCAATTGTAATCTGATGCATCTTCAAATGAAATTAAACCATTACCATTTACCATAATTGAGTATATCTTCTCTACAAGTGGCCTCCGCGTAACGTTGGCAATGACGTCACTCCAAGTGGCTTGGGGAAGTCAACAAGGACAACTCAAACTGCTATTGGAAAGCAGCCTTTGTTTAGCTAGCTAATGGAGCCTAACAAGGAAGGATGTTTTGTGATGAATATAAATACATTAAGAACAGAGTTGAACTCAGCTAATTTAGTAATAACATGGCAAAATATGCACCGAATTGTACGCTAACTGATAAATACATACGCATACATTTTCAACGCCAATTGGATAAAACGTGCCAACCAAGGTTCCACTGTAACTAATTAATGTGATTTTCTTACCACAGAGTTGTGCTTCCATGTGACGAAGGTGAGACTGTGTTGGTGCTCACTGAGCTGCTGCTTGATCTGAGGCCTCATGTGCTTCAGCTGACCGTCCAGCATGATGATGATGATGGGCTGCTTACACAGCTCCAATAAGTGTTGGAGGCCCTGTCTGAGAGAAACACACACACACACACACACACACGACCCGTGACATATGACCTGCACTGGGGGACTACAGTCTTAATAAAGGTGCTGACCTGAAGTGGCTTGTGCACCAGTCCTGTTCAAGGTACGCGTGAGACAGCAACACAACGAGACGACGAGAGCGACTTATGTTCATTAAAAGTTCAGCAGAAGGTTCTGGAAGCACATTTAGTCGTGTCACCAAACAAACCCTGAATGCAGTACAGTATAGGCTAATGTTTTCATTGGTGTGGCTTTGCTTGTCTGTCGGGAAAAACATATCTTTTAAAAATCATGGGTATGCATTTATGCAACGATATTGCATTCAATCTCAGGTAACAATCCACACATTGAACGCATTGCTAAGAAAAATAAACAAAATTGTTCTCAATCAGAAATCACTCCACACTCTTTATTGCTCTCTGGTTCTACCATATCTTACTTATTGTGTGGAAATATGGGGTAATAACTATAAAAGCAATCTTCACTCACTAAATGTACTCCAAAAAAGCTCAGTAAGGATAATTCATAATGCCGCCTACAGAGAACATACTAACTCCTTATTTCTAAAATCAGAAATATTTAAACTTGCTGATATAGTTCATCTTCAAACAGCTAAAATAATGCATAAGGCTAAAAATAACCAATTAGCTAAAAATGTCATCCAATACTTCTCTACAAGAGAGGAGAAATATGATCTCAGGGAAGAACTACATTTGAAACACTTATATGCTAGGACTACGTTAAAAAGCCATAGCATTTCAGTATGTGGAATCAAACTATGGAATGGATTGAGTAAGACCCTCAAACAATGCACAACGATGAGCCAATTCAAGAAACAATACAAGCAGTTGATGTTTGCTAAATACAAGGATGAAGAGTCTTGAACCAGTCATGATGTGCTATATATATCACTATATTGACACTTACTATGGTACCCGTTATGTCATTGGATGGTCATGTCACCTCATACTCTTCGGTACGTGATTAATTTTTTTTTTAATTAAAAAAAAACAAAAAACTTAAACTATATTAGGAAAGCAGGAAGTGAACAAATGTAACAGTTACTAATTGTAAAAGTACCAGATGGAGGGGTAGGATTTAATAAGCTTTGCTTCTTCCTACTCCTTTTGGACATGTGGAACTGTGAACTGATTATGTGATGCATTCAATTGTAATCTGATGCATGTTCAAATGAAATTAAACCATTACTATTACCATTCAATGTAAAAATACTCTGTTAACTGTATCCAATGTGTGTACATTTACACAAAGGTAGAAGCTGGAATATCAAACCAGATACAAGGATTATTTAAACACATGATGATCGGATGTCTAATTATTATTGTTCAATTATTATTGATCCAGTAGGAATTCTAAATCTGGATGAAGATGTCTTTTGGTAATAATAGTATTAATAGTAATAGTTAATAATAGTACATTGTACATGTACATTTATCCTTTGCAATCAGCACACTAGAGGTGATATGATGTATTACCTGATCCAGGCAGGATGTCATTATCGTTGAGGTGCACTTTAAATGCATATTTATTCTCCAGGTGAGGTTTGAGAATGAAGTTGATGAACTTCCTGTCGTAGTCATTGTTCACATAGGAGATGTAGGCATCATATAACTTCCCATCTAGACCAAAAAACACCCAAGGTTAAGGTTTAAATCCTCACATACGGACACGCTTCAGTGTTTTCAGCAGAACACTCACCGTTCATCTCGTAGTCTCCATAAGAGTTGCGGTACCACAGTTTGATGTTCAGGTGACACTTGGTGTACAAGAGAGCAGCCACAGCCAGCAGAGCGAGGAGAATGAAGGCCGCAGTGACAGCAGCAGTGTGATTGGGGTTGCCTGACAACAACAGAACCATGGAATTAAAACACATCAATGCTTGGATAAAGACAGGACATTTATACTCAGTCTTCATTAGTCTGTTGGTCATTTCCTGTTGTGTTTAAAAAATTTTGCCCATTTTACATTTTTAGAAACTGGAATATAAAAAACACATTGTTGTAAGTGCTGTGTAATGCATATTATTGTTAACGTGTTATTAACGCCTTAATGCAGTGCTTCTGAAATAGTGGACCCCGCCTCCCTGTGATGCGGTGAACTGTCGGGGGGAGGGGGCGTTAGAGCAGGGAGTTCTTTCAGTGTCACTGCAGACCTGGCAACATGTACAGTACACCTTTACCATACTCAACATGCAATTGCACTTTTGAATGCTTCACTGCTCTCCATTTTCCTGGTTTCAGTTTCAAGTTCAGTCTATACAGTACAGATAAATAAATTATTCATTCATTTTCTACCGCTTATCCTCATGAGAATTACGGGGGTGCTGGAGCCTATCCCAGCTATCTTTGGGCGAGAGGAGGGGTACACCCTGGACTGGTCGCCAGCCAATCACAGGGCAAACAACCATTCACACTCACATTCATACCTATGGACAATTTGGAGTTTGCAATTTGGGGAACATGCAAACTCCACACAGAGATGGCCGAGGGTGGAACTGAACTCGGGTCTCCTAGCTGTGAGGCCTGTGCGCTAACCGCTTTTTTACAGTGGTACTTTGGCATATGAGTGTCCCAACTAACAAGTGTCTATTTCGACAAGTGAGCCATTTCTCGGATGATTTTTGTTTGGAACATTTAGCGAGCAATTTGCTAGGATTAGCAGCACACTAGCTGGTCATCAACACATCAGCAAAACATACACACATTATAGCGACCTCATTTCTCTTATTTATTATGTATTGTCTAAAGCTACGTATGTCAGGAACAGCAAATTAAAAGCACAAGACCATTCATCAATACGAGCCTGGAATTGTTTTTCAGGGAAGTTGTGTACCACAAATGTGCACATTAGCACTCAGGTCATGAAATCCTACATTTTATGAATTCCCACATAGTATCAGCATTTGGGAGCAAATATGCGGTGAAAGAAAAAGGGTACAAATACAGTATATTAGTGTAGTTATGGGAATTTCTCTTGGAGGTGAATAAAGTACTATATCTATCTGTACAGTGTTTGAAAATTAACAAGGTGTGCTCAAGAACCGTCAAACAACGTGGGTCAAATCGCTGTTTGCATTACAGATTCAAAAACTGTGGGATTTCTAAATGGATATATATTTTTTAAAATAAAAATGGCTCTTATTTCCAAAATTGATATCCCTTTTACATTATATTTGATGTAGTTTTCTTGTTGTTGCATATCAAATTGTTTACCACAATGAGATACTATGAATAAAAACTATTTTATCAGTAATTCAATGTGATTAATTTCAAGTTAACTATGGAGAAAATGTGATTAATATTAAAATGAAATATTTTAGTAGATTGACAGCCCTATAAAAAAAGGTTTTGGTGTTTTACTTGAATTCTGTAGGTTGAAGTTAGAGGAAGAGTTCCGCACTGTACAGCTGTATGATCCAAAATCTTCCAACTTCTGAAGACGGACCACCAGCACGCTGCTCACCATCAGCTGACCCGTAGCAAGAAACCTGACATGAACATACTGTTACATTCACCTTAAACAATTGAAAAAAAGGCTGAATAACAACATTATTACCATGAGGAGTTGTTTTGCACAAGCAGGGAGCTGTTGCTGAGAGTTTGGCCATCCTTTGTCCACTGCAGTGTGGCGTCACATTGTTTGTCCGTCGGGTCCCAGGAGAGCAAGGCAGTGCAATTTAGATTCACAGTGGACCCAACCAAGTATTTGTTCTCAACCTCATTAGATTTGAATTCTGGAGCTTGGGAGCACATGGATGCTGTGGAAAGACAGTTATAATATCATGAGGTTATGTTAATATTTGTATATATTTGTACATTTGTAAATGGCCGTCTGAAGGCAGCCATTACTGTGATGTGAAGCTCAAAGAAAATGAGCTTGACATGACACCCCTGCTCTACACAATGCAGGCCTTCTGCTCTCAAGCCCAAAGGGTACATACTCTTAATTCCTCCCAGTAGAGGGAGCCCCAAACCTTCCTTTTCCTACATTGGAGTTATATTAAGTTTGAGATACACTACTCAGCATCAAATTGAGGTCATTTAGGTCCTTACCTTTAACTATGAGGTGTACTGTGTATGAGGCTGTGCTGTTGCCTGGTTGCAGACAAGTGTAATTTCCTGCGTCTCCCAAAGTGATGCTTACAAAGTCGAGGTAGGCAGTTCCCTGTTGGGTGTCCAGATGCTGACAGTTCTTTAGCCAGGCCACGTGGGCCCGGGGGTCATCCTGGGCATGTTGAGCTGACTCCAAAGAGCAGTTCAGCCGGTATGGCGGATCCTGCTGCCCTTCGTAGACTACGTGCTCCACAAAGCGTCCCTCGTCGACACATGCTTGGGCTTAAAATTCAACCACAGAGGGGTTACACACTGTCTGACTCCAATAATGCAATTTATAGATATTATATAAACAAGTAATGTATCTCAAAATGAAAACAGTCCAAAAACATTGGAATTCCGTAACCAAAAATTTGGCATTATCTCGTATGGGAATAATTATTTTGAAAAAGGTAGGTGAAAAAGGTTATCTTGTCCAATAAATTACACAAAGAAGCAACAGACTACGGACTAATCAACTGTATAATTTCACTTGTATAGCTTATTAAAAGTGCGACAGTATATGGTGGTTTCGTTTGAGTATACGTTCACAGGTAATCACAAATAGTTTAACAAAACATTAACATGCATGTCAACACACGGGCAACTTTACTGTGACACTGATTCTGGACCTGTTTAACAGGCTATATTGCGCATGCGCTGATTGTAATGTGGCCAAAACACCACAAATAACCTGTACAACTGGCCCTGTCAAATTCTGTTAAGATAGTTCTGTGTTTTCGACTATTTCTTGTTAATTTTAACAAATATCTAAATAAATATCACTCATACGAGTCCAAAGTCCTGCTCAAGTCCAATTGTTGCCAGGCAACAGCACGAGACTGATCGCTTGACCTCGAGCTCACTGGCCAGTGAGGAGGGACCTGATGACGCTATTTATGTTACTTTTAATGACAACTAGACATAAATAATTTATTGTGTTTACCTGTAGCGTTAGAATTTTCTCCATAAGGCCTGTTGATGTAAACTAAGTAAATAAATTGTGATTTCTTTTGCATTCTTACCGACAGCGAGGACAGAGTTGCTCCAGAAAGACGAGCTCATTAAAATAAAGGCGACAACAAAGGCAGCCATGTCGTCAGCAGCACAGTCCTCTTTAGGTGAGGTGAAAGTCTATATTTCAGCCCATAAACTTCTTCTATCTTCTCTAGCGTTATAGTAAAAGTGTATCGACTGGGTGACGAGCCAACTGCGCAGTCGTCGGCCACCTGCACCTGGAGAGACCTGAGGTACTCCTCCTATTGGCTGTGCTGCGGCACGTGATCTGAACCACGGGTTTCACCTGGTTTACACTGAAACATGGGCTGGGATGAGGAAGCTAATTATTGCATGGCATTGTAAAGTGAAACTAATTAGGAGACATATTAAAGAAAAAAGGTGTGAAAGCAAAGCAACCTACAGTACAATATCTACACATTTATAAGACATTAGCTTGGACTTGGATCATTATCTTGTTGTAGAATGAACCTGAATGTTTCTGAATTAGATCCATGATTACGATATTCCAGACAAATGCTAAAATGATTAATTAAGCAAGAGTGAGAACTCACTATTATATATGACCTGAATTAATTATCTTACTGATGCTAACCAATCAAATAACACAGATAAATAATAACATTGTTTGGGGGGGAGCTCAGACAAAAGTAGACTTACATGACATGCAATTTTGTTTTGTCAAAATTGTAAAATTTGGCATACATTTAAACACGTTTTAATGGTCACATTCAAAGACAACCATAAATATAAAGACATTTCTCTCTTTATCAATATAAAACATCACATTGCAAAACTTTTCTGCCTTCTGTCAGTCTTGCTGCAGTAATGGCGATAACCACTTTTCACAAAATAAGGCAACATTGTAAAACAATCAGTAGCAAATGTGCACCAGCTGTATAAATTACCATAAGGCTAGAACGACAAAAGTTACAAATATTGAGATCAATCAGAAAACGGAGTGCATTCTTAGAATAGAACACAAATAATCTCATGAAAGACAACAACATATGAATTCTTGCACACTTGTTTAGTCGAAGAATACATTATTCATATATATTCATATGACTGTATTCACAATAGTAAAAGTGAAAGAGTCGGAGGCCTCTATCTGAGCACTTCAAGGTGATTGATGGCTTGGAAGTGGACTCAACACTGTGATCGATGGGACACTTGAATGCGCAAGGCAACACTGGGTTCACATTCCATTCTGGGAAAATTCACTCCATTCAAGTGTCAGCGCTGGCTCTCATCAAATGATCTGTAATAAACAATTGGATATTAATGCGTTTTATTGTCATCGTGCAGGTACACACCCAATGGAATGCAGAGTATATTCATACTGTATACTATAAATGTGTAACAGTAAAATGTGCTGTCTGATGTTTAGGGTATGAGTGTTGAAATGTTCTACACTCAACAAAAATATAAACCTAACACTCGTTTTTGCTCCCATTTTTCATGAGCCGAACTACTTTTCAATGTATGCAAAAGGCCTCTATAGGTCATTACTCACAGTTTCATCTTACAAACAACATTAAACTCATCACATATGACCTAACACTTACACATTATACCACAGAAATATAGAAACATGTATCAATACGAGTTTATATGAAAAAAACAACATTTTAAAGCGTTCCCATAAGGCATTTCATTTGAGAAAACCATTTCAATGAAGAGCATAGAAAGCATAAAAAATGTTGCTGTAGTGTCGCTTGTACCAGAGGACCTGGAGCCTAAAGGAAAAAGAGGGCAGCTGACATCATTGCAGTGCCCCAATGAATGTGTTGTTCAGACGCAATGCCTTTTAGGAAAACCTTAAAATATTGGATTTGTTTTTGTTTTTTTTATTTAAAAGTCATACTAGTACATGTTTGCATACTTGTATATATACCTTCTGAGTATTGAGTTGCGGTGTGATGAATTTAGTGGTGTTAATAAAGTGCTCTTTGAACCAACAAAAATGTTGTGTTTATATTTTTGTTGAGTGTATATCCCACCCTCTTCCTGTTCAGCCATTGACGTTGATATCTTCTCTGAGACTCTGTACATGTATGCGTGTACGGCATGAAAACACTATTTTGTAACACATGCTAGTCAGTGGTGCCGTGAGTGTAATTTGGAGGAACTCTAGTACAATGCAAGTGGTCTTCAGGCGGAGAACCTGCACATGGTACAAGGCTAATTGTTGCAATGCTTTGCTGCAAATGAGTCATCACCAATTCTGTTATCTTTCATGTTAAAATATGTGCAGTGAAAAATGAGAATGTGATACATTTTGGAATGACAAAGCAGTTTGCTTTGGTGCTGGTGCACTCGCACTGTGCAGTGTCACAGTATTGGACTGGAAAACAAATAAGGGGGGTTTGGGTTTGAACTTCTTGCATAAAACAAATTGAACAAAATTGAGCGAATCTCACCTGAGTTCTTCTTTTAGCCTTTTGAGCTTATCAAAGAGTCTGTCATTTTTGACCCCCATGGGGGCGGCTGGGACAAACCAGGCTGCGATAAATTTGCATATGACCACAATGTGCTGCAAAAAGACATGACATGACGTCAACCAAACAAGATTTTTGCAGTATGATGTCAATGTAGCCGGGTGGTCTCCACTTTTAGATCCTCAATGTGGGAAACAATATTTAGTTAAGCTTACCTCAAACAGGATAACAAATGCAAAGCGCACAGCTAAAATAAGCCAGAATTGCGGAGTAAGGCTGTAGTCCACATTATCTCTGTAGTCTTTGTAGCTGTGAAAAGAAGGGCTAATGTTATCTCTCTAATCAGCATATTTTAAAGTTTGCCAACATAACAGAGGATTACAATATGGACCACACTTGGAAGAAAAGGTCACACAGTGTAGCAACCCATATACGTTTGCTTGTAGACACAATAACGACCAGGTTTAACAAAAAAAAAAAGGACATTTGAGTGTAGTGTAAACAATAACAGTGACTTACATGTCTGTTAATACTGTATGTGAAAGTGACTTAAGATATTTTCAAGAGAACAAACCTGCAAGAAGAGACATTCAATCCAGTAGGAGTGACCATCTGATGAGGTGAAAACTCCCGGCGTATTTCTGGTTTATCCATCGTTGCAACAGATAAAGAGTTGTTTATGTAGCCGACCATGCAACTTTGAGAAAAACAATTTAAAAGTATGTTATATAAAGAACCGTGATATATTTTCCATTGAAAAAGAGAACACATAGCTCACTCGATATCTGTAGTCGTGCCGTTGGAACACGGGCCGTAGAGGTAACGATATACCAATCGGGGGATAAAGTCTGAAGAAACACCGATGACCAGCCCGTTTGCAATGACGGCTAAGACTCCGATAGCCTCCAGCAAATTGATCCACACACCTGAGGAAAAGCCAACATTTGAACAACTATTCAATCCCTCTGATGCCAAGTGAAGACACCCGAATATAATATATGATCTGAATATGAGATGGCTCCCCCCCCCCTCCCACCATCAAAACAAGTCTGAAAAATCCGACAATGGAAAAAAAACCTGCGGTTAAAGTTGTGAATTTACAAAAATAAAGTCGTAATATTACTTGTCATACATATCAGAAGAAAAATAGAGCATATAGCTCTTCAGGAAGGAAGGAAACTTTCAGATTTCAATTTGCATATTAGCTCTCCAGTGACTCATACCAATGTCATTTGTCTTCTTGGGAATCAGTCTGCGTTCCAGCGTGACCATCTTAATAGCATCCAAGCGAATCTCAATAACGTTATTGATGAGGGCCAGCAGAGGAGCAAGTGGAAACGCTGCCACAAATATGGTGGTGAAGCTGAACTGGATTACTATAACAGAGCAAAGCAATATTAGTCCGAGCAGCCATGTAATGACTTTTTCTTGCATTCCTGTGAATAAAGTATGTACCCATCTCCAGGAACTCTTTGAAGAGGCTGAAAGAGTCCACGTTATTGAGGCGGTAGTTGCTGAGCCAATCTCGCAGCTTGCAGTTCTCGCACAGTTCTCCGTGTGTAGAGTCGTCTTTTAGGTAGCAGTAGGCACATTTCCTCCGAAGCTTGTGAGTTCTTTTCCTCTTCAACCACTTGCCAAACCACCTGATGTCAACAAGAAAAAAAACTGACTATTCTGGAAAAATTGTTCAAGAATGTATACTGGAAAATGTAGCGTGGTCAGAGAATAAAATGATTGATACTTACGGGCCGGTGAACTCAAATACATTGCTGATGGTTTGCTTGAGCACCATTATGATCGCCATTTGAATAAAGAGGTCTGTGAGACATCCGCTGGGGTGACACTACATAAAATACAGTGGTGAATGTAATGACAACTCTTATTGTCAATCATGTTTACTCACCTCTTCTAACCTCCATTTACTTGCAATGCGCACATAACCACCAGGATGACCATTTATCCTGTTTATTCAAAACATGACAATAAACATACAGTATAAGTTTCTGTGCACATTTAAAGGAAAACTGCACTTTTTTTGGATTTTTTTTTCATCCACAATCCTTATATGAGACATGACCAGACATCTTCCTCTTTTCTGTGCATTCTAAAGCGAGAAAAACAGTAGCCTGAAGCAGCTAACCATACATGCCTGCTTAGAAACTCACCTATTTCGACAATAAAGCCCTCTAAAAAATGGCAACAATGTTCCATTTACATAACGTGACCTGCATATTAACCAAGCTACAGTAGTAGGAGATAACATCGAAGAACTACTTTTAAGGCGTAGTGACACAGCGCCTCTTATAACGCCACTGGCTACTCCCGAGACATAGCATTGGCTATTGGATGTTCTGCTTCTGCATCGCCTACGAGAAAAGTTACTGCTTCATGTGTATAATCGAAAGTAGTAAAAAGTAGTTGTCAGAAGTAGTTTGGAAGGAGCATTCATTGCTATGCACTCTGTGAACTCAATGCACTCAGAAAAGAAAAGATGTGTTTTCATGTCTCACATAAGGATTGTAGAGAATGGGCAAAATTTCAAAAAGCGTGCAGTCTTCATTTAACACATGAAAATTGTGGCTTAAATTTTTTTTTACCTGCCGAGAAAGAAGGCTACGTAGAAGAGTGACGAAAAATAGGTGAAGAACTGAAAGGTGAACATCTTGACTGTGAAGCTCTTCTCCGTTGCAGCGAATGATCTGGTTTTCTCTGTAAAAGACACCATTTGTGTCAACAACCATGTAAAACACAACAGGGTTTTGATGATGGACATCAGTTTTCATCTGAATATAAGGCAGCCCCACTTTTTTTTTAAAAAAAAAAGGGTCCTTTCACAATTGACATGTTTGGAGTGTTTGTTTTAGTAAAGTGTGCAATCTACCAGGCTGCACGGGTGACGAGTAGTTAGCGCGCAGGCCTCACAGCTACGAGACCGGTGTTCAATTCCAGCCTTGGCCATCTCTGTGTGGAGTTGTTCTCCCCGCGCATGCGTGGGTTTTCTACGGGGACTTTCTATTTCCATTATTTTTTTATGTGAAAAATAAATTATACTATAAATAAATAAAATAATATAAAAACAGGGGATATAAATATGAATCTAAATATAATATAAATACCCTGGTGTGCATCAAACAAGCAAGTGATGGTATGGTGCAGTTCAACTGAGCCTAAATGTGAACACTATAATATATGTGTGTATATATATATATATATATATATATATATATATATATAAGAACATATGTCACAAGCACAGTCTTCCTTCTCTGCTCTCTCCATCTGCGGCACGTAGCAACAGACAATTGGTTTACATGTAGGTCAATATGGTACTTATCAGCTGTCATAAACACTTATCTGGAGTGTAAATCTAATGTCTATTTCCACTACTGATAAATCTGCGGGGAGTCTTTTTTTTTTTTTCAAAAATGTATTGCAGCCATCATCTCAGTGAGTGTCTCCCGTGGAGGACAGCTCCCTGGTACGTGGTGTCCTAGGTCCAACGTTCACTCGTAGCTATAAAACTAGGGTAATTGTTAGTTTGTGACCACACCTGACTGACACTTTGGCCATTTATCATTTTTATGCCACAGAGCAAACTGTGGCACATTTTGACACATAGTAGCCAAGGTAAATGGTTAAAAAACAAGAACAGCAACCCATGCATTTCAACTAATCAACCTCAGAATTGGAAGGTTTTTCCCAAATTTTGTGGTTATACAACAAGTCATCTGACTTCTGTTGGGGAGCGCTGTCCTATGGTTGTCCTTTTTCACATGACTGTATGTGTAATACTGCATCATGACCACTACAAGTTCTCAGTGCGTCAGCTGCCTGTTTGAATGACAGCCATCCTACTTGGACAGACACCAGTTGACTTGAGGCTGACTAAGTGACAGACTGCGTTGGTCACTTTACTGTTGTACTAGGCTATTTTTGTCTACCACCCTGTAAATTGATAAATTTGTATTATTTCTTATACATTTAAGGTGAAACCCTTGTTTTTCTTTATGCAGAAATGTGTGTGAAACATATTTGGCTGACATTTTGACATTAATGGCACACATCTTCTGATCCTAAAAACAATTACGTTGAAAACATACAGTACAAAATTCTTAACTTTGTTAACACTGTAGCTAGTTTTACATAGTAAATAAGACAGCTATATATAGTTTGATAGTGCAACCAATACAAAATAAAATTCAAGCAGACATAGTAGAGCAGTCGCTGCTTTTACAAAAATGGAAATTTCTGAGAGCTACTCATTTTTGTAGCTTATTTTAACCCAAACAAACTAATTACGCTTGTTTTACCGGAACATTAACACATTCTTGGTATCCACAACTCACAGTCTGTATTTCAGAATCCATTTCTTTCTAGCCTTCTCACATTATTAACTGAAAACCTGAATGAAAAGCAGGCTTTCGGACGCCTCATGTGGTCTACCTAGTGACCCCTATAGAGGGATAACGCCTCGGCCAAGGAAAGAGTACTGTAGCCTACTAAGTAAGAAACCAACAAAAGCCCCCCCCCCCAATACAATTTCTGCACTTTGATGAGTGACTTTAGTTTTTTAACAGTAAATCCAGTATCTATTTCCCATGTGGCACCAAAGAAAGACGGACTGTACCTATTTCGCAGAGTTTCATGGCCACGATCCTGTTGACCTGCAACCATAAAAATGAGGTCAAACTCTCAGAGAAAGAAAAAGAAGAAAACCGAGAAACATGCATTTTTTTTTTTTTTAGACTTTTGTACCCGTGTCATGACAGTGATGATCAAGTAATGGAGGACAGCACCCAGCATCATGGCGCCACTGTTGGAATGCGTACTCAGGAACTCCCATGATCCCTCAGCCAGTAGTACTGCTGCAATCACCCTGAACACCACCAATGCGTGTGTCAGACCGATGATCACCAGTATCTGTATAAACACAATGAAGTGGTCTGTCAATAACCAACAAAACTAACTCAACATCACTACCATGAGTACCCACCATGATTGTGACACAGATCAAAACAAGTGTGCTGCGCAGATAGGAGTGCTTGTACTTTTTGGGTTCACAGTTAACGTTGTTGACAATCTCCAAAATTAGTTCCTCCTAAAAAGGACACATTTACACACAAACACGTAAAAAAAAGACTTGCAGGATCATTAACTTAATATGAAAAATGCTGATATATATTTGATGCGTACCTCCTCCTCACACCAATCAGACACCTTCCATTCACACACATAGGATGTTCGATGTCGTTTCCAGAACTCCAAAAACAGTGTGGCTGTAATAAAAAAAAAAAAAAAAAAAAAGTTTTACAGTCGCATACCCCTTCATTGTACGCCCTATTCCTGTACGCTTAAAAAAACAGAAGCCTTTTTATCTTAATTAACTTGACATATTGAAGTTTGTAGCAATTCCAGGTCAACATTTTGTATTTTGCATTTTACATTTTGATAAAGTTTAACATGAACACTAATAAATAAATAAGTAATCATCCTGTTGGCATCCTTCCGTTTCGTGATAAAGCAGTATCCAAACTTCAAAAATACATACAGCCAACGATAAAGCCTCATTTTAGGGGGAATCCGCACTGACGGTGACAGGTTTTCACGGTTGCTCCGTGTTGTGAATGGAACGCCAATCTCAATTAAATCTTTGAGATGAAATTATTTCTTCATATGATGCACACATGGACAGCAATTACCAACTTCGTGCTATGTTTACTTTCTTCTCCGTTCTTGTTGTGCCAAGGGGCGTTCAGGCACACTCGTAATTCTGAGTGTTCCGTGACAACTGTTTTTCGTTTTTATTCACATACCGCCTATTACAATTGGCATACCCCAAGGCCTTAGCGCGTAGCAATTTTTTAATTTATCCAGATTTAATATGGTATTTCCTATTTTTTTTATTTTCTACAATTACTTGAATATTGTAATTTTTGTGTCATATATTTCTATAAAATCAAACTACTTCTAATTCATTTAAAACATTTACATATTAGGTATTAGGTGTGTTTTTTGCAGAAATATTTTAGTTATAACAACGTTTAGGTAAATTTCTAAACATCTTTTCGAATTATTATTGAAAATTTGACTAAATAAGATGCTATTGCAAAGTTAAGGAAAAAAGGCTTCAGCATCCGTGACCCACTTCTCTACCCACATTGCATTATCATCAAGAATGCACTTCCTTACAATGTACTCATCCCAGAGTACAAGAAAAATCAAGAAAGTACTCAATTGGGGATATGGAAATGCTTATAAATGGATGCTATACATTACTTTCTTTTCAAATCAATCCATGTTTGTCTCTATTGGCAGCGACAGAGTTGCTTTTTGGCAATGCTAATCTTTTTGAACTCCTCATAACGCTCCATAATAATTACTTGCTCATCTTGTGTAAAATACACCCACTTGGGTAGAACATGACGTCTAACGCCCCCCTTTTATGTGAACGCGCACCGAGCACAAAGCCAAGAAACACAAAAGAAAATGATATTAATGACGCTGAACTCACCCCACACTGCCATGAACATGGCAAAGAGAACGGTGCCATTATTATCAAACAGTAGGCTCACCTGTGGACAGGCAAAACCAGCAGTGAGCACGAAATGTTTTAAAACTTTACACACCACTGCGCCAACCTACCTTGGCGTATGTGCACGTGTCTGAGAGCAGCCACACTTTGCATCTCTTGTCACAAAGCGGGCACATGACTGTGTCGGCTTCACAGACCTCCTTACTACAAGACAACAAGCACTTTGGTTGTTCATTAAAAGCTTAAATGCTATCTTATTGGCCTGTGAAAGGTTACCATATTCTTACATGAGGGGTGACGTGTTGAAGAAGGCGAGGCCATACAGGAAGACAATGACCCCGATGAGAGCGGGAGGGATGAGCAGGTACGTGTACCAGCCCAGCCACAGGTAGTACAACGCCACCTTCTCCCCAAAGTAGTTTCTAACACACAAAAGGTGAAAACATAAACATAAAAGTTCTTCTACCTTGAGTTTGTACAATTCAACAGTCCAGTCCAACTTAGAAATAAATAATTGAATGATTATGTGCACCAGACAAGAGCTCAGTTTAGTAAGCATCACAGGATTAACTCTGCATGTGTTTCTTTGGCTTCATGCAACACTTACTTCAAAACAACAACCAGTCTGAAAAAGTGGAACATGAGAAGAATATATAGACTATATAGCGTTAAATGGTAAGAGGAGTGTCTTTACATTTGTGTGACCATTAAGTACATTAAAAAGAAAGACTGTACGCTTTCGTGAAAAAGGTTAACTTCCTTTTACACTTAAATGACAGTTAAGATTGTTACTTAATTGGCTTCTTTTTACACTTGTACATGAGGTAAAAGGCTACCCTGTGCATTTTATGCTGGCATTAGTTTTATACTGGAACAAATTATTTCTATTTTTCCATTTCACACATTTCTGCATAAAGAAAAACAAGGGTTTCACCTTAAATGTATAAGAAATAATACAAATTTATCAATTTATTTCCATTATTTTTTTATGTGAAAAATAAATTATGCAATAAAAATAAAAATAAAAATAAAAATAAAAATAAAAATAAAAATAAAAATAAAAATAAAAATAAAAATAAAAATAAAAATAAAAATAAAAATAAAAATAAAAATAAAAATAAAAATAAAAATAAAAATAAAAATAAAAATAAAAATATTCTCCCTGTGCATGTGTGGGTTTTCTCCGGGTACTCCAGAATGTGAATGTGAATGGTTGTTTGTCTATATGTGTCCTGTGATTGGCTGGCAACCAGTCCAGGGTGTACCCTGCCTCTCGCCTGAAGACAGCTGGGATAGGCTCCAGCATACCCACGACCCTCATGAGGATAAGTGGTATAGAAAATGGATGGATGGATTTAGGATCGGATTCATCCAGCAGCTTTCTTAGTGCTTTACAGTGAAAACCCATTAGTGGAGTCACAGCTTCCGTGGTGTAGATAGATGGAAATGTGGCTACCAATTCTTGCCAGCAGCCACTCCAACCACCAACAAACATTCATGCACCAGAGTGAGTTCCAATCTATATAAACATGAGGTGCCTTTTTTTTCTAAATAATCAAACCAAACAATGTGCAGGTCATGTGTGGAGGATGACATGCTCTCTGCTGTCAGAGGAACACTTGAAACCTACTTCACAGCAGTACGAAAATACTAAACGACATGGCAGCAAGGTCTGCAATTGTAGACAAGCAGAAGATAAAGGCTGCTGTGATGCAATTCAAACCTGACGGCAGTTATGGGTTGCCCTTGGAAACAAGCAGTCCATCGAGCCCAGCTCTCTGTCAGCTCTCGCTGTTTCTTTTTCTGCAAGGCACATTGACAACATGAAGAAAACGGAAAGCTTGCACAGCAACATTAATAAATACTGATTGTAGTTCTTTTTAATGCTTTTCCCCCCGAGAAATGTATTGTGAGATTGGGATTTTACTTCTCTTACAGTGAGTAGAAAAACCTGTTGACATGAAGACGTACAGCGTTGAAGCAATCAAAGCCTCACATTTAAAAATCATTGCATGACTCACAATTATACGTCACATTAATGACTCACAGCAACGCACTAGAGTCACTAGAGTGCTTTGTTTGGAAAGGCCTTAGCCAAGTTGTGCTTCACACCTCTCTACTGGAAAGGCAAACACTTTGGTGACCTGTGATACGCTGATATTTAACAGTGTCACTGTCTCCCTGTCTCTATTATGTTGAACTGGACTATTTGCATGCAACCAGTCTCTTTCCATGGGAAGATTTACCACAAAAGCTCCCGGTTATCCTGCTCTAACAATTTCAAAATGATGTTGACATGATTAATGCTGACCTGCTCGTTATCCAATATTATCCCTACACACCCTATGTTTCTTCTAATGATGGATTTTTACCTCATGTAGGCAGAACCTTGCCTCAAAAACCTTCATCTTCATGAGGTCTCGTAGACCCTCTAGGAAGATTAACAGTGCAATGCAGATTAGTTGTTCATATTGTTAACAAGGAGTGTGAGTGTATGAAGAGCCACTTACCTCCTGAATTAATAGGGGTGTGATTCAAGATGAAGTCTACAACCCTTATCCTGAAGGAGGAACATAGTATCTCAACAAGTGCAGTCACCAGTTCAAGATTACAATGAAACCTCTGAAGCCAATTGTCCCTAAAGCAGTACATATATTATGCTTCTAGATTTGCACCTCAAGAGTTTGAACCGCACGTAGATCACATAGATCACACAAGGCCACACGTAAAAGAACTGGCAGTTTGTTTTGTCTCTATATTAAAAAAAGAGTTGTCAAAAAAACAAGAAGAACAGCAACAGAAGTTATAAAATAAGCAAACTCATATTCAAAGCATAAATTGGTGACATTGGGTGTGTTGCTCATAGCCATTTTTGTTTGTTGCTAGTAGCAACAGTTCAGCAATCCCTCGTTTATCACAGTTTATTGATTCCAGACCCGACCATGATAAGTAAATTTCCATAAAGTAGGATTCATTTTTTCTTAGAGTAACATATATATATATTTAGCATTATTAAAGCCCTGGAGACATGAAATAACACCCCTACAATCACCTTTGCAGGCATATTACCCATTATAGTAGTGAAAATAAGAGTAAATACACCATAAATAAAACTTGTGCTTATATGTGTTGCGTGGAGGGGGTCGGCGTTTTAAAGCAGGTACCGGCCGATATCGATACGGTGCTTTTTCACTGATATCACCGATATCATCAGTCACCAATCGATTGGCACACCCTAAGTCAAAAGCCATAGGAAACCACGCAACAGCATGATTTATTAATAAATATGTCTTTGTAAAACCGTGACAGAGGAAAAAATGCAACATTTTAAGTGCAAAGTGGTGAGGAACGACTGTATTGTCAAAACACACTGATCCAGTCCTATACAGGCTGTGCTGTTCACGTATATCGATGATACAATGTGACAGTGACATACAGTTTTACCTGGTGCTGAGAGGCACGTGGTTCTGGTCTGAGCTCCAATTGCAGGCATCAGAAACTTTCAGCAGATATCTGTACTTCTCAAAAATCTCTTTCGGAGCTTGCATGCCAAAGAAGATCAGGTCATCATCTATGATTTTCTATCAGGGAACATTCAAGGAAAAGATGAATTAATGGTCTAAGACAAGTCTTATCTCAAGGACAAGGTTGTTGCAGACGCATCTGTTTAAAGCCACACTCACCGTGACTTTAAAATTCTTCTTTTTCAGTTCTTCAATAAATTCGTTTTGTTTCTTGATGGCCTCTCGGTCAAGGTGTTCCCTCGTTTTTGCCACCAGGACGTAGTCGTACGAGAGCGGCGTATTCTGTTTCTCCGAAACAAATACACAAACTTACTTTTTGGCAGGTTCAATTGATCATTTGTAATTAATATAAACACTTTTTTTTGGTGTACAACAGAGAATAAAGACAAATTACTGTACATTTATTTCCTTCTGGCCACAACTTTAGGTACACCTGCACGTTCAAACAGGATCGAATATTAAAAGAAAAAAGATAACATTGCTCAGTTGCTTAGACATACAAGGTGCATACAAACAACCAAAGTATTAAAAATACCTCTCAGTACAACGCAGTACAATTCCAGGCAAGCAAAATACAGGTACTACAGAATGTCGTTAAAGGGGACCTATTATGCTCATTTCCAGCCCTTTGTATTGAATTGGGGACTCCTACAGAGCAGCAACACACAATAACCGGCATAAAAAGCTTTCCAGATCTTCCAGAATCTGCACCTATTCCAGCTGTGTTTCCTTGGATTCCTGGCTTCTTGGTAAAACGGTCTGTGTTAATTTATTCCACCCACAGCCCGCTTCCAGGCACGCCCACTCCGCTGTGATTGGTCACACCCACAAGGGCTCCTGAGGACTTCTGTCATACACGTTTTTTTGATGGACTACCCTTTTTTTTTTTTTTTTACAAGCCTCGGGTAGAGCCACTGATTGAACTCCAGATATTGGCGAGCTTGTAATTTGTATGTATGCAGGCCACACTCACTCCACCCCCTGTGTGTGCACACTCTATAATGCTACACATACAGCCGCTTTTGTTCAATTACTTACACAAAATAAACACAGTTAGGACACTGATAATTGTTACTTACAGCTTGCTCTTCTGACTATTCAACATGACCAAGTAATGTTGGAAAGGCGTCAGGCTTCAGCAACAGTTTGGCGAAAAGCCCGGCTTCATATTGGCCCATGTTCACAAAACAGTTCCGTGTGAAATGCTGTTGACAGATGAAAATACTTTTCTCTTGCTGGCCAAGAATCATCAGCTCCAACTAATTCTGCCTGATGCTCGTTAGACCCAAATAAACATTTCCTGTTAGCCATTGCTAACAGAAAAAACAGCAGTGTCTTAGGGCATGCCCATGTAAGGAAGTCCAGATTGTATTGACGTCACAAAGCCCGGTTTTAGAAAAAAACTCTCTGAAACCGAGCGTTCAGAGCCATCCCAAACTTCTTTCAGGGATGACTTTCAGAAACTTATCTGAAACTTTGGCATCGTTTAGCAAGAGAATACATTTTAACAACATTCATAGGTCAGAAAAGTGGAAAAAGCATAATAAGTCCCCTTTACATTTTTTTATGAAGATCTATGTAATAGTGTCATTCCAAATTGAGCTTCTTTGTAATGGAAGAATTTTCAATACAGCTTCTGTATTGGATCTCTTAATAAAGTATAATGAAGGGCAAAAACACCTTAATATTTAATCACGAGTTCTTATAACTATTCATATCAAAATAGCATGGTTGAAGACTGAATACTTCTTTTTTGTTTAAATAATGAAATTGAACCTATCATTTACATACCACAGGAGGAAGTGACATCTGTTCACTGCCATTCTCTCTAACTACTCCCATTAATTCCAGTAGCTCAATGCTGGGCTGTCAAAAGAGAACAGTGACGAAGTGATGCAACACACAGTGGTCATTTCAGCATTTTTATAACATAACACAAAGTGTGAGTGACACAGTGGTTTTAGTTAATGTGTTGGTACTCACTGCTGATACAATGGAGAGAAAGATGGCTATCTAGTCAAGAATCCAGTCTAACTCTGCTGTGGGCGGGTGTGGGAGAGAATGTCACTGTGTCTGTGGTGAGTCAGAATCACCACAGACATAGTTAGGTTAATGTAATGTGACTGAGAAGCATGGCATGTGGTGTCATGTGCACTCACAACATGTCCACACTGTGCTGCATGTGTGCAGCATGTCATGAGTGTGGAGGTGACAACATGGTGTCACATCATTGGGTATGGCAACATGGTGCGTGGTTTTTTTCTCAGGGGACTCCGGTTTCCATCCCACATTCCAAAAACATGCTAGGTTCATTGGCGACTCCAAATTGTCCATAGGAGGATAAGCGGTAGAAAATGAATGAATGAATGTCTGATAAATACAGCTAGGAGACCCAGGTTAGATTCCACCCTCGGCCATCTCTGTGTGGAGTTTGCATGTTCTCCCCGTGCATGCGTGGGTTTTCTCCGGGTACTCCGGTTTCCTCCCACATTCCAAAAACATGCTAGGTTAATTGGTGACTCCAAATTGTCCATAGGTATGAATGTGAGTGTGAATGGTTGTTTGTCTACATATATGTGCCCTGTGATTGGCTGGCGACCAGGCGTCCGAAGACAGCTGGGATAGGCTCCAGCACCCCCATGACCCTCATGAGGATAAGCGTAGAAAATGAATGAATGAATGAAAATGATGTCTCAATATGCAACACAAATGAGTGGAAGGATAACCGTGTCTTGCCGACTGTCAAGTATGGTGGTGGTAGTGTCAGACTCTGGGCTGCATGAGTGCCGCTGGCACTGAGGAGCTGCGGTTTATTGAGTGAAACATGAATTCCAACATGTTCCCCTCTGTTACATGGTAGAAACACACCTCCAAGATGACTGTAAGAAGCTGAGTAGCACAAGATCTCCACCACTAAGACCATCATCAAGAAGTGCAAAAGGATTCCAGTAACGACCAGTGCAACCATTATTCCATACCCAAGAAGAGTATTCTAAATATTCCAAGCTGTAGACTGACTACTCTAAAGTATTCATTTCCATGATAACAACCCTTAAAATAGGAGCAAAAAAGTAAAATGCCTCCTGAAATGTGAGCTGTGTACTTAACTATACTCAAGTATTCAAGTATTCAGTCAAATAAGATCCAATACAGAGAGCTGTATGCTGTATTAAAACCATTACTTTGACAGAGACAACTATAACTGCATTGTCATTGACGACCATAACATATCCCACAGGGCATCCTTCATTTTTAAAAAAACAAAAAAACAAAAAAAAACAACCCAAAGTACAATAATAAGGTCTGCTTAAATAAAACTGGTAGTCTTTTGAGGAAAAAAAAAACACCTTCCATATTTGGAGAACGTTGGGTATTACAAACACACAAGGGTCATCCAAATTACATTCTGACCTGTGTTTTGAGCAAAAAAAACCAAAAACAAAAACATGTAACGGATGCTCTGACTACAGTTTTGAATGACAGCCAGAGTACTAATTTAACATATGGTTATTGTTGTTGTTCCAGTCCTGCAGAACTGCACACGGCAAAGCGGTTACATGTAACTGTAGCTACGTACATGAGGTAAAGTATTAGAAAATGCTTTCAGAATGATGCACCACTGCAAAACAACACCCACATAGTGTCAATCACAACTGAACATTATTGTCATTCTCCAGACACTATGTTACATACGTATGGCTTTTGTATTGGATCTCATTGGACTCTACTGAATATAAAAGTGTAGTTAATGGTGAGTCAGTTACCATTTAGTGGCCATGTGGATGTGTTGTGTGTCATGTTACGCACCTGGATGTGTTGTTTTGTGTACTAAATATAAAAAGAAACAGGCCTATATCTGAACACAACACCATGTGTAGCGCGTATGTTTATGTAATAGAACGGTAGGAGTTGGCGAATGTTCTTACCTGTCTCTTGTGACGAGACATGATCAGCACGCAGTGGATAACAGTAAGATTTAAAACAAAAAATGAAAAATACAAAACGTAAAAAAAGTCCCTGCCACCTCCCTAGCGACGATCCCACGTCCTCTTGGGGCCTGCTACGAGTTGCTTTGATCAGGCAGGTAACTTCCGTAGTCCTCCTTAGAACTAACGCGTCGTTGTTGCAAGGAATGTGTAGGAGCGACTCTACCTGTTGATGTCCCTACAATCAGCCACCTTCCTGGCTTCGTTACGATTTCAAAAAAAAAGCGTTAAAAACAAGCAATGTGGCGCGTTAGCTCATCAAAGTGAAGGTTTGTGTCGATGAAGCCTTCTCAGGTGCGATGGAATGGAATTTAGTGTTGCCTCCTCCTCCTCAAGTTATAAATGACTCACACTAGCCGCTAGATGGCAGCAAACGCAGCTTTTTATACCGCAGTCACTCAGCTACAATACCGAATGTGGCAAACGCTGTATAACCAAGTGTTAGATTATTAACATTAACATAATATATATATTAATTACAAAACTAATAACATCAAACACAAGAGCTGTCTGCAATTTAATTAGTAATAAATGTCACACTGACAGGAATATATGATGACCGCTCAAATTCCCATTTAAACACCTCTGTGAGTTTACATGTTCTCTCCTTGCTTTCATGGGTTTCCTTTGGTTACGTTAATTTAGGCTTTAAATCACCTCTCAGTGTGAATATGAATAATTTTTCTACATGCCCCCTGCGAGTCCAAGGTCCTATGGTGCCCAGCAGGGGTAAACATGCAGTAAAGTCAAAATGCTCCAAAACACAAAAAAAGCCTGAAACACATGCAGCAGGAAACTGCGGCAAAACCCAAACCCTCAAATAGTGGGGGTCATTCCGGGGTGTTATTGCGGACCGGCTTCGGGAGTGGGACCTCATTCTCTCGGGTTTGCCTGGGTGGGGTGCCAAGAGTGCGGATGGGTGGGGGTTCTCGGATGCGTGATGCATTGGAGTGGGTGAGCTTAAGGTTGTCGTCCCCATTTTCCACTTCCTCTCTCCCTTTGGGTGGCTGAGCTGGAATGGATGCAGAGTGGGTTGGGGGGAAGCAGTTCAGGTGTGGCCGATTTGGGAGTGGGGTGATGTTCCACTTAGAGCTGTCCAGGTTCTCCTTATGGGTGAGGGTGCTGTGCTGGAGGTCTGGGGTTGGCAAATGTTTTAGTCTTAGCAGGGTGGATAAGTGGTTGTGGGTAGGGCTGGTCTTGCCAGCTCTGGTGCTCTGGTGAGTCAAGACATCCAGTCTAATCAGACAGCAATAACAGAACTGACTGCACCAGTATCTGCACTGACACCTGACTAAAGCCCCCACCAAACCCGAAAGTGAGACACAAAGAGACCTTCAACCAAGCTCCATCAGTATACAAACAAGAGCTGACACGAATGGCGTTGTCCGCAGTCCTTAAACAGCAGGGAAAACTTTCACTGCTTTCTTTGTGGTCAGGTTGGACATCGAACTGTTGGCTGCCTAAGGATCCCATGGTCAGGAAATGGAGTGCAGTCACTGGAGAAGGACAATCAGTGGCTGAAATGATTGAAGCCAACTCTCTTTAAACTGAGAAACGAGATTCAGTGCAGAGCCAGAAGGGGACACAGTTCAATTGGGGCCAGCTAGAGTGTAACTATGTAGAAGGGTTAGAATTGCTCCAGAATGTGACCAACAATGACATCTTTCTCTCATGGAGACCACCGTTTGGCACCCTTCAGGACGTCGCAGATGGGAAACCTGTCATCTGTCCAATGCCAAACAAAGAACTGGGCCAAACTGCCCACAAAGACTCAAGCCTCCTCTGTCCAGTGTAGTCACAAAAAACACCTTGAAAGCCACCTTGAATCAGACTTGTAACGTCGCACGAGCGTAGCAGCGTGTCATACGCTTTCAAATGGCTTCTAATTTAAGCAGTCTGGCAATTCACACCAGCCGACACACACACACGTCTGACGCATGTCATGTTTTTACACGTCACAACGCTATTTTTGATGCGTTGACATGTAAATACAACAGCATCCTCGTAGGAGAAACACTGGTGTCAAAATAAAATTCTGCTTTTTAACAAAATAATAGCTTCAAAGACCCTGTGTTATGTAACCAGTACTCACTGCAATGAAGACGATGCATGACGAATGATTCATCTTTGATGTGGATTAATTTAACATTTTACATTACCCAAAATTGTCCATAGGTATATATGTAAGTGTGAATGCTTGTTTGCAATGTGATTGGCTGGTGACCAGTCCAGGGTGTACTCTGCCTCTCGCCTGAAGACAGCTGGGATAGGCTCCAGCACAGCCGCAACCCTCGTGAGGATAAGCGGTAAAAAATAAAAGAATGAATGACCCAAAACACCAGTTTGCCAAGAACAACATGGCATGGCGCTCAATATCAACAATTTTAGATATTGACGGTAAGTTAATTAAGTGTACATAATCAGTGTTGTTTTTAACAAAAAGAAATATGATTGAAGAATTAATTAAATTTGGAACCCTACCAGATAATTTTCAGATTTTATTTTATTATACTATTTATTATATCTACTAATATCTAATTATACTATTTATTTTATCTACTACTCGTAAAAAAAGTTATGGCAACTAGTTGTGTACATATAATGCATCTGCAGTTAAACATGACTTTCCCACTTGCTTTAAGAATGTCCAAGCAAACTTGCACTACATAACACTTTAACATTATCAGGAGTTTTTCCTTTACTGTCATACTGTACATGCACCATATTACACGCTCCCCTTTTTTTTCTTCAAACAGGTGGTCCTCCTTGCCTTGTTATTAGTGACAGCCATTAGACCCTGGCAGTGCACACCCAAGAAGACCCATATGTTGAGAACGGACAATATGAGACTTAAGAAAAAGTGGTGAAGAAAATGAGTGGCTATATTTCTGGGAATGCTGACACACCCATCAGAGAAGGCCAGCTTAATTACACAAATACGGGACTGTGGAAGCCACATAAAGAGACGACAAGAGGGCCCTGACTCTAAATTTAAACCAAAAGAAAACACGTGGGTGATGGCAGGAGAAGGGGAGGTTGGAGGGAGTGACTTTCCTAAACTGGAGGACGGAATGCAGAGTGGGAATCATAGTGGAAAAGAAGTCAACATAGTGGTGTATTCAATGAAATTAATCACTAAGCTGTTCATACAGGCCATTTGAAGCTAATGCTGAGGTTATGTTCATTAAATCACTTTTTGATGATGTGGTTTGTTTGACATGGAGCATTATGCAGCTACAAAAGCCACTAGAGGATGAATGATGATAAACCAATTACACCATTGCATTACTAAATGAACAACAATGTTGATATAGGAGTGATTACAATAACACATGAAAAGCCGCTGAAACTAGAGTATTTTCATTAAGTTGTTCAAACAGTATAAACTGCATGCTGTAAAAGTCACAAAATAAAATCTAACAATATGATTGTAAAATTGAACAAAACCAGTGTGTCAAAGCAGAGATTTTATTAGAATTATATTAACACTTTCAAGAAAAATACATTTGTTTCCAGCGTTTGTAGCGTTGCAGTGTTTTGCAAGCTCATAGTTCTCATGAACTCATTCAGTTCAGTTCACAAAGTATAAATATGAACAGTTTATTTTCATAGTTCACCATTTAAATTTTGAAGCACTTCTAATTTCAGTTCATTTCATGTTTTAGGTGAAAAGTGAGACTGACTGACCTTGTTTTTAAAAGAAAACATCCATCACCATGTAAAACTGTTGACTGTTTACAATTATGTATAGTGCTAGTGGGATTGTAGAACAATACTGAATATATAGTAAGAAACAAAAGCCACAACAAAGTAGAGTGTTTCATGCATTGACATCAATTGGTAAATATGTAGCTACATATCCGGAAGTCCTCGGGAGCGCTTGGGAGCGTGACCAATCACAGCGGAAGGGGCGTACCTAGAGAAGGGCCCAGGTATAAAGTAAATTAAACAGACTTTTGGATCGTAAGCAGGAAGTCAATGGAAATACTGCAGAAAGAGGTGCAGAATCTGG
This sequence comes from Doryrhamphus excisus, assembly GCF_037039965.1. Classification (NCBI taxonomy): domain Eukaryota; kingdom Metazoa; phylum Chordata; class Actinopteri; order Syngnathiformes; family Syngnathidae; genus Doryrhamphus; species Doryrhamphus excisus. Next base: position 6,996,461 of record NC_136357.1, on the reverse strand, counting down.
AAGATCTAGAAAGCTTTGTGTGTGGTTTAACGTGTGTAGCCGCTCTATAGGAGTCCACAACTCAATACAAAGTGTCGAAAATGATCATAATAGGTTCCCTTTAAGAATGGCTGGATTGTTATGCTAGTATGAGCAATGCTTCGTGTTCTAAGTTGTTTATTTACAAGTACATTGCATACAAACCTTCTTAATCAAGTCAAGTTTATTTATATAAAGGGCTTTACATGCTGGCAACAATCAACAACGTGACAAATGCATGGACTAGCATCAGTAGCACCTTCTTATAAAAATAAAAGTCTTCAATGAATGTCTTATTTTGAACTTGTTCATGCACAACACTGCATCTACTGTATACGTTGTATATACAGAATATATTTATTAGAAAATGAATGAATGAGTATACTGCATGTATTAGCACAAACAGGAGACGATTGATCTGTAAACAAATCGATACATCACCGTTACCAGGTTAGTATCTGTATCGGATTGAGAAAACAGTGATAAGATGGATATTTCTCAGTTATTTTCTGTTTATTTTCACAAATATGTATTTTTTGTTTTGTTGTTCAAATGTATTATATTTATGCAACACTAGCTAGCTTTGGAGGGGAAAGAAAATAACTTGAAGCTAATGATAGCTTTTGCTTTAGTTTAGTAATTTTGCAATATTAGCTTTTTTTTATGTAAACAATGTTTACAATAGTAAACGTTATCGACATCGACAATACTAACCCTGCATGTAGCTGGTATCGTATCGATAAGAAAATTAGCAGTATTGTAGTATCTTTACGCTGGAGTGACATGTGTTGTTTAGTCATGGCGATACATTACGTAGTGTCCGCGAAATAGGACGTAACAACTTTGAATAATGCAATATGTCATAAAGTGAGTCATTACACAAAAACAACGAAATATACAACTCGTCCAAATAAAAACGTGATTTAGTGGGGGTTGCAAGTACAACCAAACTCTTTAACAAGTGGAATATAGAGTAGTTTTATGCAAGATGTGCACCTTTATCTGTCATATCTAAATCCCAAGTTTCCCATCCGGGGCTGCTTTTAAGTTGTTTCTGGGCGCCACTCCCCTATCTGACGTCCCTCTGTGCTGTGGGGGCACGGAAGTTAGCAGACGGCGGTCACTGGGTGAGGGGGCCCCCACTAAGGAAGGCGGCAGAGTCACCCAAGACACCACACAAGGAGGGAGAGGGACCTCGAGTGACGGCGGGAGAGGAGGTCGTGGGGCTTGGGACAGCCAGTGGATTTACTGCGTCATTGTTTAACTGGCAAGGGAAGCAAAATGATGCTATTTCCTGGCAGCTCCGGAGGGTCCAGCTTGATTGAGATGAGCCCATCAGGCTCTGGTGAGTTAATTAAACATTTAGCACTTTGTTTGTTAGCATAGGGGGATGACTTTTTCTACAATTTCTACAAATTATATTTTAAACTATATTCTAGTCTTCAGTGTTTGACCAACTTTAAATCCACCTTCACCAACCACCCATAGCCAGCTAGTCTCATCTGACTGGAAACAATATCAGGCACTTCCGTCATCGTTTTATAATAGCCACTACTTGGTTCAGGCTTTATTTGAGCTCCATTAATCGTATGGAATGCTGTCTAAATCTGTACTTGAAAAACTGAAATGGAAAATAAAAGCATATTTGCTGCAATAACTCATGTCCAAAAGCAGGTGTAGCATCTGTAAACATGGCTTCCTGTTGTTGTGCTTATTTGTACAAATGCATGCTTTGCAGTTGCTTGTACGACATTGCTGGGTAAATGTGGTTAGAAAAAAAAGAAAGAAAATGAAACAGCTTTGTGGTATTTTCACTCTCAACTGCCTTCTGTTGAGGAAAGACTAGAGAGATGCTTGCATGCTGTTAAGGCTTTGTGCCAAATGCAGAAATAGGCTAAATTGTTTTGAAAAACTAACTCAAATGGCAGCAACCCACATCAAAATAAGTGTTAACAAACTCCAGTTCCACATATATGTGCATTGTAAAACATATGTGCATTGTAAAACATTGTCAAGTTCCAATTCTTATAGTTCACATGTAAGATGACTCGTCATATATTCAATTTGTTAAATCCCACAGTCATCTTTGACCGCCTGTCCTTTTCCCTCACTTTGCTTCTGAGTGACTGCATGACCCCATAACCGAGAGAAGCCCTGCCCCCCAACTCTAGTCCAAATATAGACCACAACATTGGCTGCTCCATTCACGTTATTATCACCTACAGCTCCACTTCAATTGCGTTGACCTGCCGCTTATATTCTTTATGCTCGTCTTATTCTTCTTTCACGCTGGTGAAAAAATATTCTTTTAACACTGTGTCTGACATTTCTATTTTTTGTGTGTCTCATGTTACTGTCTTGCAGATGGTGTGCCTGGCTACAACACAGAACCCTTCCAACGAGAACCAGGGGTAAAGACTTCATACAACTTCATAGTAAAATAACAAACGTATTGAGACATATCAGTTTACAGTATGCGTTAATCAGTTAGGAATTGGCAATACTTAATACTTAAAATGAATACATTTTTCACCATCGTATGCTTCCAACTTTGTGGAAAAAGTTGGGGGTCAAGCCATTTTTTTGTCCATAAATACATGATTGGATGAGTTTGGAGTGGAATTTAAACACCTTGAGATGACATGGCACCAATCGACCAAACAGGTTCGCCTTGATTAATGGACAAAAATCCTTAGTTCCTTTGTTTTCACTTTCAGTATGCGCCCCAATACTTGTGACTGAAGTAGAGCTGCAATGATGACTTGATGAATCTGTGATTCATCAATGATCCAATTAGTTGACATCTGTTTTGATATTTGATTAATCGTTGTTTTTAGGGATGCTGTGGTCAATCGGTCACCCATCAGAATTGTACATTTTCCATAAAAAAACATTGCCGCAAGAATCAAAACTAGTCTGTAAATCCTTGATGGCTTCAGTTTGAAAGCTACGCCAATCGACGCCAGTGTGTTTGATCACTCCCCTGTCAAACTTATTGCCTTTTTTTACGTGTTAACATTTTCAAGTGTAATTGAACAACTTCACTCAGTTGTTGCCATTATGTCTATCTTGTTAGACGACAAAGTTAAGAATGGGTTTGAAACTGAGTGAGGAGGAAGGACAAACAAAAGTACAAAAATGTACCACTTCCACACGAAATGGGAGGAGCACTTTTTTTTTTTAACTGCGGCATGTCAGACTCTGCATCCATGCCTTCAAACTAAAGTAATGTTAGGTGATGTCTCATCAATGTAACATTACTGATGCCTTGTGACCAGAATACTATATGACTTATCTTTCAATATTTTTCAACCATGAAACAGTGAACATTTGTTAATGAGGGAGTGATTTTCACACTACGATTTTGCGAGGGACGACTATACCGGTAGCTTTCGCCATTTACATTTTGTAAAAGTAACTTGACGGAGAAAAAAGGTTTGAGATCCCTGGGCTAGGGCCTAATTCCACGATTATTCAAAATGTCAATATTCAAATGAACGAAGAAAATAATTATTTGCAGCCCTACTATTTACATATTTACTATTTACACACTTGTATTGATCTTATATTGATTCAACAATATTTGGGCATCACAGTATGTGTAGCATGTGTAACTATCTCAAAATATTGTATTGTATTTGAAAAATGTAACCATGTAAAGCCAAATATGACACTATTTACAGCCCCCAACGGGTACTGTCATCGTTCTTCTTTTCTAGCATAATTCCTATGTCTTTCCCTCCCTCGTTGCAGTTTTTAAAACTGTTTTGGTGGCCATTTTATCAGAAAATGGACAAAATATGTCATTTGACTGTTGAGCCTGAAAAGAGGAGTCTAATACTATAATAATCATGGTTCGTTACATGCCTGGGTTTTTGGTTCAGTTCGGATAATATTTGGCAGAGTTAGGAAACAATACAAAATAGGAAACTTTAGAGCAAATTTTTTTTGCAAATATCTTCAATGATAAATAATACATTTTTAAATGAAAGATGGTCTGTACGAAGACACCGACCAGATTGAACAGCATGACTCACTGGCGACGCAACCTGATGGGAGAAGCAGAAAGACAAGATGACCAGACACATCTACGTAAATCATCTATCTTGGATGGAGTTTGACGTGTGAAATCATACAGTTTTGGCCATATGCTGCCTTTCATGGCTTTTTTTGCAACGTTCTCTGGGTTTTTAATTAGAGTTTTTTTTGTATAAAAATACATCATGTGTCCTCTTACCCCCCTTTTTAAAGTCTCATGACGTGTGTGTGGAGACCTGTGAGTCTCTCAACACCAGCATGGCCTCACTGGCCTCGTCTGACCGTAGCGACGGTTCTGAGATGGATCCTCACACCTTTGAACAAATCAGTTCTTTGACTGGGGTAAGACACCAGTCTAAGACACGGGTTCATACTGTGTCTCTGTCCATGATGTGTGCTGCATCCATGCTAGTATTTTTGAACTGAGCAACACACCGACATGCCTTAACTACACAGTAGTTGCTTGTTTGATTTGAAGTGTTGCTTTTTGACTTGAGCATGTTTTATTACATGTTGGTCATGGCATTGATCTCGAGTGGTTTTCTGTACAAAGCAAAAATTATAGGACTACTGTAAGGCTCACTCTCACTGTCCCTTCCACAGTTCGCAAGAAAGCGAGCGCTGTTCCTGAAGTTTCGTTCAAGGGTATGGCATGTAAAAAGCAAGCTTGTGATGTGATGCAACTTAATACGTACTGTCCCGTTTGCTGCCTACTAGCCTTTAATGTTGAGATGGATAGAATGTTAAGCTTTCTGTCACAGTCCAAATACCGTAAATGTGCATATTTGGATGGAACGGGTTTTCATAGTCGAATCTGAGTCGACGATCTCGAGAAACAGATCGTGTTTATAACTTTTTTCACCTCCCAAAAAAAGAGGCTAAAACGTTCATATAAGCAAAAAAACATGTTTGGTGAGCAACAACAGTACCTTAAATTATTCACTGACATAGAAACTAGACAAACAAACCCCCAGAACACAGTCGCTGTCGGCACACATCAGATAATTGCATATAGAATAGGGACTACTTGGCCTAAAATTTACTGTCGGGATATATAATGATGTTGTTGAAACAACCTATTTTAATAATATTCAATGATGAGCCAATGATGTTGGCTGTTGTCAATATTTTGTATCACAATTGGTTGTTTATCAGACATCATCCATCCATTTTCTACACCGCTTACCCTCAATAGGGGGTATGCTGGAGCCTATCCCAGCTGTCTTCAGGCGAGAGGCGGAGTACACCCTGGACTGGTGGCCAGCCAATCACAGGGCACATATTGACAAACAACCATTCACACTCACATTCATACCTATGGATAATTTGGAGTCACCAGTTAACCTAACATGTTTTTGGAATGTGGGAGGAAACCGGAGTACCCAGAGAAAAACCATACATGCACGCATTGGGAGAACATGCAAACTCCACAGAGAGAAGCCCGAGCGGGGAATCGAAACTGGGTCTCCTAGCGTATTATTTGTAAAAAAATCAAAAATAATAATGTAAGCTCGGCAGCAAAATATTAATCACTTGACATTTTGATATGTATTGACTGAGATTGATAGCCAAATCAGACTCCTTCAAACTGAATCATGAAACGGTCGACTATTCCCAGACACCCCTAGCTGATTGAGCATATTTTTTTAACTCATGTATCTTGAGAGCTCATTAAACTGCTTTGTTGTCACTAATAATGATATGCCTCATTGAGGAGGTGTTGCAGCATAATTAGAATTTACTACTTGATATTGGCTTGTGTGTGCGTGTTTGTATTCTGCTTGACAAATTTAGTTGTTTTAACTTTTGTTGTTTGAAAAATGCTGCCAGAAGCATGTCGCCCCAATTCTTTAGGCATATAAAGTATAGCACGTTTGGAGACAAAAACGTCAATTTGTCTAATTGAGTATAATTTATTGAAATGTTTCCAGGCTTATTCCTCTAAAATGTTACGTTTTGCGCATCCCTTTCAAACTACTAGTTTGTAGTGTTACACCATGTCTTACATGTGCCCTAACATAAACCGGACCAGAAAGGAAACAAGACATCACCCAGTAGTTTGAGGTTAGTGGTGGATGGACAGAACTCGAGCAGCTTAGCGCAGCACAAAGACATGCACTAATTTTTTAAGGCTGATCTGTAATCACAGCAAATTAGAGTTTCTGGAAAGCCCGGTTAAGGAAGGCCACCGCCCTCGCAAGGATCCAGTCCAGATGTTAATGTGGAAATTTAGGCGTTTAAGACTGTTAAAAGGTTAAATAACTTCACTAGCAATTTTTCTTTTTGTCTACAGGAATTGTCTGCAGTCATTAGATTGCTTTTAGACTCAGACTAAAGAGCTTCAACATGTCAGTCTTCAAAGTACATTATCCATAATGTAATTTCAGCTTAGCTTTAAGTGCTTGTTTTGCAGGCTGCTGCCATGCAGTGCAGATAGTCGTGGCTGTTATTGCACGACCTTGCTAGCAGCTACTATTTCCCATCAATTTGATGACATCATCTTGGGGGGGGGGATCCGTTATTAAGACACTCTGTTCTCTTCCCCCCTTCACCTGAACATTTTGCGGGACCTCTGAGAGTGTAAGGGCTCGTCCCAGGAGGTGCAGCAAATGCATGGAGTTGGTCTTGTGCAGGGAGAGTTGAAGGTAGAAATGCTTTAAGGGCTCCTTGCAGAAAGGCAGGGTGTGGTGGATCAGGAAGTCGGGGTTTTTTTTGCTGATGCATCCTAGCCATGAAGGGAGGTGGCCATGAAGGTAAAGTGCTTTTCCTCTCATCACAGTGTACAGGCAGACAGGGCCAACATTTCTTTTCTTGTGATGAAATGTGGTGGTGGTTGTGGTGGCTATTGTAATTGTAGCTAAATGTAGCTGCTGTGATGTTTAGTAGTGCAAGTGGTGCATGGTTATGTTTAGCCGCATGAACAAGCAGCATCGGCTGCTGGCAAGACATGCTTTTCTGTCCTCACTTGAAGCATTCCTTTGCTAGTTTGTTTCCTCCCTGCAAATCACTGCAGGACTGACGCTTGCTGATGCACATGACTGCTGGATACTCCACTGTAAATGATTCTGCATAGCTTTTGTATTCCATAGTATTAATTAACGACTCCAAATTGTCCATATCTTGCAAAAATCTAGTAACTTTGAAGAAATGTAGCTGCTTGGGCATTAACACAACAGCAGCTTTTGAACTCCAATGGAAAAACAGTCACACGTCCCGACTGAGTCAATGCCAAGTGCAGGTAGCATCGCAATCTTTATAGTGTGCGTAAACACTTAATGTGCGCCTCCAATCCAGCTCATCTGCCACTTCCACATTACGTGTATTATTCACAGTTTCGATACCATGGCTTCACAGTCTGATAGACTACTAGCTGCTCTCGACCTGCAAGATAGCGTTTTTCTAAATGACAGATATCAAGGTGGCAGATGCCACAAGGTGGCAGTGTTGACTTGTTTGTTTTTTTTTTACTTTTTTCTTTGTAATATTTTTTCCTTTTTGTTACAATAAAGAAGTGTGTGTTGCAGTTGATTGATGCCTTATTATGCTTATTATTCCTCCAGGAAATTTTGTTATATGAGAAGACTAACCGGCTGAGATTGATACTGGATTGACACACTGTATATGTTAGCTGACTTTGCCTTAATTAATATTTCAAAGTACACTGACTTTTTACTGACACTGTCTATGGGGTTGATTGCACCCAATGATCTGCTCATCCTGTGTGTGTTGTGCATGTTGTGACATTGTACTCTTTTTTTTGGTTTAGATTAACAAACAAGAGCAGAGCAAAGACTCAATATACTTTCGTGATGGAGTGCGCAGGATTGATTTCGTCTTGTCTTACACTGAAGATGAAAAGAAAACGGTAAGAAACAACATACCTGTTCTTTGTTCAAATTTAGCAGTATCCAAAGTAGAATAAAAAGTACATAAAAGAGTACATAAAAACAACTATAAAGGTAAAACCTAATTTTGTGGGGAACTCCGCCATGGTAAATGGTCTTTCACTTTCGCTTTTCCACCTCCAAGGCACTCAAAACACTTTTGACACTGTTAGCATATTTACCTACTGATGACATAGCATCAGGAACAACTGGGAGTTCAGTATCTCGACCAAGGATACTTTGACATGATCACGGTAGGACAAAGGCTCCAATTCCCAACATTCAGGTTGGGAGACAACCACTCCACCAACTGAGCCACAATGCCCAAACCCCGCCCTTGGAACACCACAAATACTCTTAATGTACAAAATAATCATCCAACTTATTTCTTTATGTGATGCACACAGCAATGAACATCATCATGCTCCGTTCTCCTGGTGCAGTGAGGCATTCAGGCGCACTCGTCGTATTTGTGACTATTGGGCACAAATTCCATCCACGTACTTCAATTAAAATACATATTGTTATTAAGTTATTTGATTTGTATTTTTTGTGTTTTTATTTTGTATTTTTGTATTTTTATTTTTGTTATTTTATTTTTTTATGTTTTTTCTCCACTGTAAAGCGTCTTTGAGTACTCTGAAAAGAGCTATACAAATAAAATTTATTATTATTATTAAAAGACAGCTTATCACTACATGTAATGGGACACGCTCTTTTTGGTACTGCTAATGCTAATGCTAATATTAGCGACATACCGTATCCTCCCCTCTTGCTGAAGAAAACCCTATGGAAGTAGTTACCTAACAAATAGTACACACAGCGAACAAGCAGGTAAATGGCTTGAAAAATGTCATTTAGACAACAATTCTTACAGTAACATTTTAAATTGATTCAGAATTATACTAAAATCTATTTTTTGATCCCTCCATTGCTCAATATTTTCCCTATATATTTGTTTATGAATTATGGGCATTGTGACGTTCTTCCTTGTAATATGTTCTAAGGGTGAACATTTGTATGTATGCACTGTAACCTTTTTTTTTCCTAAAGGACAAGAGGGAGGTTTTCCAGGCCAACCTCCGGAAACTTGGCTTGGAGCTGGAGGTGGAGGATAAATCTGTAAGAGCAAGTGTGGTCATTAATGTGCTTGTGTCTCAGAATAGAATAGAAATACTGATACACATGTATATCATATTTTGTCATAAAATCAGGAAGCACAGGATGGATTGACTTACTTTGTGAAGATCCACGCCCCATGGGAAGTGTTGACCACCTACGCAGATTTGTTGAAGATCAAGGTCCCTTTCAAGGCCATTGACATCCCAACCCAAAATGAGTGGAGATGGCTGGTCAACCCTTTTCGTCTTCCGAAGCATATCATGCATCCTGACCCTGACTTCTACACTGCTTCCTTCGACAAGAGCAAGTCTGACTTCTACCTCGTTGATGACAGAGACACGTTCTTTAATCCTTCCACACGCAACAGGATAGTAAGAATGTTTTTAAATCTTCTTTGAGACCTTTCAATGATAAAAAAACCCCAAAACAAAACATAACAGCCCAACAAGGCTGTCCATTGGGTTTAAAATGACAAGGTGTCGGGTCCTGCCTGTTGTTTGTGCTTAACTGCAATTCACAATACTCACCCTTTGGAGTCTGTAGAGGGAATACTGGATATTGAGATCACATGATTTGGACATTTGGACATATCTCCGGGTTGGGGATATCTCGTCCCAAGTGACCAAAGTGGTTTTTGGTGTTTGCATGGACGTGCGCAACCGGGTTATTGCTAATATTCCGGTTATGATAGGGTTTTTTGACTGCATGCAAATGTAGTCTATAGTCTATGTCTCTCAACTGGCCTGGGAACACCTTGGGAGTAGCTGGATGACATAGTCGAGGAGAGGGAAGTCGAGGCTTCCCTGCTTATGTTGCTGCCCCCCTTGACCCGACCTCAGATAAACACAAGATGGATGGATATTGTGGAGTACAAATGTATTAATAAAGATGACTATGAGGCCGATATTTCATGTCCAGAGGCTCCAATAATGTTCAAAACCAAAATTAGAAGATTGTAAGCAGATTTTCTATGCCATAATTAATATTGAAGAGTCACTTATTGTGAAGCAATTAATTGCGATAAGCGAGGGACAAAATTCTTTTTATTTTAAATGCATATGACTAGAGTGCTTTTCTTAAATCTGTTTCTTTCTGCCAAGGTGTACTACATCCTCTCTCGATGTTCTTATGTGATGGATGAAAGTGAGAAAGACAAAAGGGGCATCAAGAGGCTGCTTAACAACGGCACATACACTGGTGCCTTCCCATTACACGATGTAAGATGGAGTGGAGTTTTTGATTTTTTGACACATATTAAAGCTTCATTGGAATATCTTCTTACAGCAAAGTAAAATCATAATATTGTTGAAACCAATGATGAATCTGAAGTGCCATTTGTATGTGTGCAGTGCAGATACTGGACAAAATCTCACGATCCTGATTGCGAAAGCCAAAGATACGCACTCTACACACACTGGGCCGGATTCTTGTGTTTCTTCAAAGAGCAGCCCCTCAACCTCATCAGGGATAATGCAGCGCACAATATCAATATTTGACAAATTGTCATTTTTGGTTGACAACATTGTTCAATTTGTTTCTACAGGAAGTACTATGGTGAGAAGATTGGCATTTATTTTGCCTGGCTGGGGTTCTACACTGAGATGTTATTCATCGCTGCATTTGTGGGAACATTGTGTTTCTTGTACGGATTCTCCACAATTGAGAAGAATGAGTGGAGGTGAGTTTTCAACATAATTTATTACAAAGATAAAGCTTTGTTATTAATAACAGTGCTTGTGACTTGACCTGTTTAATTTAAAAAAGTGCAAATTTTACTTAGAAAGGAAATCTGCAATGAGGGAATCGGAGGTGAGATGGTGATGTGTCCGCTGTGTGATGAAAAATGTACTTACTGGAAGCTCAACGTTACCTGCACCTCCACATGGGTGAGACATTGTTTACGTTCATGCTCAAATTGGTGCTACATAAAAGTATGCAACACTTTTATGTCAATAATCAGTTCATTCACTCACAAATAATTCTGAAATGTATTTTCTTTCAGCAAGCGCACCTGTTTGACAATCCCGCAACTGTGTTTTTTGCCATATTCATGGGGATTTGGGGTGAGTGAATCAAATATCAGGACAATCTGGTGGTGCATTTTCTGAGCTGGGGCACCACCTAGTGGTACTTATGATAGACTGACGCTAAAGTTGAATAAGACATGTACTGTGCGGTAATGTAGTGTAGATACATGATAGTTTTTAAATCATGTGGTGGACTTCCACTGGTAGGCTCAGTGGCTTGATACTATGTGAAATTACTATGTGAAAACCCCTAATCTATGTCAGAAATGTTATGTTTACTATTGATTGTGTTGACTCATTTTACAGTAAACTATAACCTTTTGAAATAGTTATATCAAAACTGAATGTTTTCTTGAAAAAACTCTGATGCGGGCTGCATGGTGTATAAGTGGTTCACGTGCAGGCCTCACAGCTAGGGCACCCAAGTTCAATTCCACCCTCGGCCATCTCTTGTGTGAAGAGATGCGTGAGTTTTCTCCGGGTACTCCGGTTTCCTTCCACATTCCAAAAACATGCTAGGTTAATTGGCCACTCCAAATTGTCCATAGGTATGAATGTGAGTGTGAATGGTTGTTTGTCTATATGTGCCCTGTGATTGGCTGGGGACCAGTCCAGGTTGTACCCCGCCTCTCGCCCAAAGACAGCTGGGATAGGCTCCAGCACCCCCACGACCCTCATGAGGATTAGTGGTAGAAACACAGATTAATTATTCATTATTTTGGTATTGACAAATCTAATGTACTCTGTGCAGTGACATTGTTCTTGGAATTTTGGAAGCGGCGTCAGTCCCGTCTAGAGTACGAGTGGGATCTAGTGGACTTTGAGGAAGCGCAACAACAACAGCAGCTCCGTCCGGAGTATGAGAACCACTGCACCTTGCGCCAGATTAATCTCATCACTCAGGTGTTAATGTGCTCATGAAATATTTTTGTGATATAAATGTGTTGTCCTAGCAGTGTGAATATAGTGAAACCTTAACCAAATGTGGGTCAAATGTGCTAATTGTGTAGGCTATAGTTGTCAAGATACATGATCCAATTCAAATAAGTTGTTGAAAATGTTCTGTAAAGAGTAGGGCTGTCAAAGTTAACATTCATGACGGTGGTATTTTTTTTATGCGCGATTAATATTATATAGTTTTGAGAGTTGACTCTTTAGAGTGGGCAATGCTGTGGAAACTTGAGTGGCAAGTTTTGCAATTCTCAAAATCTAGTAATTGGAAAGTATTTCCAGCAGTGTTTGTGTTTTACGGTCAGGTGTACCGCGCGTAAGCAGTGGTCTGGAAGTGCCGAACGATTAATCGATTAATTATTGCAGCTCTAATCTAAGCAGCACCGCCAAAAGACGCTACGAAATGAAGATAATAGATGGTTGGGAATACATGAATACTATTTCATTGAACAAATGGAAGAATTTAAGTTGTTAATGTTAAGTCAGTTCTTCTGATAGCAGATAAGGCTTTGCTGGCCCTGACAGCTATATGATATAAGTCAAAAGGCTGTGTAGAGAGAAGTATTAATAAAGGTTAGGTGTGCAAAATGTGTGTTCCATAATGTTATATGCCGAAATAAAATGGAAGTTGTTGCATGCATACACATAAACGATATCTCTTAAGTCTTTGCAAACCCACTACTATTTTACTATTTTACTTACAGTGCCATTGATGTAATGTGGTGCTTTAATTTCCTTTGACCACTTCCTATCCACGTGTAGGAAACAGAGTGGGCCCTTGACAGGACTACTACAGATCTAATTGGGATATTATTTCTATGCTGGATCACTGTATTATTCTGGGTAAGGGTGGTGTTAAGTTTAGCTTGGAAAAGGTGCTCTTGTGTTGTAGTCTGTGTAAATATGGTGGATGTTTCTGGAAAGACAGTCACAAGTTTCTTTCATGCTTTATTACCATATATGTCTTTATAATTGGGCCCAGATTTAAATACCTGCCTGCTGTACAATGTAGGCCTGCCTCAAATCTAAAGTGAATGGCCATGAAAGGAAGCTTGTGGAGTTTCTCTTCAGGCTATAACAATAGATTGACTGACTTTTTTGTACGCTTCTGCTTGCTTGTGCTATAGGAAATGGAGCCTTACTTACCCATAACAAGTAAGCTTGCACGTACAATTGTGTCTGGAGTCACTATCCTGTTCTGGGTGAGCATTATTATCATTGATAAATGTATTTTACTATATTTCTTGTTCATTTTGTCATTAATCATGTGACCTGCATGTGATATCGGCTCATATATTGTCACACCTAAGCTCAGCTTGTCATTTACGTTTGTGTATATGGTTGTTGTCATGCATAACAACACTCACTACGTTTTTTTGCTGCATTTGTCCTGCAATTGCAATCTTTTCATGTCATGTCTCTTGTCTCCAAGCTCGCTCTAGTTACTGGCTGCATCATTGGAGTGATTGCGTACCGTCTGGCAGTATACGCCGCCTTTGCCAGTATCATGAAAGATACAAATGTAGATGGTACCATCGTGACCCCACAGCTGGCGACATCTGTCACTGCCTCCTGCATCAACTTTATAATCATCATGGTACTCAACATGATGTATGAAAAAGTGGCTGTTTGGATGACCGACCTTGGTGAGGCTCATAACAACTTTCAGTCTTTGGTGTTAGCCTGTTATGTGTATAAAATCATGTTTTTCCACCTACCAGAAATCCCAAAGACCCACATGGAGTATGAGAACAAGCTGACGTTTAAGATGTTCCTCTTCCAGTTTGTCAACTACTACTCCTCATGCTTCTATGTGGCTTTTTTTAAGGGCAAATTTGTAGGCTATCCTGGAGACTATGTTTACATGTTTGGTCAAGGGAGAAAACTCCGGAATGAAGAGGTACGATCTAGAACAGCACAATGAGGACATGGTTTCTTGTTTCTAACATTTCATGACTTTGTTTGCATTCAGTGTGAGCCTGGTGGCTGTTTGATGGAGTTAACTACCCAGCTGTTTGTAGTGATGACTGGTAAACAAGTGTGGGGCAACATCCAGGAGTCTCTGGTCCCGTAAGTACCCTGTTAACGCAGCCACAGATGATGTGTTCAAAACAATATGAAAAAACAATATAATATAAATATAAAAAATATATTATAAAAAATAATATAATATAATATAAACATACATCAAATACTCTCTCTACTCTGTTGTCCCCCTGCGTGTTTCAGGTGGTTAAAGAATTGGTGGAGCAGCAGAAGAGCCAAAAAACACCCAGAGAGTTTGTACACACGCTGGGAGCAAGATTTTGACCTGCAGGTCTTTGAACAACTGGGACTCTTTGAAGAGTATCTTGAAATGGGTAACCTATCCATTCCATAATCAGTCCACTAGATAATAGTCTGTTTCAGTCTGTTTTGTATGGGCACTATTTGGCCATGTACCCATTTTTACTGTATTTTATTGAAAGATAAATGGTCTGATCGGGAAGACATGATTCGATTCTCTGCTTGGCTTCTCTGTGTGGAGTTTGCATGGTTTCCTCCCACATTCCAAAAACATGCTAGGTTAATTGGCGACTCCAAATTGTCCATAGGTATGAATGTGAGTGTGACTGGTTGTTCGTCCATATGTGCCCTGTGATTGGCTGGCGACCAGTCCAGGGTGAGCGGCATAGAAAATGAATGGACATGATTACATATATGTGTATAAATTAACAGATCCTTTTTTGTAGTCCAACATTTGAATCACACTGTTGCATTAAATGACACCACATCATTCAAGTTGAATTCAAGGTTTGAGTGTATTTGTGGGATTTCCAAGCATATTTAAATGCAGCAAATTGTACTTTGGCTTTAAGAGTTACAAAGTGAGTGATATCCATTGGTTGTTGTTTTGTATTCCTGTACATTAAGACAACACATAGATGCATGAGAAAGATGTTGTGATGTTCCGAGTATCTGTGAAGGCATCTCAGGTTTGTGTAGTGACAATGAGGAAGTGTCCTTCCGGTGACATAGGGGCTGGAGAAATGGTTTATTATGCTTTTCATGTGTATAGGTGTAGTAGGTACATGGCTTCAGGTCAAATCTGTGAAGCGGTACACAACTGTAAAAACTTTGGGAACCACTGCTGTAGATTATGATATTCCTTCCTTAATCACCCTTTTTTTTCTTTGTGTGCTCCAGTGATCCAGTTTGGTTTCATCACTCTGTTTGTGGCCTCCTTTCCTCTGGCCCCCCTGCTGGCACTTTTGAACAACATCATTGAGATTAGAGTGGATGCCTGGAAGCTCACCACTCAGTTCAGACGCCCCGTGGCAGCCAAGGTTCACAGTATTGGCGCTTGGGATGAAATCCTCTGTGGGATCGCCATCCTCTCTGTTGTTAGCAATGTGAGTGGTGGATTAGATCCTTTTTTTTTTTTTTTTTAGATCTGCAAATATCTTTTCATGGGACAGATGACACTTGCAGGAAATGTAGTCTGTGTACATGTGCAGCAAAGCTGGCACTATGGAGGTGTACTCACCCACTGTATGTTGCCAGACTGTGTGTGTTAAGTTATTTTGAGGGGACTTTACATTGAAAAATCCAAAAATGTTAGGCGTGTACTCACTTTAGTGAGCTACTGTATCAGCCCAGTATGACACTACTCGCATGCACATACTGAGCTTGGTGACCATTAGAAAAATAGCTTTCCTTATGTCCTTGTTGTCGTGTTTTGCAGGCATTCATTATGGCCTTCACCTCTGACATGATCCCACGAATGGTATTCATGTATAGTTACTCTGATGATATGAGTTTGAAAGGCTACGTCAATCACAGCTTGTCTGTCTTCAAAATTGCAAACTTTAAACAACAAAACATGCCCGACAGCAGTTTGAACCCCATATGGTTTACAAACATCGATAGCTGCAGGTTTGTATTCATCTTTTCATTGTTTGTAATCCCATGGCTATTGATTTTTATTGTGGGACTTCAGAGTTGACTGAATGCTAATGCTCTGTTAATCAATTTTGCAGGTATCAGGACTACCGATATCCTCCTGGCCATGAGAAGGAGTATCAGCATACATTACATTTCTGGCATATTTTGGCAGCCAAAATGGCTTTCATTATAGTCATGGAGGTAAACCTGTCCTTACTACCTGTCCAACTGGCAACAACTCATCATCCGCAATCCTTATGTGAAACATGACATTTGTCTTTCTCTTTGCTGTGCGTTCTAGACAAAGAGAAACACCTAAAAAAACAGCTATCGTGTAGGGGCTAACAATGCACATAACGAGACAACATTTTGACCATAAAGGCCAAAAAACCCTCTAAAATATGCAAAAAATGTTCTATTTACATAACTGACCTATATATAAACCAAGCTACAGCTACTGACATTGCTTTTATACCAGCTAACACGAAGAACTATTTTTCTGCCGTAGTGACACCTCCTCGCGCCACCACCTAGAGATAGTAGGCACGCTCCAAAACAATGCGATCAATCAATCTCTACTGACTTGGAAACAAGAACAAGCATATTAACAACTATAAATATCAACCAAATTACCTGGAAAGTGCTAGCACACATTCCATGTTTACCTTGCACAGAAAGTTTTTTAGATTTTCCAGAATCTGCACCTATTCCAAAATGGTCTGGTTTTTTTTTATTCCATCCATGGCCTGACTCCAGGCACACCCACTCCGGCATGATTGGTCACACTCCCAAGCCTTCCCGATGACTTCCGGAATACTGCCGGCCCCACTTTCTAATTTAGTGGGTATAGTCTGAACAGCCGCATTGCTAATGGTGCATATGTGATAGTGACCAGTCAGTCTTGCCGGGATTTCCAGGAAGCTAATTCTGAAGGCCTTGAGCAGATTACATTGATTATGGCAACACATGGAATCTCAAAAAAAAGAAAAAAACACAACATAACATAACACTTATGCTACTGGAAGCACTGCAGCTAAAAAAAACACGACAAAGTGACAACAGTGTTGGATATAAAGTCATACAAGTTTGAAATGTAGATCAGTCCTTCCGGTAATGGTTAGGCCAGCAGAGAAGGCTTTGCTGGCCGCTGAATTGCACAAAATATGGCTGGTTGTACTTCAAACTTGTGTGTGGACTCTGCACGTTCTCCTTGTGCATGTGTAGGTTTTCTCCTGATACTCGGGCTCCTTCCCACATTAAATGGAGAATTGAATGGCGGACGAGTAGTTAGCAGCTGGCCTCACAACTAGGAAACCTGAGTTCAATTCCACCCTCGGCCATCTCTGTGTGGAGTTTGCATGTTCTCCCCGTGCATGCGTGGGTTTTCTCCGGGTACTACGGTTTCCTCCCGCATTCCAAAAACATGCTAGGTTAATTGGCGACTCCAAATTGTCCATAGGTATGAATGTGAGTGTGAATGGTTGTTTGTCTATATGTGCCCTGTGATTGGCTGGCGACCAGTCCAGGGTGGACCCCGCCTCTCGAATTGAATCGTGGATGGATCTTTATAGTATATAATCTTCCATCTTCATTTCATATAGCTGTCTCAACTCCAGCTGTGTCTTCTTCTTCTACAGCATATCGTCTTCTCGGTCAAGTTCATTGTGGCCTGGCTGATTCCCGACGTGCCCGCCGATGTGAAGATTCGAGTGAAGAGGGAGCGCTACCTGGTCCAGGAGTACCTCCACAGCTACGAAGTGGAGAAGCTGAGGAAGCAACTCGGCCAAACTGATAACACCCTCTAGCCTGCAGGCTCCCTGCCCCGACATGAGGTGCTGTCAGGGTGTTTCTAGCCCAGTTACTCACTCAGCTAGATACTATGTCATTGATGATTAGTTTACAGCTTATAAAAACCCGCCAAATTCAGTAGCTCATAAAATTTGAAAAATTGTCAATAAGTTCAATGTTGTATTTTATGGTATTGCTTCACACTTTAATTTGACTTTGCCTTAATCGAACCCCTGAAATCAAATACATTTTGCACCATATTCAGATTTATTGAGAATGGGGGAGCACGTGCCTGTTTTCTTCTATGTTGATTCTCGTTTTTGTTGTATGTCGCGTGTCATATATGGCACACAAAGCCTTTATGAAGGAGCATCCAGGTCCTGCTTTCAGTATCCTGAAACCTACAACACTTGAATATAACCTTTTTAGCATTCATGGCTGTTTATTCTATGCTGTAATTGTAGGGTTGACAATCATATTGTGCTGTAAGGAAGAAAATGCAGTTCAGGACTATTTATTTTGAGCAGATGCCTTTATTTATATCTCAAATGTAGTTTGATATATCTGTTTTCTCTGTCATGTGTGCTTTGTATGAATGACTCCAGTGTAAAAATCCCCAAATATTGCCAGTTTTTCTATTACATCGTTTTCACCCAGTGATCCGTCAGGATGCAACTAATCCGGCACAGTGTGGATGCAATTTTTTTTCGCCAAAGAAAAAAAAAATCACAGCAATGTTTCTGTATGAATAGGACAAATAAAAAGTTGCTCGCCCTTTTACTCAGCTGCTTCTCAACTTAACATTACAAACATTACACATCACCTGTGTATGTACAGGGAAGGAAAGATTAATGCTTTTTAAATTATTTTTGAATGCGCACAACGCACTTGAAGAAAACCGAGTGAAGCATGCCGGTCTTGCTGTTGTCATGACAACATAGCATCCAAGTGTTTTGTAGCAGCAATGTGACAAGTTCATGTTATGTTTTACTTATGAAAGGTATTTAATTTTATAAAGCTATGTATACATAATATTACAATTTTAAGTCTTATTTTTTGTTTGCTGGTAACATATTATCTGCCTGTTTCTTTTTATATTGTTACCAATTACCTATTTTCTGTTTTTCTAATTTAGTCATTTGGTTTTGTATTTTTCCATCACTTCCTAAATCTATGACAATAAAGTTTGGTTCAAGTTGTCAAGTCTCCCAAATGATGCACTGTCATTGTCCACTCTTGTTGAGGACATTGCTACACGTGAACATTCACACAACAGATGGCCCAAGAGGACGATAATTACTATTCAGTGTTTTGTCACACTAGTGGGTGTGGTTTACTCCCAAATATGTTGGCATCCTCTTACCTGGCACACAAACACATGGTAGCTTGGCAAGAGCTCACTAACTTCTCCAATCTGAGCATTGGGCCGCCATATTCCCACACCCATAGTTGCTGATCCACAGACGTCCACTTCGTAAGGTAAATGTACATCTGCACCCTGAACATTACAGATAATTGACTCAGGCTTGTAACAGCCTGCAGAGACCAATTAGGGGCAGGTGTGAGATTCAATACTGAGGTGTGGCTTTGCTAAGATAACTACAAATACTTGGTTGTTGACAACCACAATGTCACCCATTGGGCATCATTTTGACCTAAAAATGCATACATTTGTCAAAACGGAATGCTTACACAAATGGTCAATGACAAGACCGACTTGTGCCTCTGCAAAGAAGTCTTGGCTTGATGGTTTTCAATCAATAGTGCACACATTTGGACAGAAATGTGCTTGTGTAATATTCATTTTTTACCGCTTATCCCCACAAGGGTCGTGGGGGGTGCTGGAGCCTATCCCAGCTGTCTTCAGGCGAGAGGCGGGGTACACCCTGGATTGGTCACCAGCCAATCACAGGACACATATAGACAAACAACCATTCACACTCACATTCATACCTATGGACAATTTGGAGTCACCAATTAACCTAGCATGTTTTTGGAATGTGGGAGGAAACCGGAGTACCCGGAGAAAACCCACACATGCACAGGGAGAACATGCAAACTCCACACAGAGATAGCCGAGGGTGGAATTGAAATCGGGTCTCCTAGCTGTGAGGTCTGCGCGCTAACCACTCGATCACCGTGCAGCTGAGCAAGGACTTTGCCTTTTTAATAACAATTTCCACAAGCTGTTATAACAGGTGTTTCCAAACATTTTCCCACCGATGGCTGCATACTGAAAAATGAAAGGATGCTGGGGGGGGGGGGGGGCAATTTTTTATCAATTTTTTCATTCCGTAAAACAACTATAAAAAGTGTTTCATATAGTTGAAGACAGCTTTGTATGATTATTAGGTGCAGTATCAACATTTGAGCTGTTTCTTGCTACATTGTGCCTTTTTGTTGTGTTTTCACACTTTGGGGGCATGCACAAAAACATCTCTCGACCCACACTTTGGACACCACTGGCTTATTATAGTGAATGGTATGCACCTATTCCTGCAGTGTACAATGTAATGTATGATAAATTCTGCTTTTACATGATAATTTTTGCTGTGTTTTCACACTTTGGGGTCATGCACAAAAACGTCTCTCAACCCACACTTTGGACACCACTGGCTTATAGTGAATGGTATGCACCTATTCCTGCAGTGTACAATGTAATGTATGATAAATTCTGCTTTAACATGATAATAATGATCACACTGGACCTCATTTGGGTGTATATTTTACAATCAGATGAGGGTCTCGTTTCTCCTCTCTCTTCAGTTACGTAAGTGCAGGATGAGAATAGTGCCTGAAGAAACGAACATGAGGGGGCGGAGTTACAGACAGGTGGACCAGTGTGTCTCTGTCGGTGGTGCTGAAATCCATCCTTTCACTCTCAAACCTGGACCTCCTCCATCTCTTTTCACATTCTCCAAAATCCTTCCATGAGAACTTTACACGGTGGTATTTTTTAATATTGTTTTTTTTTTATTATCATCGAGTGGATCTTAAAGATGTCTGTTCGTGGATTAAGACTGCGCAAGGCAAAAGCGGACTTCACGGAGCGCCGCTTTGTGACTGTGGAAGCAGTCTTTTCACACTGAGAGTCTTCCTGCTGCATCTTCTACATCTGCTTCTTCCAAGCCTTATTGGATCTTTAAGACATTTTGGAGCTGAAAGAAACTTGAATTATTTGGATTATACGCAAAAATATGCACATATTTGCATTTCTTCAAGAATAGTGTACAGTGAGAATTTTGGATATGGAGGCTGGCAATGAGAAAGCCATCCCTACCTCTAAAGAGGGGTTAAAACAAATAGCAGGGAAGGCCCTTGGAAGTCTTTACAGGTAAGAACAATTCATATTTATGCAATTCTTTGTAAGGATTATTAAGAAATGTGTTCATAAAAAGGTACGGATTAATTCCCATGGAATACAAATCCAAGTGGGAAATATCTTTTATGGGTTAAATCTGCACACTGTGGTTCGAATATTTAAGGATCACATATTTCCCATGAGGATGCCCCCCCTCCCCCTGTAACCCTCAACCCCCCTCCCCGCCAACCCCCTTTTCTACCACCAGCAGCAGCTGTGCGTGTTTTTAATAATGAATGAAACACAAGCAGTCGTGACACAAAGTCTGCCGTGATATCTATTAGCGTCTGTATCATCTGTATCGATACCAAAAGAATGGATGCACCTTCCGTGGATTTGTTATAAACGAACAATCAGCACAGAACAGTATAATATACCTTTTATTGAGTGCGGAGTTCAAAATAAATGTGTATAAAAAAGATTATATTACCACAAATATGCTGCATATTTAATATTGCGCAAAAAAAGAAATAAACGCAGTTGATTGCGAGCTGCAAAATAAAAACGTGACTCAAAAGGTGTGGAAAAAAAAATTCGATTCAACCTTGCAGGCCCACTTTTCCATTACAGGCCTGCAAGTTTACACTTTAATTACTTCATTTTAAAATATATATTTTTTAGATTTATTCCAAAAGGAAACGGCACGTGAAAGCAGCATTTTTAGAGCAGATTTTAAAGAATATAGTTTTTTAAAAAAATGCAGTGATGGTGATGTTGCTGCAATGCGGTATGAAGGTCATTTCCTTTTCTTGAGGTGAAATGAATGCGATTTGGAATTAAAACGAAAAAATGTAGCTTTTTGTGTTTTTCTTATGTTTGTTTTCCTAAATTAAATGATTAAAGGAGTTAAATTGGTGCAAATTATGATTTGTTATATTTCACGCGGTTACACGAAGGTAAAAAAATGACAATGAGGATTTATTGCCAACACATTGCCGATGCATCATTTGTCTGGCCCACGCAGGCGGTTGGAAAAGCGGCAGCAGACAGGTGAGAACATCGAACTGACGGAGGATGGGCGGCCCCGGGCCGACCAGGGCCGCAGGGGGCCCCTGTGCGACTGTACGTGTTTCGGACTCCCTCGCAGGTACATCATCGCCGTGCTCAGTGGCCTCGGTTTCTGCATCTCCTTCGGCATCCGCTGCAATTTGGGCGTGGCCATCGTGAGCATGGTGAACAACCACACCGTCCACCAAAACGGGAAGATCATCATTTTAGAGGTGTGTGTCATATTCGGTACAAACCCCGCCCCAACCTCCACTTTGGAGGCAGGTGTTTGAAAATGCGTTCATATTTATTTTTCATTTTTATTTTTTGCCAGAAAGCAAAATTCAACTGGGACCCTGAGACTGTGGGGATGATTCATGGCTCCTTCTTCTGGGGCTACATCGTCACCCAAATTCCAGGAGGATATATTTCCTCCAGACTGGCTGCCAACAGGTAATTCAGCTCCAAAAAACATTGTACAGCATGAAGAACAACTATCAATATCCAAAACAAGAGCAATATCATAAGTAGGTATAGGTAGGTAGCGTCTGCCAATCACTGAAAATAATAAAAATGCTTTTAATAAATAAGACAATTATAAAAAAATAATAATTGTAAATATAAGATATGTGTTTTTTTTTAAAGCTGCTGCATTTAAAAATACATTTTATTGTGTATGTTTTATATATTTTTGTTAAATGAAAGGACACAATGGCTGCACAGTGGACGAGTGGTTAGCACAGAGGCCTGACAGCTAGAAGACCCAAGTTCAATTCCACCCTCGGCCATCTCTGTGTGGAGTTTGCATGGGTTCCGGTTTCCTCCCACATTCCAAAAACATGCTAGGTTAATTGGTGACTCCAAAGTGTCCATAGGTATGAATGTGAGTGTGAATGGTTGTTTGTCTATATGTGCCCTGTGATTGGCTGGCGACCAGTCCAGGGTGTACCCCGCCTCTCGCCCAAAGACAGCTGGGATAGGCTCCAGCACCCCCTGCGACCCTCATGAGGAAAAAGCGGTAGAACAAATGAATGAATGTTTTATGTATTTTTGTTAAATGAAAGGACACAATGGCTGCACGGTTGTCGAGTGGTTAGCACAGAGGCCTCACAGCTAGAAGACCCGAGTTCAATTCCACCCTTGGCCATCTCTGTGTGGAGTTTGCATTGGTTTTCTCTGGGTACTCCGGTTTCCTCCCACATTCCAAAAACATGCTAGGTTAATTGGCGACTCCAAATAGTCCATAGGTATGAATGTGAGTGTGAATGGTTGTTTGTCTATATGTGCCCTGTGATTGGCTGGCGACCAGTCCTCTCGCCCAAAGACAGCTGGGATAGGCTCCAGCACCCCCGCGACTCTCTGAGGATAAGCAGTAGAATATGAATGAATTAATGAAATAACAATAAAACAATAAAAATAACAATAAAATAATAAGAAAACACACCAAAGTGAACACCTCTCCTTAAAATTGTCTTTGTAAAAGCATCATTGTGGATTCAGCTTCTTGCATGGGATTGTGCAAGTGTACCCAATATTGCCTTTGTGAATGTCCTACAATAAAATGCGTACACATCAACCATGAGGACGTGAGGTCGAGTTGTAGAGGAAACCCACCCAACTCCCAGCTGATAGAATTTTTTGCTGATTCCCGCCAGGCGTGCCTCCTCATGTTAATGAGCTCCCATGGGAGACACCATGTCTAATCCTTTATGTTCACATGTCGGCATGGCGACCGCACCACAGCCAAAACCATGTGTGAAATGTGGCTGTGGGTAATAATTGTCGGATGATTTCCACCCTGCCCCGTGATTTCAAAGACTAATTCAATGAAGGGACAATTGGGAGAGAGCAACACGGACATTGGAGGATAAGAGATGAGATAAGCCTAAGTGTGGATGTAGGAGTGTCAAGATAATACAAAATGGAGTGTCTAGAAGTGACAGCAATGACGAGTACTGCTCATTTAAGCACATTTATCCCTTAGAAGAGTTAAATGTGGCTCAAATGTACATGCAACATCAAAATAGTGTGGAGTCTTCTGGAGTGGAGGATCTGAAATGAGATGCAAATGTTAGAAGGATATTGTGATGCCAAGTCAGCTGAGCCCACAGACGCCTTCTGCTCCAAACGCCACTGTGTGTGTGTGTGTGTGTCAGAAAGACAGCGAAAGAAAGACAATGTCTGATTTATGCTCTTAAACCAGGGGTGTCCAAACTATTTCCAGACAGGACCATGCAAAAAAAAAAGGAAGGATATGGGGGCCACTTTGATATATTTAAACCTTTTTTTGTCATCAATATGGTATGCTATGTCAACAAAACAACTATGTTACAGGGGACAAGGCTAATTTGTGTAATAAATAACACAATATCTAAAAAATAATTTAATTTTTTTTTTTAATTATTTACAGGCGCCCTGTGATTGGCTGGCGACCAGTCCAGGGTGTACCCCGCCTCTTGTCCCAAGACAGCTGGGATAGGCTCCAGCACCCCCGCAACCCTCGTGAGGAATTAATCATGATTAATCACCATGTCTCATTATGTCTGAAATATGCCCATTTTACTGTATTTTTTTCATTGAAAGAAAGACAAATTATATAAAAATTATACAGTAATTTTACAAGACTAAATTAATTATATTAACAAAAAAGTTGTAATCTACAAGCGGTAGAAAATGAGTCAATGAATGAATTACTGGCCGAAAATTATTTTAAATAATAAAATATTCCGAGGGCCCACCCTCGGCCATCTCTGTGTGGAGTTTGCATGTTCTCCCCGTGCATGCGTGGGTTTTCTCCGGGTACTCCGGTTTCCTCCCACATTCCAAAAACATGCTAGGTTAATTGGCGACTCCAAATTGTCCATAGGTATGAATGTGAGTGTGAATGGTTGTTTGTCTATATGTGCCCTGTGATTGGTTGGCGACCAGTCCAGGGTATATCCCGCCTCTTGCCCCGAAGACAGCTGGGATAGGCTCCAGCACCCCTGTGACCCTCATGTGGATAAGCGGTAGAAAATGAATCAATGAAAAATATTCAGAATGTTTGGCCCAATCTCCTCCATCCAACCCTGTCTTCTCTCACACAAACTACCCTCATGTCCTCCTTCACTACATCCATAAACCTCCTCTTTGGTCTTCCTCTAGGCGTCCTACCTGGCAGCATCCTTCTACCAATATATTCACTATCTCTCAACCATCTCAGTCTGGTCTCTCTGAGTTTATCTCCAAGGCCTCTAACATGTAATGTCCCTCTGATGTACTCATTCCTGATCCTATCCATCCTGGTCACTCCCAATGAGAACCTTAGCATCCTCATCTCTGAATGTATTATCATATACTGTATATACAAAATACATTAAGCGTGTGTAGAAAGCATAATAAATGCCATAACTGTCATGCAAGTGTAAAAAGAAGTTAATCGCAAACATAATGTTAAATGTTAAAACACCAAAAAACTTTGTTAGCAAGTGATTCTTTTAACACCCCTTGTTTGTCTGGTCCTTCTCTTGGAAATTCATTCATTCATTCATTCATTTTCTACCGCTTATCCTCACTAGAGTTGTGGGCATGCTGGAGCCTATCCCAGCTGTCTTCAGGCGGGGTACACTCGAGACTGGTCGCCAGCCAATCACAGGGCACATATAGACAAACAACCATTCACACTCACATTCATACCTATGGACAATTTGGAGTCACCAATTAACCTAGCATGTTTTGGGAATGTGGGAGGAAACCAGAGAAAACCCACGCATGCATGGGAAGAGCATACAAACTCCACACAGAGATGGCCAAGGGTGGAATTGAACGCTGGTCCCCTAGACGTGTATTTCTCCCTCAAATGTGGCTCCTCACCCTCCGAGTGTTTCACTGCAACTGTGCCACATTTGATGTGTTTGATGATGATGTTTTTGTTCATGCAGGGTTTTTGGGGCTGCCATTGTGCTGACATCTACCCTGAACATGTTCATCCCGTCTGCCGCCCGTGTGCACTACGGATGTGTCATCTTTGTGAGGATATTACAAGGCTTGGTGGAGGTACTGATGCAGGCTTTACCTATCACAGCTTGACCTTCAGCATAGCTCAAAAACACCTCATTATCACAAGTGTGAAAGCCGGGCACTGCCCCTGATGAGAGCGCTGACATTTTGTGCTTAATTATGTTTTTTTTTCTCCTCCTCTATTTGTCTCCATTATGGACGGATCCTCTTATGATAGTCCATACAGTTGTCAGAGTGGTCAATAAACACAGCGTGAATAGCAGGGCTCGTGCACTGCTCCAAAACACTCCATACAGCCGTCTCAATAGAAAGATTCACATGCTATTATAAACTGAAGGTTATGCTCTTTTGTTATTTTGTTTGGCTGCATACTGTCGCTTCAATGGCGCCTCGTGACCATGAGACAGAAACAGCGATACGCCACGCACATATTACTGCAAGAAAAATTAGCATATCAGCCTCTCTCCCTTTGCAAGCTGCAGCAATTTGTGTCTATCAATAGTTGATTGTATGCCACTTAGCGACTAATGAAGATTTAATGATTTTTTTTCATCAAGTGGCAGTTTGAATTTGCACTGACTCACACCTCACCTATTAGACTGCATTAGAGAGGGCAGCTACCGTTGTGTCGCTACAATTTGTTTCTTTGCACCCTTACATTGATGCAATATTGTATTTATTATCAGATTACATCCCTTACATACTTGCATTCATAATGTTTATATATACATTATTTATATATATATCCATCCTGTGTCACTTATCCTCATTAGTGTTCCGGTGGTATGCTGGAGCCTATCCCAGCTCCAGGGTACACCCTGGACTGGTCGCCAGCCAATCACAGGGCACATATAGACAAACAACCATTCACACTCACATTCATACCTATGGACAATTTGGAGTTGACATTAACCTTTTTTAGAAGGCGGGAGGAAACGGGAGTAACCAGAGACCACGCACACACGAAGAGAACATACCAATCCCGATAATCCATGAGTGAAATTAACCGATACTGATACCAATACCGATCACATACAGTAAAGTCTTGTTATATCGATATCGGTTAAAACGAATGACTACTTATTAAGATACTATTTTCATTTCCCGGCAAATTTCTAGTCTTTTATGATATAATTAGTTCCGTTAGTACGATTTAGTTCAGTTATTATGATAATCCGGTTACTACGATGCCCTTTTCATCTCCCGCCAGTCAATTTGGTCTGCTTATATCGATACAAAAGCAGCTTAAATCAATCTTTGCTTAAGGATTTCAATACCAAAAAAGAACACGGAGCCTGTATAGAATCTATACACACGAGAGAAACCACGAACGCAGTTGGTTCTTCTGTTGCAGGCATGTGTTTGGCCAGCTATGTGGGGCGGGTTGAGCATGACCTGTGAACCAGGAAGTGCGGGAATCGGTGTGTGTGCTGTGCTCTGGTGGTGGAAGTGTGAAAAATAAAGTTGACTGGAAGCAGCCGTTCGCCGTGTTCTTTTTTGGTATTGAAATCCTTAAGCAAAGATTGATTTAAGCTGCTCGACATTGTTCTATACTATAGAACAATGTCAAGTGCGTTATTGCCCACTTTTAATGCAGTTCGGCGCAGGATCGGATATATGGATAGTCCGGTTATATCGGTACTTTTTCCGACTCCCGTGAATATCGATATAACAAGACTTTACTGTACTAGGTTTTTTTTCTAATGACAAATGACAATAATACTTGGTTAAGAGTTTTTAGTAATATAGAACTGTATAGAATTTGTACATCACTACACACTACTGCAACAATAACGTTAAATTAATACCCCACTTTAACATTAATATAATTGGAAAGTTTGACTTGTTGAAACGACTGCTGTGTTATAGACTCTGTAGGTGTACCTAATAAAGTGTCCAGTGAGTGTTTGCACGTTGAAAATACCCCAAAATATATAATATACATACAGGAGCATGTTGAAGATGTTGAAAAGATTCCTCCTGCGTTTGCAGGGAGTGACTTATCCAGCCTGTCATGGGATCTGGAGTAAATGGGCTCCTCCACTGGAGCGAAGTCGTCTGGCAACCCTCTCTTTCTGTGGTACTTTTTTTTTTTTTACTCGTCTGTAAATGATCTCCAGTTGGATTGTAATTGTAAATACAATGTTGCTCTTAAATGTGTTAACGCCACCAGGCGAGGATCATATTCTGCTGGGTCATAGTGTTTGTCCTGTGTAGGGTCCTACGCTGGGGCTGTCATAGCCATGCCTCTGGCTGGAATCTTGGTCCAGTACACTGGGTGGTCGTCTGTCTTCTATGTGTATGGTAAGTAAACGTCTCATCTCGGGATCTCATTGTTGAACTTGCACACCACAGTGTCTTCAACGTGGAGACCAGTAACAAGAAATACAATGAATTTATGTCATTGCATACTGTAGGTGCTGTCTGTCATTCTTACTGTTCCACAACATTAATCGTCATTTTTGCAATGAAGATTATTATTAAGGGACAAAACAAATCCAAAACCTACATAACCTTGTGTGAAAAGTGATTACCCCCTAAACTTAAGAACTGGTAGGGCCACCCTTAGCATTTGTGGTAACTTGCAATGTGTCTCTCATAGCGCTGTGGAGGCATTTTGTTCCACTCATCTTTGCAGAATTGTTGTAGTTCAGCCACATTGGGAGGCTTTTCCAGCATGAACTGCCTTTTTAAGGCCATGCCACAACATCTCCATACGATTCAAGTCAGGACTTTGACTAGTCTTTCATTTTGTTTCTCATCAGCCATTCACAGATCGGCTTGCTAGTGTGTCTTGGATCATTGTCCTGCTGCAGAACCCAAGTTGGTTTCAGTTTGCGGTCACAAACAGATGGTCTTCGGGATTTTTTTTGGTAGACAGCAGAATTCATGGTTCCATTCATCACTTCATCATTTCATTCATCAAGTTTTCCTGGTCTTGAAGCAGCAAAACAGCCCAGGACAATCACACTACCACCACCACATTTTACTGCATGATGTTTTTTTTACTGAAATGCGGAGTTTCTTTGACGCCAGATGTAATGAGACACACGCCTTCCAAACAGTTCCACTTTTGAGGCAACTGAGGCAAGTTCTTGGATGTTGTTGTGGCCTCTTGGATGAGTCGTTGGGGTAATTTTGGTTGGTTCAACACATATTTTGTGGATAATTTCTAAAATAGTTTGTGGATAATTGCTCTCACTGTAGTTTGCTGAAGTCCCAGAGCTTTAGAAAGGGCTTTCAAAGGTTTCATTTGAAAACGGTTGTGTTGTCATCGACTAATACATGAATTAGTTTGATGATCTGAAACATTTAAGGGTGACAAAAAAAGAAATCCAGAAGGGGGCAGACACTTTTTCACACCACTGTACATGCCACATATTGCATACAACAACGTAACATTGAGGAGCGGGGTGGACACAAACGTTTGTGACACTAACATAGCTAACATTATGACGGGAATGTACCATTTTTAATTCTGGGGTCTAGCGAACCCTTCCATTGTTAGTCATCCCTTTTTTAAATACGGATTTGCACCAAAAGAGATTTCTCTTTGCACAAATTACAGATTGGTTGTTTTCTTGTCATCCTGATATTATAGTGTAGTATAAAGTGTATAAAGTACAAGAGACAATGAAACAATAATTGATGAGTTTGTACACATTCACTCTCACAGGAACCTTTGGCTTAATCTGGTACATGTTCTGGATCCTGGTCTCCTTCGAGAGTCCGGCCGAGCACCCGACCATTACTGAGGAGGAACGCCGTTACATCGAAGAGAGCATCGGTGAAAGCGCCCAGCTGATGGGAGCCATGGAGGTCAGCCCTCCAACATTCATTCATCCCTTCACAACATCAAGTTTCTTTATGAAAGATTATTTTATGTTTATCAGAAATTCAAGACCCCCTGGAGGAAGTTCTTCTCCTCCATGCCCGTCTATGCAATTATTGTGGCCAATTTCTGCAGAAGCTGGACGTTTTATCTGCTACTCATCAGTCAGCCCGCATACTTTGAAGAGGTGTTTGGCTTTGAAATAAGCAAGGTAAGTAAATCAAGTTGTACAAGTTGTAACGGTACAATGTGTATCGCTTCCATGTCACATGCACGCAGCATCAAATCACTCTGATTCTGTTCTGTTGTCAATTTCTGTTTCTGCAATGTACCCCCTTTCAAGGCAGAAAGTGCAGGTTTGAGCCCAAACCTAAAGTGCCAGCCTGAAACAGAAAGTCCAATTTAAGCCTAGTAGTCCTCCCCTAGCCTCTTGTCATGCATCCACTACAAAGCATTTTGTCTGTAATTATGGCTATTGGTGGCTGCACATTGGTCGAGTGGTTTGCGCGCAGGACCCACAGCTAGGACACCCAAGTTCGATTCCACCCTCGGCCATCTCTGTGTGGAGTTTGCATGTTCTCCCGGTGCATGCGTGGGTTTTCTCCGGGTACTCCGGTTTCCTCCCACATTCCAAAAACATGCTAGGTTAATTGGCGACTCCAAATTGTCCATAGGTATGAATGTGAGTGTGAATGGTTGTTTGTCTATATGTGCCCTGTGATTGGCTGGCGACCAGTCCAGAGTGTACCCTGCCCGAAGACAGCTGGGATAGGCTCCAGCACGCCCACAACTCTAGTGAGGATAAGAGGTAGAAAATGAATGAATGAATGAATGAATGAATGAATTTCCAAGAGAAGGACCAGACAAACAAGGGGTGTTAAAAGAATCACTTCCTAACAAAGTTTGTGATGCTTTAACATTTAACATTGTGTTTGTGATTAACTTCTTTTTACACTTGCATGACAGTTATGGCATTTATTATGCCTTCTACACACACTTAATATATTTTGTATATACAGTATATAATACATTGAGAGATGAGGATGCTGAGGTTCTCATTGGGAGTGACCAGGATGGATAGGATCAGGTTAATGCTAGGTTAACTGGCGACTCCAAATTGTCCATAGGTATGAATGTGAGTGTGATTGGTTGTTTGTCTATATGTGCCCTGTGATTGGCTGGCGAACAGTCCAAGGTGTACCCGCCCAAAGACAGCTGGGATAGGCTCCAGCACGTAGGATAAGCGGTAGAAAATGAATGAATGTATGAATATAGCTACTGGTGGTGCTAAGGAGAAGCCAGAGCATGGAGACCCACTTTGTCTTGCTAATGAAACATATCGGACAAAGTCAAGTGGATGAGACAAAGGCAGCGTGCTGAGTGGAGTAGTAAAAATAACCACCGACACTCAGAACATGCAATCTTCACAGGTATTAGCTGAGATTCCAATGCAGAACCGATGCTGCTAAAACTGAAACAATCAGGGTCAAATTTGGGGTTGAATTGCTTGTGAGATTTGTCATGTTCTGATCAGCGAATGTGTCATCTTCAAACGGAATCATCTTTTCTCCCTCGTGAGAGTGAAACATCAATCAAGCTTGCCTGGCAGTTGTGATTCTG
The DNA here is from genome assembly GCF_037039965.1 of Doryrhamphus excisus. Taxonomy (NCBI): domain Eukaryota; kingdom Metazoa; phylum Chordata; class Actinopteri; order Syngnathiformes; family Syngnathidae; genus Doryrhamphus; species Doryrhamphus excisus. Next base: position 6,964,910 of record NC_136357.1, on the reverse strand, counting down.
GTTCAGTAGAAGAGTGTGTGATTACAGAGGGTGATATATGAGCCAGACGTTAGCCCAGAGTTGGTACACACACACACACACACACACAAACATGTGAATACACACTGACAGATTCATACTTGTCGCTTTCACATGTAATTCCCAGGTTGGACTCTTGTCAGCACTCCCCCACTTGGTCATGACCATCATAGTACCCTTAGGGGGCCAGTTGGCTGACTACCTGCGTACACACAACATCATGTCCACCACGATGGTTCGCAAGATCATGAACTGTGGAGGTGAGTTTGTGTGTATGTATGCAACACTAAAGTCAAAACAATGTGCAGCAGTTCACTTTGCATGTTTTTTTAGGTTTCGGTATGGAGGCCACACTCCTACTGGTAGTGGGTTACTCTCACAGTAAGGGGATGGCCATCTCCTTCTTGGTGCTGGCGGTGGGCTTTAGCGGCTTTGCAATATCAGGTGAGGCTTGAAAAAACTTTGTTTGTATTATACATGAAAACTGTCAACATCAACTTATGCTTTGTTGGGTGCAGGTTTCAATGTCAACCATTTAGACATCGCTCCACGCTATGCTAGCATCCTGATGGGCATCTCCAATGGAGTTGGCACCCTGTCAGGGATGGTGTGCCCTCTAATCGTGGGGGCCATGACGAAGAATAAGGTGAGTCATTGTTGTTCTTGTGATCAGAATACTCAATGTTTACTTTTGGAATGCTCAAAGTTCATGATGACCTCTTCTGTTGTACTTTTTGGGGGTTTTGAATCTGTTATTTCAGAAATTTTAAAAGTTAATATATATGTAACAAATCAATTGTTAAACTTTAATAATGATTTTTTTCTCGCCTGCCATTGGGAAGAAGGCTCTGCAGCATCCGCTGTAGAACAACCAGGTTTAGAGACAGCTACTTCCCCCCTGGCCATCAGACTGCTCAATGCCAAATAAGCCCCTCTACCTGCCCACACGCACAACCAAAACTTTAAATGATTATTATTTATTCAAAATTATTTAAATTATTTGTACAAATTACGGTTTACGCTGTACATTGTTGTTAATATTTGATGTAATTTATTTATTATTTATTATTTATTATTTATTATTTATTATTTATTATTTATTATTTATTATTTATTATTTATTATTTATTATTTATTATTTATTATTTATTATTTATTATTTATTATTTATTATTTATTATTTATTATTTATTATTTATTATTTATTATTTATTATTTATACCTTATTTATATTTAACAACATTTCGTTGGCAATTTCACGGCTGTGTTATTGTGCAATGACAATAAAGAAAGTCTATGTCTATGTTTTAAGCCCTTGCTGAAGTGTACACTATACACACAAAGCCGTTTCATCCTGGCCGCTTCCGTTTCCACATTATAGCATTATAAAGTTATCTAATAGCAATGTCTGTGACAGGAAACAATGGAATATACGCATAGGGGAATTGGGGCATATTTTTGTTGTTACAACCCAAATAATTACCTAGTCTGCATCATTTTTGTAGACACTCTAATTCACAGTTGTTGTCATCCCTCAATGTAAACACTGTGATACACATACACAACAGAGTGCAGCGTATTGCTGCATAACGCTGAACAACGCTGCTAGGAATTCGGTGAGGCCATGGAGCATGACTTTAGGAGGGTGCCTCAGAAAGGGGAAGGAGTTCCCGGTCTGTTTAGACTGTTTACAGTGGGGACCAGGGCTTACTGACCTCAATTGAAGATGTAGTCAATCGGTGGAAGGAATACTTCTCAATCCCACTGACGAACCTTCGGTAGAAGTATCTGGAGTGGTCAAAATGCTCCAGGGGGTGGACGAGTGTCGCTCTGAATTTCTCAATGGTCTAGATGTTGAGGGGCTGTCTTGGCTGACGCGTTTCTTCAACTTTGCGTGGAAGTGGGGAACAGTACCTTTGGATCGGTTTTTGTTGAACCTTTTGGAATGAATTAGTACCACTGTAATTCCACAACATTGAGGGAATGACTGTAGTACATGGGAAGGGACCGTTCTACCCCAAGACCTCTTGGTGGCTGCGTCACTGCCTTTTACTCAGCCCTCATGTTAGTGGACTAACAAGATCTGGACACAAAATTAACTAAATGGATTTAGAAGAGGTAAAAATAAACTCAAATAGTGCATTACTTTTTTGCACAAAATGTTGGGTATTATTTGAAAGGACCTAACTACTATTTCCAATCCCAGACCCGGGAGGAGTGGCAGTATGTCTTCCTGATTGCCTCCCTGGTGCATTACGGGGGCGTGGTCTTCTACGGGATCTTCGCCTCTGGAGAAAAACAACCATGGGCCGACCCGGAGGAGACCAGCGAGGAGAAGTGTGGCTTCATTGATGAGGACGAGCTGGCCGAAGAGACAGGTGACATCACGCAGGGTTACGGCGCTATGGGCGGCCCGGCTAAAAGCTATGGAGCCACGGCGCAGCTCAATGGAGGTTGGGTGCAGGACTGGGATAAGACGGAAGAGTATGTTCAGGAACCGGCTGGGAAGATGTACTCGGAGCGAGGCTACTCTTAAAGCAGATGTTTGCATAATCAACAATTGCACAATTTAACATTAGATAGATGAATCCATTCTGTGAATTCTAGTTGTAAGGCTGCTCTAGTGTCCAACAGCCGTTGTAAAGAAGATTCCATACATCCATCATCACATCTATATTCAGCGTAGAGAAGTTGCAATGCAAGCTGCAGGCATATGTTGTAAAGTTCTTTGGCGCGCAAACATCATCAATTTCTCAATTATTTTCTATCAGGGGACAGAAATGTTTTTGCTCCCCTGATTTGAAATACAATTGAGAAACTTATTTATCTGTACTGTACAAACGGAACTCAAAAAGCAGGAAAATGAAACAAGATGGCGTAAAAGTGTATTCAAGAGTCAAATGCATGCTGAGTACCTTACATGTAAGCAGGTGAAAGTACTCCCTGTCTCTCAGTTAATGCCCCCCAACCCCGGGTTGAGGGGAGAGGGTGGCCCGTCCCACTATTTGAGAAGCACTGGTTTACATTACACTGCAGTAGACCGTCACACAAGGTCTCTATCTCTGATTGCACTGAAATTAGTAGAAGAATTCTAAAAATCCGATTATATTGTGTTTTATGTACTGTATATACCTGTATACTGTTTCTGTGAGACTATCGTGGATTTGGGTCGTTGATCTGTGTGTATCATTGATATAAAAAGGCCATATTTTTCATGGACAGTACCTTTTCAGGGAGATGTCTGCTTGCAAAAAAAAAAAAAAAAAAAAAAGGTCTCCTCTTTATCCTCAAGCGAGGCCGGTAATACTCTCTAGGGCGAGTGAACCTTAGGGCGCGTTTACACTTGTCATGTTTGGGATGTTGGAAATGCTGTTCAATTGTCCGCTCTATCCATCTGTGTGACGAGTGCAATCTTTATAAGTATTTTTTAGAAGGAAATCCAAGCTTATTAATATAACTGAATATAAAAATAACCGGGCTGCACGGAGGTCGAGTGGTTAGCGCACAGATCTCGGTGTGGGGATCTCTGTGTGGAGTTTGCATGTTCTCCCCGTGCATGCGTGGGTTTTCTCCGGGTACTCCGGTTTCCTCCCACATTCCAAAAACATGCTAGGTTAATTGGCGACTCCAAATTGTCCATAGGTATGAATGTGAGTGTGAATGGTTGTTTGTCTATATGTGCCCTGTGATTGGCTGGCGACCAGTCCAGGGTGTACCCGGCCTCTCGCCCGAAGACAGCTGGGATAGGCTCCAGCATCCCCCGCAACCCTCGTGAGGATAAGCGGTAGAAAATTAATGAATGAATGAATGAATAAAAATAACCGGGCGACTCCAAATTGTCCATAGGTATGAATGTGAGTGTGAATGGTTGTTTGTCTATATGTGCCCTGTGATTGGCTGGCGACCAGTCCAGGGTGTAGCCGGCCTATCGCCCGAAGACAGCTGGGATAGGCTCCAGCATGCCCACAACCCTAGTGAGGATAAGTGGTAGAAAATGAATGAATTAATAAAAATAACTGGGCTGCACGGCGATCAAGTGGTTAGCGTGCAGACCTCACAGCTAGGAGATCAGGGTTCAATTCCACCCTCGGCCATCTCTGTGTGGAGTTTGCATGTTCTCCCTGTGCATGCGTGGGTTTTCTCCGGGTACTCCGGTTTCCTCCCACATTCCAAAAACATGCTAGGTTAATTGGCGACTCCAAATTGTCCATAGGTATGAATGTGAGTGTGAATGGTTGTTTGTCTATATGTGCCCTGTGATTGGCTGGCGACCAGTCCAGGGTGTACCCCGCCTCTCGCCCGAAGACAGCTGGGATAGGCTCCAGCACCCCCTGCAACCCTTGTGAGGATAAGCGGTAGAAAATGAATGAATGAATGAATAAAAATAACCAACCTGGAAGACTGCATTTTGGTTTAGAATATTTGAGTTATGTCACATAATAGTGTATGCGTGTCCCAATCAAATTCATATTTCTTTACTAGGCAAAAACATCAGTTTGAATCGCACCAAAATGTGCTCCACTTTTTAAAATTTCTGGTGCAAAACTGAATCGTACTGAACCACAAGTGTGAACGCAGCCTTACGATCGTGGTGTGTGTTTGTTGCATGACTTCGCTCTGATCAATGTTGAGATGCGGCATCGTCCTCATTCAGCATCTTGCTTGATAGATGAGAAAAGACCTCTCCAAAATCAGACGGCAATGTGAGACAAATCCAAAGCCTTCAAGTGGGCGGTGGTTCATCCAAGTTTGGTGTGCTCTGCAATAAATCCTGTGTAACGGCTGCTACCCACCACCATGTTCTGTTTTTGTAACGTAACACTTGCTTGCTGTATCTACCCGTTATTGTTTTGGAGTCATGTGATGCTCAACAATAAGATGTGTGTTTTTAAACATTTACTAGTTGTCCCGAGATTACAGCTTTTAGTGCTCATGGTGCCGACTTTTGACAGTGAGGAATGCAGTACTGTGTGTGGGCAACTACCTTGGTGTTTCCTGCTTGTTCTCACCCAAGCTACTTTTCATAAAAGGCTCTTCCACTTGAATTTATTTGCTATGCCCCCCCCCACCCACCCCAAATCCCCGCCCCGTATTTGCTGTATGAAATCTGCAAGAATGTTTAAAATATATGAATATTTAAGAATGTTGAAGATGACCAAAAGATATTATTATGGCGTTGTGCCTGAATTTGATGTATACAGATAAATGTGATTTTATGGATCAAATATTGTGTTGAACAAAGAGGTATGTTGATGTTGAAAAGTGATATATAAAAAAAATGCTCAATTTCTATAAAAATCCAACCCAAAGTGATGCTTCTGTCATCTGTGTAATCATTCTTCAGGTGTTTAGTAAGCAAACCGGTTAAGGACCTTTTCCAATCAGTGTGCTGCATCGCACATTCGCTCCACATTTCACATTAGTAAATCAATAGCCGAGGTCTCGGGGGTCCAAAAGGAGAGTATTGGAGTGTCCCTTGGTAATTGGTAAAAGGAGAGAGGAACAGCAATGTTAATGGGATGACTGGAGTTTACATCACAACAACAATCATTGTCTGTTGTATAATGTGGAAACAATCTGCTTTGAAATGTGAAATTATAGAACAAAAGTCAATTTTTAATTATTATCATAGCAGCCCTGCATCAAATTGTTGTCAGATGTGTTACTTAAGACAACATTTTTTGGTCCATTTAACTGCTGGACCCCTTTTTGCTAACCAAAACAGCAGCACCTATTGAGACACGTAATTATACTCATTATTATTATTATCATTATGCTCATTTTTCTGCCCTATGTATTGAGTTGTGGACTCCTATAAAGCAGCTACACACAATAACCATCACACAAACAACCTGCTTTGAAATTGAAATTATAGGACAAAATTGAATTTTTAATTATTATCATAGCGGCCATGCATCAAATTGTTGTCAGATGTGTTACTTAAGACAACATTTTTGGTCCATTAAACTGCTGGGCCCCTTTTTGCTAACCAAAACAGCAGCACCTATCGAGACAATTAATTATACTCATTATTATTATTATTATCATTATGCTCATTTTTCTGCCCTATGTATTGAGTTGTGGACTCCTATAAAGCAGCTACACACAATAACCATCACACAAACAACCTGCTTTGAAATTGAAATTATAGGACAAAATTGAATTTTTAATTATTATCATAGCGGCCATGCATCAAATTGTTGTCAGATGTGTTACTTAAGACAACATTTTTTGGTCCATTTAACTGCTGGGCCCCTTTTTGCTAACCAAAACAGCAGCACCTATTGAGACAATTAATTATACTCATTATTATTATTATTATTATTATTAACTTTTGTATTGAGTTGTGGACTCCTATAGAGCAGCTATAGACAATAACCATCACACAAAGCTTTATAGTTCTTCCAGAATCTGCACCTATTCAGCTGTATTTCTTTGGATTTTGTGGTTCCCGTGAAAACTGTTTTAATGTATTCCACCCACTCCGCTTTGGTTGGTCACACTCGTCGAGTGCATAAAAGGACTTCTGGTATACAAACAGTATAGGAGTGGATAATTAACGGCGATGTCGTTTTTGAACATACAGCCATATGTGTTGGATTCCAAATCTGATCCGCAAGTAGAGACTGAAAAGTCCAAAGTTTCTCAAGAAAAGAGGTTAATTTTATTTTAGCGTTAGGTTTTCTCTAATGTGATGACTGATTATGGTGGGAAACGGTTATGAGCCACCCCGCTGCCTGTATGGAAGTGCTTTGACTTACACAAAATAAACACAGTTAGGACACTCTTCTGACACTTCGACACAACTAAGTAACGTTGGAAAGGTGCAGACTTCAGCAAGTTTGTCGGCTAGTCCAGCTGCATATTGGCCCATACTTACAAAACAGTCCAATGTGAAATGGCGTTGACAGATTAAAATGCATTTCTTTTGCTGGTATGGAATCAGGAACTCCAACCACGTGTACCTGATGGTGGCGTCTTCAGGAATTGTAAACAGATGTAGCTCTCCCTTACGAGCCAAGTAAACAGAGGTGCAGATCTTGGGAGAGATTACAGCCATGCCCATATAAGGAAGTCCACTCCTCTGTGACATCACAAAGGGGCAGTTTTACCACGCCCTTTGAAACCAAGTGTTTTGAACCCATCCCAAGCTTCTTTCAGGGTTCACTTCCAAACCTCCAAACCTCATTATCTGAAACTTTGACATCATTTAACACAGAAATACAACATTCTAACTACATTTATGTCAGAAAAGTAGAAAAAACACAATTGGTCCTCTTTAAGTTGAAGTGTTACTGCATGTTATAACAAGTTCCTTGTGCTGTATTAAATATGACCTTAATGTCGTCTCATGCTTATACTGAACCCAAAGAACCCCAGAACGGAGCCCCCACGAAAAGCGTGGATGTATACTGTTTGTGTGTATGTGTGTTTGTGTGTAAAATACAAATCTTTATAGTTATTTATTATTCAAAAATGTTTTCCCTATTTGCAAATAGATGATGAAATGTGTTTGTATAGAGTTAAAGAAACTAGATGATAAACTAGATGATAAAATGTGTTACATAGAGTATCTAATGAATTGCGATCATGACGAAGGTATTCCATTGTGTGTGTGTGTGTGTGTGTGTGTGTACATGCAGTAAAGTGTTCCACACCTCAGCGTGTCCTTCTCCACACCTCTGAGGTCAACTGTACTACATGCAGCACATTCCCTCTATTGACCAACTCCAAAATTAAATCTAGTCACGGGAGAGAAATCGATACCTGCTGAGTGCAGTGGTTGATGGAACAAAATAAAGCGTATCAATAAAAGTTTAACTTTAGTTGGTGACAAGGAGGAGGCCATTTTGCAGCTAGAGAGAATGAAAGCAATTTGATACTTGGCAGCAATTCTACTACAGTCCCATTTGGAAAAACAAATCATCATTTAAATTGTAATAAAAAAAACAAAAGTGTGCAATTGTTCACAATTCTTATTTAATTGCCATTAGATAGCCATTAGGTAAAATTGGAAATAATGAGAATGTAAATCAATAGCTGCTTGTTTACATGAGAAGTGTTTAACACAACAAATAGATAAGCTTTAACCACAAAATTGTTCTACTGCTATGGTCTACTAGCGTCTACTGAACCATTAACTACACGGACTAAAAACAAATGAAAGTGGAACCTTCATTAATCTGGTCCAGAAGGTCGGACTCAAACCTAACTCAATCAATGTTTTCCTTAAGAAATAATTCAAATCCAATTAATATGTTCTGGTTACACAAACCACACTTTTAATACACAACAATTATAATTTTACAAGCAGAAAACAATTTGAAATGCATAAATGATTAATGAAAAAGGGATTAATGAAAATTTCCCATAATAATGCACATGTTTAATTTAACATGTTTTGCCACCTATATGCATATCTAGCACATGAATGGTATATTAGTTCAAAGATTTCTAAAACCAGCAGTGCACCCATGTCATATACAGGAACTTTGACTAACGATTTTGTAGTTAAAGCCTAAAAAAAACCCATAGTGGTCCTGTTAATTAGAGGATCTTTAACTAGCATTTTTGCAGCAGAGGAGCAGAGCATTCCTGCCAGATAGAGGCTCTTTGACTAGCAACACAGTGCTTCTCTTTTAATGAATGACATTATTGCTTTATTGCATTATTGCTGCCGACCAGTCCAGAGTGTACCCTGCCTGAAGACAGCTGGGATAGGCTCCAGCACGCCCACAACCCTAGTGAGGATAAGAGGTAGAAAATGAATGAATTAATGAATGAATGAATTTCCAAGAGAAGGACCAGACAAACAAGGGGTGTTAAAAGAATCACTTGCTAACAAAGTTTTTGGTGCTTTAACATTTAACATTATGTTTGTGATTAACTTCTTTTTACACTTGCATGGCAGTTATGGCATTTATTATGCCTGCTACACACACTTAATGTATTTTGTATATACAGTATATGATAATACATTCAGAGATGAGGATGCTGAGGTTGTCATTGGGAGTGACCAGGATGGATAGGATCAGGTTAATGCTAGGTTAATTGGTGACTCCAAATTGTCCATAGGTATGAATGTGAGTGTGAATGGTTGTTTGTCTATATGTGCCCTGTGATTGGCTGGCGACCAGTCCAGGGTGTACCCCGCCTCTCGCCCAAAGACAGCTGGGATAGGCTCCAGCACCCCCGTGACCCTCGTGAGAATAAGCGGTAGAAAATGAATGAATTAATTAATTAATTAATAATAAATAATTGCAAATAATTGCTGTTTCATGGTTAAATATGGCCCTATTATTAATTTAAAAACAGTCATGTGGTATTTTGGTCACTACTAGGTTTTCTATGCTCTAACTACCATAATATTAATAATATTAAAATGTATTAATATTGAATCCTACTTTGAGTATGTATGGAGTACGTATGTCTTTTATGTATGTACATTATACGCTTTCACTAGTGCAAAATTTGCCTTCTATTTGTTTCCTTAAGTGTCACAGTCATGATGTTTGTATCAGTGGAAGCGTTCGGACAGGATGGATAGCTGAGATCATGTTCGTGCATACAAGCAATTCCAATAAATCTCCATTCCTCCTTGGAGGGGAGTTAAAACCCATCACCGCTCCCCACTGCCCGCCACCTCAGTGCACATGTTAATTTGACGGGAAAGGAAAACCCAATTGTGTCAGAAGTCATGTGCCAGATTGGTCATGCCTACTGCACCCGTGACAGACTTGTTAAATAAGGTGCGCTGTAATTGGGAGATGAGATTTTAATTCATAGATGCCTGGATTCACCCCGTGTGACATGTTTGTGCAGCATCATACTCTTGTTGCTGGTGTTGAGGTGAAATAGGAGTGAGAGGAAGGGGGGGTAGACAGTCTGTGGGGCAGGTGCACTTTGGCTCCTGAGGGACCGTAATGGGATGAGGCCCCCGGTAGAATGAGTGTTTGATGACGGGCTTGCAGTCCTCTCCTGGGACCCTTCCTGCATGTAATTACGCTCCTGCTCGTTCTCTCCTTGCCAAATTGCACACTATACCCTCTCTCCATACTTGCTAGCCATTCATTTACTAATAATCCAACAACATCAAGTCACTGGTAATAATTAGAAGCCTAAATTCCAAATGTAGTATCGCAGTAATTGGTGTTTTATGACCCTATCAGATGTGGTGTTACACCACCTCGGGGCAATTGAATTGTACGCCTCCTTCCACCTCCAGCCATTAATAAAACAGTAATGGCTGCTTGGCGGCCAAATCAATCCCTCAATAAAGCATCTTATGTTAAACACGCATGTGCTGAAAGATGCAAGTTTGTTTCCAAACTCCCTTCTCCGGAATGATGTTTATTTCAAGCAGAAAGAGATCTTTTTTGCAAAGGTGTTTACTTTCTGATCCCAACGAAACATTTATAGATCCCAAACTGGATACCCATAATGCAGCAGGGAGCTTTACAAGATTTATATATGGGTTATATTTTTAGACCCGCGTATTAGTCTTCCCCCACCCCCTCTCACTCCATCCTAGGTTCTTTTCCTTTCTTCCACCACAGAACTGACTTTTATTCTGTAATGTGTACAGTTGAGGCAGTTCCCCTCCCCCATATCACATTATGGCAACAGCTTCCTAGCTCGCTTCTCTCCATGTCGTCACATGGCTATCTCACACACAGACAAAGGAGAGACAGGCTGATAAGATATTGACAAGATTATATATACACCCAGAACTAGCGGTGTCAAAAGACAGTTCATGAGACTTTTAAGAAAAACTATATACGAAAAATTATATATTTTTAAATATATGGCAATATATTGCAATGTACTAATTACATTTTATCATGTTACACTCTTCTGTACTCTGTACTGTGTACTACCGGCCCTGTCCTCCACATTGAGACTATATGACTAACAAAAGCAGCACTGGTCACCACAACATATGGTCAAAGTAAAATAAATAAACATGTAAACTGGTTCTATAGCCACAGCATTTCAGTATGTGGAATCAAACTATGGAATGGATTGAGTAAGACCCTCAAACAATACACAACGATGAGCCAATTCAAGAAACAATACAAGCAGTTGATGTTTGCTAAATACAAGGATGAAGAGTCTTGAACCAGTCATGATGTGCTATATATATCACTATATTGACACTTACTATGGTACCCATTATGTCATTGGATGCTCATATCACCTCCTATTTCGGTACAAGGTATATTATTGAAAAAAAAACAAAACATTAAACTGTATTATGGAAAGCAGGAAGTGAACAAATGTAACAGTTATTGATTGTAAAAGTACCAGATGGAGGGGTAGAATTTAATAAGCTTTGCTTCTTCCTACTCCTTTTGGACATGTGGAACTGTGAACTGATTATGTGATGCATTCAATTGTAATCTGATGCATGTTCAAATGAAATAAAACCATTACCATTACCATTACCATTACCATTACCATTACCATTACCATTACCATTACCATTACCATTACCATTACCATTACCTATACAGTACAATTTATGGCCCTAGAAATAGTCCATATAGCTAAACTAAAGCTAATATATTCTACCTGATGGATGGAATGCAAATGGAATCCAGTCATATATTTCTGATCATGTGATGCTCTGCATATGATGAATAAAAACATGCATCGCATATACCAATCATAACGCCCAGATTGGATATTTATATGTAATTGCATGAGCAGATGATTTCATAAAAAAGACAAAAACTGACCCATGCAACCCAAGAGTGGGACACAGGTGTGAAGTGTGGACCCCGATCCGCATTCACCCCCAGACCCTCCCCTTTCAACACCACCCCTGTGATCCGTCACTGCTGGGGCCTGACAAGGGCCACGCTGGAGCGGCTTAAGGCACGTGCCAAGGGAGAGCTCTAACAACCCCTCCCAACCCCCTCCCCCTCAATTACCACCCCACCCCTATTGAAACCACCAGATGGGAGCTGGATCAGACTTTTAATGAATGCTATCCTTCAACACCCTTTAGAAGGCACACAATAACACACGCCCATCGCCATGTTGCCACACACACACACACACAAGCACCAACAATATAACAGTGGATTAGGAGGACCCTCACTTACTGAACACTCCAATGGATGGAATCAAAAAAGAAATGCACTAAATGTACAAAACACCACTGCAAACAATAATCACAAATTATTAAACTAATACCTCTTTTGTAGTACTGAGCCGCTCATCACTTGTGATTATTAGCAAACAAATTAGACTTCATGTTGAATTTTTATCATCACTTTATTTAAAAGCATGTATAATGAATTATAATATAAAAATATTGCCGAAAAACAAAAAAAATCTTTATGCTTTGGATATAAATCAAAACGCCAGATACATTTTGCAGATGTGTTTTTCACTTGCAGGGGCACACTTAGCATTAGGTAAAACAAGAAATTGGAGAATCTTCTCATATTCACATTTGTTAGTGTAAAAACTTAAATAATATATATATTTTTTTAAACTAATGACTAGGTTATGGAACAATAGAGTGCAAAATACTTGTAATCTGCCAATAGGGACTTTTGAGATTCTGTAGATTATACTTCATTCATCCTTCCGTTTTCTATGCCGCTTATTCTCACTAGGATTGCGGGTATGCTGGAGCCTATCCCAGCTGTCTTCAAGCGAGAGGCGGGGTACACCCTGGACCGGTGGCCAGCCAATCACAGGGCACATATAGACAAACAACCATTCACACTCACATTCATACCTACATATGGACAATTTGGAGTCGCCAATTAACCTAGCATGTTTTTGGAATGTGGGAGGAAACATTACAAAACATCACAATTTGGAGATACGTGGTTTTTTATTGGATGGTACTAACATTTACCACCAGGGGGCGTGTGAGATTTCACAATATTTTATATTAGATTGTATGAATTGTCACAGGTCTCCAGTAAAAACATAGACTATTTTATATAAAATGTAATTGAAATTAACTATTAAAAAATCTAAATAATACAGGTTCGAGGAAATGTGTATTATGTTTCATCATAGGGATGGATAAGAAAGACGGTAACAATAAAAGGTGCTTTTCAGATCATTTGGGGGCAGACAGCATTAATTATCACCAATTCTGCTTTCCTGTTCACAGTATGTGTGAGTCTGAGGAAAAAAGTGAGAAGCAACCCCACCCCCTCAAAATAAAATCTGTCATTAGTCCCAAAGGCTAAATGTTAATACACTGCTTAGAAACATTTCCTAATGACTAATTTCCTATGAAGTGGTTGTGGTAAAACAATAATTTCAGTTTCCAACAAGATAGCAGGTGGGATCCCTTCCGTCATGGCTGCTTCCCCTCTTGTCACACACATATGTTGTTCCCGCCTTGGAAATAAATTGGTTATGTACACACAAGTCGTTACTCAGTGACCCTTGTCTGTCACAGCGTGAATTGCTTTCACTCCGTGTTAAACGAGCCGTGGCCATGTTGGTGTTTGCATGCACATGGAGGCGGGGCCCTAATCTGCTGTGTGCCACACACCAGTTATTGTGCAGCCTTTGAGTGAACATGCAGGATGTTGCTAATTGATCCCGGGCCACAGTGGCGACCATGTGTGATTTGGTATTCAGGTCATCTGACTGGCATAAACCAAAAAAACTGCAGGTTTGGTAAATAGACTGGTAAACAAATGGAAAAACCAAATTCCTACAAAAGACTACAGCCTTGTTTTCCATCAATACAGGTCTGTATGACACCTTTTTCAATTAGGATGTCATAAATCAAGAGCTGCAAGATTGTTTCAAAACAAACCAGACCTTTGTCAGTGGGCGGTAAGAAAGAACAATGGCATCATACATCTGCAGCGGCTCATTTACAATGTGTAAACTACTATTCTGTAGCTCACTCGATTTCATCAAATGATGATTGATTACACTGAAGCATGTGATGCTACAATCTATGCGACCCTGCTTGTTCCGTAATTAAATCAATATCACGAAGATTACAGTGGATTACAGCATTGTATACTCAACAGTTCAAATTCTGCCATTAGAAAGACACTCATGCTCAAATTTAATGGACAGTTATTCATTTAACACTATGTTTATTCGGGATGCTGTGATCAGGGTTTTATGAGTTCCATATCGATCATCCATGAGTGACCTCGACTGATTCCGATCACATGGATTGGATTTTTTAATTTAGCAGAATTAGAAATATTCTGAAGTTATATACAGTTATATTAAAAAATGTAAAATTGTGTGGCAAACTGTGGCAGTATACAGTATGTAATGCAGCAAATAGTTCCTTATTGTCAGACAGACCACTTTTTAAAATTAGGTTTATTTTCCAATCCTTTGTAGCTAACTCATTACATTAATTTAATGTGATTTTGCAGAGGAAATATCAAGGCTGTCACAGAAAGGCCGTAAGATGTTAATAATGTAGCATTTATGAATTAATATAACAAATATAAAGAGCGTTATCCATCCACTTGTGACTGACGTTTATGTATTTCTGCTAATAGGTCCCCCCATACACTCAGTCCTCTGACATCAAAGTCTCCATCAGATAATTTCAATTCCTTCAGCTCTTCTTCTACGGTGCTCCTCCAGGCTGGACATGCATCAAGCAAGGTCACAAAGTGCTCAGTCACTTCCTGAAAAGACACTTTAGAACTTGCGCTGCTTTGTACCCATTCGCCATTATTAATGCAGTACTCCATATTGCTGGCCTCCTTTTTAAGAACCGCACAGTACGCATCTCTAAATTTGACATGTCCTTTAGCCAGGTCTTTAACAATAGAAGAAGGCAATGTAAAGCACATGTGTTGCAGCAAACCGTGCGTTTGCTGGATCCAGTCCAGGAGAAAATCCACTGAGGCAGCCTGTGCGTGTGTGTTTCCTCCCGTCAGCAAAGCAGCAGCAAGGACCAGACACAAATGTTCCGTTTCTTTGCATCCCTGGAGGACAGAGTCAAGAAAACGCTGCGCCCGGCAAGTTTCTCCATCACAGTCAAGCAAGGCTTGCAGGCTCTCCATCAACATGGCTGCCTGCACCTGAGCATCAGCACCAACGGCTGACTTGTCTGATAGAGGACTTAAGATTTTGCACGCAGATTTGCTCTGAATGATGTGACTGCAAAGGCCTGTGATGTCTGGATACTCTCCTGGTTCAATGTGTCCTGGTGCTTTTGTGTCAAAGAGTATCTTCATGATGGAGAGAGGGAGGTGAGTGTTTTTTAGGAGCCCTCTTAGCAACAAGTGCTGGCATTGGGACAGGTCCAAAAAGGACACATCAGTGTAGTCACTAAAGACAGCTCGCAAACGGTTATTAGTGTGCTGTAATTGCGTTTCCATAATCCCTCTTATTTTGGGGTTGTGGTGAAACCTGGAGAAAAGGTGCTCGCAGTAGCAGGCCCAATGAAATGCCCGGGAAAGAGTGTTTCCGTCCCAGTGATGGACGTCACTGCTCCGCGCCGCCACCGCCAGCAGCTCGACAGTGTTCGACAAGTTCTTCAACACTGCCTCCATGCGGCGCTCTTTCTCTGGAGCCTCGGTGGGCTCTGACTCCCACTGAGAAGGGCAGAAATGACCAAAAATGTTGGCTTATGAAGACCACATAAACGCTATTGAAGCTATATGCTAGCTAGGTAGCGATAGTCGGCTAGCCACATTGACAGCGTTGTACTTTAACGGACGTCAAGTAAGTACACGCTTCAAAGACAACTCCAATATGTGGCGCATACAATGTATATGACAGTTATTTATTAACACTCTGAAATTAAAGAGCAAAAAAACATTAAACTCACGTTCCATTTGCCACTTTCTTCTTTTGTTTGTGCCGCTCGGACTTCTGCGCATGCTCAGTGGCACACTCTATGCGGCAGGCACGGCACCTTCAAAATAAAAGCTGCGTTTTAAATAGGCTTCAGTGGTATTGTTTACTTTTGTGCAACAGATACAAGTACAGTACAAGTGCAGAAAATCGCAATAACGGAGAAACATTGACAAACAACAACCAAAGCGGTTTATATTGGTTGTTTTTCCATATAATTAACGTCACAGAGAGGGGATACAACCATGCATGGGCCAATTTATCGAGCCGTTCCGTTGAATGTAGCCCAGATTTGTCACGGTGAGTTAATGAGGCACCATACTGGTGAAGGGAGTTGGCGAGATCAAACTTCACTCCCATCAGCTGTGTGCGCGTGCGCGTGCGCGCGTATCTGCGTGCGTGTAGTTGGATCTCTGTGCAAATGAGAAAAGACCTTCCCAGTTCAGACTACAGTTGCGAGCCCTGCAGTTTAAACTGTAGGTGGAAAGTGGAAAGCATGAAAAGTGGGAGCCTGCAATGCAGCTCAGAGGACGACTGAGAAGAAGGTACGCACGCAGCAGCTGAACTCTGAGGGTGAGCACTCAAAATTGTTCGACTTTTGTGTTCAGTTTCAGTGGAAGTTGTTAACTGTGAACAGATTGGTCTAAAAAGGAAAGTAAGGATTCAATTAATTGTCACTTGCTGACAGTTTAAAGACAATAATGGGTGCTTACAGATTTGAGTCATAAGTCACCAGCCTGAATATTGCTGTGAAACTTTTAATATTTATAGCCACTGTTGAATGAACATCCATCCTACAGATGTAAAGTGAATAAAGACTTAGCAACAAAACCCATTTATTAAGACAAATTCAGACATAACAACAAAGGAATACATCCATATATTCTATGACAGTTGTGTTATTTATTGACAGTGTATGTAATGCATATGGGTTATGAAAGGCCAGATGCTCTTAAAATCAATGCATCAAGTGTAACCTGGCACAGGATCACATATGAGGTTTTACGACTGCACGGAGTAGAAACTTTGTGTTGACAGTTCAATTCTGCAAGTGATACAACCTGAAACACGGCACACACACAATGAAGCTTGTGCTTCTGTTTAAATGGACAAATCATCATTTTTGTGCGAGAAGAGTGTATAACATGCGGAGCCGGTTAAGGAAACAGAGCCACTCTTGATTTTTTTTTTTTAGAAATGTGTACTATTCAGCTGCTGAAATTCCCATCTGTGTGTCCCAGACATGGTATGTTATGGTGCCTTCACGGCAGTCACAAGGCCTCTGTCTGTAGGAATGTTTACCTTTACATCTTTGTATATTTGACTATTATTGTGCAGATCTTCTGTTCCTAATCCCGAGTCAACATCTGGGTTTGGAATCTGGCTCTTGAGAAGCACATCTGTAGCTGGCAGGTTTAGGGGGCTGTATGCACACATAGAAAGTCTCGAGGAGAGGCAAGGTTGGGTATGTTTTTTGACCTGCACTTGAGGAGGTCAGGCAACAGTGTGGTGCCAAACCAGCGCAACAATTGGTTGTTTCTTTTAGAGATATTTTTGGAGGAATACATGTATGTGGGTCAAACTCAAGTGGGATATCTTCAAATGTCACATTTCTGGAGAACAATGTAGCTTTTGAGCAAAATTTATACATCAATTAAATGAAGTACAGTATTAAAGGAGAACGCTCGGCCTCACAGAGCTGAGACACGAGAAAGAGGCTTCGTAGAAAACATTTTTAAAAGGTGCAAACTAAGGAAATTACTCCAAATGATTATGACAGTTTACACAATAATTTTACAATCACTACTTTGTGAAGTAAGGTGACAAGCTTACTTACTACTGTAGAACGGCGTGAGCAAACACTGGCCTGCGGGCAACATCAGGTCCGTCAAGTGTGTACATTCTACATTTTTTTAAACCTTTAACATAAAAACCTCTGCTACAAGAGTTTCAATGCGGTTTTCGTCCCGGTTGCGGAAAACTGTACACTGGACGGTGCCCCGGGAAAGACCTAAGACATGCTGGAGGGATTACATCTGGCCTGGGAACGCCTTGGTGTCCTTCTGGTGGATCTGGAGAAGGTGCCTGGGGCCAGGGAAGTCTGGGCTTCCCTACTGAGACTGCAGCCCCCACAACCCAGACCCGGATAACCGGAAGAGAATGGCTGGGTGGATGCAAAATATATTGAGGAGGTCATCAGAGAAGTAAACAAGGAGGTGTTAACATAACATAGATGTGTTTTGTTTTCGCTTTGTTGCACCGTGAGCAATTATGTAATTCTATTTGACGATCACCTATATGTAGACGGCCTCTCTGCCAATTTTTTTAACCCAGTGTCACAACATGAAGACAACATGACCCTGGTGTACATCCTACTGATGTCGACTGTTGGTCTGTAGTGTGTGATTTGGTGTCATCCAACTTCTAAATTACCATGAAATGTTAGACTGCTTTAAAGGTTAGATTCCTCACATTTTCCACAAAGCCTCTGTATTTTTAGGTCATTTTCATCCACCAACAAGTTTTTCATATTCGGTGGACGTGCTTCCTCTTGAACTTTGCATACCATTTGCCAACCATAAGGGCTAATACTCGTATGTGTGACAAAACAACATTTCAGACAGCCATTTAACCTAGCATGTTTTTGGAATGTGGGAGGAAGCCGGAGTACCGAGGCCGAGAGTGGAATCGAACCCTGGTCTCTTAGCTGTGTCTGTGTGCTAACCACTCGACTGCTATGCAGCCCGAGTCAGCACAATTGGTGCCTAATAAAAAAAGACAGGTAAAAGTTGTCACAGGGAAGTTTCCACATACTAATTTCCATGGCAACCTGGGGTAGAAGTGTCTGTTGCCGCACACAGCAGGGAAAGAACAGGGATAATTGTCAGGAACAGACTCATCCAAATTCCGAATGATATACATAGTAAGGAAAAAGAAAAAAATCTATACAATATGCTACATATATATGGTATAATACTGTATAAGCACAATATACTGTATATATTATTATATACAATAATGTATCTATACATACAAGCATGTATGAGTGTATTAAACAAGATAAGGTTTTAGCACAATGTACTCCCACGGCACAAAGTCATTAAAATTAACAAAACACCATAAACATCACATCTTTGTAATGCCGTGTTGCCTCCACGTGCATGCTCGGAGTCATAGTGGTGGAATTCCTGGCTTGAAGCTGGAGACAAAAGATTTTCACATTAGACTGAACACTTGGCAAAGCTGGATATTATTGAAAGGCCGTGAGAGTCGCTTCGCTCAGTCAATGAAATCACATTACAGGCGCCGAGGAGCAGTTAAATATTTCTCTAAATATCGATGTAAAGTACAGTCCCTTGCCAGGCTGCATTTGGCAGAAAGGCCTGCTGCCTTGTTTAGTTTGCTGACTTAAAGTTAGTTTTTTGCCACTAGTGAATACATTGTACACAGCTTTTTTGCTCACCATCATGGCAGACTTTCTGCTCCATGGTGTAGTCTGTTCTACGTATTTAGAGTCCTTGCTGTAAAGCACACTAGTTGGCTGAAAAGATACTTGTTTTGGGAATGTGCACTTAATGTGTGTCTTTCTCAGGTTTTCCATAGGGAACCATGTGCAGCTTCCTGAGTCCTAAACATCCAAGTAGCCCTGGCCTGACAGACATGCAGCAGTACCACCAGTGGCTGGCTAGTCGACACGAAGCCAACCTGTTGCCCATGAAGGAAGACCTTGCCCTGTGGCTCACTAATATGCTTGGTGAGAGCATCCAATTTTTTTTACTCCATGTGAATTTCAGAATTATTTCATGCATAAACACTCCGGGTACTCCGGTTTGCTCCCACATTCCAAAAACATGCTAGGTTAATTGGTGACTCCAAATTGTCCATAGGTATGAATGTGAGTGTGAATGGTTGTTTGTCTATATGTGCCCTGTGATTGGCTGGCGACCAGTCCAGGGTGTACCCCGCCTCACACCCGAAGACAGCAAAAAAAAAAAATCAAGCCTACACATACATGTACTAGAAACAGTACGGCCAAGAGACACACTATGAAATGAAGATAATTACAATTTCATGGAACAAATACTAGAATTTAAGTAATAAACGCAGGTCAGTTTGTAATAGTGTTTAGGCCAGCAGAGAAGTCCTTGCCAGCCCTGACAACACACTGACTCCTGTAGATTCACTTTAATTGAATAATGGGCATCATTACGGCACAGGGATAATGCAGCGCCAGTGAGTAGTAGTAGTAGTAGTAGTAGAGGAGCATCAGCAGCCCTGCTACATAATAAATGACACTGTTCACTCTTGTTAAGCAGCAAAGCATTGACAACAGGTATGCATGAATAAGTAAAATGAGAGATTACACTTGAGAAATTGTGGCTCAAATGAATTCATTCATGACAAGAAATGCATGCATTATATACAATGAACACTTAATTACAGTAGATTGGTGTTACACAAAGCCAAAGATGATCTTATATGATGTTGAGCATGATAAGGATTGGAATTCTGATGTTTTATCTTGACTTCAGAGGCACACTTACCCTTTTTGGTGCTAATTTCGGTGCAATTCCAGGTGCATTCAACTTGACAGATATCACTTAATTGAAGGTTCAGCATATCTGCAGAATTAAACCCTTTTAAATTGATGTTGTGTTTGCATGCTGCAAACATTCTTTCACCTGTGTGTGTGTGTGGTTCATTCATTCATTCATTTTCTACCGCTTTTTCCTCACAAGGGTCGCGGGCATGCTGGAGTCTATCCCAGCTGTCTTCAAGCGAGAGGCGGGGTACACCCTGGACTGGTCGCCAGCCAATCACAGGGCACATATAGACAAACAACCATTCACACTCACATTCATACCTATGGACAATTTGTCGCCTAGCATGTTTTTGGAATGTGGGAGGAAACCGGAGTACCCGGAGAAAACCCACGCATGCGCAGGGAGAACATGTAAACTCCACACAGAGATGGCCGAGGGTGGAATTGAACCCTGGTCTCCTAACTGTGAGGTCTGCGCGCTAACCACTCGAACACCGTGCCGCCCGTGTGTGTGTGGTTGTTTTAGAAAAAGAGAACTTGCTGCATGGTATCTGCAGGTGCATTGGAACAATCTAAGCTGAAGTGCTTCCAAGTGTTGCCATTAAATAAATTGTACTATTAGTTTAAGCTTCCTTGTGCTTGTAAGCTCCAGGAGGGCCTGTTAGGCTAAACAGCTTTTAGGTAGGAGGAGTGCTGAGGAAAAAGTCCACCGTTTGAGTGGGGAGCAGGACGTTCGATCATAATGAGTCACGATGCGATGGGAGGCAGAGACATTTATAGGACCGAGGAGCCAAAATGAAATGCTTCTTCTCAACCTCTCTGGAATAAATTATTCTCACACAGCAGGAGTTTACGGGGCGCATGTGCATATACTGTAAGTCAGGAGCTCGCTGAGTATTTCTCAAGATTGCAATCTCATTTTCTGGGCTCGATGCAACATTTGGAACTCATTAAACGCTATGAACCCCCAGATCCCTGCTATAAGAAACAGAAAGGATAAAAAACAAAACTGTCCAGTTTCTTTCCACAGACACCCTCTTGCCACCACCTCCAATTTCACAATGATCTCACTGAGAAAGAATGAACCTTTTGGAAGTCAGTCAATTTGAAACCACATGTTGATTACCATTCTACAGTACCTCTACTTGGTGCACAGGGCAATCCGGTTTACATAAGTGTGCAGGTTTAGATGCCCACTTTGAGTTCATAATGAAGCACCTCAAGGTGCCTTCATGTAACACAATGAACATGTGCAGACTAGCACAAGCCAGGCTTCATTATGCGTTTCGTCTCTTGTGTCATTACTTGCATCATGTTCTCCTTCCACTGGGATTGGACTGGATATATCATTTCTATTCACATTTTTTTTAATAATGAATTTCCTTTGCTAGATTGTCCTTCTTACTTTATGTGTCCTCTTGGTCAGGACTGGAAATCACCGCTGAGAGCTTCATGGAACGCTTAGACAACGGCTTCCTCCTGTGCCAGCTGGCTGAGACTCTGCAGGAGAAGTTCAGGGAAAGTAATGGAGACATGCCTCTCAACAACAGAAAGGTAGTACAGTACAGAGCACCTTGACTATTACCCGATCATGGCTATGCTAATACCGACTGAGGAGACAGCAAATCACTTTTAAATCGACGAATTTGCGACAATCCAGATTTGTCTGCTGTGCAAACCCTTGTCATTAGTTTAGCAGACATTTCAACCCCCCCCCCCCCCCAAATCAAATGTCATGAGTTACTGCTCCCTTTTTAATGTAATTGACTGGGGACAGCACAGCAGCTGTCAGCTTTTATTGACTCCCATCCGGTTCTGAGACAGATACACACAAATATTAAGTTTCACTCAATTAGATCAATAGAGGCTTTTCATATTGAACTGCTCGCTCAATAAATGTCCATATGGTGTCTGACAGATGAAAATATTGAATATGGCAGATGAAATCGTACTCTCTGCTGCAACAATTGTGCATTTAAAAATTTCATTAGGGACAGAGCTTTGGATAAAAGGTGGGATGTTTCTATGAAGGAGGTGAAGCAGTGATAATAATAATAATAATATTTTTTCAAATCATGTAACCCTTTATACCCTTTGCAAATGTGAACACAGCATCAGTTGGAGGAATAAATTGCTGACAGCAGTTCAGTCACAATTGGGATCCAGTAGCGTTTTTACATAGAACAACATTTGATGAAGCTGACCTACAACCAAGTTAACATAAATGGGTGCCTTGGTTAGCGTCATTAATCCATTCCAGGAGGTCAGACTCAAACCAAAACGGACTTTAACCAAGGCAAGTTTTTCCATTGAAAATAATTAATTCATTAATTTTCTACCGCTTATCCTCATGAGGGTCGCAGGGGTGCTGGAGCCTATCCCAGCTGTCTTCGGGCAAGAGGCGGGGTACACCCTGGACTGGTCTCCAACCAATCACAGGGCACATATAGACAAACAACCATTCACACTCACATTCATACCTATGGACAATTTAACCTAGCATGTTTTTGGAATGTGGGAGGAGTCCTCGGAGACAACCCACGTGTGCACGGGGAGAACATGCAAACTCCACACAGATGGAATCAAACTCGGGTCTCCTCGCTGTGTGACCTGTGCGCAAGCCCCATTGAAAATAATATATAATGTAATTAATTCATTCCAGACACCAGAAAATTTGAACACAAAACACATTTAATAGTGAATAATTATGGTTTTAAATGCAGAAAATAATGTAAAAAAATTGCAAATGACAAATGAATGGGCAAGTGAACATTTAACATCCTGTTTACCAAGTTTTGCAAAGAGGAAGGTTTGAGTTTTGTCATACTTGCCTCTATGCAACGTTATTTTCCACACTCTCACATCAGACTTCGATGGATAGTGTAATTTTGCGTCACATTTGCACTTTTGACCAGCGCTACAGTTTCAGAACATATGAAACGGTTTGAGCGGTTTGGTACTGAATTCTGGAAGAATGAACATATATTGGTCCATTGACTTTTAAATGTTCCGTTTTCTCTATCAACTTTTCCTACTTTTGGCAAGCTATGATTGAGCAAGGTACTTAAATTAATTGGTCACGGGTCTGTGAATCGCTGAGTTCGACATCTGCCATTTAATTGGTGATGGCTCCTCTGTATAGTTTACATTTGTCCACGGCAGGTTTGAAGCAGGTAGGTCTTCTTTCGAGAAAGATTTGTCTGTTTTCATTAGTCAGTTGTGACATTAGAGCAGCCATGTGGTGTCTAGGGTGATTACATGCTTCTGTCTGAGGATGTAAAAAAACATCTTCGAGTGTGGATAAGAAGCACAAGACTCCTTTGTTAGCGCGTCACTGTGAGTTGCTGATCTTCGCAGTGGGCCACGGCTGGTGCTGGTGATCGTGGGTCTCCTGATCTCAGCACAGATGTGAGGAAATGCTTGTAGTCAATGAGCGTGAGAAAGACACAGGACCTCCTGGAACAGAGGAGCTATTGATCGCATCGAACAGTCAGAAAGGGAAAGCAGAAATATCGTCAGATGGTCCTGGCAGACAAGTAACAAAAGTTTACAATTTGTTGTTGTACAGGGAACATGCTGAATCACTTTGTGTACACTGTGTGATAAGCGGTCGTCCACACTGTGACCCACAAACAACTGAAAATCACCTCAGCTAACCCTAATTCAGATTCATTCATTCATTCATTTTCTACCACTTTTCCTCACGGGGGTCGCGGGGGGTGCTGGAGCCTATCCCGGCTGTCTTTGGGCGAGAGGCGGGGTACACCCTGGACTGGTCGCCAGCCAGCCAATCACAGGTCACATATAGACAAACAACCATTCACACTCACATTCATACCTATGGACAATTTGGAGTCGCCAATTAACCTAGCATGTTTTTGGAATGTGGGAGGAAACCGGAGTACCCGAAGAAAACCCACGCATGCACGGGGAGAACATGCGAACTCTACACAGAGTTGGCCGAGGGTGGAATTGAACCCTGGTCTCCTAACCATTCGACCGCCGTGCCGCCCTAATTCAGATTCATTCAAGTCCAAAAAGGATGCTTCTGCTTCTCGCCATTCTCCCCATCCTATATGTCCTATATCATAGATAACAATTGCATTTTGTTATCTATTTGTTATCACCATCGATACAATCAGCCAAAACACTATCATTGTGTTATATCCTGTATAAACAGCCACTAAATGACTTCCATACTTTTATTTAGAAATTAGAAGCAAATGTCTGGCTAATGGAGAAAGCCACTACAGGAAGAATTACATTGGTTGTTAGGTCACACACTTAATGTAATTATGGCCGTGGTTACTTTTCCAGGAAAGTCATTCGTTAACAGTAAGGATCCTCACGCAAAAACAGCCCATAGGGGAGCCTGGAAAGAAAAGAAAAATACCCACAAAAGCCTGCATATTTCTCCCATGAGCTCATTGCACCTTTCTCATAGCACATACGCAGACATATCCTGTATAAAAACCACAGAAAGACGCATAATCTCCCAAGTGGAGATGGTGTGAGAGCTGTGGACCACGAGCATGTCATCTGATCGGCAATCATAGTGAGTCTGGTAAACTGGCCCTACTGTTCCGACACGGCGGCTCCAATACTGATGTGTATAATAAAATCCTCAGCTGAAACAAGAACAGACGGAGAAGGAAGTGGTGGAGATAAATATTCTGGTACATGTACATATGTATGTAATGTATATAATGCTCCCTTCTTTGTTTGTATCGCACAGGTTCTTCCCTATCGAAGGATTCCATGCCGACGGAGTGCGCCCTCTGGATCTTTCTTTGCACGGGACAACACAGCCAACTTCCTGTCCTGGTGTCGTGAGGTTGGAGTTGGGGAAACGTGTTTATTTGAGTCCGAAGGTTTAGGTGCGTATCATACGTAGTGAATGGACCTCATGTGAAAAATATTACATCAATGTGTCAAAACATGTGATGTGATGGGAGAACATTGTGTGTTTCTTGATATACACACGAAAACATTACCATATTAATAAATGGAACATTTTCATAGTTAGCATAGGAAACCTGTTTATAACTTTTTAAATATAATTACCATTATCAGTGATGTATTTCAACTTAAGAAAGGTTTTATTACCGTGTGGGGAAGAAGGACATATATGTCAAAATGTTACCACTTCCACACAGAAAGTGAGGAGAACTTATTTTCACTCTATCATGTCAGACATGCCATGGCTGACTCCATGCAGTGTGACATAATCTGATGACATGTCTCAATAATGGAATCTTGCTGATGCCTAGTAGCTAGAATACTACATATACTTTTGTTGTTCAATATTTTTCCTATTAATAATACACCATAATTAATTTTAGGGAAACATGTTTGTTTGAATCTGAAGGTTTAGGTACTCAGTGAATGGACCTCATGTGAAAAATATTACAAAAATGTGTCAAAACATGTGATGTGATGGGAGAACATTGTGTGTTTATTGTTATCCTGTCTACACACGAAAACATTACCATATTAATAAATGGAACATTTTCATAGTTAGCATAGAAAACCGCTTTATAACGTTCTAAATACAATTACCATTATCAGTGCTGTATTTTAACTTAAGAAAGGGTTTATTACCGTGTGGGGAAGAAGGACAAATATGTCAAAAACTTACCACTTCCACACAGAAAGTGAGGAGAACTTATTTTCACTCTATCATGTCAGACATTCCCATGGCTGAAGAAAGGGTTTATTACCGTGTGGGGAAGAAGGACAAATATGTCAAAAACTTACCACTTCCACACAGAAAGTGAGGAGAACTTATTTTCACTCTATCATGTCAGACATGCCATGGCTGAAAAAAGGGTTTATTACCGTGTGGGGAAGAAGGACAAATATGTCAAAAACTTACCACTTCCACACAGAAAGTGAGGAGAACTTATTTTCACTCTATCATATCAGACATGCCATGGCTGAAGAAAGGGTTTATTACCGTGTGGGGAAGAAGGACAAATATGTCAAAAACTTACCACTTCCACACAGAAAGTGAGGAGAACTTATTTTCACTCTATCATGTCAGACATGCCATGGCTGACTCTATGCAGTGTGACATAATCTAATGGGAAACGTGTTTGTTTGAATCTGAAGGTTTAGGTGCGTATCATGCTTTTACAACGTAGTGAATAGACCTCATGTGAAAAATATTTCTCAAAGTACAGACCAAAATCGACTCAGAAATGCCACTTGAATGCTGAGATGTTGTTGCCAGGTAGAACTCTTGCAGATGTCTGCAATGTGAATGCTCTGGTTCACTCGATCGCACACCCTTAAATGTAAAACCATGAAACTAACAATGTAAACCTCTGCCAAGGCCCAACAACCCTTGTTCCATTGCAACAAGTAGGTGATTTTTGGGGGAAATCACATCATCACCAAAAATTCCTCTTGGGTACTTGAGCACCACATCTTCATTTAAATCAGTTGTATAGTTTTTTAGTACCTCTGCTAACAACACAGCCATCAAAATAATACCTATCCCTCTTGCTTTCACATTCCTTGAGGGTAATAATAATATGAATATACTAACATGATTATGAGTACTTGGCTCTGTCAGAACTGGCACAATAAAACAAAAGCACAGGCAGAAGAGCGTGAAGAAAGTAGGCCAGCATTGTGCAAATGTTTCTCTCAGCCAAGAGGGAGGTAGGCGCTATTCTCCCCGCTAGTGTTGTCTCATGTCAGTGTTTGTGAGGAAATGCTTTTCCTGCAGTCATATGCACAACATGTGAGCCTTGAAGTAACAGAAATACCAAGAATATTTATGTAATCCGGACCTCTGCCAAGCGATTCAATCTATGCAAATGATTTTTCGAAGGCCAAGTTTTCACACTCGGTGAGCCATCCGCAGAGTGAACACCCTCAGAAACACTTTCCCAGCTGACAACTGTCTCTTTCTTCCTCCTGCTCGTATCTTTTCCCCTCTTTCCATGGCGGGATATATCAGTTCAACAATACCAGGTTTGCCATCATGCAGCCTATATATTGTGTATATTGCACAGTGAGTTGAATGTCACATGCATGGGTTGCCAGTGACCAGGGCCATCATCATCATCAACATCATCAACTTGTGAGGTTGTGTGCAAGCGATCGACATACATTACCATTAGTCTTGGGAGCATGTTAGCATGCTGATTGTAGTTTGAACAGTAAGCTCATTTTTTTTTCTGTGTTGTGTTCAGTCATCCTCACTCATAGCTTTTTAACACTGTGTTCTTCTTTTGAAGTTCTTCACAAGCAACCACGAGAGGTTTGTCTCTGCCTGTTACAGTTGGGACGGATAGCAACCAGGTCATTTTAAATATGCACTCACCTGAGATCCAATACATTAATTCATTCATTTTCTACCGCTTATCCTCACGAGGGTCGGGGGGGGAGTGCTGGAGCCTATCGAGAGGAAATGCAGGAGGCGGGGTACACCCCGGACTGGTCGCCAGCCAATCACAGGGCACATATAGACAAACAACCATTCACACTCACATTCATACCTATGGACAATTTGGAGTCGCCAATTAACCTAGTATGTTTTTGGAATGTGGGAGGAAACCGGAGTACCTGGAGAAAACCGGAGAACATGCAAACTCTACACAGAGATGGCCGAGGGTGGAATTGAACACTGGTCACCTAGCTGTGAGGTCTGCGCGCTAACCACTCAACGGCCGTGCAGCCGAAATCCATTACAAAAACATATAGAAACAATGTATAGTTAGTTACAGATACAATTTTTGACACATCTCTTGTATTGGATGGGAATATATATATACTATACATACTATTTATTTGCTAAACATATTTTGAATACTATAATGGCTGTACGGCGAAAGAGTGGTTGGCACGCAGACCTCACAGCTAGGAAACCAGGGTTCAATTCCACCCTCTGTGTGGAGTTTGCATGTTCTCCCTGTGCATGCGTGGGTTTTCTCCGGGTACTCCGGTTTCCTCCCACATTCCAAAAACATGCTAGGTTAATTGGCGACTCCAAATTGTCCATAGGTATGAATGTGAGTGTGAATGGTTGTTTGTCTATATGTGCCCTGTGATTGGCTGGCCACCAGTCCAGGGTGTACCCCGCCTCTCACCCAAAGACAGCTGGGATAGACTCCAGCACCCCTGCGACCCTCGTGATGATAAGCGGTAGAAAATGAATGAATGAATGAATCCTATAATATACACTGCATGCTACTACAAAGACTATTTCCCTTCACAGGTACAACGTGGAGCCTCCTGGCCTTATAAAACTGGAAAAAGAGATAGAACAGGAAGAGAAAGCACCTCTACCACCTCCGTCGCCTGCATCCCCAGCTCAGCATCTCCCTCCATCTCCCTCATGGTCTCCTTCTCCATCTCCTTCCCCGTCCCCCACCCCTCCCAAAGTCACTCAGTCGATCAAGAAGAGCACAGGGAAGCTTCTTGATGACGCTGTAAGTCAGCAGTTGTGATTGCTGACCTCAAGGGTAAACATGTCCAGTTGTATAATACTGTCTATTTTGCTGTACTGTCTGTGTGTGTGCCTTACAGGTCAGACATATCGCTGACGACCCCCCCTGCAGGTGTCCAAATAAATTCCATGTGGAGAGACATTCCCAGGGTCGATATCGTGTGGGGGAGAAAATGCTTTTTATACGTGTGAGTATGCATTGTTATAACAATACAACTTTAAGCAGTTTTCACAGTCCTGCCTCGAGCAAATCATATGATGGGGAAAACGTTGTGTGTTTCTTGTTATACTGTTTACACACAAAAACATTACCATATTAATAAATGCCATATTTTCGTATAGTTAGAGCATAGAAACCCTTTCTATAACTTTCTACATACCATTACCATTATTAAAGCCCTATAGACATGAAATACCTTTACACAATTTTTTTTTGTACACCACATTGCTCAACTGTAATGTGCAGACTACGGCGTCAGTGCAGATACACATGAGATGGCCATAGCTTTAACCGTGAGCAAGCTAGTGAGCTAACTAGTTAAGCTCCAATTCATTTACTGTATTCTAAATTTAAGAAAGGGTCTAATACAGTGTGGGGAAGAAGGAAAAAGAAGCCAGAAATTTACCACTTCCACACGGAAAAGGAGGATAACTTATTTTCACTCTATCATGTCAGACATGATAGAATACTACATGTACCTTTGTTGTTCAACATTTTTTTTTACTAATAATACACTATAGTTAATCACAAAACAGCGATCATTTAATTGTTTTTACTAATTAAGTAAATATTAATATTTTTTAAAAACAGGATAGAGAGAGTGAGCTATCATTGAACAGCAATATTGTCAGGGATAACTGTAAACTATGACATTTATTTTTTCATTTGTTTTTGTTTATCTCCATCACAGGATGTTATTTATATAAATATAGTTATCTTGAGTTATGTATCGTGTTCCGTATCATGAGGTACCCTGAGATTCCCAGCCCTATAGTCAATATCATATGGAATAGAAGTCAACCAACTGTTCTCATTTACTGGAAATTAATTTTCAGACGATTTCCCCCAGCCAAGCATGGCTACCAATGAACAATAACCGCCAAGTTTTCACATCTGATCTTATGACCAATTTCCAAAATATTTGATCAAGTACCGGATTCTGTGCCGTTTCATTGATTCTGTCCGTCTGTACCGTTTTGTCATGGAAATGTTACTCAACTTTCCCCCGAGTGGCGAAACAGAAGATCCATGTTCTAGCTAGTACAGAATTACATTCATAAAGTGTTGGTTCTCTTGGGATGTTGGTTACCTGGCAACCCACAACCTGGATTCACACCAAAGGAGGCGGCCACAGAAGAGAGAATTCACTCTTGGCTGCCCTCTGCTGTCAGAATACCATATCGCGGCTACATTATTGCAACCAAATCACATTCCAGGTTGGACCCAAAGACTGACTTTCTGCAACAAAAAGCAGACAGATTATTTGCCAAAAGTATATATAGCGCAATATGTTGCATAGTTGGCACCATTTTCTGACACCTTTTGGATTTCGGAATACCTCTGTCTTCATCGCTTGGTTGCTGGGCAACCAAGGACAAGTAGTGTTGGGCTCACATATGTATGTAAAGTAAGGGGACTATTATTTATTAAGACTGAAATCCATTTGATCAAAGGGCTTAACATAAACATGTTTGCATCATAATAACAGAAATGTCCTGCAGGGTGTTAATCTATGGTATTGTGCTACGACGTCCATTTTAATAGGTACATTCATTCATTCATTCATTCATTCATTTTCTGCCGCTTATCCTCACAAGGGTCGCGGGGGTGCTGTCTTCGGGCAAGAGGCGGGGTACACCCTGGACTGGTTGCCAGCCAATCACAGGGCACATATAGACAAACAACCATTCACACTCACATTCATACCTATGGACAATTCGGAGTCTCCCATTAACCTAGCATGTTTTTGGAATGTGGGAGGAAACCGGAGTACCCGGAGAAAACCCACACATGCACGGGGAGAACATGCAAACTCCACACAGAGATGGCCGAGGGTGGAATTGAACCCTGGTCTCCTAGCTGTGAGGTCTGCGCGCTAACCACTAGACCACCGTGCAGCTTTAATAGGTACAATGAGATCCAATTCAAGAGCTATATCAAATATTTGTGACCAAAATATTGAAACACTCTAATAGTGTCAATCAAAACTGAGCATTATTATAAACTTTTTGATACAGCTCTGGTATTTATCAGAATTACAGTATGTGACCTCCATCATTTGACCTCTACGTGTCACTCAGCTCAGTAAAGAGTCTTTAATCAAAAACGCCAGCAGCTTCTTTTCCTAAAAAGCGATGAATAGAATTTCCAGGCTCCAGGACTAAATAAATGAGGTGGCTGCAGCTCCACTAACTCCACAGCATCTGTGAGTGGTGCTGTCAACTGTACGCCTGCAGATCGTTGTCCATCCCAAGGAGAACCAAGTCTCTCCGGCACGGCCCGTGTCCCAAAGCGGCATGATTGAAACGTTTCTGTGACACACAGGTCCATTAAATCCATAGTCACAAAGCCTGAAGGCCTGCTGCGGCTGATTGGAAGCACCGCCTTGCCAATGGCCTATAGATTGATTCTCTAAGAGGCTTATAAATGTTGCATGTTATGCCGCTGTAAGGCAGGAAGTCTCATATTTCAGACTGAAGTGACAACCAGGGTCTTTTTTTGGGGAGGGGGGGGGGGTGATTTAACCACCACAGCCCTCTAACAGGCATTCTGTGCTACACTGTAATGACGCATTAATGAGGTAGTTGGCTGCTATGCTTCCATAGTGAGGCACTTTTATGTTGAGGGCCTTGAAGTATGTCTGTGCCGGCTATGTCTTTCAGTAGGTTGTCATGGTAGCCAAGCGTAGGAATATGTCCCGGATGTGGGAGGCGGCACAATGCAATACAACAACAAAATATGACTAGAACCCATTCCCATCTATTGGGAAGAATTTGTTCTTAAATTGCTTGCCTGGGTAAATAAAGATAATTAAAAAATATATAAAAAAAAATATTGACAATTACTATGGTACCCATTATGTCATTGTATGGTCATATCACCTCGTACTTCGGTACATGACAAAAAAAACAAAAAAAAAACTTAAACTATATTATGGAAAGCAGGAAGTGAACAAATGTAACAGTTACTGATTGTAAAAGTACCAGATGGAGGGGTAGGATTTAATAAGCTTTGCTTCTTCCTACTCCTTTTGGACATGTGGAACTGTGAACTGATTATGTGATGCATTCAATTGTAATCTGATGCATGTTCAAATGAAATAAAACCATTACAATCACAATAAAAAGTTATTCATTCCAAAATGGTCATAAAAATATTTCACCTAGCAAGCAGGTGTAATAAACATTGTTCAATGTGATGTGCAAATTTTTGTATCAGTCAAATCACATTATTGTTGTCAAAAATATTGACTTTTGAACAGTTTTTATGTTTTTTGTTGGAAACTTTGGCTCAACTGCTACAATCTTATGTACTTAAAAGTCACTGAAGATGATGATACAAGTTTGTTGATGCGTAACAAAAACATCCCACACAGTGACCTCTGCCGGTTCTAGTGGGGTAACCCATCACTTGCCCCAAATGTAGAATTGCCACTACCTTAAAATAACCCTAACTGCTTCCATATGACAACAGTGTGTTATATATTTGTATTTATTACTACATTTCTCATGAGA
The DNA here is from genome assembly GCF_037039965.1 of Doryrhamphus excisus. NCBI lineage: Eukaryota > Metazoa > Chordata > Actinopteri > Syngnathiformes > Syngnathidae > Doryrhamphus > Doryrhamphus excisus. Next base: position 6,932,334 of record NC_136357.1, on the reverse strand, counting down.
TCATGTTGCTGAGTTTTTATGAATATGTCCTAATTCTTTCTGCATGTACCCTGCATTAGCTTACTCTACATATTATAAGGGCAGGAGTCCTTCATACAGGTTTAAATATCTAAATTCTGCTTCTGTTGCCTAGATGCTGCACAACAAGCACGTGATGGTTCGCGTGGGTGGAGGCTGGGAGACTTTTGAGAGCTACCTGCTCAAGCATGACCCCTGTCGTATGCTTCAAATCTCCCGTGTGGAGGGGAAGACGTCCCCCGTCAACGGCAAGGGCTTCAACATCAAGGACCTGACACCCGACAGTTACCTCGTGGTGGCGGCTAATTACCGTAGCAAAAAGTCAACACAGGAGACTGCCCCATGATGCTGGAGGTATAGCTGTGGGACACGTCGGCACATTTGAAATTCATCACTGCAATATAATGACTCAACTGGCTACACGTGAACGTGAAGGTGTTTTTTTTTTTTTTTAAATTCATAATATTGTGACCAATTTTGTTCCTATATCTTTTGCACACTATTTTCTGGTGGGAAGTATTTTAGTAACTGTATGCCGACTTTAAGATTTTATTCTAAAATTGTAACTTAATTATACATTTTTTACAGGTAAGGAGAGTGCTTGATGTTTGTGGACGCAAAGCAAAAAGAACCAAAGACAAAATTAAGAAATGTAAGCTTTGTTGAATAACTTTAGTCGCAGTATGGTTTGTTGTTATTAGTTATTTCTTATTTTATGGTAATGGTTTTATTTCATTTGAAATTTCAGTGACTTTTAAGTACATACGATTGTAGCAGTGGAGCCGAAGTTTCCAACAAAAAACATACTGTTCAAACTGTTCAATAGTCAATATTTTTGACTACAATTATGTGATTTGACTGATAAAAAAATCTGCACATTCCCATTGAACAATGTTTATTACACATGCTTGCTAGGTGAAGTATTATAATCATTTTGGAATGAATAACTTTCATTGTGATTGTAATGGTTTTATTTCATTTGAACATGCATCAGATTACAATTGAATGCATCACATAATCAATTCACAGTTCCACATGTTCAAAAGGAGTAGGAAGAAGCAAAGCTTATTAAATCCTACCCCTCCATCTGGTACTTTTACAATCAGTAACTGTTACGTTTGTTCACTTCCTGCTTTCCATAATACAGTTTAAGGTTGTTTTTTTTAATAATGCACCTCGTACCGAAGTAGGAGGTGATATGGCCATCCAATGACATAATGGGTACCATAGTAAGTGTCAATATAGTGATATATATAGCACATCATGACTGGTTCAAGACTCTTCATCCTTGTATTTAGCAAACATCAACTGCTTGTATTGTTTCTTGAATTGGCTCATCGTTGTGCATTGTTTGAGTTCCTTTACATACTGTACGTGTCAAAGAAGTGTAACTGAACTGTTTAAATGCAACATACCAGATTGAATCTGAATGTAATATGGAGTCAAGTTTTCTTTATGGGGTTCATTTGTTTTACTTTGCTGCCCTCTAAAGGCGAACAGGCAAAACGTTCTCATTCTTTGTGTTGCCTTGTCAATAATTCCCTAAAGAAAACACAGGTATGAGGGCTGCAGCTGCAAACACAAAGCTCACAAAATCCAGTCATACCAGAAATGTGATTTATTGTAGCAAATAACATTGGCATGATTATCTTTGCAACCAAAGCACTTACAGATCAAGTACACTTAGCTTAGTCAAGGTTAAATAATTTATTAGTCCTTCAGTTTCTCACTATATTCCTTAATGCCTCCCAATACATTGCAGTTTCTGTATTATTATTAAGTGCTTACATATGGCAACGCTGATCATATTTAAATTAAGCATCCATAAAAGTCACTAACAAAGTGAAACTGTGCTCTAAGTCAAAGATAGAAATGTAGTGTTTAAAATTATGATGGAAGTCATTCTGTTGTTAGCATTGCTGTTGGGCAAGTATACACAACGGTTATGAAAATAGTCGTAATCTTGCGCATGACAAAAAATCTTAACTGCATTATTTTCTTGGATTTTAACTGCAGACTGTGTTTGAAAAAGTCACATGAAATTGGACCATTAGTGTTAAATAGTGACTGCATGGTGACTGTGTTATTCATAACACATACTGTGACCCACCGGCATCACTTTAACTGGCCGAGGTGACCTTGGCAACAAGACTGCAAGTTTGGGTGCCGCTGCTCCAATCACATCTACGTTGATCAGCATTAAGCACCTGGAGCTGTTTGTGTTAAACTATCGTGAAAACAGGCAAATAATCACAAAAAACTATAAATAATAATAATAATGTGGACAGCAGTTCCAAACATCCTGCAGCAATCCTTTGTTGTTTTGGACCTTTTGTATTGTTTTCAGCCCACCTGCCACTATAAAGCAAACACACACGGAAAAGTACAGTTAAGTATTACAGTACACACACAATTCGATGGTATTATAACAAAAAATACAAGTAAAGGTACAAAGCAACTTACCCTCAACCCGCCACCAGACACTGACGTGCTCATCGTCTGTTTTTCAATTTCTTCTTGTTTTTTTCTTTTCCTTTCAACCGCTTCTGGGTTTTTGACGCCTCTGTTTGCCGTCTGATGGAGAGAGAATCAAATATAAAACTTTAGGCATTACGTCTTTCACATTAAACAGCACCAAAACATGCAATTTTAATTTTGTATAGTATATTTAGTAAAAAAAAAAGTGTGTATCACAACCAGCCAAGTGACATGTGACTGCCAGAAAAGGCAATGATTCAGATGTGATGAATGTGGGAGTGGGTGTTATGTGTGGTAGTAGAGTCAGACCGGTAGTAACAGTGTGAGTATTTTTTTAAGGGGACTCAGAAGGTTGTGGAAGTTAAGGTAAGGCACAGTCCAAAGGGTCACCGGGCCAGGAAAAGTTTTCATTATGTGCCCACTTACCTTGTGACAGCCTTTGTGTGGCTCTTACGGATGTGCAAGTGGCTTTTCTGGACAGTAAAACATTGCTCACTAAAGCCCATCTTAAATCAATCAAATTTATCATGTCACTTTGAGAAACAATGAAAGAGTTTACCCTTTACATATACAAGAAATGCATTCACAAATACCTTAAATGGCCAAATTTTCACAAATAATGACCTATGTTCTAATAAAGTGGTTCTCAGCTGATTTGGCTGTGGGACCCACCATCACGCCTCAATTACAATCGACTAGTCCAGTTGTTCTGATCCTACTCCTCAGATAAACAAACAGTACAATGTAATTGCCTTATATAGACGTGTATTACGGTACCAGTCAAGGTTTGGACACGCCTTCTCACGGCGTTGAAGGCGAGTGTGTCCCAGCTTTTTAAATTGTACTTTTGACATTTTTATAGCTGATTTGAGGAGTTATAAGTGTCTCTAACTAGAAAATTCTAATGTTTGACGTGACAAGATGTCATAAAAACAACACTGGCTACAAAAAAATGACACTAGCGAGTCACGTGACCGGTTCATCAAGCTGGTCGTGTGAACGGTTTATTGTACTGCCAATGTGTTAATTACTTAGTGTGTTTTTTTCACCATTTACCTCTTTTTGTCTTTTCTCTGCCGCCTCAGCCAACTGTCGCCTCCTCGTCTCCTGGAAATATCCAACTCTTTAGCTTCGCAGTGTAAACCAAAAAATCTAGTTTACATTCAGTTAGCCAAACCTAGCATGTCAATGAGGTAACACAAAAACATGACTTTATGGCACATCTACGCCCTACTATGCATGCATAAAGTGTGGATAATGATGGTAGAATTAACCATGGTTACATACTTGATCTGGAGTGTCAACAGTGTCGTCGACTGCTCCACCAAGGCACGGTAAACACATCCCCATTCTTCCAAACAGTGAAAGGCAACGCAGCAAATTTGCTTTTTGGTACTAAATTTGAAAACTAACTAATGCTAAAAAAAGAAGGTTGCATCAACTTTCCTGTGGGGTGGAAATGGAGAAGTAAGAAAAGCAGCAGCTTCTACTCCTAAATGCATTGGGGGGTTCCTGTGGCATGACGTCGCCGTTATTTGGCAACGTTAGCATTCAAGCTAATAGCCATAACCATGTGAAGCATCGCTCTGCCAGTGACGTAACAAACCACGCTCTTAAAAAATTATCATAACACCGTTTGTTTAGGCGTCCCAGTATTCGCAAAAAATAGTATTTAACGCTTTAAATCTAAGCCAAATAGTATACCTCTAGTCAGAGTTGAACGCTACATCACTCGATGCGGTGTTCAAGAACACGAAAACGGAAGGGTTGCTTAAAAATGACCAGTAAACTTCGGAGTGTATATATTTCATGTACAAAATAGTGAGTTTTAGCTTTTTGCTATGATTCGTATCCCCAGGACTCATTTATTACATTGTTTAAGTGCGTGTGTTGGATATATACATTGTCACAAAGAGTCGTTTAACGACTTGATATTGAACACAACTCAGGGGCAGTGTCGCCAGGTCTCGCGAGAGAAACAAGCGACTCGCTCTCTGCTGAAAACAAGCCCAAATAAAGAGGGAATTTAGGAATTTTTAAGCGACATTACAATAACAAGGCTAAAGTAGTTTTGAATAAGCTGACATGTGCCCAACACTGCTTAGGAGTCACATACACATACATTTTCCAGGGGCTGGTGCAATAGCACTACTACTGTGGCTAAAAAGGAGAATTAGTCATACAATAACCACTTTAACAGTTATGTTCTGACTACCATTGCTATACAATGTGACCAGGCCATATCTTATGACAAAGTTTTTTTTCCTATACTGTATTATACTACTTAATCTTTAAGTTCAAAAATACCTGAACTGGGGTGAATGTAAAAAATAAACATGGGAGTAGCCACTCCTGCTGCAGGAAATACACTTCTAATAGCATAGAAAGCAGTGGTGATGTTCATTTGTTGGGGAGGGGGTCCAGCAGAGGTTGCCACTGTTTGGAACTCGCCCTGACAGAATCGGACAAGGTCTGATCCCGCTGACAAACTCTCCTGATGTCACTACATCTATGAACTGGACCATTATGCAATTTGGATTTACTTTGTATATACTTGTGTCATATGTTGCCCACTTGACATCCTTGTGAGGATATTCATTCATTCATTCATTTTCTACCGCTTTTTCCTCACGAGTGTCGCGGGGGGTGCTGGAGCCTATCCCAGCTGTCTTCGGGGGAGAGGCGGGGTACACCCTGGACTGGTCGCCAGCCAATCACAGGGCACATATAGACAAACAACCATTCACACTCACATTCATACAATTTGAAGTCGCCAATTAACCTAGCATGTTTTTGGAATGTGGGAGGAAACCGGAGTACCCGGTACCCGGAGAAAACCCATGCATGCACGGGGAGAACATGCAAACTCCACACGGAGATGGCCGAGGGTCTCCTAACTATGAGGTCTGCGCGCTAACCACTAGACCGCCGTGCCGCGCCTTTTGCGGATAAGCGGTAGAAAATGAATGAATGAATGAAAAGTGTAGTGCCTAAAGGTTAGAAGGTTAATTAAACATGGTGGCCCCTGCCATAACGCCGGGTCCCCCAGTGTGAAAACCACTGTTCTAATGGAACAAAGTTATGACCCTTCCAATCCAACGTGCATTGATTTATTCCATCAAATTCACCCCAAGCCCATTTTTGAAAATATATTATCCTCTTGTTGTAATTGCTTGAGAGATGGAGGAGTGACGTCCAAGCCTTTTGAGGGGTATGAGTGATGTTCTATAAAACAGTTCTATCAAATCAGTATTCAGCTTGACAGTTTAATGTTGGAGCTGGTTTTCACCCTTCAACACTTAAGACTCCTCCCCTCCGTCCTGGCTGCAGCATCCAGGTTATTTCAAAGTGCGGCACTAAGGAGGAATGGCAGGCTTGTGAGATTATGCAGCACTTTCAGGCATACATAATGTCAATCATAAAGTTATTGATGCCGATTGTACATTGATGTAGTGTATCATGGAGGGGACAGTATGTCAGGATGTTGATGGCTCCTCAGGTAAGTTAATCAGAACCTATTTGTTTGTTACAGAAAGTATGTTTCTGTTATCTGTAAATACAATGTAGTCCACACATCATACTTTGTATATGCATATACTGTACTACTGCATGTATTGTCAAACTTATTGAGCATATTCCAGTTTCCAGTTACAAACATGCTTAGTTATTCATGTTAGAAGTTCCATAACACTGCTGTAAAACTGAGGTTTTACACAGCATATAGTATATTTAACAAAGTTTAACACAGTCATAATGTAGTAATAGTACACTTTTTTGACCAGAAGAGAAGAAAGTTACAAAAAGCTCATGTCTCAAAGTAAATGGCAATGCATATAAACAATCAATGATAGTTCAATAACAATTAAAACTCCAAAGTCATCAACAACGTAGAATGTAATGCAATGAATCAATGTTTACTTACCGACTTACTGTAAACAAAAAAGATGAGTTGCACCACAAGACATTTATGTCGCCCCCATCTGTAAAAAGCATCTCCTCCTGGATGCTGTGAACATTTTAAGTTGATTGCGAAGCACTGAGTAGATATTTCACCTTGGATAAAGCTGTCATTCCTTAAAGCTGTTCTGGAATTGGATGGAAAAAAAGAAAAAAACAATAGCCAAAAACAGAACATTTACTTTGGATTTCTTCATCGGCTTTAGGTGACTGTTTGAATATGAAATATATAAGTCGAAGTGATCATGACCGTGTATATAATAAAATAATTCCACTTAAAATTCAACTCATTTTATCTTGTATGCACAAATATCCATGTTGAGACACAGAAAAACGAACGTGACAACCAAGATGTCCACTAATGAGCTCTGTAATGCATGTATGCTACAGCTTCTATTAGTCGTTCTACATATCGTCATGTCTGAAGGCATATGCTGCATAAACATGTCAAGCAAGGTCATTTACTGATACCTAAATAGATGCTTTATTTAATTCTTTACGGGACATCTGTTGCAATAATTGGAATATTGCACTATTGATGGAATATGTTACAAGAAATATTAACCTGTGTGACCCATTAACCTTCATTTCTATTATATAGTATGTAATGTATATTTCATTACTCGTATATTTTTTTGTTTTGTCTGTGTTTTGTGTGGCTTTGTTTGTGTCGTTATTAGATCCCGATTCATTCATTCATTTTCTACGGACTTGCTGGAGCCTATCCCAGCTGTCTTCGGGCGAGAGGCGGGGTACACCCTGGACTGGTCGCCAGCCAATCACAAGACACATATAGACAAACAACCATTCACACTCACATTCATACCTATGGACAATTTGGAGTCGCCAATTAACCTAGCATGTTTTTGGAATGTGGGAGGAAACCGGAGTACCCGGAGAAAACCCACGCATGCACGGGGAGAACATGCAAACTTGGGTCCCCTAGCTGTGTGGCCTGCACACTAACCACTCGACCGCCGTGCGGCCTTTGTCACATGATGACTAGCATTAATTCATTCATTTTCTACCGCTTTTCCTCACAAGGGTCGCGGGGGTGCTGGAGCCTATCATAGCCAATCACAGGGCACATATAGACAAACAACCATTCACACTCACATTCATACCTATGGACAATTTGGAGTCTGATGACTAGCAAAAACAAATAAATAAATCCCAAAAAATAATCATCAAGGCAGGAAGTGTACCTATGAAGTACTTGCTCATCTATTGATCTTATGTAATGTCTCCATACCTTTTTGAAATCTTTAATGACAGTTTTTCACTCTCTGAGTGCAGCCATGTAAGACAAACACACTCTATAGACAAATACATTGTTCGTCTGACCACTTGCCAAGAGATTAAGAATCTCTATCTGCACTTTGTCAATCAGTGTTAATGCAATACTCCTCATTAATGGCATGCAAAGCCCCACCGGGAGTTGACTAAATATGCTTATTCAGGGGAGAAATGCTTAAGCTTTCTTTCTATTCCTTCGGGCTGAGATGGTAATGATTGCTACTGTCATGAACAATATTCACTATTCCAATAACGGAGCATCAGCCTGTCTGGCCACTGGCTTTTGACGTGATGTGGAGGCCACAGTCCAGTCTGTGCAAAGACATTCATCAGCAAGTTGTGATGTTTGGATACTGAGTTCAGCCTGTGGCACTTCCTGTTGATCCTATTGAAGCCAAATGCACATCAGCCTCCACTGAATATACAGTAAATCTCTGTCTGGTCGTACCATATTTCCATCCTAAATTAATTCAAATTAATGATTTTTTATGACATTGTGGTACAACTGTAGCATTCAAATAAATGCTTAATATTTATTTACTTCTTTTTATCCATAACAAATATCCATATTGTCTAAGAGAGTTTCCATTGACTCTGTCAGAAAGCTATTGATTTATCTATGTATTTATTATTGTGGTTCTGGGTAGCACACCGCATCATATAATACAACTAATGCAGCCTGCATATAAAGAACACCCCCTCAAGCACTTTCTTCTGGTCAGCATCTTACAAACAGATCAACCTGTCTGTACATGTTGGCACTAACATTAAAAGTACTCCATGCCTCTCGCTGCCCCCCCCCCCCCCACCCGTAGACAGATAACCACCCCACTATTTGAGAAGCACTGTTTGAGATCATACTGTATGTGACAGTATGGCCGGTTATACTAATAAATTGTGTTGTTGTGCAGGAGCATCACATCATCAGGACAGCAGCATGTCAGTGCCCCTGCTGAACAGTCGGCTCCAAAGCTCCTCTGCAGCCTTCAGCAACGTTCCTATCAGTCCTGCTCTCAGCCACTCAGCCTCCTGGAGCTCCTCACCTGCCCACACTTTCCACTCTGGAGACACACATAGCGAGCAGCTCACTGGTGAGTTTGCAACCATGCTTGCACTACATTCACAGTGTCCATCTCCATAGGCTTTTTGGTTTATGTTGCTGTTAATGTGATATTTTGTGTAAGATGAGAGTGATACTAACTTTTTGGGCTTCTTACTGAGATTATTTGAGAACATCACTTTGAATGGAATTGATTTAGGGTCTTCAATTATCATTTATTGGGCTTTTAGTAACCTAAACATGTGTCCATAATTTGTTTCAGTCACAAATATCATTCAGACAGTAATGATATCAAATGAATAGCACAAGTCACATTTAATTCATTCATTCATTTTCTACCGCTTATCCCCACTAAGGTCACGGGTATGCTGGAGCCTATCCCAGCTGTCTTCGGGTGAGAGGTGGGGTACACCCTGGACTGATCGCCAGCCAATCACAGGGCACATATAGACAAACAACCATTCACACTCACATTCATACCTATGGACAATTTGGAGTGGCCAATTAACCTAGCATGTTTTTGGAATGTGGGAGGAAACCGGAGTACCCGGAGAAAACCCACGCATGCACGGGGAGAACATGCAAACTCCACACAGAGATGGCCGAGGGTAGAATTGAACTCTGGTCTCCTAACTGTGAGGTCTGTGTGCTAACCACTCAACCGCCGTGCAGCCCGTCATAATAATTGTGTATTATTTGTTAAACATGCATTTGCATGTTCCCCCTGTGCATGCATTGGTTTTCTCTGGGTACTCCGGCAACTGGGATAGGCTCCAGCATACCTGCGACCCTATAGTGAGGACAAGTGGTACAGAAAATGTATAGTATGTTCAATTCAGTAGAACGTCTGTAGCTGGGGGGTGCACAGTAAAATGTCAGGCGTGGGAGGCAGATTGTACTTTCAATGCTAGTGCAGACCTGCCAACATGTACAAATTTATTGTACTCAACATGCAATTTAACTCTTGAATATGCTTAATTGCTTCACCGCTCTCCATTTTGTTGCATTTTCCTGGTTTCAATTTGTATGCAACAGATAAATAAGAAGATATTATCAGTTTCTGAATAGTATTTTAAAAATCAGGGGTCGTAAAAAGATTTCTGACGGAAAACAACAGAACCACTGGTAGCAGTGTACTTAATGCCAGAAGGTTGTTAGCCACATTCACCTCTGGGTGGCACTGTTTAGTTTCGGTCAACCCTTTCTCTCCTGCAGTGCTGTCATCTGACCTACATCTGAACATGCATGGAAGGAGGAGATGAAATTTTAAATGGGACTGACCCTATAAGAGCTGCTTCATTATTTATTAACAGGCTCAGCACAAGCAATGCTGTTAGCATCTAGTTTTAAAACGGCATGTTGGAACACTCGGCGTCAGCCAAGCCAAAAGTCGGCATTACTAACATCCTACCGGTGGGGGTGGAGGAGAGCAGATGGTATTTGCATCGACATTATAAGGCACATGCCAGGCTGTTGTCCAAAATACAACTGTACATTTTGTTATTATGTTCCTCACTGATAAGATCCCAGGGTCTGTTCCTATGAAGATGGTCTGTGCTTGACTTTGACATAGTACCATGTGACCTCGCTGAGTGAAAATGTTAGTATTGTGCAAACCAAGTCAATCTGATTCAATTGACTATTACTAATATTCCTGTGCTGCAAGTGTGCACTAATATTATATTCTATACTCTGTTGACAGCCCAAAAAATGCAATGCACTCTTGTGTCCTCTTTTTCCCCATAGAGAATTCAAGTCTGACTGAATCATTAGTTTTAATATTGGCTTAGCAGCAGCACTGCAGGGCATAAGTAGTAGCTTTCATGACTGATGTATAACAATTAGCCCCAAAGCTGGGCTTTTCCTGCAGCAGTGTGCCTATTGATTGTTGTTTTTTATGCACTCTCTGGGATGCCCGAGCAGGATGTTCAGGCAAGCGTGTGAGGAAATTACAGTATGTGATGACTCTTTTAACTGCATTGCCATTGTTTGACTTGCAAATATGCCACTCTGTCGGCTGGCCACTTCATTGGGTACATCTACACATTCTATTAAGATCCAATATAAGTGCTGTATCCCCAAAAAATATTCATTCATTCATTCATTTTCTACTGCTTATCCTCACAAGGGTCGCAGGGGTACCGGAGCTTATCCCAGCTGTGTTCAGGCGAGAGATGGCTTCACCCTGGACTAGTCGCCAGCCAATCACAGGGCACATATAGACAAACAACCATTCACATTCACATTCATACCTATGGACAATTTGGAGTCGCCAATTAACCTAGCATGTTTTTGGAATGTGGGAGGAAACCGGAGTACCCGGAGAAAACCCACGCATGCACAGGGAGAACATGCAAACTCCACACATAGATGGCCGAGGGTGGAATCGAACTCCGGTTTTCTAGCTGTGTGGCCTGCGCGTAAACCACTCGACCCAAAAAAGATATATTTACTTTAAATATGAGGTAGTGACTAACACAATACACATGGGATATTTTTTTTCCCATGGGGTCCAAAATCCCTGATGGCAACCCTGATTGTGGATTGAAATATTAGAATCACCTCCTGCTGTGTGTAGGTTTAAACAATATAAACATAGTTCATTTAAAGCTGTAGCATTTTATATGATAAGAAACAATAATTTGTAAGGTTTGTATTTTTGTGGATGGCGTTTGGAGTGTTGTTGAGCTCTTCTGCATCACACATATTGTATATTTATAATATTACATATTATTGCTGAATCAAGTTAGCAAAACATCAGCTACATAAGGTCACCAAAATATTAGAAACAGTTCTGTGAGTCTACACTACTGCTATCAATGATAACCAATGGACTAAATAAACACGCTGTAGCCCTTTATTTATAATGTATGGATGTATGGATGCCCAAAATATCACAGACAGTGAAAAGATGTGATTTCTTCAAGTTTTTTTCCAATCTTTTTATGTAATATTTTCATTTTGTGATTGTATTTTGCTGTGGTGTAGAAGAATTACACTGCTAAGAATCCTTCCTATAAGCTAATTATAATATTAAAACACCTCTTGGTATGCTGCAGTGCAATTGTACGCCATATAATAATAATAATAATAATAATAATAATAATAATAATAATAATAATAATAATAATAATAATAATAATAATAATAATAATAATAATAATAATAGGGCGGCACGGCACGGCGGTCTAGTGGTTGGCGTGCAGACCTCACAGCTAGGAGATCAGGGTTCAATTCCACCCTCGGCCATCTCTGTGTGGAGTTTGCATGTTCTCCCCGTGCACGCGTGGGTTTTCTCCGGGTACTCCGGTTTCCTCCCACATTCCAAAAACATGCTAGGTTAATTGGCGACTCCAAATTGTCCATAGGTATGAATGTGAGTGTGAATGGTTGTTTGTCTATATGTGCCCTGTGATTGGCCGGCGACCAGTCCAGGGTGTACCCCGCCTCTCGCCCGAAGACAGCTGGGATAGGCTCCAGCACCCCTGCAACCCTCGTGAGGAAAAGAATGAATGAATAATAATAATAATAATAAGATCTGAATGTTATCGTTTGTGATGTTGATGAAGTTTCTAATTTATGCCAAGACTTTTAGGTTTCAGGTGTTAGCAGTGTTGTTAGTAATTGGCCAAGGAAGTCTATGGGGATCAAGCCTCCTTCACTGTAGCTAAAAAGGTATGCTTGATCGATACGCCGATCAATACACGTCATTGTGGCTTTATTTGAGACCTGCCAGCTGGTGTAGTTTCCTGCAGCTTATTCATAGTCAGTAAATCACAGAGGAAGGGTTGAGTAGAGGGGCAACGTGTCCATCCCAGGACCCCCCCATAACGTCCCCCCCCGCCCCCTGCGCGTCACCATGACAACAGCCGTGGATGGTTCTCCAGTAGAAGAGGAGGAGGAGGGAAGGGGGGCATGCGGCGCTTAGACAGGTGTTGTTGCGCTTTTCTGATGGTTCCTTCTAAAGGGTCTTTATCCGGGATGGAAGCCGAGAGAATATCTACACATCCTTCCGGTAGTTTGACGTTCATGTGGCGAGTTTATATTTCGATTTAAGGAATTTCATAGAGGCGGGAAAACACGAGATCGCCGCAATGGTGCACCACTCAGGCTCCATCCAGTCCTTCAAGCAGCAGAAAGGTGGGTAGCCAATGTGGCCAATGCGCGTCCTTTGCGGATTTATTCTGGAGTTTTACGAGACTTTGTCCACTCTTTTTTTGCTAGTTTTACATATCAACTTGGACTTTAACATAAGGGACTTCACTTGTGTGATCTGACGCTGGTCTTAGAGCCCCTTTTTGAACTGTATTTACCCTACATTTGGTTTTATTGAAGGACATTATTTTCTCATTCAAGTTGGTTCATTTTTTCATGCTCTGTTATTGCATGCTGCACTAGGAAAACACAAGACCTTTATGCACAATTCAATCAGTGCAAACAAAAGCCCCCAGCATAATCCCAGAAGAGCTCATCACTGTGAGTTACATTTCTCTAAGGCACAGATGAGCTATTTTTACATATGAAATGTTTTTTTTTCATCTAAGTCAGCGATATTGTGTAAGTTGCATTCAACTAACTCAGAGAAAATACATATATTATTATAATGTACAGTGGTATGAACACGTTTTGGCACCCCTGGTCATTTTCAAGATTTTCCTTTATGGTAATGGTAATAGTAATGGTTTAATTTCATTTGAACATGCATCAGATTACAATTGAATGCATCACATAATCAGTTCACAGTTCTACATGTCCAAAAGGAGTAGGAAGAAGCAAAGCTTATTAAATCCTACCCCTCCATCTGGTACTTTTACAATCAGTAACTGTTACATTTGTTCACGTCCTGCTTTCCTAATATAGTTTAAGGGTTTTTTTCCATGTTTTTATGTTTTTTTTGTCACGTACCGAAGTACTCGGTGATATGAGCATCCAATGACATAATGGGTACCATAGTAAGTGTCAATATAGTGATATATATAGCACATCATGACTGGTTCAAGACTCTTCATCCTTGTATTTAGCAAACATCAACTGGTTTAACTTTTAACTTTCAACTTTATAAATCACTGGTTGTTTGGAACACCATGATGACAAGTGATGACAAGTGAAATGAAGTTTATAGGATTTACAGAAAGTGTGCAATAATTATTGAAACAAAAGTAGGCAAGTGCATAAATTTGGTAAGCTCATTGAGATTTTTCCCAGCTGTCTTTGGGCGAGAGGCGGGGTACACCCTGGACTGGTCGCCAACCAATCACAGGGCACATATAGACAAACAACCATTCACACTCACATTCATACCTATGGACAATTTGGAGTCGCCAATTAACCTAGCATGTTTTTGGAATGTGGGAGGAAACCGGAGTACCCGGAGAAAACCCACGCATGCACGGGGAGAACATGCAAACTCCACACAGAGATGGCCGAGAGTGGCCTAGGTCTCGTAGCTGTGAGGTCTGCATGCTAACCACTAGACGTAACTAGTAACTATAACTAATGACTTTCTTAAAGTAACGTGCCCAACACTGCCTTTAACCGTATTGAATGGTTTCTTTTGCAATGTAGTGAGTCCCTATCTGTGAACGCACACCATTTTGCACTGTTTATATTTACATTGCCGACCAAACGCATCAGTAAGCGTTGACTGTTGGGATGAAGGCTGCGCTGCTCGAGGCACCTCCATCGATAGCCCACTAGCATACACACAGAGTGCAGAAGAGTGTAACGTGGTACAAATTAAATTAGTCATCGTGGTTTTCTTAAAAGTAATGTTAAAAACACATTTTGTCTCATTCTCGTATACCCAATCTTGTGTATTGTCTCATGTCATGAGTGTCTCATGAAAACCCTAGGATGTAATCATTTATAATAAATAATTATACATATTCTATTTATATATAATCAACTATTAATAGTGCACACATTCCTTTGATAATTAAGGTCTGTCACTAATTTTGACTGATTTCTTTGTTACGTTAAAAGCAATAATAGACATTAAAGGACTTGATGAGTTTCCGAGAAAAGCTGACTTGGACCTTTTGACGGCACCCGCTCAATAGTTGAGTGTGTGCTAAGTGCCCTATTTAAATCAATGACAAAATTATTTTAGCTCACAGCGAAGTAGACCAGATATGCTGCACTCAAACCGGGGCAACAACAACATCACATCAGGGCATTAAAAGGCCTGCAGCTGAACATTGTATCTCAGAGATGCCCTTATTCCAATATTGGACCGCCATCATCACTAGTCCTAATGCTTTATGGTCAGTCATTAAAATAGATATTGAAAGCAGTGATACCTCTAAGTTGCGTTCATGCGCAATGGTGCACTGCTCTTGTGTTTCACCATAAATGGATTCATTAAATGATTAAAAAAAATTGGGTCTGTCACTCTGCACATTGGTGAAGTTAGTTTCATGTTGGCAGTTGAATATTTGGCTACGTAGCAGGGGAAGGTGTGGAAATATTCAAGTCAAGTCTATTTATATAGTATAGCGCTTAATCACAAAAGAGTCTCAAAAGGCTTTACAGGCTGGCAGCAGTCTCCTGATCTGAAACCCCAACCAGGGAAGGAAATACTCAAAACCCCATTTGGGGCAGGGGGGCGGGATGACCAGGCGGCAGTGAATGTCGAGTGGGCAACCTATGTCACATTATAAATATATACAAAGTCAAGTCAAATAACTTAATTGGGGAGTCAAACAAGCCAGGAATAGTATTAACTAAATGCTAAAGTGTAAATACACAGAATGTCTTAAGTCGAGACTTGAACGTTTTTACCAAGGTAGCAGCTCAAATATCAGCAGGTAGGGCATTCCAGTGTTGGAGCCCAAATAGAAAAGACTCTACAGTCTGCATACTTTTTTAGTATGTTCTCCCCGTGCATGCGTGGGTTTTCTCTGGGTACTCCGGTTTCCTCCCACATTCCAAAAACATGCTAGGTTAATTGGCGACTCCAAATTGTCCATAGGTATGAATGTGAGTGTGAATGGTTGTTTGTCTATATGTGCCCTGTGATTGGCTGGCCACCACTCCAGGGTGTACCCCACCTCTCGCACAAAGTCAGCTGGAATAGACTCCAGCATACCCCGCGACCCTAGTGAGGATAAGCGGCATAAAAAGTGGATGGATGGATTTGAATAAAAACAAATATTGTATTTTTACAAGACATGTGACTGAAGGTGTTTGAGGTATATGTATCATGGCCACTTTATCATTGTCATTATCATTTTACAAACACATTTATAAAAATGTTGTACTGTCATATTTCTAAATGGTCATTAGCATAGACACTGTGTGCGAATGCACGTGTGTGTGTGTGTGTGTTTGTAAACCTTCGTCTGAGTCCACAGCAGGCCACCCGTGCTCTTACGCAATCAGGCAGATGGTTTTGTAGATGCAGACATTAATTTGAGGACAGCTTTAGACAGAAGACTGTATTATCTCATTTTTATTTAAACAAGCTACTATTGGAAATTAGCATCACTTATGTGAGATGAAGCTTTTTGTGTGTGCTGTACATTGGCAGGTCGTGACTCAACAAAGAGCCTCTTTTGTTGTGTATAATTGGGAAATCACCAGCTTTAACACTTTGCAGCTTTAAATAGTCACAAATCACAAATGCTTGTGTATGGTGGAACAAGGAGACAAAAACAAAAACATTCCAACATGCAGTTTACGCCGATAAATGAAATACGGAACATCATGAAAATCACAAACAACGCCGGCCTTAAGAAGATGACAAATAAAGAGATTTAGAGTAAAGGGGGGGGGGGTGCTTAATCGGCTCAAACGATGCAATCCAGAGGTTGTGCCAGGATTGTCTAATAGGGCCTGACCTGTGCAAAACCTTGACTAAAAAGTCGCATCTGCTCTGCAGCGTGCTCACGGTCACACTGCACGTGGACCACAGACGACATCTGCCAACAAAGTGGGCAGCAAATTGGCTTTTTTCTTTGGGGAGGCTCTTGACTATTGCGTCCGTCACCCATGGGACTTTGCCTTTTGAGTAAGGTCGCCATCATCGTCACAGTGATGACAACTGTGTTATTCATTCATTCATTCATTCGCCAGCCAATCACAGGGCACATATAGACAAACAACCATTCACACTCACATTCATACCTATGGACAATTTGGAGTCGCCAATTAACCTAGCATGTTTTTGGAATGTGGGAGGAAACCGGAGTACCCGGAGAAAACCCACGCATGCACGGGGAGAACATGCAAACTCCACACAGAGATGGCCGAGGGTGGAATTGAACCCGGGTCTCCTAGCTGTGAGGTCTGCGCGCTAACCACTCGACCACCGTGCATATTTAATAAGATATATAACATATCTTTATATCATATTATGATATTATTTTGTAAATGGTTGGTTACCGTGGGCCAGGGCATGGTCTCGCCCTTTTTGGGGGAAATTTGCCCATCATTCACAATCCTTATGAAAAACATTAACACGTATTTCTTTCCCTTTTCTGTGCATTCTAGCGCAGGAAAACAAGTTAATATAAGCTGGCTAACAACGGACATCATGGGAAAGCCAACAAAAATGCCAACAGTGCGCCATTTACATAACTGATTTCTATATTTACCAAGTTACAGCGATATTCTTATTCTAGCTGCTAACACGAAAAACTATATTTATCTGGCGGACTAACACGAAGTGTCCCTAACCACTTGTCTCACTTGTCCCTTTCAAGGTGAGCTTGATGGCGGAAGAGAAGGAGTTTTGACAGACGGCAGAAATCATACATAACTTTACGTAAACGTTTCTACTTTTTTAATTGTATTCACTTTAAATCTGTGTTTTTTTGCACTTATTTTATATTATTTTTTGTATTTTTGCAGTAAACAACTGCCATTGTTGATTAGGGAAAAGGTACTATTTTGCTTATGTTGTTTCTTATGCGGCTACACGGTGGTCGAGTGGTTAGCGTCAGGCGTCACAGCCAGGAGACCCGAGTTCAATTCCACCCTCGGCCATCTCTGTGTGAAGTTTGCATGTTCTCCCCGTGCATGCGTGGGTTTTCTCCGGGTACTCCGGTTTCCTCCCACATTCCAAAAACATGCTAGGTTAATTGGCCACTCCAAATTGTCCATAGGTATGAATGTGAGTGTGAATGGTTGTTTGTCTATATGTGCCCTGTGATTGGCTGGCGACCAGTCCAGGGTGTACCCCGCCTCTCGCCTGAAGACAGCTGGGATGGGCTCCAGCACGCCCACGACCCTCGTGAGGATATGCGATAGTCCAACTTTGTCTCAATGTTCTTCCATATGGAAGCAGGCAGGGGATGTTTTGCACAAGAGCCTTGGTGGCCTCACTTCCTCCTTGAATCCAACAACCTGCTGCACTGCTTTGGTCCAACTTCTCTGACAAAGTGTGTATGTGTTTGCTTTATATTTTATTGCCTGTTTACAACCGGGACCACTTTTATTGTTGTTTGATGTATTTATGATGACAATAACGTGATAATCACCTTGGATTGTAGCTCTCCTTGTACTCCAGCTGCAGCTTTAGGGTTCTGGTTTGAACTGCTTTAGGGGTATTTTCCTCATAAATGCACCACAATGATAGCAGCTGAGGCTTTTAATACATTTTTTTTTACATTTTTTTTATCAGGATGGGTATAAAAGCTCACACATTAACAAATGATGACACCCTTCTGTATCACTCACATCCATCAGGATGGTAGGAGGAATATGCACCCATATGTAATGAATTCCTCCTTGGCCATCGTCCGATGCAGCCCATCACTCAAATTTAGTGATTGCCGCATCGGCCATCTAAGTGAGACTTTAAAAGTGGTTTGAGATCAACACAGATGAATAATTAAAGGTATAGACACTGAGGCATGATGGGAACCATCTCACTGACCTGAATTCTCTCTTTGCTACTTCACCCTCGCGGATAATATCTTCATGTCTAATACCTCTTACAGTCACAGCACATGTATTAAGACTTGTCTTGATGATTTTATTTATGAACATAATGTTGTTTTGCTAGTGTCTTTCAGAAAGCTTGCACTCTGACTAGAAAATAGATGAATTTTGATGCTTTTTTATGGCAAAAAATAAGGAGTGGCTCTAAGACAGCCTTGGCATAAAAATGCTTCAATTTTATGCACTGTGCTTATTTCTTTATACATTGTTATCCCCACCTAAAAATTAATCCTTTTAATCTCACATCACAAGACTGACATGCGTAGGCTGCACAGAAAGGATCCAAATCCCAGATCATGTCCTTTGCCCAGCTTTCCTTTGGATATGTGGATTTTTAAAAATTTTTATTGCACTTTTTTTGGCATTTCTTTCCACATTTCCTTCCAATTTATTTATCTTTTTAAATGTAGTGTTAGTATTCCTGCCTTTTTCTTCCCATGTGGACTCACTATCACAGTCTAAGTACATACTGGATTCATTTAGCACTGAGATTAAACACAGGATGTCACATTTCATAAACCTCGTGTTTGGGATCGACCGATATGTTTTTTTGGGGCCGATGCCGATACCGATTTTTTTCCATCACCCTAAGCCAGGGGTCTCAAACACGCGGCCCGCGGGCCAGATGTGGCCCGCAAGACACTAGTTTGAGGCCCCTGCCTTGATATGAAAGTTTAATGTTAGTGTGGCCCGCACAAGTTTGATATGGATGCTGTATGGTATCATGTACCCAGAAAAAATGATTACGTTTGATTAATGTTCATGTTAAAGGTTAAATAACTGTTAATAGTTATCCTTTATTCATTCTTATAAACTCAGTAGGGCGGCACGGCGGTCTAGTGTGGAGTTTGCATGTTCTCCCCGTGCATGCGTGGGTTTTCTCCGGGTACTCCGGTTTCCTCCCACATTCCAAAAACATGCTAGGTTAATTGGTGACTCCAAATTGTCCATAGGTATGAATGTGAGTGTGAATGGTTGTTTGTCTATATGTGCCCTGTAATTGGCTGGCGACCAGTCCAGGGTGTACCCCGCCTCTCACCCATAGACAGCTGGGATAGGCTCCAGCATCCCCCACGACCCTTGTGAGGAAAAAGCGGTAGAAAATGAATGAATGAATAAACTCAGTAGCTACGGCTAGCTTTTTGTTATCTACACAACTTGTTAAATTTCCATGGAGTACATTTCACACAACACCAGAACTCTCCAATTTGTGAATCTATTTTAGACTTTGAGAATCCTTTCGGGATCACCGAGCCTCTCCTCTGCAGGTCCATTAACTGTGCTCAGCTCTGATGTGTCATCTCAGACATGTTGAGCCTTGCAGAATATTTGACCACCTGGAGCACATTTCACCGCGGCCTTCTGGGAATATTTGCTGCGTTTATTGTGTGGGAGTTCTATGGAAAGAAAGTAAACACTGTCTTCTGTTGCAAATTTGTTTTTTTTTCTCCAAACAAGCAGACTTTTATTGTTTTAGGCCAATCCAATTGATGTTACAAAATGACATTTTTTGGAACCTATTTTGATTCCAAAACAGTCATAAGCTTGTTATTGCTGCATCTGTTGCAGGCAATAAAACATGTACAGTAATTGCTAATATAATTGCCACAATATGAGATTAAAAACCTGCAGCTCAGCAAATAACATGAAAAACTGATTAAAGCATATGAAACAGAGTGTCATTAATCCATCTATCAATCAGGGACTAGGGGGGTCGGGGTCAGGTGGGTTGGCTGGCGGGGTTGGTAGTGTGCTTTGGCAATGTCCTAGGTTTTTTGCTGGGGTGTCCGATGTTCCCACTCTTCTTTGTTGTTTTGTCTTATGTAAGATTCTGTGATTATATGTGTGGATCACTTATTGAATTGGGAACTGAGGCGGCACGGCGGAGGAGTGGTTAGCGCGCAGACCTCACAGCTAGGAGACTTGGGTTCAATTCCACCCTTGGCCATCTCTGTGTGGAGTTTGCATGTTCTCCCCGTGCATGCGTGGGTTTTCTCCGGGTACTCCGGTTTCCTCCCACATTCCAAAAACATGCTAGGTTAATTGGCGACTCCAAATTGTCCATAGGTATGAATGTGAGTGTGAATGGTTGTTTGTCTATATGTGCCCTGTGATTGGCTGGCGACCAGTCCAGGGTGTACCCCGCCTCTCGCCCATAGACAGCTGGGATAGGCTCCAGCATCCCTGCAACCCTAGTGAGGAAAAAGCGGTAGAAAATGAATGAATGAATGAATTGGGAACTGCTCTGGTGTGGAGAAGTGGTAGGATTTAATAAGCTCTGCTTCTTCCTGCTCCTTTTCAGTGTGTATATATATATGTATATATATGCTGCATGTATATATATATCTGTGTGTGCATGTGTGTACATATATGTAAGTATATAAATAGATATTGTAAGTGTATTGTATTGTAAGTGTATATGTGAGAAGCATTAATGTAACATATAAATTAAGAAGAAGAATCTATCCATTAATCCATCATTAAGATCACTCGTTCTTCCGCCATCGCTGCCCACACAACGAGATGTTGTCATTCTTTGCCTTTGGCCTTGTCCAACCTGTTTTGCAGGAAGTAGCCAATTCCTGCACCCTAACCCGTGGCCTTGGGTTAGGGTTAGGGACCCCATTAATGCTAATTTGCCTCAGTGGTCAGTCAGCCACCTCCCCGGCATTGCCATCTGATGCCACCTGGATTCCGTGTACTGCAAGACTTCCAATGTCCTGGACACCATGTGACTGGTGCCATACGGGGCTCCAAAGCCATCTCCACATGTAGCTGCTAATGTTTCATAAATGTCCTCAACTGTTGCCATGGGTACTGAATACACCAGGGGAGTCAAAGTACTTCTTCTTCTTAACTGACTGCACAAAAGTAATTGTACAGCTTCTGAAATGTTCATCGTGAAGTTTTTTATCAAGCAGTCACAGTTTCACTCATTTGATATCAGAGAGCTGCAGAGAAATTAATCTGTATGATCAGCGGGCCCCTGGGTCCTTATGCTCACAATCTGGAAAACCCGACTCCATTCTCATGCTACAGTACTGGAGAATCCCACTGAGATCATTGCTATGAGAATGAGTTATCTCAGCGCTTGTGGCTGTGTGGAAGAATTATCAATGCAGCTGAACATGCCAGGAAGGTCATAGAGAGAACTCACTCACTGGAGGTGAAAGAATGCAGTGTTCTCATTATAAAGATAGAGCCTGGTCTTATGAATAAATATGTCAGGAGCCATATTTGCTTTAATGTAAAGGTTTTGGTTACTGTGACCTGCTCCCGATGCTTTATGGGTATTAGCCTCTGCTTATTCTCTTGGCTATTCATTGCCGGCCCTCGTCTCCCATTTAACAATGTTGTCAAATCATACAATGTTCTTTTGTAGCCAAAGTGACCTTGAAAAGAACCTTGACTGGCATTGATGTTATGAATTTTTTGTTAAGCTGGTCTCATCAGCATTAATGTATGTACTGTATGGAGTTTATTTTTGCCATGTGATTTGATGGAAGAGGACTGCTGATGCGTTTAATGCATCACTTCCATGAAGGACATCATCATCATCATCACAGTAGCTCATAAATGGATGAAGACCATCCGTCCATCCTCTGACTCTCTTCATTTAATTAAGTTTTATCTTTTGGACCTTCTGTTTGAAGGATTCACTTAGTACCTATTTAGTGTGTTTATCATACATGTAATTTGTAACTTTTAAGACGTCCTTAAATTCTTTGCAAATATGGGAACACATTTCTGGGGTGTAAGGAACAAATGGCATTTTAATTAGTGTATATTCAGTCAACATTATCAACGTGGATTGGAAAAAACTGAATGGGACAAAACGTCCCTTATTTACTGAAGTGAAATCCACACTTTCTGTATGCTAAATGAATGTTACTTTTATCTTCATTTAAAACTATTGTTTCCAAAGACTTGATGTAGCAGCGAGACAACACACAGACACAAGCTTCCTGTTATGTCATTTCTTGAATTCATTAGTGTTTCTCGTCTTTGTTTTGTTGTTGCTGGCACTTGCAACATTCTTTGGCTCCATCTTGGCCTACAATATTGAGGTGACACCGTTTAACTCAAGAAACAACTCATGTCAAAACAGGAAGGTGGTGGTGGTTGATCTTGCTGTGACATTATGTCTTTGGGGTTTTTCAGAAACATGCTAGGTTAATTGGCGACTCCAAATTGTCCATAGGTATGAATGTGAGTGTGAATGGTTGTTTGTCTATATGTGCCCTGTGATTGGCTGGCGACCAATCCAGGGTGTACCCTGCCTCTCACCCGAAGACAACTGGGATAGGCTCCAGCACCCCCGCGACCCTCATGAGGAAAAGCGGTAGAAAATGAATGAATGAATGAATGCTAGTCATCATGTGACAGAGGCAACACGGCGGTCGAGTGGTTAGCGTGCAGGCCACACAGCTAGGAGACCCGAGTTTGCATGTTCTCCCCGTGCATGCGTGGGTTTTCTCCGGGTACTCCGGTTTCCTCCCACATTCCAAAAACATGCTAGGTTAATTGGCGACTCCAAATTGTCCATAGGTATGAATGTGAGTGTGAATGGTTGTTTGTCTATATGTGCCCTGTGATTGGCTGGCGACCAGTCCAGGGTGTACCCCGCCTCTCGCTCGAAGACAGCTGGGATAGGCTCCAGCACACCCGTGACGCTTGTGAGGATAATCGGGAGAAAAAGAATGAATGAATGCACAAATGCAGAAAATTGTCCTACCTCGCAGTGTTAAAAAAATCTTTTAAAAGATTCCTGGATCCAGGCGGTGAGCCGGATTACCTCCAAAATGTAATCAGTTCTTCCATATCCCATTTCTGACAATTCCTGAAAATGTCATCCAAATCCATTCAGAACTTTTCAAGTTATTTTGAACACAAACAGACAGACAACACAAACAGGTCGCTTGTGCTTTGTGCTGCGTTTGGCCAAGGTAATAATGCATATTCTGGAAATCCAGTTGTGCACCAAAATGATCTTACCCAGCACACGTAACATCCCTCCACAAAGTTCTTAGTAATCAGTTGAGTATATTGTTTGTGTAATTAACTGACAAACACCCCGATGTTATGTCTTCTTCCAGGCATGCACACCAGCATCAGTGAGATCCTGAAGGAGAAGAGCCTGAAGCCATCCCGCCGCAGTCTGCCCTGCTTAGCCCAGAGTCAGACCCATCCTATCAACCTCAACCACTTTCTGTCTGTGCCTCTGAATCCAGAGCCCAAAGCCCAGGTGGAAGTTCTGAGTCAGAGCATCAGCACCTCCTGCAGCATCCTGCCTCCACAGACAGGTCAGTGTGTCCATGTCATTCCTTGGAGGAGCTCTAACACTCAGGATGGGTGTTAGAGCCTACAAGGGGTTGTCACATTAACACCATTATAACAAGATTAGGTTGCAAGCTATTTTGCAGCATTTCCACCAGCTATGTTTGTGTTCATTTTCACGAATCATAATCCATTCCCAACCTCGCAAAAAAAATTTTCTGTCTGATGCCCTCTTTGTGATCTAAACACTTGAAAATAATGCATCATTATAAGCATCTGTGAAGTACCACTTTGCGACTGCTGACCTATACAACCTGTAATTAATTGAATGGCTATTCAGTCGTATCAGGTCTGCAAAATGTTTTTTTCATGTTGATAGTTTCTGCCATTATGTCTGTCCTTGAAGAAGAAATAAAAATGCTGTCGCAGCAATGATGCAGCTGTAAATGTTAAGTTTTGAAAAGATAAATTAATTATAAGTACATTCATTCATTAATTTTCTACCGCTTTTCCTCACAAGGGTTGCGGGGGGTGCTGGAGCCTATCCCAGCTGTCTTCGGGCAAGAAGCGGGGTACACCCTGGACTGGTCACCAGCCAATCACAGGGCATATATAGACAAACAACCATTCACACTCACATTCATACCTATGGACAATTTGGAGTTGCCAATTAACCTAGCATGTTTTTGGAATGTGGGAGGAAACCGGAGTACCCGGAGAAAACCCACGCATGCACAAGGAGAACATGCAAAATCCACACAGAGATGGCCGAGGGTGGAATTGAACCCAAGTCTCCTAGCTGTGAGGTCTGCACGCTAAGTACATTAGCACACTTGATAAAATGAACATGCTGTGAGGTCTGCACGCTAAGTACATTAGCACACTTGATAAAATGAACATATTCATTTTTTCCACTATAATTCCACATTTACACAATTATAGTGTAAATGCTCGTCTTTAAAGTGTTGCACATAATCACAAAAACAGTCAACGTCGCGCTAGGGTGTTTGCTAGGACAGGATGCGTTGCCATAGTAACCGAGTCAGAAGGTACACCAAATGGTAAAGTAGACCCCCCTTTACTGCTCTAAGAGGGACCAGGACTGTAACTGTAGATGGAAAAAAGACAAGATAGACATCTTTGGAAGGAGCCATGAGAAATTGAGATGTCTCCGTTTTCGAGACAGCCGCCTGAAATTGTATCTTTTTTCTTCAATCAATCACACTGTAAAATCAATCCAAGCCGACTGAAATCTGAAATGGACAGATGTTTGGTGACTTTTTAAGGCAATGAGAAGGTTCTGTACTAACAATTTGCAAGGTTGGGTTGTTGAGGAGCATTTCTCCAGTTGCACGACATCACTGTGGAGATGAGTGAGAATGTCTAACTCATCAGTGTGTGTGTGTGTGTGTGTGTGTATGCTGGAGCCTATCCCAGCTAACGTTTGGACCAGACACCAGTACAGTACACTCTGGACTGATTGGCAGTCAATTGCAGGGTACATACTATAGTCACATTCATACCTCTCGCTAATTAACCTAACATGCATAATTTTGGAAAAATGGGAGGAAACCGTAGTACCCGAAAAAAGTCCACGCACCGGAAGAACATGCACCTCCACACAAATGGACATTCGAACCAAGATCTTCCTGATCGCCTCACAATCTCCAGCAGTTGTCTTCCTCTATATTTCCTCAGTCAGATTTGTAAATTTGGTCCCCAGTTAGCAAAGATTAAGGAGATTACATTACACTAGATTACATTAACACTCGGTCATGTCTGTGTGGAGTTTGCATGTTCTCCCTGTGTGTAGTGGGTTTTCTCCGGGTACTCCGGTTTCCTCCCACATTCCAAAAACATGCTAGGTTAATTGGCGACTCCAAATTGTCCATGGGTATGAATGTGAGTGTGAATGGTTGTTTGTCTATATATGCCCTGTGATTGGCTGGCGACCAGTCCAGGGTGTACCCCGCCTTTCACCTGAAGACAGCTGGGATAGGGTCCAGCACCCCTGCGACCCTTGTGAGGATAAGCGGTAGAAAATGAATGAATGAATGAAGGTGTCCATTCAGCTTGCACCCATTTGTCCTTTTGTTGTGTTCATGTCCAGTACCATGATGTTGCCGAGGGAAGAATTGACCTGTGCAAAGAGGAAAGACCCTGCACAGATCAGATATGTTTGTCAGTTCAATAGCTGTGTCCTTGATTGCACTGTGTTTTTGTGTGTGTGTGTGTGTGTGTCTTTGTGCAGCAGAGGATGGCAAGGATCACTACACGGAAGAGTCGGAGGTCCCCACATGTGAAACAAGAGTAGACGGGTCACTTTTGCCCCGAAAACCCAGCACACGGACTAATGTAGAGGCCCGCACATGTTCCGTTAAGGTCATACATCCTCAGTAGGGGTGTCACGAGATACTCGGTTCACCAGACGGGACGTTACACAAGATTGGGTCTACTAGACAAAATAACATTTTAAACATAGCTTTTTTTATGTACACTGAAAAAATCTTACATCTCAAATGCAGCATTACTTTTAAACGCAGGCTATGTACACAAAAATGCTGTTTAAACAAATTCCCAGCGGGAACTCTCTTTCTGCCCGTTTGAAGGCGAGGGACGAGGAAAACCCACACCTCTGTGCATGGCAATATATTGAGGCCGGCAAAATTAGTTAAAAAAGTAAATTTTTATTTATTGTGTGATTATTTTATTATCATCCTCAAGATCTTGTGACACGAGATCTTGTGACACCCCTAATCCTCAGTAGTCCACATTCACTGCCATACAGCATTGTTGCATAGCTTTTAGCATCTATCCCGTCATCTCTTCTACAGGGAAGGAATCCATCAGATGAAACTGGTCTCTTCTTCCGGGATGGGAAAAAGCGCATTGACTATATCCTGGTTTACAAGAAGTCAAGTCCACAAGTGGAGAAGAGGTGCACCTTTGAGAAGAATTTACGCGCTGAGGGCTTAATGCTGGAAAAGGAGGTGAAAACTATTCTTAAATGTTATTAAGACAGATCTTAGAATTTAATATACAGTCGTCGCTTGTTTATTTGGGTTAATTGGTTCCAGAGAGCATTGCGGGAAGTGAATTTCTAGCTAGCTCTCTACGCCATCTCCAGCTTACATATGCTAAAAAAGCAAGTGGGGAAGAAAAAAACTTACCACTTCCACACAGAATGAGAGGACAACCTTTTTTTCCACTCAGTTTCAGCGATGGCATGTCGGCTCGGTTCTGCTGGCTCAGTCGCCATATCTCATAACATTATTGATGTCATGTGACCACAATACTGAAAATACTGTTCAAGTCAAGTTTAAAATTGGATCTTACTTTGCTGTCTTTATGATTTAAAAGCCTTCCTTGACAAACAACGACATCATGTTTGTGAAGATCCACGTTCCCTGGGACGCACTTTGCAAATACGCAGAGCAGATGAACATCCGGATGCCTTTCAGGTAACAGATGTTGGAGAAGAGATTCACATGGAGAGCATCATTTTCTTTCAGTGGGTGGAAGCCTCTTTAATGTGTGTCTCTCTTTTCCTGTGGAAGGAAAAAATGCTACTTTAAAGACTGGAAAAGCAAAACCTTGGGCAGGTATGTAAAGTATTGCACACGGTATTGGAAGTATTGGAAAGGTAGCCCTTCAAATTAGTCTTGTCCCCAGCAGCGGTGCACAATTAAGGAGTTCAACGCTGTCAAACATGGCACAAATTAACATGTCAAGCACATTGTTTGTAGTACAATACTGTCATTCTGCCACATTGCTGCTTTTCTCATCAACTATACATAATCTTAGAATAAAAAAACAAGGAGCTGCATAGGCTTATTTGCATACTATTTTTAGACTAATGCATGCAGTCAAGCATTGAAATTATGTTCCAATGATGTCCGAGCTTCACTCAGGACTCCACATTTATGTGTGTTATCTCAGTGGAAAGCAGACAGAAACATTGCAGTGAGAAAATGAACAATAGGCAACATGGTTTAGCAAAATATGGACCAAAATTAGTGCTGCAGATTTGCTACCACTGTACCTGACTACACTATTCCATGCCTAGCCTGTTCTAATACGAATTACGGCTGCTATAGGTATATCCGTTATTGGCAATTTTGCCGAAAACCGATTTAGCGATATTGTCCAACTCTCCATTTCCGATACCGATATCCGCCGATACAGATACCGATATCGCTAACATGACATATCTCCTGTGGTTGAATGAACACATATGTTTTGTATACAGCATTTTTTTTAATATCGGTTTTCATGATGGGGAAAAACCTAATACCGATATCAATGGATATCACATTTTTATAATAAATATCGGCAAAATTAATTCCGGGCCAAAAATCACTCCAGACTCTCTAGTATTGTTCTCCGGTGTTACCATACGATATTGGGAAACAACAACAAAAGTACACTTCACTCACTAACTGTAGTACAAAAAAGTTATAATAATCCATAATGCCGAAAATCATAATGATTAAAATGAGCTGATCTGGTAAACTTTGAAAGAGCAAAATTTTTGCATAAAACAAACAATAACCTGCTACCCAAAAAGGCAATACCTTCAGGATATCAGTATGATATGTATGATGATTAAAAATGATGATTAAAGAACTCAAACAATGAGCCATTTCATAGAAATAGTACAAGCATTTGCTGTAAAGAAGCAGAATCCTGAATCTCAATGTACTTTTGTACATGCAACACTTGCACTTACTACGTATTGATCATTTCTTAGGACTAGTTTCTGTGAACTTTTGGCTTTTCTTTTCTTCTTCATCACTTACTATACATGTATTTATTATGAATGTCATACAATTTATCTATATTGCTATACAGTATATTGACAAACCTTAATTCTTTTATTATTTCAGAATTGGGAAAGGGTCCATGTTGAATACAGGAGGTGAACAAATGTATTTTATGTAATGTTTTAATTAATGTGAAACAGAGAGGTGGTAGAATTAAATAAGCTTTGCTATTTTAATATGTGATGTATTGCAATGTAATGTTAAAAATAAATGGAAATAATAACAGAAAATAATGGAAATTAAATGAATCTGAATCTGAAGTGTACTTCTTAAAGACCATTGAAGCGTAAAAAGAAGTTATTTTTACTTGTTTGTAGTTTCCTACTGCAGAGAGTTCTGTGTGTAAGTCTCCTAAGTCAGCATGAGGAATGATAGCCACGAGGTTAGACTTCGTCTTTCACAAAGCTGTTGCATTCAAGTGAAAAGAGAGAAATAAAGAAGCTCTCAGTGTTTTACTAATGGTCTGCCACTAACTCACATCCCTGTAAGGCTGAACAAATGAACCGTGTGCAAGTGGTGACAGGTTGCTGCTTCCATATCAATATATTCCACGGTACAGGTTCGGTTCTCCTCCGTGTGTTTACACACATTTATATTCTTCTAATCGATATCAAGACAGCTAGTATTGTTTCGTCAATTTACAATTTATGTTGTTTATGCTGTCTGGATTCCGAATGAAATAATTCTGAGTCATGAAGGGATATGTTTCACATAAGTATCACGTATCACGAAGGGCAATGTATAGATATCTGGATTGGTGGTGAGAGTAAAAGTCACAGGTCCACTTTATAATGTCAAAGTAGACAATCTTCATGTTAATCCGTGCGTTAATCCCGTCCTGCATGGTGCGCTCCATCTGTGCAGCCGCTTTCATCTGAGATGTCGTCAGATAAAGAGCTGGCTTCCCAGAAATCCCATGAAACTGGACAAAGAGGCTCTGCCTGACCTGGAGGAGACCGACTGTTACACTGCTCCCTTCAGTCGAGCACGTATGCATCAGTAAGTCGTCACGTCACACTTGCATGAACTATACAGGCAATGATCCAGTTAATGTCTTAATTCAGTCAACCAGGTCACCAGCAGCATGATTGACAAACAAATAACAACTGGAGACTCTCTTGTTACTGCTGGGTCAAAAACATTGTGGCTGTAGAAAACCCCTTGGTGTTATTTTTATACACCCCTCTAGTTATCTTCACACTCAGACATAAGAGAAAATAAGACATAGTAAATACACACATACACATCAGTGTTGCCAGGTCCGCTTATTATAAGTTTTTGTCTTAACATTCACGCTTATATAGTAATAATCCTTGTCCATTATTATTATATAAACACACAGTTCTTAAAACTACTCGCCTGTGAAAGTACAGCAACTTGTTTGATGATGATGCAATATTATAGGTACATGTACCCAGCCATTTTCATGCTTGAAAATGCCTAATTTTGGTCGTTAAATGTTTTTAAATATGCATATTTTTTTGGCCTATTATTAGTCCAAAATATATCATGTTTAAGTAAATAAATAATTTTGAAAAATGTTATGTAAATTATTACATATAATAATATTGGCCTATTATTAGTACAAAATATGTTATTGAATATACATATTTTTGTGGCCTATTATTAGTCCAAAATATATAATATTTAATTAAATAAATAAATTTTTTAAAGAAATGTATGTAAAATATTACATGCAAATATGGAAAAGTGGGGAGTTAATTTGATACATTTCCAGGTCTGGAAACTTGTGAAAAATGGGAACTCAAGTCTGTCTTCTATAAGATCAAATTATTAATGACTTTTAAAAAAAAGAAATGGATCAATTAGTTATGGTGACATAACGGAATACATATTGAGAATCATGAAAACAAACCAAATCATTTATTTCCATGATAGGGCTGAAACGGACCATTATTTACTTAGTTGATTAGTCTAAAGCTTGTTGTTGTGATTAATCGAATAACCGGTTAGGCCCTAAATGGACAAAATGAACATGAACCAAACACATTTTGAGAACCGCAGCATCTCCTTGTCAGTTCTTATGAACTTTAACGTTGTCGCAGGGGAGACCTTTGTAGCATAGATTGAGTTTGAACCGTTTTCCTGCCGCTAATGGCCTCAACTGGATATTATTGATATCTTTGCAAATGATCAATATCTCATGGATTGCGCCATTCATTTCCAATCAGCTTCACGATCAACAACAGAGAGACCTTCTTCTCCAACTCTACCAGAAGCAGAATAGTCCACCATGTCCTGCAGCGCACCAAGTATGAGGATGGAAAGTCAAAAATGGGTATGACAACTAGCGGAAATGTTAGTAAAACATTATCAGAATGCTGATGGATGCCACAACAAGAATATCTTGTCAGAGGAAGGGCCAGACCAGACCAGTCGCTATCGAGCATCATTAGATGGATAGTCAGTGTTGCTACTCAGCATTGCTACTTTATCCATCCATCTATTTTCTATGCCGCTTATCCTCATTAGGGTCACAGGGGAATGCTGGAGCCTATCCCAGCTGACTTCAGGCGAGAGGCGGGGTACACCCTGGACTGGTCGCCAGCCAAGATGTGTATTAACAATGTGTTGATTCTAAGAGGGCTGCACGGTGGTCGAGTGGTTAGAGACCCGAGTTCAATCCCACCCTCGGCCATCTCTGTGTGGAGTTTGCATGTTCTCCCCATGCATGCGTTGGGTTTTCTCTGGTTTCCTCCCACATTCCAAAAACATGCTAGGTTAATTGGCGACTCCAAATTGTCCATAGGTATGAATGTGAGTGTGAATGGTTGTTTGTCTATATGTGCCCTGTGATTGGCTGGCAACCTCTCGCCCGAAGACAGCTGGGATAGGCTCCAGGATCCCCCGCAACCCTCGTGAGGATAAGTGGCAGAAAATGAATAATTCTAAGAGGCTAGATTTCTACTATTTTTTTTTTTTTTTGGATCTGAGCATCCTTATCTTTATAAATGCACAATTTCTCAACAAAGCACTTGCATAGGAGCTCAGTGGATATTGTGAGTGTCCTATAAACTGGTCCTAAACTGTTCCACAAGCTCCTGTGTTGGAAAACTGCCTCTTCTTATCTTACTACCAACAGGTTCTGCTAATCACAGGCTCTCTTTGAGGAGCTTCAATGAGTTTTGCATGAATATTTTAATACTGTTGACCACTCTCCATTAGTCATATGCTTCTTTCTGCTTTTCCGCTTCCCATCCAGGGGGGGTGATAATGTAAATTAAGGCATTATTCTCTTTAATTCACTATTGGTGTGATTCATACAGTATAGTATGCACACTCATTAGTCTTTGAAGCATCACACTCATTTCAGCAATTTGCATTTTACAGGTGCAAATCAAAAGCTTGGCTAGTGGGCTATTTTCAAGGGCATGCATCTATTTAAAAATTTATATTGTTTTAGAACCACTCATGTTTAAGACTCACATGTGGCAGTAAATCACTAATTTGTTTGAATGCATCTCACTGAATCTAACCTGAATGTTTTATTGCACGGCAGGTATCAACCGGTTATTGGGCAACAACACCTATGAAGCCGCCTTTCCTCCACATGAGGTAAGAAATTCAGATTTAGTGGTTAGAATCTTCACAAACAGCAGCTAGTGTTCTTGTCTCCGCCTTTTTTTTGTTGTCTCATCAGGGTGGATACAAGAGCAGACATCCCATTAAGACGCATGGTGCCCAGAACCACAGGCACCTACTTTATGAGCGCTGGGCTCGCTGGGGGATCTGGTACAAGTATCAGCCTCTGGACCTCATCAGGTACTCTGCTTTCGGATGAGGTGACGCACTCTTGTTTTGAACTGAAACATGAGCTCGGCTTTGAATACATCATAGACGTTAGAGACAAAGAGTAACCTAGTTTGCCTGTTTGCATTGCCTCATTGTTTTTTTTTTAATCAGGCTTCTGTGTCGACATGCTCGTTTATCAACACTGCATGTTCTACATTATAAGTAGCACAGTAAACAGCAGCAAAGTGGGATGAGAACCGTTGGGTTCTGCAGTATTCGCATTAGATGAGTAGGATTTCATGAAACAAAGGAACAGAGTGTAACTGAGATGCCCAGTAACCACAATTTGTCATTGCAGCGCTTGGTAGGAAATATAACCTTTTCCAACACTCGACTATAACAAATGTCAGGATTTCCCTTGGGATTTTTTTTTTAAGATGTAGTGGTAGGCTGCATTCTAAGGCGGGGACCGCCAGCCCTGTGTCAATTTATATGATGGAATTAGGGCTGCACTGTGACCGAGTGGTTAGTACGCAGGCCACACAGCTAGGAGACCTGAGTTTGATTCCACCCTCAGGCATCTCTGTGTGGAGTTTGCATGTTCTCCCCGTGTATGTGTGGGTTTTCTCCGGGTACTCCGGTTTCCTCCCACGTTCCAAAAACATGCTAGGTTAATTGGCGACTCCAAATTGTCCATAGTTATGAATGTGAGTGTGAATGGTTGTTTGTCTATATGTGCCCTGTGATTGGCTGGCGACCAGTCCAGGGTGCATACCACCTCTTGCCCGAAGACAGCTGGGATAGGCTCCAGCACGCCCCGCGACCCTCGTGAGGATAAGTGGTAGAAAATGAATGAATGAAATCGTCCGTAGGTATTAATGTGAGTGTGAATGGTTGTTTGTCCATATATGCCCTATAATTGGCTGGCGACCAGTCCAGGGTGTACCCCGCCTCTCGCCCGAAGACAGCTGGGATAGGCTCCAGCACGCCCGCGACCCTTAGAAACCGGTAGAAAATGAATGAATTTATTTAACTTTTTTCAACAACCAGCAGAACATGACTGGAGAATATTGCGACTGTTTTTTAACGGCCAGTTAAGTCTAAAATGTCCTGTCTGACCTGACCTATTTAGTCTAATTGATCGTTTTCTTCAGTCTTTTTCTTCCATTCTTTAGACGTGGAGTTGATCTATGAGACCACTACGTCCTGACACCTACATCTTCCTCCTAAATAGGTTAAAAAACGAGTAATGGGTGACATTGTGTGCTTTGTCTGTCTCGATCAGGCGCTACTTTGGAGAGAAAATTGGCCTTTACTTTGCATGGTTGGGCTGGTACACGGGCATGCTGATCCCTGCTGCACTGGTTGGCTTGTTTGTCTTCCTCTACGGACTCTTCACCATGGACTCCAGCCAAGTCAGGTCCGCTGACACCCCCTGCATAACAATATAAAGACTGATATTGCTTCTAACTGAACTTCTATTATCGTCCTTTTATAGTAAAGAGATTTGTGAAGCCAACACGACCATCATGTGTCCAATGTGTGAGGAAACCTGTGATCCGTGGACGCTAAGTGACAGTTGTGTCTATGCAAAGGTCAGCAGCTCTTTTTGATCAAATATTTCATCTGCCACAACTTTATTTACACCTGCACAATCTATTGACATCTAAGAGTTACAGCATACCCCTATTTCTAAATATAGTAACGCCTCATTTTAGGTGCATATGTCAGTTGGAGTTGGAGCCCAATTTTATGTTCCCCACTCGAGTAATATTGGCCTACAATTCTGTAAACAAGCTTTTGCTGCACCAAAAAAAAGGCTCATTTTTCTACAAGATTCTTGTCTCACCCTGTCAACAACACAATATATTTATGACTTTATTATTACCGCATCACACAGTGAGCTAATTCAAATATTTCATGGGAAAGTGGGGTAAAATAAATCACAGCACCAATTACACACCAGTGTATTCCAATAATGTACGTGTACATTCATTTTGTTTGCAGGACTATTAAATTATGTCAAGTTAATGTTAATGTAACATATTGAAGTAAACCTGTGTTGTGTATAGGTGACTCATTTGTTCGACAATGGCGGCACTGTGTTCTTCGCTATCTTCATGGCAATTTGGGGTAGGTGCTGGCTTGTTTTCACATTTGAGAATTGGAATTGAAAAACGGGTCCTCATGCATTCTGTTCTACACAATCTGCTGTGTAAAAAAAAATGAAGCACAAATCATCATTCTACAAGTGTCAGTCTGGTAGAAACCGGACCGTGATGATAATGGTAGATTGTAGCTTTCATGGCTATAACATCATTGTGATGTAGAATGGGGAATGTTACTGCAATCCATCTTACTGCCAGTGTGAAAAATAATAACATGGACCCAGAGGGAACACTTGGCACACGGTGTTCTGGGTTTGGGCTAAATGAAGGCTGAGGAAAACTGGAGAGCCAGATTCCTGCATTAAGGCTTTTGGCACAATGGACTAAAGTCGGCAGTGGTGCACCACTGAGTGCACTTGAGGTTTGATGTATGTGTGTGTATGTGTGTGTGTGTGTGTTTTGCCCATGGGAGCCAATCCAGACTTCTTTTATGTCTCTTTAAACAAAAGTGGGTCAAGTTATATTAAACCTTTGCATCTTTTGAAGCAAAGTACTTCTGATTGCAGAATCATGTTTTGGCGACTTTGAAATGGAAGAAAAAATATGAGACAGCTGCTTAATCTAATGAGATCCAATGCAAAAGCTGTATTAGGAATTCTCATAGAGCTCAGATTTGATTGACACTGTAATTTCAATGTTGTTATTTATCTTTCTAGTTGGATTAGAGGGGATAGAACTTTATTGAGTGGGAAATTAGGGCATCAAGAGTATCATAATGGCTGCATGGTGGATGAGCGGTTAGCGTGCAATTCCCAGTCAATTCCCCCCTCGGGCATCTGTGTGGAGTTTGTACTCCGGTTTCCTCCCACATTCCAAAAACATGCTAGGTTAATTGGCTACTCCAAATTGTCCATAGGTATGAATGTGAGTGTGAATGGTTGTTTGTCTATATGTGCCCTGTGATTGGCTGGTAACCAGTTTTTCTTTGATTTGTGCAAATTGTGGTTCACGTCCCGACTTTCTATCATTCCCCGTGTAGAAGTGTCATCATAATACAGTACATATTTGGATGTTCAATTTCTGCATGAAGCAGTGCAAACTCAGTACACATGTATGATTGTCTCATTTCCAGTCAAAATGGCTAATTATTAGCTTAAAATACCAAATGTGACCAAGTGGTTAGCATGTTGGCCACACAGTCAGGAGATCGGGAAGATCTTGGTTCGATTCTCCGCTTGGGAATCTCTGTGTGGAGTTTGCATGTTCTCCCCGTGCGCGTGTGGGTTTTCTCCGGGTACTCCGGTTTCCTCCCACATTCCAAAAACATGCTAGGTTAATTGGCGACTCCAAATTGTCCATAGGTATGAATGTGAGTGTGAATGGTTGTTTGTCTATATGTGCCCTGTGATTGGCTGGCGACCAGGGTGTACACCGCCTCTCGCCGGAAGACAGCTGGGATAGGTTCCAGCACCCCCTTGAATGAGTATCATAGTGAGAGGTGTGGCAAAATAAGTTTTGCTACAAAATACATGAACCCCTATAAAGACTTAATCACAGTAATGTGAATTTTGTTGCCTGAACCAGTAGTGTAGAATGATATATGATAACACCAACCAAATCATTTCCACGAACGTCTTAAAAGATCCCTACTGTCAAATCTTACGAAGCTACAGCCCTTTTTTTGTGTGTTTTGGACTGACTAATCCTGAATCCATGGAAATTCACGACAGAACAATAGAGACATCATCATCAGTGTAGTGCGCTGCGAGTGTCACAAAAGAAGCAAAGCCTCCAGACTGAAAATCTGAGGAGATTTATAGTGATTGTTCTCATAAAACCCATCAGATGTCTTCTTTAGCATCACCACAGACTGAATAAACAGTGTGATCTGAATGAGCTAATGAGTGCGATGCCTTTACACAAGCTTTAATCAGGATGGGCCTTGTCATTCTATGCACAACTATGTCTCATATTTGTATGTTTCTGCTGAAAACTTGATCAATAATGTGATGGATCCCTGCAGCCACTGTCTTCCTGGAGTTCTGGAAGAGGAGAAGAGCCGAGCTTACTTACGACTGGGATCTCATTGACTGGGAGGAGGAGGAGGTAGGTCAGCAACATCCTCAAATGTAGATCACATTGCATCATATGTATGTTCTGCACTAAGTCAGCCACCATGTTCTGGTGAAAGCTTCTGCAATAGTTCAATAGTTCATCACTACAATGTGTCTTATTCATCAGGAGGAGCTGCGGCCTCAATTTGAAGCCAAATATTCCAGGGTGGAGAGAGTAAACCCCATATCTGGCAAACCCGAGCCTTTCCAGCCCTTCTCAGACAAACTCAGTCGGCTCATGGTGTCTGTGTCCGGAATTTTCTTCATGGTAAACCGTTTGATCTCAATAATCTGCCCTGTGGGGATTTACACTCACAGTGAGGATGTTATTCTGTGTGCCACCATTGGAGTAATCTAATGTGCAGCTGTGGCATTACATCCCCCCCTGCTGGAAAAAAATATGTATTAAGAGGAATTCTTGTATGCTATATGTATGCTTTCTGCTTGTATTTAACATGTATTTAGAAATATATGCATCCTATTAAAATTCACTCATGTATTGCATTATCTGTCCAGATTTCCTTGGTCCTGACTGCTGTGTTTGCAGTAGTGGTTTTCCGTCTCATCGCCATGGAGAAGTTTGCTTCCTTTAACTGGCATTTTGTGAAGAACTGGCAGTTTGCCACCTCTGGCACAAGCGTCTGCATCAACTTCATGATCATCATGTCTCTCAATGTGGTGGGTGTCTGGGCAGGACCATCATCTGACATGTTTACACATTCATTTTTTTTTGTCATGTTTATTCCTAGAACTGTCACATTCACAGCCAAAAAGTTTATTTACGTTATTTTTTTTAACTGATTTTCTCTATGTTAATGTTTGTCAGGTGTATGAAAAGGTGGCTTATCTGCTGACAAATTTAGGTAAGCCCAGTTCATGTTGAGTAACAATGTTTTTAAGGCTGTCTACCTATACCTCAACCCTTTATCTACATCTGCAGAACATCCACGGACAGAGTCTGAGTGGGAGAACAGCTTTGCTCTAAAGATGTTCCTCTTCCAGTTTGTAAACCTGAACAGTTCCACATTCTACATTGCGTTCTTTCTCGGAAGGTAGGCCGTCTCCCATGAAATGGTGGAATGTTTATTTTAAGAATCCCATGTGAGGATATTTGCCATAAGTTCCTCACCTTCCTTTCTCAATGTACCAAAATCCATCCATTTTCTGTACCGCTTATCCTCACAAGGGTCGCGGGTATGCTGGAGCCTATCCCAGCTGTATTTGGGTGAGAGACGGGGTACACCCTGGACTGGTTGGCAACCAATCACAGGGCACATATAGACAAACAACCATTCACATTCACACTCACATTCATACCTATACCAAAATCATGTCCAGAAAAACAACATTATATCATCACAGCACTTACAAAGCACCTAATCAGGTTGCTCTGATTACTGTGGTATCAGCAGATTGCTATGATATGCCGTGATGCATTAAGCAGTGTTTCTCCTACTATGACATTTTATTGGGCCCATCTTTGCATAGAAATGCATCCTTTATTTAACCTAATTCAATTGTTTTCTTTCCCACTGAGCCTTCAATATGTTCTTCTCTAATTGAATTTCTCAGCTCATGTTGACAGTTTGAATTTGTTTAGGTTTGCTGGGAGGCCCGGAAAATACAATAAACTCTTTAATCGGTGGCGACTAGAGGAGGTGAGTGCAAGCATGCGTCAGCTTAAGTGGGTGATTATTTCAGCAGTGACTCAGTCCTGTGATTTGTGTTTTTTTAAAGATATAATAACAATTTGAAGCATCTGATTTGGTTGGATGAAATTCATTGAATAAACACCTAATTGAAATGATAATGAGGATTATAGTGCAGGACATGAAATAATATAATAGTTTGTTTTCTATGTATTTTAAGTGTCATCCAAGTGGCTGCTTGATTGATTTGTGCCTGCAAATGGGCGTCATCATGTTTTTCAAACAAATCTGGAACAATTTCATGGAGCTTGGTTATCCGTAAGTAATAATGTATTATTGCAATACTTTTAGAATTAAATGATTTATTGTATGACTTGAGTTGACAGCCACTTGCTGTGCTCTCAGTTTGCTACAGAATTGGTGGGCTCGTAGGAAGCTCAGAAAAGGAGGTGGTGCTGGTGGGAGCCAGAACGTGGAAAATAAAAGTCAGCTCCCACAGTGGGATAAAGACTGGAATCTGCAACCCATGAACGCACACGGCCTGGTGGATGAGTACCTTGAAATGGGTGAAATATTGGACTTATATTGTGTTGTTGTTGTTGTTGTTATTTTGACGATTATTACAAGTAAAAATTTATTGGTGACAACATATTGTGGCGCTCAACGGACTTGTAATTGGGAAAGTTTTTTGTTTTAAGAGCAGAAGAAGAGAGCTGGCATTAAACACAACATAGAGCCCATCAGATTTCAACAGGCAACCGCTTGGCATAGCAGTTTCAGTCATGGTGTGACATGAAGAAAACCCCAAAAACATCACACAACAACGCAACAGACAAATAAAAACAGACAAGACTCTCTCACTGTTTAAGCAGAACAACAATAAACAACTAGGCGACTTCAAACCACATACCGAAGAGCTATTTACATTGACGGTGCCGCAAAGCACGCTGGTAACCAGGAAGTGTTCCGAGCGATGCTACAATATAAATCAGTAACAAACACTGTCCAGCCAATGATGAGGTTTTTCATTCATTTATTCATTCATTCATTTTCTACCGCTTATCCTCACAAGTGTTGCATGGGGTGCTGGAGCCTATCCCAGCTGTCTTTGGGCAAGAGGCATTTGATTAATGGTAATGGTTTTATTTAATTTGAACATGCATCAGATTACAATTGAATGCATGACATAATCAGTTCACAGTTCCACATGTCCAAAAGGAGTAGGAAGAAGCAAAGCTTATTAAATCCTACCCCTCCATCTGGTACTTTTACAATCAGTAACTGTTATATTTGTTCACTTCCTGCTTTCTTAATATAGTTATTCATTTTCTACCGCTTATCCTCACGAGGGTTGCTGTCCCAGCTATCCCAGCTGTCTTTGGGCGAGAGGCGGGGTACACCCTGGACTGGTTGACAGCCAATCACAGGGCACATATAGACAAACAACCATTCACACTCACATTCATACCTATGGACAATTTGGAGTCGCCAATTAACCTAGCATGTTTTTGGAATGTGGGAGGAAACCGGAGTACCCGGAGAAAAACCCGGAGAAAACCCACACATGCACGGGGAGAACATGCAAACTGCACACAGGTGGAATCGAACTCGGGTCTCCTAGCTGTGGGGTCTGCACGCTAACCACTCGTCCGCCATACCGCCCATGATGAGGTCCTATTTGCACCTATTTACTTACTCAGCCAATCAATTAACAGGGTGCCATGTAGTAAATGCCACTCTTTAGCGTTTTAGCCCATAACTACTAGAGCTACTGGACAGTACTCCGTACTAAATAAAACACAACATAAATAAAGTTATATTTAAAACCACCACCGACTGCAGTCTTCTCTCCTCTCAGTCCTCCAGTTTGGCTTCACCACCATCTTTGTAGCAGCGTTCCCATTGGCTCCTCTCCTCGCCCTGCTCAACAACATCATCGAGATTCGTCTTGACGCCTACAAGTTCGTTACCCAATGGAGGAGACCCATGCCTGCTCGAGCCACGGATATAGGTGAGTCTGATCTGTGACATTCTCCTTCGACTTTTGGCACAAATGTTTTGTATTCTTCATTTGAAATGCAATGATTGAACATTTCACCCCTAGATCATTTTAAGACCCACAAAGTACTAATATTAAGAAATGAGTACCAACCTTTAAGGTGGTACTTGAAGTTTGACATCCACTGATGTAATAATTCCATTATTATGGGATGTCCATCAGGTATCTGGCATGGGATACTTGAAGGTATCGGCGTGCTGGCCGTCATCACCAACGCCTTCGTCATTGCCATCACCTCGGACTACATTCCTCGCTTTGTTTACGCCTTCAAATACGGCCCCTGCGTGGACAAGGGGTACCACCATGACGACGAGTAAGCTATTTTCAAACATAGTGACGCAGGTTTGCTGGTGTGCTAAACATCCTTTGAATCGGCAGATGTTTGCGAGGCTACGTGAACAGCAGCCTGTCTGTGTTTGACATGAGCGAGCTGAAGAACAGCAGTGAGTCGGAATACTGCAGGTATCGAGATTACAGAGCCCCGCCCTGGAGCACGGTGCCCTACGAGGTCACGCTGCAGTTCTGGCATGTCCTGGCTGCCAGGCTGGCTTTCATTATCGTCTTTGAGGTCTGTCCACTCTTCTTATATATATATATTTTTTTTTTTTTACAAAACACCTGTGTAAATGAATTTCTATTGGGCCTTATTTTCATTTTACGGTAGTTTTTACATTAGAAAAATATATTTTAAATCAAAATATTAAGACTAGATTAGGTGTCTTTAATTCACCCTTAAGACACATGTGGCCCACGGAACTGAAAATACAGTACTAATACAGTACAAATAAAGTACTTGGAGTAATCTGCATAAGTCATTCAGAAGGTATTAACTACTCTGGCATTTTGATTTTTAAAATAAATATTGTAGATAGCATTAAAGTGTAAACTGTACATGACTAAAAACAGAAACACTTTATCTATTACAACACGTCTGTACAAAATAACACCTTTAAAAAAAAGCCCAGGACAGTCAAAAGTGATCATTTTAACTACAGCAAAACATGCTGGGAAATTTATAATCTGCCCATTCCACAGAAGGATCTCTTCTGGGGTTAC
Organism: Doryrhamphus excisus; assembly: GCF_037039965.1. Lineage (NCBI taxonomy): Eukaryota > Metazoa > Chordata > Actinopteri > Syngnathiformes > Syngnathidae > Doryrhamphus > Doryrhamphus excisus. The sequence continues at coordinate 6,890,744 of NC_136357.1, read as the reverse complement.
TGTAGATTTTGCCCAGACAGTAGAAGAAAGGCAAAGACAAACATAGTGGTATTTCCACAGAAATTATCAGAAATGGTCACAAAATCTGCACATTTACCCCTTTGTGATATTTAAAAAAAAATGTCCATGTGGGCAGGGGTCATACAGGTTTGGCGCACAACCTAAAGTAAAAAATGTCAGGTTCCCAAAAACGCCTCTAAAAATATTACAGATGAATATTTTAAACCTGTAAAACTACATCAAAATATCCTCATCATGTATTAATGATGAGATTTTAAGGGTTTTTACCATGAAAAGGCCAGAATGTGTACATAAAAATTGAAAGAAACAGCGCTACAGATAAAAAAAACTAAATTAGGGTGATTGCAGCTTGTTCTCACTGCACAAAAAAATAAGATTTTAGGTCACTTTTGCAATAGTTTAGCCTTGACAACAGTCTGTATTCTACAACATTCTCATCATTTTAACAATGCTTCAACACTAAAACATACTATAACATACTATAAGGTGGTCCTTGGGTTACATACAAGTTCCGTTCCTAGATTGTGATGTAAGTGAGTTTTGGTATAAGTCGGATTTTATACCTACATTAATACTTCAGTCTCACACACTGAACATATGAACATATGAAGGACATACAATACAGTAATTATTCATTCATTCTTTTTCTACTGCTTATCCTCACAAGGGTTGTGGGCAAGCTGGAGCCTATCCCAGCTGTCTTCGGGCGAGAGGTGGGGTACACCCTGGACTGGTCGCCAGCCAATCACAGGGCACATATAGACAAACAACCATTCACACTCACATTCATACCTATGGACAATTTAACCTAGCATGTTTTTGGAATGTGGGAGGAAACCGGAGTACCCGGAGAAAACCCACGCATGCACGGGGAGAACATGCAAACTCCACACAGAGATGCCTGAGAGTGGAATCGAACTTGGGTCTCCTAGCTGTGTGGCCTGCGCACTAACCACAAATAAAGTTTGTTATTTCAGACTTTCTGTTACATGTTACATGTGTCACACACATTGGCTGTGGGGGGGTGCGATGTGTATGTGGCCAATGTTGTTTTCTAACACGGGTCGGCCCAAAGTATGAGACAAGTCCCGTCAATATGAACACATAGTGTATTCTTCCGCGGAGAACTAGTTCTTTATCAAGTCTCAAGTTTATGGACCAAACTCAAGTTTTTCATGAATTTATCTGAGCATGTTGTGTACGTAACCACAAATCCTTGGAACAAGGAACGCCGTAATCCGGGGACCACCAGTACAATAATGTTAAGTATGTTTTAACTAAATCCTAGTACATTTAAATGTCTGAAAGCAATTGTTTGAGAGTGTAGAGGGTATACATTTATATTGCTTAATGCTTTCCTCAGCACCTTGTCTTTGGCATCAAATCCTTCATTGCGTACCTCATTCCGGACATGCCCAAAGACCTGTGCGACCGCATGCGCAGGGAGAAGTACCTGATGCAGGAGATGATGTACGAGGCTGAGCTGGAGCACCTGCAGAAGGAGCGAAAGAAGAATGGACGGCGTTTTCACCACGAGTGGCCTTAACTTTTTACCCCCCTCACATCTCTCACACAGCCCTCGACCCCCCCCCCCTTTGCCTGCTTCCCTTACTGGATTTTAGCTTTGAGCAGATTCACCAAAGACACCCTCTTCACTAATGACACTCCAAAGCTGCTTCAGCCTGAGCTGTCACCCGGACCCCTCCCTCGCCATCTGTTCCCGTGCTGACGCCACAATTGCGTTCTGACACCCTCCCGGATCCATCGCCTGGCACCCCCCCCCCCAAACCCCCCCACCCTTGCTGTGTGCTGTGTCATGGCCTCACTGCTGTATGACAGCTGTAATGTTTACTATGCAGATGAAGCGGTTCACTTTGTCAGCCATCTTGCACTCTTTCTCTCTTTCTGTGTGGCAGCTAGCTCTCGTCTACTTGGAATCCTGCAGTCCGCTGCATGTCTTATTTTTCTTTTCGCCCAGCATCAGCAGAACCATTATGGTGGTTCCCGAATAGAGCAAAGTGACTGTACATCGCCCTTGAAGCATGCTGATACTATTCGTGGCAACATGTAAAACAACAGCATTCATCATGGAGACTTGTCAAATGAAGCCTATAGAACGTGCATGTTAGTGTTGTGTACCTTCTTGGTGCCTGGTTTGTGTGTGTCAGTGTGAGTTGTGTGTGTGTTGTGTTACTGCTGAGCTTGACTGCCTTGAGTTTGCAGGATGTGAACATTTTGCGATATGATTGTGCCTACAGTTGTGCGCCGACATCACGTGTGCCTGTTTGTGCTGCACGTGCGCTTTCAAGTGCAAAGAAAGCCTCTCTTTCTTACTTGTTCTGTTGTACAACTTTCTCCTGTGTGGGTTTGTTTTGGACGTGACTCACACACAATTGGGGTACGTGCTCTGGTCTAGTGGCTCTGAAACAACAATGTCCGCCGTAACGCGACTCCCATTATGAGTGACGCTTGCACGCAGGAGCCACAAATCTGCTTCCTTCTTTCTCTCTGCGCCCATAGCCTGTTTTTCATTTGTTGTTGGAAGCCCTGAAGCATGACTTGGACATACCTGTGGCTTGGATGTTCACTGCACAAAGAACATCCATCCACTGTTCCTCACTTACACACTCCAGTTCTGGAGGGATGAGAATGCAAGTCAGCTGTGGTTTTAGCTACATTGTGATGTTAATTGTTGTGAAGTTTGGTTGCTTAAAATGAAAGACCCAGCATGGCTTTTCCCCAACGGCAACAATTGTGGCAGGCGCCGTGAAATAACGCATTCTATGGCAAAATCCCAATCATCACTTCAGAACTCAAACATTTGTGATGTATTTGTAACATTTCCAGTCAGAGTAGACAAAAAGTTGACAGGATTAAATAAATACAAGGAAAACACGGTCAACAGATGGGAAAACAACTTCTAACAGTGCAACCGAGTGGTTCGTTGATCAAACAATTCAGAAATCAACCAAAATGTTCAACTGAAGGATTAACTCTTCAAATGTGTTTCCTTTGAATACCGGTGATGGGAAAATTGTGATGACCTTTGACCAGAAAAGTTGACTCAATTAAATGGCTGTCCAAGTTGCTCAATGCAGTGGAACCTTGGTTAGTGTACAACCCCGTTAGCATATTTTTCTGTTTACGGCAAAAATGTACACAAAAATGTTGCCTATGTTTGCCTACATTTCCGAGTTAGCGTGCAATATACATGACATGAGTCCAACTGTGTTTGTAACATAAGTTGACGGAACAGCTCAATGATGCTAACCAAGGTTCCACTGTATTTTGTTCTTATATTGTTTACAAATTTAGCATCACTCCACATTACAAAAGAAACTGTAGTATCATATTGAGTGTAATGTAAGACCACATTCAAGACCATTTTTTAAGGAAAAAAAGTAGATTTTTTTAATCATGCTTTCAACATCAACCAAAAAACAACTGGATTGCAGCGAAAAAAGGACATCAAATTTCTTAGCTGATGGACAGTTGATCAGTATCATCATAAAAGCAGTGCCATAACTCGTCATATGTTGTTGGCTACCTTTTCCATCCTATGAGACTGTTACTTTGAGCGGGCATACGTATGTGAGTGACAGGAAGAAAAGCTTTGTTGTTTCGTGCAGCCATGCAGAAATCTCCGACCCTGAATATAAGTACTTCAATACGTCTTTCTCATTTTGTATGAATAAAATACCGTCTTATATTTGGGTCAGTACGGTACATAAAAGGTTGAAGGTGGTCCACCAATGTTATTGTGGCTTTAAAACACACATCATCCTTCTTCTATGCCGCTTATCCTCACTAGGGTGGCGGAGGTATGCTGGAGTCTATCCCAGCTGACTTTGTACACCCTGGACTGGTCGCCAGCCAATCACAGGGCACATATAGTAGACAAACAACCATTCACACTCACATTCATACCTATGGACAATTTGGAGTCGCCAATTAACCTAGCATGTTTTTGGAATGTGGGAGGAAACCGGAGTACCCAGAGAAAACCTACGTACACATGCACAGGGAGGACATGCAAACTCCACACAGAGATTCCCAAGCGGAGAATCGAACCCAGGTCTTCCCAATCTCCTGACTGTGTGGCCAACATGCTAACCACTTGGTCACATTTTGTATTTAAAGCTGATAATTAGCCATTTTGACTGGAAATGAGACAATCATACATGTGCACTGAGTTTGCACTGCTTCATGCTAAAATTGAACATACAAATATGTACTGTATCATGATGACAGTTCTACACGGGGGATGATGGAAAGTAAGGACGTGAACCACAATTTGCACAAATCAAAGAAATGTCTGTGTATCACTCCTCACTAAAAACTAAGTTTGTATAGTTAATTTGTTTCCCCTTATCAACTATTTATTTTGCTGTTGAATGTACAGTATATATTTATTTGTGTGTTTATTGTTTGTTTTTTTTGTTTTGGGTATTCACACTCAGATGTCCTGTCTGCATTTCTCAGGTGTCTTCCGAATGTTTGACGACTTTTCAATCATGTTTTCTACAATACAATCAAATATGTCCTGTTTCTTAAAACATATTTTTGCACTGCAGTGCGTATGCAATAGAGCACACACTAAAAGCATGTTTTTTTCCCCTTGCTTAGTCATGCAAAGTACCAGTAACTCATACAATTCTTCCTGACATATAATGTCCACTGTAAAAAATATAAACAAAAAAATCGCTCTCAGTCTTGATAGTCTATATCATAATTACATATCATTTTAAAGTATTTTTTTAATTGTTAGAACGCTGGTCAAGGTTCCCTGCTGTGTGAACATTGAAAATCTATGCATGTTACCCTTGTACAGTCCAGTCTGCGTGATTTAGTGTCTGCTTTCAAGCAACGCTAACTTCACTTACTTTGTCCTGCACATATCACACATACAACCCTTTCTCCACTACTAAGAATTTTGTGGAAGCTCAAGACTGTGTGTTTCCAGGAGGGGCTGAATTTTTCGACCCAGCAAGAATAATAATAATAATAATAAAGTACATCCAAAGAAAAGTCCCATTAATCAAGACACAAATTGACATAGTTGTCTAAAATGGAGGTACGGTGCAAGTCACACATGTATGAAGTGTGCATGGTGAAAGACAAGTGTTCCTAATTCGGGTGGCAATAGCACAATATGAATGTTGTCATGTTGAGTAATAATCCTGCACATCACTGAAAACGTTACGCTTCCTATTAGGATTGTGCTTGAGCAACTTCATGCTATACATTTTAATGAGAATGTGACATGATGTGTTTTACTTTCTTCCTGTTTACATGTAAAAAATAAAATAAAACAAAACCATTGAGAGGTGTAAAAACAATGTAACATAAGATTATTTGGATATCACTCTTTTCTGTAATAAATCATGGATTGTATTTTAAATTGAAATCTCCTGTTTATTGTGGTATTATGTTATGAAATATATGTATATGTCGGAATATTGACATCGCCAATATATATTGCATCTTCGCGGCACAAAATACATGGATAGGTTCCCAAAATAGCCTCTAATAAGTGAAATCTAAGTATCCAACCTTATTTGTTTGCAATTATTATATATAATATATATATTAGATATTAGATATATAGTTTAAAGGCTGTAAAACTTCTCACTTTACACCTAATGCACTTTTCTCAGACAGGCACACATTTTCCCACCATATTCACTCCACTGATGTGCCACGTCCTGGCGCAGTTCGGCTGTAGCGTTTTTGTATCCTTGTTAAAACATATTGCTACTGTTGTGGTTTTACTCCTCCTTGTAGTTCTCCATGAACCGAAGATTAATTTACAATCTCAATAAGGAAGCTCAGACTTCCCGGTCGCCGGCCACCTCCTCCAGCTCCACCAGCAGGACAACGAGACATTCCCAGGCCAGTGTGTCCCAGGTCTGCCCCGGAATACCTCACCAGGGAGGCTTACGGGAGGCATGCAGACTAGATTCCCAAGCCACATCAACTGGCTCCTCTCGATGTGAAAAAGCAGCATCTCTACTTTGAGCCACTCCCAGATGACTGAGCTCCTCACCCTATTCCTGAAGGTACGTCCAGTCGGTCACCACCCAAAGCTCATGACCATAGGTGAAGGTGGGAACATAAATTGAGAGCTTTGCCTTCACTACGACAGCCTGGTATAGCGACCGCATGACTGCATGGCTCCTCCTGTTGACATCACGCTTCAACCGTCCCTCAGTCGTGAACAATTAAGACCTCATTCCCAACCCATACGGTGCAATCCACCTTTTTCCGACTGAGAACCATGGCGTAATTTGGAGGTGCTGAGTCCAAAGCTTGTTGCTTTGCTATAGCAACCTCTTGGTCAGTAGCCTTGTTAAATGGTGGTTATTTTGTGCACAAACACACTTATAGCTGTAGTTAGAGGGTAGAACTGCAACATCTGCACAAAAGATTTGCTGATACTGTTTATGGAGCAAAATGATGTATTTCTTGTTCCCTCTGCAATTACAAACCAAAAATCCACTATTCTCCATACATATGACACTGTTAAAATAATGTTTTTTCTTCAGCAAAGCTCCTACTTGAGCTGAACTAACTGCTTTTCCGCACTTACATGTCTTTAGACTTTGCTCTGAGGTTGTTGGGGTTTTTTTTTTTTGTACCTCCTTTAGAAATATGCTGACATTTCTTTTCAGCTTGGAACAGCACATGTTTATAAACGTACTTCCTGTTCGAGCAAAGTGAGCCTACCTGCTGGCACAAAAAGACTCTTTGCAGACACTGATGAAATACTATATCCTCTCACGCCTGCTGAGCGGTGAAAGTTGTGTGCTACTGGGAAACTTTCATACGCGTAAACCCTTTTCCATGTGAAAATGAAGAAGCAATGAAATGAAGACAGTCATTAATCCACAGTGTTATGTCGAGCTCCAAAATAATCTCCTACATGTCCATTAGACTCAAACAATATTAGACCCTGAATACTGATGTGTACTCTTTCAGTTCTTTGGAACTGACTTAAGTGTGTGTGATGTCTCTATTCACTTACCGTATTCACTTACTCTATTAAATATTCAATTATATGCTTGAAATACATGAATAAAACAATATAGCACTGAAAATAAAGACAAGCAGTGTCTTACTGTATTTAATTGACTAGGTCTTCTCTTCCTATATGTGGCCAGTTCAGACTGTGTCCCACCTAAACAAACCATAAGACTATATTAGCAAATGTGTTTACTGCTTCCTACTACCCAGCAAACCTCGCCCCACACGGTCTGCACAGGCCCCCCACCACCAGAGAGCCATGGTGGGAGGGCAGAACCAAGATCGACTGCTATAGAGCAGCTACACACGATAACCAGCACAAAAAGCTTCATAGATCTTCCAGAATGTACACCTATTCCAGCTGTATTTGTTGGATTTCGTGCTTCCTGTGAAAATGGTCTGTTTTAATTTATTCCACCCAAGAGCGGGTTTCCCGGAAAAGTTCCTTCTTTTCATTGCTCCTTCTCTCTTCACTTCCTTCTCACCGCCTCCGGCTATAAAATGCTATACTACAATAGGGTACATACCATCAGGTTGGGATTTGCTGTTGAGCTCCAGTATACTCTGAAAGGGCAATCTGGGTTTCTAACATGTTTCTCATTTTGAACTACAATGTGCAAGACCAGTGTCACACATACAGTATGTTACTCTACTTTCCCTTGCTTAGAGCAGTTATGAGGTCATGACCTCTGTGAGGATGGATGTTCGTCACGCAGCTTAGCAAGGTAATCACAGAGCCTACAGTGGTCATAGCTATCAATCCACACGTGTGCCAACAGTAGAAGATAGCAAAGGTCAACCTGCGAGGGACAAAAGAGTCACAGTAGATCTTGTGGAGGTATGCTTTTAGTGGTCCATGATGTTAGTTTGACTTCTTTCTGGAATATGTTTCACATTAACTTCGAATGATGTCAAATAACATCACTCTTGGAAAGACTTCAATTAGATACGCTGATTCTGTCGTAATCGTTGCTCTCACGATTCACATACTGTTCCAAACTCAAATGTAAACAAAGAAGTTGTTGTGACAAGACCAAAAATGCTAAAGAAAGCAATTAATTGTGGATAATAACACAGAGCTGGTAACAATGCATTATGGGAAGAAGTTTAAATCACTGTTTTTTTAAACTCATATTGGTATTTGTCTTGTATATTTCTTAGCTACCTTTTTAGTGTTAAGTTGCTGTGTAATAATTTTAGCGCTCTTTGTAAGATGACACCAGGGGTCAGACTTTTATAATGAGTATGTTATATTGAGCTTGTGATTGGCTACCATTTCATCACTGGCTCGCAAGTGGAACGGTATTTCAAGGGGCTCTTTTATGCTCATTTTTCATCCCTTTGTATTGAGTTGTGGACTACTATAGAGTAGCTACACACAACAACCAGCACAGAAAGCTTTCTAGATCTTCCAGAATCTGCGCCTATTCCGGCTGTATTTCTTTGGATATCGTATTTCCCTTGAAAATGGTCTGTTTTAATTTATTGCACACATGACCCGAACACTCCACTGTGGTTGGTTACTCTCCCAAGTGCCTTACGGAGGACTTACGGTGTTGTGCCACTAGCTGCCGAAGCCAACTTTATAGAAGTTGATAATAAACAGTCCGCTTTTAAAAAAAACAGCCTGAATCCAGAAGTAGAGACTGAACAGTTGGAAGTTTCTCAAGAAAAGAGCTTACTTCAAATCATCTTTAGCATTTTAGCGTTAGGTTTTCATCGGTAACATGTAATGTGATTATTACATGCTTTTTTCCATGCTACAAGTGTTTAAAAAACTCGGGTAAAGCCACTGATTCTGATGGGAAATGGCTACTAGCAATGTTCATAGACAACTGCTTTTGTTGCATGATTTACACAAAATAAACACAGTTAGAACACTGATAAATTGTTATTTACTGCTGACTCTTCTGGCTCTTTGACACGACCAACGTCGGAAAGGCAAAATGTTAACTGAAAAACACACTAACCGGGAGAGACGTTAATAGAGGTAACATTGTATTTATTTCAAATAATACAGCTTCCTGGAACTGACTGAGTTTCATGGTGTTACAGTGCGATTGTGGTTGACCGTGGCATGGTTTAGCTGTTGCAAAAACAAAACTACAGTCCTCAGACGCCTGTGTATATGCTTTTTTTTTGCACCCTTGCTATATGATTCTCCTTTTTGGTAATAACTGTAAAGAATTGTAGAACTGAAATGCAGCAGTTTTATTGTTGCTGGTTAATATATCTTCATCCTAAAAAGAGTAAGGAGCACCACTGAAGGCCTTTCACAGGATGCGCAGAGCAGTTATGAGGTCATGGTCTGTGTGCACCTCCACATGATGGATGTTACTCACACGGCACACATATAGAGTACAGCTTAGCAGGGTAATCATGGAGCCCATTGGAGCCATAAATATAAATCCAACATAGAGGACAAAGGAGTCACAAACACAAGTCGACAAATCATCAAAGCACTCGCAGGGGGGTGGGGGGAGTTCCATCTTGCCAAGTTTTCTACCACGACCAAGAAGTAAAGGCTAGCTGAATGCTGATGCTATGATGTTGATTCCATAGCAGCAGACACTGGAAAGGATGTTTTAACACACCTCCTGAATTGGCTTCACTTCACTTTCTCTAAAAGTGCTTGCTCTTTTCCAAACAGTTTCTATTGGCTCTTTCCCACATAGATTTGTGGCTTTGTGAAGAAATCCATCTGGCAGTGTCAGGTAAAAAAAAAAACAATCCTTAAAAGCAGTGACTATAAAAGAATCTTAGTGTGGCTTTTCACACCACTGAGGCTTTAAATCTATACATTTTCACGTCATTATTTTTGAACGACAACTACATGGAAGCCTTGATGGAAAAATGCTGAGTGGGCGGGGGAAAAAAAGGGTGCAATTCACTTATGTTGAGGATGGATGAGTTCTTCTCTTAGGAAGGATGAAGAAAGGTCAATTGGGTGTGTAGGATTTACTGTATGTGTTATAATAATAAATCACATAAAGGTGAACAGTTTAAAGGTGCTGGAGCCTATCCCACACACCCTGGACTGGTTGCCAGCCAATCACAGGGCACATATAGACAAACAATCATTCACACTCACATTCATACCTATGGACAATTTGGAGTCGCCAATTAACCTAGCATGTTTTTGGAATGTGGCAGGAAACCGGAGTACCCGGATATGCAAACACCACACAGAGATGCCCGATGGGGGAATCAACAGGGAATTGCGTGTTAACCACTCAACCACCTTGCAGCCACTATGATACTCTTGATGCCCTAATTTCCTACTCAATAAAGTTCTATCCCCTCTAATCCAACTAGAAAGATAAATAACAACATTGAAATTACAGTTTCAATCACTGTAATTTTAAACAACCATTCACACTCATATTCATACCTATGAACAATTTGGAGTCGCTGAAACAGAGAGGTTTCTCGGCGTGGTGAGATCGTGTCCAAGGATGCACTGGTTTGGAGCGGTCAAAGGTATAGGTGGTGTGTTCAAGTCAAAGAACATGGCAGCTTGTCCTCTGTTTGGTGGCTTTATTAAGGTTTATGATGTGGTACTGTAATAACATATATACAAGACAAATACACAAATAAATGATAAGTAAAGTAACGTAACTCATATTACACAAACATAATGATGAGCCAAAGGCACACTACACATAGGAATCAACAAGGAAACCAAGCTAACATGATGCTCACTAGAACAACAGTTAGTCATAGTTATCTTACTGATAGCTAACTCATAGTTAGCATACTGATAGCTTACTCATAGTTAGCTTACTGATAGCTTACTCATAGTTAGCTTACTGATAGCTTACTCATAGTTAGCTTACTGATAGCTCACTCATAGTTAGCTTACTGATAGCTCACTCATAGTTAGCTTACTGATAGCTCACTCATAGTTAGCTTACTGATAGCTCACTCATAGTTAGCTTACTGATAGCTTACTCATAGTTAGCTTACTGATAGCTTACTCATAGTTAGCTTACTGATAGCTTACTCATAGTTAGCTTACTGATAGCTTACTCATAGTTAGCTTACTGATAGCTTACTCATAGTTAGCTTACTGATATAATACTGATATTACTGATGAACAAGGGAGCATAACTTTGCGAAAAGGTTGAACAAACAACTGCACAGCTCCCACAATGGAGCCAAAAACTCACCTCTAATAATTCATACACATCATCAACTTTGTAAAATGGTGGATGAGGCTAAGGAAGGCTCGGAGATGTCATGAATCACTCAACCGACAAAACTGGCACACTGTGGTGTGTTTACTGACCGCTGAACACGGTAGGACAAAACAACACTCAAAGCTGAACATTATCAATGACACAATGTAATGTAAATTATGGGCTTTCTAATAGTCGCTAATTAACCGAGTATGTTTTTGGAATGTGTGAGGGAACTGAAATCCCCGGAGAAAACAAACTCCACACAGAGATACTAGCTGAGGGTGGAATTGAACTCTGGTCTCCTAGCTGTGCGCTAACCACTCTGTGAATTTGTGTACTCATTGTGCTCATGGCAGCTGGCAAGTTTATTATTGTGTACAGTTTGTACACAAGGTCATTCAAGCTAATAGAAGTGTTTTCAGCCTTGATATGAACATTGCCAAAGTTGAGGCCTGTTTCGCATCTTTTGGAGGCTGTTCAAGTTTGACAGATTTTAGCAGCATAAAACTGAAACACAGCCTCGCCGTGTTTGGTCATGACTCTCTGCACCCGCACTCCCTGAGGTTCTCGGAGTCTGGGATGGTTCGAACTTGTCAGAGATGTACTTTGGAACTCGACTCGTACATAAGTAGTGCTGTTTTAAAATCTATTTCCCTGAATGACAGGAAGCCAGAGACCTGAGAACTGCACTAATATGGTCATATTTCCTGATTCTAGTCAGAACTCCAATGCAGCATTCTGGATGCAATGCAGCTGTTTTACAACTAGACTTTCCCCAAGAATGGCAAGTTTGATGTGGGCTGATTTGGTTCAGTACAATGGCGTCAAGACTTCTTGAAATGAAGCTTAATGACCGCTGCAGGCTTCTAAACAGCACCAGGTTAAAAACACTGACATTGACAGATGTGGCTGTAGGCTACCTCCCTGCAGCAGTTTTTTTGAATTCCACGCAGGGGGGCATTGGCTGTATTTGAAGTATCATGAGTGGTCATCATCTAGCTTTATCCACCTCTGCATTACCTTTAAGATGTTTTCCCATATAAAATAATGGACATGGAATGAGCTTGTTCCTGACTTAACATGTAACTGTCAAATTCTGTACATGTAATAAAAAGTGTTGGATAATATCCAACAATATGTGTTCTCATGTTCCAGTTGATGAATATGGAGAGTGAGGTTACTGCTCGTGCTTGCTGCTCATGTCACGACTTTACAGTATCTAGTCGGTTCGTCTATTTGTATTATCCAGTATTGGTTGACATATCCTCAATTTCTGTTCTATGGTTATCATCACACTTTTCTTCTTTGCCTTCATTGTGACCCTTCTGTGGTGGATACTTTTAAGCCTAAGAAACATGCGGCGTCCTTTAGATTCCTTTAGTGTTTTATATACAGTGGTAAGTCATAAATATCATATATAATCACTAAATGACAATTTGGCCTTAATTTAATTTGGGCTTAATTTGGGCCTTAATTTGGTCTTAATTTGGCCTTAATTCCTGCACAGTCCTTTAGATTCTTTTAGTGTTTTATATACAGTGGTAGGTCATAAATATCATACATAATCACTAAATGACATTTTGGGCTTAATTTAATTTGGTATTAATTTCATTTGGTTTTAATTTGGGCTTAATTGGGGCTTAATTACATATGATTACTTAATTACTGTACATACAGTGGTAGGTCATAAATATCATACATAATCACTAAATGACAATTTGGTCTTAATTTAATTTGGTCTTAATTTGGTCTTAATTTGGCCTTAATTTGGGTTTGATTTGGGCTTAATTCCCGCAGCGTCTTTTAGATTTCTTTATTGTTTTATATACAGTGGTAGGTCATAAATATCATACATAATCACTAAATGACAGTTTGGGTTTAATTTAATTTGGGATTAATTTGGCCTTAATTTGTGTTTAATTTGGTCTTAATTCGGGCCTTAATTTGGTCTTAATTCCTGCAGCGTCCTTTGGATTCCTTTAGTGTTTTATATACAGTGGTAGGTCATAAATATCATACATAATCACTAAATGACAGTTTGGTCTTAATTTAATTTGGTATTAATTTGGGTTTAATTTGGAATTAATTTGGTCTTAATTTGGGTTTAATTTGGCCTTAATTTCGTCTTAATTTTGTCTTAATTTTGTCTTAATTTTGTCTTAATTTGGCCTTAATTCCTGCAGCGTCCTTTAGATTCCTTTATTGTTTTATATACAGTGGTAGTTCATAAATAATACATAGTTCATACATAATCAATAAATGACAATTTGGTCTTAATTCCTGTAGTGCTAATCCAGCCAAATGTTGTGTCTAAACAACACAGACATGAGTGGACAGTTAACAGACTCTGTGGTTTAAAAAAAAGTGCATATTCTATCCAAAGAAATATCATCTTTGTTGACATGTAACAAGTATGAGGTCATCAGTGTGAGTCAGTGGAGTGACTCCCACACAGCCTGAAGCCTCTCAGCCTTCCACCTCCCACGAATCATCACTGCGAGGAAAACCCTTCACCGCCAGCTGAAAGGTATTTGTCTACCAAAAAAATACACAATACTAGACACTAGATGACCAACAAATCCACAATCTCCTTTACAAGTGAAAAACACTGACTTAACGATTTATTATTTGAGGAAGATGTCATTTATAATATGTATCGTAAAAGTTCAAATTAATGCCATAAGTAACTGGTTTCCTTTGGTTCTGTTGATGCTGTGTTGGGCAAAGTACTTGTCAATAAATAACCATGCGGTCAAAGAGCTATTTGTACTTTCTCATGCAGAAACGTCAAGGCAAAAATGATGACTGTAAACGCTCCTTTCTGCTCTACTAAACTTTATTTCTTGAATTTTCATCCAACCAACTTTTCTGGTTTTACTGCTGTCTTTGGCATCATGAGCTGCAGTCTGCAGTGGATGTTTCCAGCCCCCCCACCCCAAAAAAACAAAGTCCCACCGTGAAGAAAAATCCAGTTAGCAGTTAGAAGTTGATTGTTTTCCATCCTCGGCCTTCCTGGTCCCCTCCCTAGCTTTTTACAACCTGTGTTTTCTCACATTTGTAACTTGAAAGGGAAAAAGAAGAAAAACATGGCCGTCCTCCATGATGTAATTGAACGCACGTGTCCCAATAACTCGGCCCACTGACATGCTGACATGAAACACTCTCGCTTCAGTTTCCTGCTCAGTTCAAACACCGTGCAACAAGTATCAACAAGATCATCAGCTCTACGCTGTCAAAATAATCGTCTGTTTAGCCTTGGTTTCCTGTCCAAGTCTGTCTTTTTATCCACTTCCTGTTTGAGTTCTTGACCCTTGCTATTCTCCAAAGAAAATCATCCCCGCTCTCGATTTTTGACCTATTTATTTGTTATTTGTCACACGTGGTTCCTGTGTTCTCTGGTAATCTTGAAACATGGAGTTCATCAGTGACAAGTATGTTTGACATTGTGGAGGCCCGGAATGAGGCAAAAATGTTCTTCTGGTATGTTCTACCCCCTGGGTGCTTGTACTGGTTAGTTTTTAATTTTATGTTTAAGCTGCTGCTTTCATGCTTCTGCTCCTGTCAGTTGAGAGTTCACGTGACTGTCAGTCCAGACTAATCTGAGGAAATTAAATGTCAACAGTTGCCTTTTCATGCAGCTTCCATTGTATTTATCTTGCCATGTAGTTGAATAGGCTGTGTATGTATGTAAGGTTCTTATGTCTCCATATACACCAATCAACATAAGACTAGTCTTTTTGACATGATCTCCCACCAGTTGAATAAGTTTTGTAATGTTCAATCACCGGCACATCATAAAAAGCATGTGAAAAGATGGCCAAAAAAAACCTTGCACTAGCAGAAATAAATGTCTGTGATAACAATCATGATGATTGGACACCACATTATTTGTAGATGGTCGCACGGTGGACGAGTGGTTAGCATGTTGGCCGTGCAGTTGGATTCTCCGCTTGGGCGTCAATGTGTGGAATTTTCTTCGGGTACTTCGGGTTTCCTCGCACATTCACAAAAAGGGATTTTTTAAAAAAGTAAACCGAATAACTGGTTGGGGCATCCTGAGCAGCAACAACTGCAATCAAGTGTTTGAGAGACTTGCAATGACTCTCTCACAGTATTGTGGCCAACTCATCTTTAAGGTTTTCCAACATTAAGTGCCTTTTTAAGGTCAAGCCACAGCATCTCAATAGGATTCAGGTCAGGACTTTGACTAGGCCACTTCAAAGTCTTCATTTAGTTTTTCTTCAGCTATTCAGAGGTGGACTTGTTGGTGTGTTTGGGATCATTGTCTTGTTGCAGAAACCCAAGTTTATTTGAGCTTGAGGTCATAAACATGGCTGGATATTCTCCTTCAGGATTTTTTTTTTAAAGAAACAGCAGAATTCATGGTTCCTTTTATCACAGCAAGTCTTCCCGGGTCCTGAAGAAGCAAAACAGCGCCAGACCATCACACTACCACCACTATATTTTACTGTTGGTATGATGCTTTAGTTTCTTTTACGGCAGATATAATGGGACATACATACACACCTTCCAAAAAATTCACAGTTTTTCCTCGTCAGACCACAAAGTATTTTCCCAAAGGGTTTTGGGGATCATGGGGATGTTTTCTGGCACAATTGAAATGAGTCTTAATGTTATTATTGTTGCTTTTTGTCTTGGAACCATGTGGTTCCTACGGTGGAGTCATGAACATTGACTTGAACTGAGGCGAGTGAGGCCTGCGGTTCTTTGGATGTTTTTGTGGGGTCTTTTGTGACCTTTTGGATGAGTCGTCGCTGTGCTCTTGCCCTAATTTTAGTCGGCTCCTGGGAAGGTTCACCACTGTTGAATGGCAGAAAGTAAGTAAGTAAGTTTAAAAATGAGACAAAACACAAAGTGTTTAATTTATTTGTACACTTGTATGATAGATTATGTCTATTTCCATGAAAAGGTGCATTGCTACATTCTTCATCTAACACTGATACCAGCACAAAAGCTGACAACATAAAGGATTATTTCCAGCCTTATGTTTAACGTTGGCCATATGGTTCCACAATGTTGCTGACATGTCGAGACCACCCTGTGATGATGTAATTATCCAAGCCGAGATATGCAGCAGAACGGGATCATGGCCATGGGGGAGTGTCTGCAATATGATCCCTTGAGCCAAACTTGGGGTGTCATTCTCGCTTTTGCAATCCACTATAATTAAAACCATCCTCAACACCATTGAAGAACTGCTCCTGTGTTTTCCTAAGAGATGAATGAACAGCTGAGCTTCTGAATGTGTGGATTCAGTGGGAATATCTGGAGAAGGAAAACTTTTAAATGGTGCTTTTCTACATCGTTTTTTTTAGACATTAAGACCTCAACTTACTTGACAGTGAAGGGGGGGAATTTAAAATACTGCTGTGTAGTGTTTCTTGTTTGGCCCATGTCCCGTGTAATACTATGTTACTCACACTGAATGTAGTCATTGTTTGCTATACTAAACACATAGCTTATATACTCTCTGTGTGGGACTTATCCACTTTTTACATGTATACTGAAACTCCAACATATTAAATATGATGTATCAGACACAATAATGTAATGAGTGGGACAGCAGGACTCAAACATTAGCAACCTAATAGCAACATGTTAACCTATTCACTGAAGAAAAACACAAAATAACAGTAGTTAATGAGGAACAAACATTAGTTTCTCATTAGTTCTTCATTAGTTCCTTAGTCGTACTGTAGTTTTGTGTGTTCAGTGTAAAGTAAGACCTGTTTTTCCCACATTCGGTGCTGATAAAAAGGATCTATAAGGACACATATGACCCTTTATCTAACTATTAACTTTATTTTACCTGGTAGTATACATTCTAGTGCAGGGGTCTCAAACTCAATTTACCTGGGGGGCCACTGGAGCTTGTGTCTGGGTGAGGCTGTGCCGCATCAGGATTAAAAAAACATATGTATTTATTAAAGACAGAAACATAAATAAATAAACTGTCTTCAATGCTTGTGCTTTTGCTATAACCTTCACTTTTTCAGTGCTTTGGTTTCGGTTTTCTACAAGAAAAGTTCTGATAAAACATTCCACTGTTAATTTAATTACATTACATCTTAATTTTTATTTTTCTACACAAAATAAAATGAAAAAATAAATAAACAATTTAAGCTGTCATTTCTGGGTACATGATACCATACAGCATCCATATCAAACTTGCACATTAAACTTTCATATCAAGGCGAGGGCCTCAAACTAGCGTACTGCGGACCCCATTTGGCCCGTGGCCGCAAGTTTGAGACCCCTGTTCTAGTGACATCCAATAGAGGCACTGTATTACTTTTGATTATTTTGTGCGTCCAGCATGATGACCAGGGGCCCAGGGACCCAGGGACCCAGGGACCCAGGGACCCAGGGGCTCAGAGACCCAGGGACCCAGGGACCCAGGGGCCCAGGGACCCAGGGGCCCAGGGACCCAGGGACCCAGGGACTCAGAGACCCAGGGACCCAGGGGCTCAGGGACCCAGGGACCCAGGGACCCAGGGACCCAGGGACCCAGGGACCCAGGGACCCAGGGACCCAGGGACCCAGGGACCCAGGGACCCAGAGACCCAGGGACCCAGGGACCCAGGGTCCCTGGTCATCATGCTGAACACACAAAAGAATCAAAACTAATACAGTGGTTCTATTGGACCAGGGACCCAGGGACCCAGGGACCCAGGGACCCAGGGACCCAGGGACCCAGGGACCCAGGGACCCAGGGACCCAGGGACCCAGGGACCCAGGGACCCAGGCACCCAAGGACCCAGGGACCCAGGGACCCTGGTCATCATGATGGACACACAAAAGAATCAAAAGTAATACAGTGGCTCTATTGGACCCAGGGACCCAGGGACCCAGGGACCCAGGGTCAGTTTCCCCAGTGTACGTGAAGGAAGGGGAGGAGGCTGTGTAACATGACTCTGGATGAAAACTCCGCTCCCGGTCCGACTCCCAGTACACATGCTGGGAGCAGCAGAGGAGGCGCACGATGGATCCTCTGGTGCTCATCGTGCTGACATGTCTGCCCCTGGGCTCGGCGGTCTACAACGGCCCCCTCCAAGCCGAGATCTCCAACGGCACCTTCCACCACTTCTACGTCCCGGACGGCGACTACGAGGACACCGAAGACCCGGAAAAGTGCCAAATGGTCTTTAGGTTCTCGGACGGTTCTCCGTGCTCCATCGAGGAGGAGGAGAGCGACGCGATGGTGAGGGAGGATCTCATCCTCGCCCGCCTGCAGGCGGAGGACGCGGCGCGGCTGCTGGAGAGCATCGGGCGGTCAGTAACCAACGACTTGGACGGAGAAGAAAGCTACGGCCAATTCCTCCAGAGGGAGATCTCTCAGATCGGCGAGGCGTTCTCCGGCGTGGATAAATCTCTGGAGGAGCTGGAGGGGAAGTTCAAGCAGAGTCAGGAAAGTGATCTGAAAGAGGAGCAGCAACTAAGCAGCTTTGTCCTCAAACAAGTGGGGGACGTCAGGGACGCCCTGAGGGACACGAAGGACATCTCGGCTGGATTGAAAGATAAACAGGAGCTGCTGTCTCTCATCATTCGCACCCATGGGAGCAGACTGAGCCGCCTTAAAACACAGTATCTCAATCCAGGATCATAATTCCATTTATTATTAATATAAACTCAGCTTTTCTTTGTGGACATTCATATTCATATGATTGGGGAACCAGCTATGAAGCATCACCACTTCTTGGAAATGTGTCATCACAAACATCAGCACATTCCTCTGACTCAAGTGGCAATATATTTAAAAATAGAATGTTACGGCTTTTGAATATTGCTAACTATTTTTTGTATGCTGAAATAATCTTCTAACTGGTTCATTGTATTGTAAACACCCATATGAAACCACATATTAATATATATATATATATGTGTGTGTGTGTGTGTATAAGTGGCAGACTTGAGTGTCCCCTTCAAGTGTACCTCGTTAATTGGAGTCTGGATTCTTTCACTGCCTCCCACCTCCATCTGGAAGTACTTTAGTCGGGATAAAAATACATACTCAATGGCAGCCACTTGTTATGATCAATATCAAACTCTTTGGAGTCGCTCTTTTGACAAAATTGTGTGTTTATTTTGTTTTTATGTATTTTTTTTTCTTAATTACTAGGCACACAATGCATGAAAAGTCATTCCATATAAGCTCAAAACATTGAAAAACGTGTCTTAAGTTCAACATAAATGTAAAAAATGCATAAATAAATGGTGTAAATAAGAACAAGTACATGTTTAGTGACTTATTTCTGTGTTTCACTCTCACTAATGAAGGTGTTTATTTTTGATTTATTTGGCTCTTGTTCCTGTCTGCAACAAGCGTGGATGGTATTCACGTAATAAAAGTGCCAAAGATAATGCCTGCGCACATGTTTTGGGGCCAGATGTGCTGCGTGCCACTGGGCGCAACTGGGTGTGATTTCCTCCGTCTGGTTTCCCTCACACTCCAGCTTCCCCTGTGGGACCCCTTTTTTTTTTTTTTTTTTTTCAAAACAGCTCTGTGTAATAGAGCAGAGCAAAGCATTGTAGGCCAGAGGAGCTTTCAGGGTTTGACTCAAAGAAAATGTAACCTCTAGAGCAGGGGTCTCAAACTCAATTTACTTTGGGGCCACTAGAGCTAGGGTCTGGGTGAGACAGGGCCGCATCAGGTTTTCCAAAAAAAAAAAACACACATTTATTAAAAACAAAAAAAATTTAAAAACTTCGCTGTGGTTCCAATTTTCTACAAGAAAAGCTCTGATAAAACATTCCACTGTTCTCAAATATCTTACTTTTTATTTTTCTACACAAAATAAGATGAAAAATAAATAAACAAATCAAGAATAAAGAAAATCAATCAATCAGTAATAAATAAATATAATAATAATAATAAAACTGCAAATAAAAACTTAAGAAACCACATATAGTTGGCGGGTAGACAAATTATTTTTTTCAGATTAAAATGAACAAAGCATTATTAGAGCCCTGTAGACATGACAAAACACTACTATAGTCACATTTATACTCTTTTTATTTACAACATATTGCGCAACTGCAGGGTCTTGAGACACATGCTAACTCGCAAACTAGAGAGCTAGCGACCTAAACGGTAGCCTTCAAGTTATTTCCTTAAATAGGGAAAATAAAATAGCCAAAAACTTACCACTTCCACACGGATAGGGAGGATAACTATTAACAGTTATTTAACCTTTAACATGAACATTAATCAAATGTAATAATTTTTTCTGGGTACATGATACCATACAGCATCCATATCAAACTTGCGCGGGCCGCACTAACATTAAACTTTGGCCTGCGGGCCGCGTGTTTGAGACCCCTGCTCTAGAGGCTCACAGTAAGACCCTCCAATTTGGTCTTTTTATTTTTTTTTTGTGCTCCAGTTATTAATTCTTCCGACAGAAGCATACATTTTTGTGGCATGGAAGTGATGGTTTACAGCAAGCAGCCCTGCTGTGTTCTCCTCACAAACATATTTAAAGGAAAAGGTCAGGAATGCAGACGACAGCTGATCTGGGATACTAACGTGTGACGTTAAAGAAGAAAACCCTGAATCTTTATTCTTTAAATAAACCAATAAACTTTGGACTATTGTGCATTATTAAACTCAAACAGGTTCTTCATCAATTCATTAAAAGCTTAAGACCATATAACCAGATCTGCACTAAAATCCATTTTTCATGTCATTCTCCGTCATTATATTCACACTATCATAACCTCCTGATGGCAAAGGCAAAAAAGGCTTTCTGTTTTCTGGATTGTTGAACTGCACAATCCAGTTTTTTTGCCCTTTTGTTGAACAACTTAATATGAGCTAGCTAACAATGGACTTAATGGGAAATATGTATTTTGACGCTAAAGCCCTTACAAAAAAGACCTCACAAAAACGCCAACAGTCTTCTATTTACATAACGGATATGTATATTAACCAGCGATATTGTTAATTTGGGAAACCAATAAGGAAATAAGTTTCAGTAATATTTTACTGCAAGATACTTTACATGTTATCATCAATGCATGATTACACCACAGCATGTATATCAAACAATAAAACGCTGTTAAAGGTTGCTTTTGTGTGTTCCAATGAAGTGCATTGTTAGCTAGCTCATATTAATACGCCTTAAAATGCACAGAAAAGGGAAAGAAATATGCTTTCATGTTTCACATAAGGATTGTGAATGATGGGCATTTTTTTTTAAAGTGTAGTTCCCCTTTAAGGTCCTTCTCCTCTCTTAAAAGTGACGTTTTCTGGAAATTTTGGGTCGTAATTAGTTAATTTTGGGTCGATTAATTCGTAATCGTAATTCCTGATGAGGAGAAAGGAGCTTTTCTGACCTTTCAGGCCAGAAAGGTTCTGTGGAAGCAACATGAATCCATTTGTGTTAGGGTCCACCCTTAGCACTTTGGTTGAAAATAAATGCCCTTTGTGCTCATTTGGGACCCCTGACGAGGGTCTAGGAGTCTCCCACACCTCCCAGACCAGAAAAGTTCAGTGGAAGCAACATGGAGGGGAAAAAATGATGTTATGTACAGGTTTCTGGCCTTGGTGATGGAACCTATAAGGATTTTGTCAGACTTTACCATCCAAAAGTACTTCTTGTTATTTTTACACCACCACATTCATGTGCCAGCTGCAGTAAGTCAACACTTTGCCAAAGTGTGTTTTTATGTGCAGCTCGACAGTAAAATTTTATTTCAAACTGCCGAGGTGTAAATGAAGTCATTAGGCAGCAGACCATGTGATAATGATGTGTCGGTTCATTATTTCTATCTGAGGAAGGCTCACTAGAACAACAATGTTTTATAGTCATTCATTCATTTTCTACCACTTTTTCCTCACGAGGGTCGCGGGGGTTGCTGGAGCCAGCCAATCACAGGGCACATATAGACAAACAACCATTCACACTCAAATTCATACCTATGGACAATTTGGAGTCGGCAATTAACCTAGCATGTTTTTGGAATGTGGGAGGAAACCGGAGTACCCGGAGAAAACCCACGCATGCACGGGGAGAACATGCAAACTCCACACAGAGATGGCCGAGGGTGGAATTGAACCCTGGTCTATGTTTTATAGTAAAAACGAATATTATCAATGTACTTTTCTCTATTAATATGCACTGTCCATTTCAAATAAAGGTGAGGAAAATATGTAAAGATTATTGGCCACTTGGGAATAGTACACACTTAGAGTTTACACCAGGTTTGATTCCTGGTTGGGGTTGTGTCAGGTGTCAGAAAAGCTGAAATAGGTGCAAACAGCTTCAGGTGCAATCAGGTTAGGCATCATACATTAATGAAGTCCACTGAGACCCCCAAGGCCCCCGTATTGTTTGGCCCCTTAAGATGTTGTACTCTGCAGATGTACTTGCCACATACATATTTGCACTAACAAGGACATTAATTGTAATTTCAAAGCAAATTTTATAGTCCTTTTTTTGGCTACATCCCGCTAAGCGAGGTTGTTTATGCTACTTTTTGTTACCATTAAATATGAATTTTGGCATCTCATCTCATTGTCAATCAAAACTGAGACATTTTCTTTCAGTGTCGGTTTATACTCGACAGAAAACATTTTGCATGACTCTTTTATTTTTCAAAAATAGGGATCGATGACCTCGACAACAACAACAAAAAAAAAAAAACATTTCAGTCGAACACAGTTTTGGACGTGATGTTCCATATTTTTTCCTTGAATAAACACAAATGCATCTGCATACATATGATTCAGAAGGTACATGTACATAACTTGTGCTGAATGAGTACATAATGATACACGGGTTGCCCTTTCAAATGTGACAGTACACATCCACATGGTTTCATATATAATACAGGTTTCAAGGTTGTGCTATTGATCCTTTTTCTATTTTCGTACGGTAGAGGAGAAATGTGTTTACAAATGTGTTGAAGTAGTGTCCTCCTGGAGAGCAAGCATAACACTGAATAGTTCAATCGTGGAGGAGGTGATGGCATAAAAGCACCAGTCATATATCAACCTCCCCTTCTTCCTGTTCTTGTGCTTTCTATGTACCACCGACGCGTGGAGGCTGCATCAGCACGGTGCCCGCCACTGTGGTCGGTGCGGGTCGCTAACATTGTCTGTGTCAGGTTTAGTGTCAGCCCGTCACACGCAGCCGTTCTCCTGCCGGGGCTTGTGGGCCACTGGGGTGTGCGGTGGGTAGAGGGAAGGAGCGAGCGTACACAAGAACCCGGCCAGCAGCGTCAGTCCCAGTCCACCCCAGGCACAAAACATGGACCAGCCGTAACCGTGACTGATGTCTTCCGGTATTCCGAACATGTAGCGAGGGTAGCGCGACAGTTCAAAGTTGATTCCCGCCACACAAGTGCAGAGAGAGATGATGCAGCAGGTTCCTGGAGGGAGGAAACAAAACATGTGTCACCGAACATGTTGTGAATGTAGATGATGGGAAAAATGTCAAATCTAATCTATGGTAGTGGAAGGAAGTGAACAAATGTAACAGTTACTGATTGTAAAAGTACCAGATGGAGGGGTATGATTTAATAAGCTTTGCTTCTTCCTACTCCTTTTGGACATGTGGAACTGTGAACTGATTATGTGATGCATTCAATTGTAATCTGATGCATGTTCAAATGAAATTAAACCATTACCATTACCATTGATCAAATAGCGTAAATGCTCCAGTTAATGCCTCATTCGATGAACCACTATGTTTCCTATAGACACTGTTCTCTGAGTTTTCTAAATAGCGCTGTCTGAAAATACATAGGTGGAAATACCTATGGCTGTGAGCAAATACTGTGAATACTATGAACTCCAAGAGATGACAGTTGCTGCCTATTATCTACCTCTGCATGCAATTTAAAATTAAGGCTTTGTGCAAGATAAAGTGTACTCTATTGGGATTATAATAAAAAATGTGTGTTCAAATGTGAATAAACCTTATTTATATTGTTTTTTCCTGCATTACTTTCACATTCTGTCTCTGTTACAATAAAAATACCAATAAGGTTCTACACTGTTCATGTCTTTATGGGGAAAAGGGGGGGTGGTATCTGAGGTACCCCCTTTGAGCACCAATGAGTCATTCTAACAAATAGCAAACATATTGTTAATACCTCTATGACCGTGTCAATAAAAACTGAGCCTGATTTGAGGCATTTTTATGCATTATTGGATATCATTATGTTGTACAATGAAAAACATATATTTTCAAACTGAATAAAGCACAAGTCAAAGGGAAATGGCATGAAACAATTTTCTCCATTTGATGTGATTATTATCCATATGTGCACATTATATGTGAAATATGTCATACACTACTTTTTTTTAATTTTAAGAATTTTAAGACCGGAAGAAATGGGAGTGAGACAAAAAACCCTAACCCTAGCCCTAACACTAACCCAATCCTAAACCTAGCCCTAGCCCTAACACTAACCCAGCCCTAAACCTAGTCCTAGCCCCATCCCCAACCCCGACACTATCCCTAACAATAACCCCATACCTAACACTAATCCTAACCCCAACTCCATCCCTAACACTAACCCCAACCCTAGCCTTAACCCAACCCTAATCCTAAACCCATCCCTAACCCTAATCCTAACCCCAGCCGTAGGGGTTAGAGCTAGGGTTAGGGATGGGATTCGGACAAACATTTCATTGCAAACCAGCACAAAAGTTTAATACAATCTATTTCACTTTCGTGCTGGTTTGCAATGAAATGTTCAAAATGTGTTTTGTCTCATTCCCATTTCTTCTTTTCGCATTTTGAAGCTCAACTTAGACCCTTTTTAGGATCAAACAGTGCAAAATGTAAATTATTGCAATTTTTCAACTGGTCTTAATGATTTTGATCAGGGGTGTGTATACTGTCTGTGTATGGTGGTTCCTTTGAAGGGTGTCACTGCCCTCGTGTGGTGATTGGACGTAGTGCACTTACCTCCCATCAGGAAGAGCAGTCCGGCAACATACTGCATGAGGTCATGTGCCTTCCAACATCCCAGCACGCCAACCATCCAGCCGAACAGGATGATGGAAATAGCCATGCCAATGAAACTGACTGTCATCCTCTGGAGGTCTGCAAACGATGTTTTTTTTTTTTTTTTTTTACTGTTCACCATATTCATTTTACGAATACGTAAACCGAGGCAAACTTACGTAGTGCGTGCCACTCATCTTGCCTTATTGTCTTCGTCAGGTTGATTGGCAGGTTCCTGGGCAATGCCGACGAAGAGTAGTAGTATTTTATTGGCGTGCAACGTGCAACCAACCCTGTGGATGTAAACAAGATATTAACAATAAAAGGCTCCCACAAAAACAAAAAAAACCTCCATCACGCACCCGTCCTTCCACCCACACCGTTACGGAGAATCGTACTGTACGGCCGCCAAGGCTTTTGCTACTACACTCCATTTGGAAATACTGCCTTGGCCTGAAATTTGGGATGGACTGCGCAAGGTGTTTATGTATTTGACTCACATATTCATCACACATAACATTAAAAAAAGATAGTCAAATGCAAACCTTTAAAGATTAAATCCTCCGTCTCCAAGTCAAAGCCGATACGGTGACACTTTCTCCACAGTCCGGTGACGGTGGAGTTGAAATGCCGACTGCACAGCGACTCCATCGCCGAGGCTGGAGGCGAAAGATGCCGCCGAGCCCGCAGCCTCCCCTCGGCGCTCCACTTCGGCAGCATCCGGAGCGGGAGGTTGTTGTTGGAGGTGTAGATGTAACCCGGGTCGGTTCTCTTGTTCGCGTAATTCTTACAGCGCTCTCGGTGCCTCCTGGCGTCCGTCTCGTACCAGTTATCGGTGCCGATGGCCACCGCGATCAGGCCCAGGGCGCAAAAGGCCAAGACGAGACCCGCCGCGGTTAAAGTCCTCATCGCAGCCATGTTCCTTCCATGCGTCTGCCGTGTTGATAAATCCACGGGACAGCAGGGCTCCTCTCCCTCCCTGGATGATGCTCCTGTCAGGCGACGACGAGTTCACCAATATAAGGAAATATGGGAGACACAGGAGCCTCTCAAGACATCATTTTTAGATTTTTTTCCCCCAACAGGAAATGATCAAAAGGATGGAGACAGTGGATGCGGTGTTTTGGTTGTCTGTTTCACCACTGAGCTCCGTCTAGCCCAGATACTGTTAGTGCCTATACCACTTTTCTCCACTAGATGGCGACAAAGTAGCGAGTGCTTCAGAATAATTATACAGAGCAGTAGTTGTAGTGTATGTCAAAATTATGATCAAACAGCACAAAAAAACAAATATTCATTCATTTTCCACCGCTTTTTTCTCACGAGGGTCACGGGGCTGCTGGAGCCTATTCCAGGTGAGAGGTGGGGTACACCCTGGACTGGTCGCCAGCCAATCACAGCGCACATATAGACAAACAACCATTCACACGCACATTCATACCTATGGACAATTTGGAGTCGCCAATTAACCTAGCATGTTTTTGGAATGTGGGTACTGGTGTATCCGGAGAACCGAGTGTGGGATTGAACTCGGGTCTCCTAGTTGTGAGGTCTCTGTGATAACCACTCGACCACCGTGCAGCCCCCCAAAAAACAAATATACAAGATTCGTTATAAGTTATACATATGAGGGTGAATGGTTGTGACTGACAAACTTTAAGGTAAATCATAATTTTTCTAGGCCAAAAACAGAGCAAAGATAAAAGTGAGAATCCCTTGCCACAAATGTTGCAAGCACACCAAATGATTCAATGCTGTTCATTTGTAAACCTTAAAAACTTTACATTCACTATTCACTGACCATTTAATAAAAGATTGTACATTTTAATTTGGAGTGCAACCAACCGTACAATACGTGTTAATAAACAAAAGAATAGACGCAGCCTTTTCAGTGATTCGGTTTTCATGAGTTTCAATCTGGCGGTCAACACTTCCCCAACTGAAACTGAATTCCAAACTAAAAGGGGAACAAACCTGAATCCAAACTTCACTTTTGGTTTCAGCGTCTACCGCTTCACAAATAAATACATAATGTATCACAGAGACGTGTCTTGTCATTGATATAAACAATATCTTCTATTATATAGTAAAGTTGAACTATGAATTGTGGACTATATGGGCATACTGTACATACACGGGTATCTAAAAGGTAATTGTCATTCATGGAGACTATAAGTGGACGTACGATGTTGACAAATGTGGACATGTGGGGGTCACTCTCAGTTCCTGTTTGGATGATCAAGTCGCTGTGTGGTTGTCACTTTGTCACTGAAGCGATAGAAGAAAGCGTGAACGTTCATGCGGCGCTTCGACATTGTACTACTACAAGATGGAAGGCTTTATCATACCACCTGTAAGTGTTCAGTTTTATGTCTCTGTTATGGCCGCCACTGAGCTACTTTGGACAAAATTCAGTCGGTAAAACCTCTCGTTTTTATTGTCTTTTTCAAGTAAGTCAATTTAGTCTCCTGCAGCTATATATTGTTTGTATATAAGTACCTGTATGTACCTGGACCTAACAAAAGAGGAATTATTCTTCATGGTTATGAACTACAAATCTAATGTTGCACGATATAGTTACATTTGACCTCATTTCAACTTCCTCATGCCAAAATAAAAATGTCCCCCTTGCAAAAGGCCTCTGAGGAAACAATCCAAAGCGAGCCAGAGAGTTATCAACCTCCGACAGAGTTGTACCCTTACCTCACTACAGTGGGGGATGTTTACGAAGGTAAGAGGATTTGATTTCACCATGAATGAGATCACCACTGCATGCTTTGAACCTCTCACGCTAAAGACTACAGATGGAGCTACCACACGGAGCACAACCAACCGACAGACTATGACCATTATCCGGCCAGTCAGTTCACAGAGCTCCAGTCTGTGGTTCCTCCGCAACTGCTTCATCCTTACCACTACAGTGTAGAGAGTCATCTTCACCTGGAGCAACCTCCCTCTGTGAGACACATGTTCCTTCTATTTTCTTTTACAATACATTATATTATGTTTGTCCGGCATCCGCATGCATTTAATCTGTGATATTTCAGTGATATTAGTGCTTTTGGTTGTTTTGTTTTGTTTTTACAATGAGGTTAGTTGAAGATGTGATTCATGCAGTGAGTGAGTGTTGATGATGACCAACCACTGCATTCAAACCACAGGACTATTTTTACCCTCAAAAGCATTTAACTTATGAAATCTTTATAAGATGAATGATCTCACGCAAGGCTGTGCTGGGCTTAAAAGTTTGACTTCAGGAAAGACGTCTGACACACACACACACACACACACAGGGCAGAGAAAGAAAAGGATCAAGTGAAATGTCACAATGTCCGTTACATCCGCTTCTATCACAATGAATAAACAAACGTGACACTGAATACGCTGTGTACACAATTATTAGGCAAGTGAGTATTTTGACTATATAATTGTTTTATGCATACAGTATATGTCAGCTCCAAAGATACTATGTACAGTACCCATTATGTCATTGTATGGTCATATCACCTCGTATTTCAGTACGTGATTTAAAAAAAAAAAAAACTTAAACTATATTAGGAAAGCAGGAAGTGAACAAATGTAACAGTTACTGATTGTAAAAGTGCCAGATGGAGGGGTAGGATTTAATAAGCTTTGCTTCTTCCTACTCCTTTTGGACATGTGGAACTGTGAACTGATTATGTGATGCATTCAATTACCATTACCATTACTTATTGAATTGAAAGGCCTCATATCATAGTGTTTTTCAATTATGTGACCAAAATCTAAACATTTATAGGTTACTTTTTGAATTGTTCTCACTTTCACAGATGAAAATTGACAATTATTATCTGCATCATAATTCTGCACACTAATACATTATACTATAGAGCCTGTCACTTCTTTGTGTAAACCCATAACATGTTTACATTTTATCTTATTAGATCTCAAATTACACACCATCGGTATACTATCAGTACCAGACGTCTGCCTCGCCTGCCCACTACTACTCAGAAGAGGAACAAAGAGGTTTCAGCCCCCCTCTTGAAGTATCAGAAGGAGAGGATGTATCTGAACACCACAGCCTTCCATCCATTAAGAAAGAAAGTAAGTGTAATCCAATTTAAAGACAGCAGAATTGTTATTAGAGTAATGGTCTTGCAACTACTACGAGACAGTATCTCCCAAAAGTAATTAGTCACATTTCAGCTTCCCATGGGGCAATACTATAGAAATACAAATTGAATACTTTAGAGTAGCCAGTGTATCGCATGTATAAACATTCATTCATTCATTTTCTACCGCTTATCCTCACAAGAGTCGCAGGGGGTGCTGGAGCCTATCCCAGCTGTCTTCGGGTGAGAAGCGGGGTACACCCTGGTCTGGTCGAAAAACAACCATTCACACTCACATTCATACCTATGGACAATTTAGAGTCGCTAATTAACCTAGGTGCTGCTAGGTGTTTTTCATGCTAGCATGTTTTTGGAATGTGGGAGGAAACCCACATTCCAAAAAACCCACGCATGCACCGGGAGAACATGCAAACTCCACAGTGAGATTGAACTCAGGTCTCCTAGCTGTGAGGTCTGCATGCTAACGTTTGTATAAACAGTATAGGTTTATTGTCTACTACTGAAACCAACAAGTGCTCACACTATTGATGTTTTGGACACAATATGGGGCCAAAACAGTGGTTGAGTGGTTAGCAGTAGATTGGGAAGACCTGGGTTTGAATCTCCGCACGTACTCTGTTCATGACAGTGCTGGACAAAACGCATCAAGGTGCTGAAACCAATGCAGAAACCGCATGTTTGGAGGCGGGAGATGAGGAAAACAGACACACATACACATGGTAATATAGTGGGGCTGGCAAAATTATAAAGATTAATGAATTTTTTATTGCCCTGTGCCTGTGAGACAGTTTTTTTGTGATGTCATGTTTAAATCTCATGAGATCTTGTGACACGAGATCTTGTGACAACCGTAGCAGATGCTGATTTTTTATTAGAAGTTATAGGTTAAAGGTTCCTTATATTTGTTAAGATACTGCTATTTTTTGCTGTAGGCAACAAGAAGAAAATCCGCTTGTACCAGTTTCTCTTGGACTTGCTGAGAAGGGGTGACATGAGTGATTCTGTTTGGTGGGTGGACCAGGAAAAGGGTATCTTCCAGTTCTCAACTAAACACAAAGAAGCTCTGGCAAGTCACTGGGGATTCCAGAAAGGAAATCGCAAAAAAATGACCTACCAAAAGATGGCTCGTGCGCTGAGGAACTATGGTAAAACGGGCGAGATTCAAAAAGTGAAAAAGAAGCTGACCTACCAGTTCAGTGAGGAAGTTCTAAGGAACTTTTATTCTCATCAATACTCTCACTGAGAGGGTTTTTTTTTTTACAGTTAGATCATTATTCTATCAATATTGTGACATGAATTGTATAATTTCATTATTTTTTGAAGCCCAGTAAGCTATGTACTTTTTTGTTGTCATTGTCAAATCAATAAAGTTTATTTAAATGAACAAAATACACTATTTGAGGTTTCTAAAAATTACTTATCCTACATAAGGCAAACAGGGTAGCAAGTGGACCCTATAAAGACGTTTCGAAAGAGGTTTGTGATGTCACACTTAGGCGGGCTTCCTTATATGGGCGTGCGCTGTAGGCCAGATATGCTCTCTGTCCTTCCCCAAGCTCCGCTTCTGTTTATACTGTCAGCAATGGCTCACAGGAAGTGTTTCTTCAAGGGAAAGATACATTTGTTTATGATTCCTAAATATGCCACCATCAGACACAAGTGTTTGGAGTTCCTAATACCATACCGGCAAAAGAAAAAAAAAGTCTGTGTAGCATTATAGAATGCGCATACATGTAGTGGGGTGCAAATTACAAGCTTACCGAATCTGGAGGTGCTGACTGCCATTTCCCACAATCAGTGGGTCTACCTGAACACTGGGAGTCCCGCAACAAACCTGTAATGACCACATTACACGTTACCAATGCTGTAGAAAACCCAACGCTAAAATGCTAAAGCTACTTACCATTGAGAGTCATCTAGAAGTAACCTTCAGACTCTCCAGTCTCTACTTCCGGATCCAACACGTATGAAGTGTGAGCAGGCATGCCCAGAGGCGGGCCATCGGTGGAATAAATTAAAACAGACCATTTTCAAAAAAATACAACTGGAAAAGGTGCAGATTCTGGAAGATCTAGAGATTTTCTGTGCTGGTTATCATGTGTAACTGCTCTATAGGAGTCCATAACTCAATACAAAGGGCCGAAAAGTAATAGGTCCCCTTTAAGGTGTATGTGAATGAGGTATATCAAATTAAAGTTCAAGTCATGTTTTATTTGATAGAATTAATCACAGACTTGATTTTACAAATTTAATTTCAATATTTTGTAACATTGCTACTAACGTTAGTATGCAATACCTAGCATGGTAGTGCTAAGTCTCTTCATATTTAAATACTAGTAAAAAAAAACAGCAAAAACATGCCAATGTTAGCATGCTAGTAGCACACATTAAGAAAATCCCCAAACGGGATTTTAGCATTCTGTAGTGGATGCGGTCAGAATAGGCTGAGAAATTGAAAAAAAACATTGAATTTTGAAAAATTACCCATTTATTTTCAATGGAGAAAAAAGTCTCGGACCTAGTTTACTGGTGGTATGCTTACCTTCGTATTAGCATAGCGTTGTGTGAATAATAATTCACACAATTAGCTACGACTGTTTATATAAATAAATAAATCATGCGGCTTTCAAAAATGAAGAAGAGCTACGCACGTACGTCTTGCGCGTGACGTTTCCCCACTCAGCCAATAAGAGCCCAGGGGTCCTGACGTTGCAAATTTCAAAAGCCGATTTGTGTCGACAAACGAACGCGGAAACTAAGAGGGGCAACCACAGTGCTTTTAAAGGTAGAATTTTCGTCTCGCCTTTGAGGAGGACCTTTTTATTTATTTTTTTTAAATACTGGACGTTGGCAACATGAGAGTGAGGTTGGTATTTTGTCTTTATTTAGCGTAACCATTATTGTTAAATAGCACCGCGGGTACAGTTAGCTAGCTCGCCTATTGACTTTGTGTTATTTGACTTCAGTTTACAATATATTGTCTTGAATTGATCTACTATTGTGCTTGAGTTGAAATTGACACTTTAGAATATTATTATAACTATCTCTAACGTGTTAATAATTTGTAAAAAAAATAATCTTCCTGTCATTATTAGCCCAAGTGAAATGCTAGCTAATGTTAACTTGCATGTACGGTAGCGGTATTTTAAAGCCACCTCAGACCTCAGTCTCTTAAACTAGAAACTGTCTTAATGCTTTTGTTTTGCCTGCTTATCTTCCAGTGAAGTCCACGCTGCCGAGTCTGTTGCCTACCTCAACAGAGCTCTGGTCCGGTTGCAGGATATTTGGGAAAAAATAGGAATTCCGGAGGAACAACGCCTTGAGAGGACACAGGATGTACACAAGCATATCAAAGTAAGGCAACAACCAACAGATACTTCTATTTCCCCACAATATACGTATTTATTTTTTGTTCTTACCCATGTGATGTAGGGTTTGCTGGACATGATGATAGCTGAGGAAGAGGAGCTCAAAAAGAGGTTGCTGAACAGCATAGAAACCTGCCGTAAAGATCTTAATCATCTATGTAGTGAACTTCAGATGCCCTTCTTTGAGGTACCATATATAGTGTTTTTTTTTTATAAATGTTGCTTTATCCTTAGCAACTTTAACGTTTTTGTACTAATATGGTGATTGTGTGTGTGAAGGAGGAGGAGGGTTGCAGCATGCTGAAGATGGAGAAGAACAGCCAAATGCGTCTGAAAGTGATGAAGGAGCACAGGAAGCAACGAATGAATGATCTGAAGGATCTGGTTGAGAAAGACCGTGAGCTTTGCGACATCATGTGCACCAAACCCTTCAGCATTAATCACGAGTCGGTCCCGTCACTGAAGCAACTCGAGACGTATCGCACGTATCTGGATGATCTCACAAAAGAGAAGGTGTGTTCAATTGTTGCCCTTTTTTATTTAACAATGAACTATTTTTGTTGTTTATTTCATGTTGAGTTATTGTTCTCAGGAGAAGCGTCATGACCAATTTGTGAGTGTAAAAAAGGAGATCATGGTGTGCATGGAGGATCTGGAGCATCAGCCCGAGACCAGTTTTGAGATGGATGTGATGTGTGAGGATGAGGAGGCCTTCTGTCTCTCAAAGGACAACATCGAAGCACTTAAACAACTCCTCAGACAGGTGCAATACGCGTGTCCGTTTTAGAAGTATAACTCCCCCATTATAAAACTAACAACCGTGACTGGTACCAGTTGCAAGAGCGCAAGGCGAAGAACGAGTCTCATGGCATGGCACTCCGCAACAAGATCCAGGAACTGTGGGAAAGGCTGAAGATCCCTCAGGAGGAGAGGGAGGGCTTCTCCGAGCACATGGTCCAGTCAAAGAAGAGGAACATTGAGGCAGTGAGTAGATCAACATTTCGCTGCAAAAAATCACACAATAATTTCTTTCTTCTTGCCCTCCAGCTCCAGACTGAACTTCAGCGTCTTGAGCTCCTGAAGATCCAGAGCATGAAAAGTGTGATTGAGTCGATCAGAGCTGAGATCTCTCTCTACTGGACACGATGCTTCTACAGCCAAGAACAGCGACAGGGTTTTGTTCATTATCACGATGGTACGAACACAATATATACACACACACACACACACACTCACTGGGTGCAACACCCGCACAATTTAATAAGAAATTGTGCCCTTCTATTGGTTTATTTTCCACGGAGTTACCTAGCTACCTACCTTTTCGGCATTTGCATTATGATTCCCAACCCACCCATCACTAGAGGCGCCATTTCTGGATGTATGGTTTTTGTTCTTTATACAGAGAATTTCACAGAGGATCTTCTCAACCTGCATGAGGCAGAAGTGGAAACTCTGAAGCGTTATTTTGAGGACCACAAGGAGCTGTTTGACGGTGTGACAAAATGGCAGGAGAATTGGGCCTTGTATTTGGAGCTGGATGTAAGTACTTGGCGTAGTTAGAAACTGAAGTCTTTGTGGTAATTTGTGTGTGATTGGTTGCAATGTGTCTCCTCTCAGAGGAAAGCTAACGACCCCTCAAGGTTCAACAATAGAGGCGGGAACCTTCTGAAAGAAGCCAAGCAGAGAAGTGACCTGCAGAAAAGTTTGCCGAAGGTACTCAGTTTGTGGTGCATTGCCACGTTCGGCCAGTAGATGGAGCTATTAGAACTTCACTCATGTTCTTTTGAGCAAGGGTTTTATAACTGTTATGTCAGCTTCATGTTTTGATTTCTGTCTCCAGCTTGAAAAGGCTCTGAAGGGCCAAATAGATGCTTGGGAGCAGGAGCGTGGCCAAGAGTTCTTTGTGGATGGACAGAAATTTTTAGACTATGTGCAGCAGCAGTGGGAGCAGCACCACATTGAGAGGGAGAAAGAGAAAATGGAAAGGGTATGTTAAGGCTTTAAATGAAGTCATCTGTAATCCGTGCTGACAGTAATGTTTTATGTTGAAATAGCAATTGAAGAAGAGTAAACAGACTCAAGAGGACATGTTGTACGGGACTGCAGTGAGGACACCGTCCAAAAGGAGGATTGCTGGAACCCCTACACGAGGCAAACTAAGAAAGGTCACTTTCTTAGAAAGTATGTTGGTGGAAAAAAGGAAATGAAAATAAGTACTCACTCTTTTTGCAGATGGGCCTAGTCTCCACACCAAGCACCTTCATCAGTTCAGGCCTCGGAGGTACCATGTGTCAGTCTTCAATCCAGAAACCTCCACTGTCTGCCAGCAAGGTACAAAACACCCCACAGGGATCCTTGATACTAGATAGGACACACGTTCAATTTAGTCTTTTAGATGCTAAATGCAATGGAAAAATACTTGTAGGGTCTTGGCTTGCGAACCCCCGGACACCCGAAGATTCCACGTGCACAGGAGGGAAACAAGGAAAATGTGTCCCACCTGAACAGGAACACTCCAAGTGACACACTCAGGTGTCTGGATACTCAAGATCACACCTTCACCTTTAACGCTGTCGCTGGCTCCTATTTAGAATTTGCGGTAAATACAGTTTTCACGATGACCAAAACACATTTGATTATTTGATGCACCTGAACCCTACACGCAAGTTACTTGTAGCAACTGTAGGAGACTGGTTCATTGGCACACATTTTTGGTTTGTTTTTATGGGTGGCGTCCATTAGATCAATTTTAATTCTACTCAATCCAAATTTAATTTAATAATAAAAAAACAACTTAAACTATATATTAGGAAAGCAGGAAGTGAACAAATGTAACAGTTACTGATTGTAAAAGTACCAGATGGAGGGGTAGGATTTAATAAGCTTTGCTTCTTCCTACTCCTTTTGGACATGTGGAACTGAACTGATTATGTGATGCATGTTCAAATGAAATAAAACCATTACATAATTTCCACCAAATTCTTCAGCATATGATGTCATGTTGGTATATACTGTATGAACAAGCTATTGGTGAATTGAACTGCCTTTAACTGACATTCTTTTTGTTCTGCACTTGCAGAGGGATCTCACAAAAGCTTCTAAATCCACAGTGAAGCCGGGATTGCTCAACTCCACAGTCACTCATCAGTGACCCAAGTCCAGCTAAGTGGTTGCTTAGTTTGGCTTTTCTTCCAAAAATGTAAATAATTGACTCCATGAACATTTTGACTACCGACACTTATTATAGAGTCACTTCTCAGTCACATGTCTGTATTTTATTAGACTGTATATACACATGTTTGTGCTTTTTTTTTCCATTACAATGTTGTCAACCTTCTTATGGAAATGTAATTTGTCACTACAATTTTTTTTTTCCAAATGCTTCTCTTCACAAACACCCTGCTTTTTAAGTCGAGCTGTAAATAAATATCTGAACAAAACGTCATATGTTCATTTTATTTTTTTCAAATATGTAGTGTTACCGTCATCTTTTGGTATGAGAATATTCCTCTACACCAGGGGTGGGCAAACTACGGCCCGGGGGCCACATCCGGCCCGCCAAGTGTTTGAATATGGCCCGCCCAATCTTTCCAAAGTATTTCATTTAAACTCAACATACAACCTGGCATCATGGCCTGAGCCAACCTTTTGATAGTTTTATCAATTTCGTTTTTTGACATGGTCTGTTGTTTACAAAGTGCTCCTGAAAAAAGGGACACAAGCACATAATAATAATAATAATTCATTCATTCATTCATTTTCTACCGCTAATAATAATTATAATTATTATAATTATTATTATAATTATAATTATTATTAGAACTATTATGATTATTATAATTATTATTAGAACTATTATGATTATTATAATTATATTAATGCTAATTATTATATTAATTATATATAATATTATTGTTATATTTGCATATTTTACATAATAATATAATAATTATTATTTTAATTTTATTGTAATTATTATAATATTTTATTATTTTTAAAATATTTAAATATAAATATAAAATAATAAATAATAATAGCAGATTGCATGACAATTTTACAGATACAATAATACCAGATGGACTGTTACATGTAAAATATATAGTCTGCCCCACCGTAAATTTTGTCATATCAATGCGGCCCGCGAGTCAAAAAGTTTGCCCACCCCTGCTCTACACGTTCTATTTAAGTCATGCGGGTCATCAGTTCTTCAAGAGCCTTTTCCCGATGATTTTCATGAACAAGCAGCACTTCTTTGATGGCACTTTGCTGGAAGCCCATCTCATTAAACTGAGTCAGGAGGTGCAGAAACTCAGCAGCCTGAAATAATCACATTTTTGTGTTGAAATATTTGTCAAATACTACGCTTGTGTGCTTTCCAAGATGGACTCACTTTGCTTTCGCAGTTCTGGAACATCTCCAATGCCTCCTCTACTTGCACTTCATCATAACCTAGCTCGCAGAGATGATTGCAAGCTACCAGGTACTTCAACAGCTGTCAAAAACAAGTTAGAGTTAAGCTTATTTTGACATATACTCTATATAGCTATCAAATCAACTTTATTTGTATAGCACTTTTCCTGCAAAGACATGCAACACAAAGTGCTTTACAGAATTAAAACAATTATCACAATTAAAAGGAAGAAACAAAAGAAAGCCCCTCCTTCCCACCCTCCATACTCGACACACACAATCACACACAGTAGGGAGACATGGCACTGAGGATCAAGGAAACGCCACCTTTGAGGCCGTCCACACTGGGAGGAGCCGCAGGCCGTGCCATTGGGGGACCAGCACCCGGGCCCCCCGACTCCGACAGACGGGCGGACCCCCACATTAAAGGGAGAAACCCCCAGCCGGCCGGGTCGAAGGGACCCAAGGATGGCACCCACACAGCCCCCAGTGTGGAGAACCCCCCCCCCGAGGAAACACTGGAGTTAAAAGCTGAAGACTAAGAGCATAAAATAGGACTAAAAAAATAAAAACATAACACTGGAGTTAAAAGCTGAACACTAAGAGCAAAAAATAGGACTAAAAAGATAAACATAAGAAAAGTTTAAAAATATTAGTTAAAAGCCTGATTAAAAAGGTGTGTCTTCAATCTTTTTTCAAAATATCAACAGTCTCCGCAGTCCTGAGGCTCTCCGGCAGGCTGTTCCACGGGTGGGGACCGTAGTGGCTAAATGCTGCCTCACCGTGGGTTTTAGTTCTGGGTTTTGGTATTGTTAAAAGGCCAGCGCCGGAGGACCGCAGGGTCCGCGGGGGTTGATATGGTAAAAGCAGATCAGATAAATAAGAAGGGGCAAGGCCGTTAAGACATTTAAAAACCAGTAAGAGAATCTTAAAATCGATCTTAATCTTAAAACCAATTATGGTGCTTTCAAGGACTGCTGGGAATAAACATAAAATCTAAACAATTACATAAACATGCAAAAACAGTATATTTTCCAATAAAATATATTTTTAGTTCCAAAAGTATTGTCATTGTTTAGTTTTCCACAATAATATGCTGATCTTAGTTGTACCTTGTCTGGGCTGTTGTATCCAGTCTTCTGCAGAGCCAAGATAGCAGTACGTAAAGGGTAACCTTTGTCAGTGACAGCTTCCAGCAACTCCCTCTCCTCTTGGCTGAGAGCTGACAGCAGCTCTGTTGCCGAGTCAAGAAAAGCTCCTCCAGTCCTCAAAGCCTGTCAAGTACCCCCATGAAGCTTATTAATAATACACAAATGTATGATACAAATATTCAAGGAGGCGTTTATGTACTTTTTGCCTACGATTTTTGATGACAGGCCCTGCAGACGAGGGTCGTTGCTGCTGCAACCTCGAGGCAGTGGAGCCAGCGGGGGCTTGGATTTGGGGGTGTAGTCTCCCCACAGCACTATGAGCACGCTGCCTCTTCTTAGTGCTCTTCTGTCCCGGAGAGAGGGGTGCAGCCTGTGGTGGGCTACAATCTGGAGATGTGCCTCTGAAGCTCTTTGGTGACGCTTCTGGCCTGCAGTGCATCGTGGGAATGCCGAGGTGCATGTCTTTTACCCTGGCGAGTGCGGCGCTGCAGGGCCGCTCTTGACTCTTTGCAAACTCTTGAGGAGCATCTTCAGGCGAGGAGCCTTCATTATCTTCACAGTAGCCATCTTCTTCATCTGAATCAGATCTGAGGAAGTTCAGAGTGCGATGGTGCAACCAGTGAACATCCGCAGCGTTCAAGCTGTGACTGCGGGTCCGAGATTTGGAGCACCGAGGATCACCGGTCCGGCGAGGGGCCCTGCGGCACTCATGAGGGCTGCTGAACATCAGCCAGTATGGGGGACAGGATGGTGCTTCGTAGACTGGCTGCTGGCTGGTTAGTATGAGCTTCTCCAGGTTGAAACCATACTGCAGAAGAAAGGAGTTGAATGTTAACACAGGCATCCATTACACTCATAATACACCAGCTTTGACTTGACAAAATACTTAATAAATAGAGCAAATAGACCAATAGTCTATGGCAGGGGTCTCAAACTCAATTTACTTGGGGGCCACTGGAGCTCGGGTCTGGGTGAGACTGGGCCGCATCATGTTTTCAAAAAAAAACAATTTATTAAAAACAAAAAAAAATTTAAAACTTCGCTTTGGTTCCGATTTTCTACAAGAAAAGCTGTGATAAAACATTCCGCTGTTCTCAAATATCTTACACAAAATAAGATGAAAAATAAATAAATCAAGAATAAAGAAAATCAATCAGTAATAAATAAATAAAACGGCAAATAATAAAAACTTAAGAGACCACATATAGTTGGTGCGTAGACAAATTATTTTTTCAGATTAAAATGAACAAAGCATTATTAGAGCCCTGTAGACATGACAAAACACGACTATAGTCACATTTATACTCTTTTTATTTACAACATATTGCGCAACTGCAGGGTCTTGAGACACATGCTAACTCGCAAACTAGAGAGCTAGCGACCTAAACGGTAGCCTTCAAGTTATTTCCTTTAAACTTAAATAGCCAAAAACTTACCACTTCCACACGGATAGGGAGGATAACTTAACATTTATTTAACCTTTAACATGAACATTAATCAAACGTAATAATTTTTTCTGGGTACATGATACCATACAGCATCCATATCAAACTTGCGCGGGCCGCACTAACATTAAGCTTTCTTATCAAGGCGGGGGCCTCAAACTAGTGTCCTGCGGTCCACATTTGGCCCGTGGGCCGCGTGTTTGAGACCCCTGATTTATGGCATTATATACCCATCAATTTAAAACCATGTAATTTAGGCGTACAGCCTTGGTCTGACACTACAGCTTCCTTTCTATTGTTAAATGAATACCTCAAAATCAAGCATTATCTTTGTAAATTGTTGCTCCAACTCTTGCATTGGATCACATTAAGCGTACCCAATGTTGCGACCTGAGAGTACCTCAGTACATGAGCATGAGATGTGACCTGAGTTTCCTGTAGTATCCGAGGACAGTCGGGCACAGAGATGTCTGGAGGTATCATCACATAAACGTCCTGCCCCAGTGAGCCCAGCGGGGTTTCAAATGGGACATCTTCCAGTGTGTTCATTTGCCGCCTTCAAAAGAGTACCTGCAGTACAAACATGAGAGTTAGTCTTGTTTCGTTAGTGGGAATTTGTCACGGCACTTACCTGTGTCTGGTGTCTGTCCTGAGATGAAATGACCATGAATGGGCTTGTACGTGTGGAAGTGAATGACTTGACACAGGCGGGGTCACGTGGGTTAAACCTCACTAAGCCTCTGGCATGATCTCAAAGCTTGTTTACCAATAATATCTCATCTACCAGACTAATAACAACAATGGCGGGAGTGCATGAGTGCCAACTTTAATTGCTGAGAATTAAATTCACAATTTAATTTTAATTTTTTTGTCGCACAGTATAAAAAAATGTGACAATTTCTACTTGCCTGCAAAGATTGAAAGCCATGTTGGCAGAGCTATTTTGTCATTTTAATGCAGACATGCCTTAATGAAGGCGGATTAGGGAGACGTATTAGGAAGGAAAAAAAACGAGCACAACACTTTCCACAGATTAGCGGATTACAACAAGTGCTAACACACAAAGTGGAACACGACCTCAAGTGTGTAATCTGAATAAACAATGGTAGTTAAATTCTATACAGATATACATTTTATTTATATGTTAAAAGGTTCACAACGGTGCTCTGAAAGAAAATGAAACTTAAAAGCAGGGAGAGAACAGGTCTAGTTTAATCACATCGTAGTATGTTTTAGGAATACAAGCAGCGTGGTTTAGCTGGAGAACATCATGACTACAGAGCTCTAATTAGTAACAGCATATTCAAGTTTCCAATGGTGAGCCACACAGAAATAAAATACCTGTAAAGTCCTTTGGGGACCAGATTGTGTCCTAAAAAATCCCGTTGAGGTGAAAGGAAATAAGCGCATAAAACTCAAAATCTATATATTATTGACTTAAACCCTGTTATATTTTGCCAAAAAAGCCGTCCAAGTCTGTGATAAAACATCTATACATATATATACACATACACACATATATGTATATATACATATACATATATATTCCCTAAAGTGTGGGTTATTGAACAAATAATTGTGGCTGTTTAAAAGCTCCCCATTACTTGATACCGGTTTCTCCTTGTTCCAGGTTCCCACACTGCTCCATGTTTACAGCCCTATAGTACTAATAGTGTGGACACCATTATTACAATGGTAGTAAAGAGGATATCATCAAAATATTGATGCGCTCATGGAATATCATGCCCTCCTGATATAAGGCATTACTTGGCATGGTTGCGACACGCTCTGAGCGCTCACCATGCTTTTGCGTGTGGTCTTTTTTTCTTTCTTTCCTTCCCCATTCCACCCATCACAAAACAACAAAAGAAAACAAAATAAACAAGCTAGAAATCCTCAGGAATAAAAAAATGCATTATCTTTATATAGATAAAATGTTAACAATCACCAGAGATTGAAATATTCTTATAAAGGTCCAACCCGTGAGTGTGCTGCTAGGAAATTACAATCTCACTCACGCACGCACGCACACACACACAGACAGACAAACGGGACCCAAGGTTGTTACACTTGTACAGTATGTCCTCAATTACGACCACCTTCATTATCCCTAATAAAATGTCCTTAATTATGTTGTTTGTGGGGCTCATCTAAGAACATCCACTCTGGGTATCCAAAGGTTGGTAGTCACTTAACCAATTAGAGCAAACTGTGTGAAATGGATGATGAGGTGGTTCAATTGTTGGCAGCGTCCGCCTGTCGAGGCCAGTTCTCCTCTTCGATGCCTGAGTCGTAGTCCTCTTCAGTCTGGTCTTTGGCCGGGGCCCTGAAACAAGAGTGGAGAAACCCACTCAGGCTGACAACAAAAGCTGAACTATAACTCAGCAACAAGTGCTGACTCCGTATGTGAATCTCATACGAAGTAGTAGTTCAATTGTCAAATATATATATGTATTAAGATACTACTAAAATTACAGTAATCAATTTAATTTCAGCTCAGATGTTACGGTTGACATAATGGATGTGTCCTAATGACCAATTGGAGACGTCTTGAATGTCTTATATTATGTGGAGACCTTGTGTGGCTTTCATTTGCCTCCAAGCTCGCCTTTTCTGGAGATTTATGAGCCTTCAAATTAGTTTTACCCAGTATGCCTCGGTCAAGACTGCCTACTTACTGTAGTTCTTGTAATTAACATGAACACATTACAAGTTATCCAACATAGTCCTCCTATTTTATTCTATTTATAGTGTTTCGAGCTTAGTGATAATAAACATATGTTTTTTGTCTAATTTAATGTGATAAAATTGCTTTAGGTCTTGTAATTTCGCATCACATAGTAAATAGTGTGTTAGTGCGCAGACCTCACAGCTAGGAGACCCGAGTTCAATCCCACCCTCGGCCATCTAGGTGTGGAGTTTGCATGTTCTCCCCGTGCATGTGTGAGTTTTCTCCGGTTTCCTCCCACATTCCAAAAACATGCTAGGTTAATTGGAGACTCCAAATTGTCCATAGGTATGAATGTGAGTGTGAATGGTTGTTTGTCTATATGTGCTCTGTGATTGGCTGGCGACCAGTCCAGGGTGTATCCCGCCTCTCGCCCAAAGACAGCTGGGATAGGCTCCAGCACCCCCCCACGACCCCCGTGAGGATAAGCGGTAGAAAATGAATGAATAGTAAATAGAGACGACAATACAGGAAATAGGTGCACCACATAGTGGTCTTTATCATACATAATGGATGTGGTTAAAGTGGCTATAGAGAAATGTGTAAACAGTTCAAGTAAATGTGTTATGAATAATAGGATTTGTGTTAAACTCTTCATGTTGAGTTGTATTAGAATTGTGTGTACATGGACTAGGATTTCAGTGGGTATGCAGTGGTAAAAAAAAAAAACACAAGGATGTAGATGACATTCAAAGACAATGACTTAAAAGTAACCATTATAATACTTTACTTCCCAGGCACACAATCTGGCCAAATTGACACGAGAGAGAAAAGCAGTTCTGACCTGATGTATCTGGGCTGCGACTTCCCGTGGACCACATCGTTGTTCAGCTCGACAACCATGATGTCGGAGTGTGGCACCTCAAACATTGGCTCCAGGAGAAGCTTTTCCTGTGGTAGATTATTTATAATGAACTCTTAAGTGAGGGGAAAAAAATATATAAACAAAACCTCCACCGACGCACCAACATCCCCTCCTTGGTGGAGGTATTAAATGAAAAAGTTGGCTGGGCACATACGTATTACTCACCATAATGGATCTGAGGCCACGAGCTCCAGTCTTTCTCTCCAGAGCCATGCGAGCTATTGCCTTCAGAGCATCTTGAGTCACATTGAGTTCACACTTAAAGCAAAAAATTAAAATAATTTTAGCTTCAAAACACAATAAATGACATCACGAACTAACACAAAAATACATTAAATATAATGACTTTGTGCTTTTCAAGACCCATTATTGGAAAATACAAATTTCAAGCAAAAACCGAAGAATTTCGGTGAAATAAAAAATGCAATAAGAAATACTTAATATCTGCACAACATTTGTTTGATGACAA
Organism: Doryrhamphus excisus; assembly: GCF_037039965.1. Taxonomy (NCBI): domain Eukaryota; kingdom Metazoa; phylum Chordata; class Actinopteri; order Syngnathiformes; family Syngnathidae; genus Doryrhamphus; species Doryrhamphus excisus. The sequence goes on along the minus strand of NC_136357.1, from coordinate 6,846,989 downwards.
TTATCTTAAATTCCATTTAAGACGCTTTGTGTCATGATTACATATCGCTAGGTAACAGGTAAGCGTGTGTGTCTGTGTGAGTGAGCTCACACATAAGCTCTGACCAATTAGGAGAAGTCATTTGGTGCCACCTGTTGGTTTGCATGTATAAATAAATCTCTAAAACCCCAAATATAAGACAATCAGTCTTTTTTTAAACTTTTTGTATTTTCGGGTCAATACAGTATTTTGAAGAAACAGCCACACTTACTTTGTCCATGCTAAACAAAGCTTGGTACTGCGGTACCACAGCATTGCGTGGTTCGGTTAAGATCCGGACTAGTGTCTCCTCATCCAGGCTGTGGAGAGGAACCACCACAGGAAGACGGCCGACAAACTCTGGGATCATTCCAAATTCGATCAGGTCTCTCGCCTCTACATGCTTCAGCAACCTGTCCTTCTCCTCGATCTCGGCCACTGTGTCAGTCTCGCCGCTGGTGTTGGCTAAGTCTGCCGCAGCGGCTGCACGGCGTCCTTTTCCCAAGTTGGATGGAGTTCCGAAGCCTAAATACTGAATGGAATGATGATGACAATTAAAGTAGAAGGAAATATAAAGCCAGTCAGGATGTCTTTAGGCAGGTGTGGTCAAATTACCTTTTCATTTTTTCTTCTGCTAATGATTCTGTCCAGTCCATTGAAGGCACCAGAGGCCACAAACAAGATGTTTGTTGTGTCCACCTGTACCGTCTCTCCTCTCAGCTTCCTGGAGTTTTTCTCAGGAACATTAACGATTGTGCCCTCCAACAATTTAAGCAACCCCTGACGGGAACACACACAAAAAAAACATCAAAACAAGTCAAACAAGATTCAGCTGACACATTCACAGCGGGATTTTTATATTTCTGACCTGCTGGACCCCTTCTCCTCCCACATCCCTCAGCTGATGGATGCCAGGCACACTGCCAATCTTGTCCACCTCGTCCAGAAACACAATACCTGCAAATGAAATTCAAACGAACAGGTCAGAATAACTTGCATTTTAACGTTTGTATGTTTAAGTCACAACTACATTAAGAGGCCATAACCCTAAGTGTGGTAGTGCAATATAAACATGCAATCCTTTTTTTTTGTTTATTTGTTCATTATGGCTGTCATTTTAAGTGGAGTTGATCTGCACTACATCTTGCATACTGGAATTACAGTATGTTGTTAATTTAATGGCCGACAGTACAAATAAGCATTAGATTTGAGTTCGAATGTGCTTGTGTTGCTATATATAACATTGTGGCTAGTGGGCGTTGGAATGTGTAATGTGCATTCCCACCTTGTTGTGCTTTCTCTACAGAGTAGTTGGCATCTTGCAGCAGTTTCGCAATAACCGACTCGATGTCTTCTCCCACATATCCGGCTTGAGTTAGTGTGGTGCAGTCACATATTGCAAAGGGAACATCCAGACAGCGGGCCAGCGTCTGTGCTAACAACGTCTTCCCTGTGAAAACATTGGCCATCGCATGAGTACATCTATAAATAAAGCTTCCTGGCTTTGCAGTCATCCATCTGTGCAACATGACTACGTGGGGCGCAGTGGGGCAGTGAACAGACCTGAACCAGTTGGACCAAGAAGTATGATGTTGCTCTTCTCCAGTTTAATGTCGACGTGTGTGGAGTCCAAGACCTCCCCGCCCCTCCTCTCCTGTGGCGCCTGCTGACTGGTCTGCTGCTGCATGGAGGCTCCCAGAGCGTTGCCATGAGGGCTGATCCCTGCGATCTGCAGCAGCTCTGCGACAACAAAACAAAATGGGACTGTGAAAATTGTGATGGGATGTGAAACTGGTCTATTCAATTTCTGTGAAGGCGCCTCCACGAAGCACCATAGGTGTTGGACACCTTCCTACTGAGCCCCTCGGCATGCACAAAAATAATGCGAGGCCACTGCTTTATTCAGTCATTCATTCAATGCAAGCAGCTTTGATGAGAAGGATAAATATACATATCAAGAGTTGGTGTCAGGGTGGACTTGTAAAATGAGGAGGGTCATCATCGGATCATAAATAGCCAAGTACAGATGTGAATGTAGGTCAGTGGGATACTTTATCGTATTGTCCGTTCAGTAACTGGCACAGTTTCTTATCAAAGGGACGTCAAGCCACAAAGTACACAACAGCTGCTGTCATGGCATATCGCGCAACTCTTCTCCCTGTGGACTGCTAGTACAATTTGCACTTTTATGCACATTATTTACCATGCTTCCTCAAATATATGATGCCTCAATTAACCGTTGGGTATGCCATGCACCTTATGAAACCATAATACAAGATAGACTAATATAAATGGACTTAACTGTGATAAACATGCACTAGTATGAAAAATGACCTAACACATTAACCCTAATAAATGCCTGATATTCTCTGAAGTTGAGTACTCAACATCAAGCCAACTCTCAAGTAAATAGTGTATTTAAAACAAATGTTTATCGTATCGACTTTTATGTAAATTACCTGAAAGAGTGAGAGCTTTGTACATTTTGGCATTTGTACAATAACAGACAATAAAAGAGCAAAGAAATGCAAGCTCCACGTTGCTGTAGCCTTTTGACTCAAATAATGACGGTGTCCTGATCACTTACTTGTGAATCTGTATTCATCCTCTCGTCTTCTCATCTCTAGCTCTACAGGGAGAGGATCAAAGTGCTCACATCAATATTATCACTAGCACTACACAATTTAGTAACAGTCGTGAAAAGCAGTGGACACTGTGTAACATCATTATTGAACAAATGCCAAATAATACAGCCTTCAGTTGGGGCGGTTGACGACTGGAAAATCTCTCAATATGTCAAATGTTTTCAGGATCTCAATCTCCAATTCTTTCTAAATGTAACAGTTTGTATTAAATATATAACTGTCCATTCCTCAATTCTACAGCAAACAAACAATACTGACCCCGAGGTGTCAGAGAGGGCTGTTTCTCCACCTCCACCTGCTGGCGACTGCCCGTAGGGATGTTGTTATAGATGCGCTTGTAGTGATTGTACACGGCCACGGCCAACACCTTTTTAGCATAGGACTGGCCCACAACATACTTGTCAAGATAAGCGTAAATCTGGAGGAAGGGGGAAAAAAAATACATTTTGTATAATAAAAGTACAACGCAATAGATGACATATGAGCATGACATTTGGATGCTTTCTCACCTTCTTGGGGGGAGGAGGTGGTTTCTGTGCAAATGCCAGTTTCACAGCCTCTGCAGCAGACTCAGTCTCTTTGTTTAGCCCTTTCTTAGAGTCTGTCTCAGTCAGAACCACAAAAAAGTGGTGGCATTTCTCACATTTCACAAATCGCGTGGATGCTTTAAACAAAAAGAAAAAAGAAAGACAAGACAGAGATTTTATTATTATTGTGTATATTAATTTACGTCTGCATGCAAGATTGTATGAAATCAATGTGGTGCTTAAACCCTTGCGGTCATGGTGGATGAGTTTCAGAAAACTAGGAAAAGTGCTTCAGAAAGCTCCTCAATCTCCTGGTCTCCAGCTTGTGGAAAATTAAGAGAGCCTGCCGGCCTGCTATCTACTATAATAATTTCCTTGCGTAATTACATTTTATGAGCATATAAATGCGCATCTCACTGATTTAAAACCTAATTTATTTCGGGAGTTCAGTTCAGTTCAAAAAGTCAAACTCCACACACAGAGTGAAATATTTCAAAAATGTATTTGTTAATCATTTTGTTGTTTATACTTTATAACTAATAAAAAAACAATTTGTTTTTCATAAAATTTGACAAAATGTTCAAAAGCTGAATACTGTACACTCCTGGTTCACACACTAATAAAAAAAATAAAGAAAATCTTTTTGAGCTTGAATTGGTCTCTATGACTACACTCCAGAAATCAAATACATTTTGTATATTCTAATTAATTGGGATGCAATAGTAAGGTACCTCTAACAGTACCTTTCTGAAGTAGTCAGCCATGTTTTTCCTTTAATACTGACTGGAACGCTTTATGTTGCAATACAAATTCCAAGTAGGCTATTTCCAACTTCCTAACCGTCTGGAATGCACAATAAATCATGGACACGTACAGGACTTTGAGTCACTTCCACTTCCACAAAATTATACTAGGAGCATAATACTGAATTTAAACCATTGAATTATTGTAGTACAAATCTGCTAAAAGAGTCACTATTTGTTACACACAGTAATAATTTGTTCTACATAGGTAATGATTGCTTCTTTTGTGGTTTCTGGTGTTTAGAAAAACAAAAGTCAGACATTCTCAATCCTTCCTGATGTTTACTCACAAACAAAAGTCTCTACATGTGTGCAGGGGTCTCCACATTTGGGGCATCGGAGCTGGCTGCCCCCTTTCCCTGATCCTCCAGAGCCTGAGGCTCTCTTGGCCTCACTGATGCTTTTCTGTATAAACATGATATCAAGTTACAACACAACCATTACAACAGAGGAGGCCTATAACTGTAAATTACCTTTCCACCATCATTTCCATTGTCCTTGGTTGTGCCATCCTTGGAGGCAAAGCAGACGGATGTCTCGGAAAAGGACCTCACCCGCACACGAGGAGGCAGATGAGCGTCCCTGCAACCATGACGACTCACAGAATAAAACTGGAGCATGGAGCAGGACAAGCCTGGAATAACAACAGTTTGTTGTCATGATGGTCAAAACTAAATCAATTAGATTCATCACAAAGTGTTTGCATCGTTTGTTAATTAATCAGTATTTTTTTTTAACCTCAAACATTTGTTCCAAATATTCCAGATTTGTTTTTTTGTAAATTAAACACATTTGTATTCAGCACTGTGAGGCACATCAAGGATTAGCTCTCAAAAGTTCAGTGTACTGTCTAAATCCTACCCCTCCATCTGTACCTTTACAATCAGTAACTGTTACATTTCTTCACTTCCTGCCTTTCTGATATAATTTAATATTTTTTATTGTTATTAGTTTGTATTTTTAATATAATTTATAATTTAATTTATAATGTATTTATTTATATAAATCTATAATTTCTATATATTTTAAATTTTAATAGTTATTTTAATGTAAAATAATTATGTTGAATCGCATCACAAAATGATATACACCTGCACAATATAATAAGGTCCAATACAAGGTTTTTAAAATTATATATCTGCCTTTACAAAGCTGAGAGTGAAAGAGAGGTTTTAATAACAATGTTTACTACTGTAGTTGTAGTTTCTGATGGTGTAATTACTGTAGATAGCTGTTCCTAATGGCTTGCTCAATCACTGACAATGAGCTGAGTGAATATTTGAAATACAACTTTGCATGATGGAACACAATTCTAAACCACAGTAAATCAAACAAATCAATCTAATTGAAACAACACCGTCAAAGTCAAAAGTGTATTATTGTCCTCCGATTGTTTTTCATCTGCAGCTGATTGGGAGACCGTGCAGATATACCTAATGATGTGACCCTGAGTGCACAGTATATTCAAATGCGTTGTGCTGTCATAACATGTCAATGTGGGCAGCTGTTTCTAATTCAGCTTAATAACAGAGCCCCGTTTGTCACCGTCTGTATCGTTTGCCATAGTGTGACATTGACTTGAAATCAGTTCTCCTTAATAACAAGTCGACGTTAGCTTAGCTTTAGCTTTTAGGCATATGATACGGCAAAACAAAGTGTCATCTAGGTTAGCCAAGGACCTCGGCTGGAATTTATCAAAACAACAATGTCATGTAGCTTTAGCCAACTGCTGGTTTCCCCCCCCCTCTTACCTCTATGAGCTTTATTTAGGAACAACCTCGCAGCTGAAGCACACGGACAGGACATAACTCTTCGTTTGTGTCAAAACTGCTGAAAACACATGAGACAAATAGCTAGGTTAAATGTATGTCAACAGCAAAAACACACACAAGCGGAGGGCGTTCAGTGCTAGCATTTAATAACTACAGCGTCACGCTTAGCATTAGCACGACGGGTCATCGCCTAACAAAAGTGGTTTGTTACTTTCGTATGACAATTGTACAACACGGAATGCAATATTCGACTGGAACGTCACGCCTAAATATCGTCACATATTCAAAACGACATTAAAACGTTCCAAATAAACATTGCAGCAAGCTACGTTAGCATAGTCTGGGCCCAGTGCCACTTTAGCATTTGACGATAATACAGTAGACATGAAACTAAACATGTTTGACAATTGACACTACGACGTTAACCAAACTGATAACCAACTGATTTAAATTTGGGGCACATTATGTAAAAGAAACATTACAACACTAAATGACGTTTGTTATAGCAAACGTCATTTAACTATAGTTATACTCACACGAATGACGAAACCAGCTGCCTTTGCCTTGTTGACAGCTCCTTTGACAAACAAAGTGGTTTAATTTTCTATAGTTATCTCTCCAAGTGTGACAGATCAACTTGACATACTAATATCGCAATGGCGATCGCATGAAATTGAAAGCTTTGGCTTCTTTGAGCCAGTACTTCCCAGGTGGGCCACGACCCACTGTGATGTAACTCCTGCGGTTACGAAGTAGGTCGGGTTCCCGGTGCTAGCTAGCACGCTAACTAGCTCGCCTTCTCTCCTGCTCGCAGCTGCACGTAGGAGTGACCTGTTTGTGGGCGATCTGTTGTAACATGTAAACTAGACCGTGTCTGTTTGTCGATAATCCACTTTGTTTTTAGATCTATTTGCCCGCAAGAAGAGCTGCTCTCAAGTTAGGTGCCTTCAGGGACGCTTTGTGACGTACTGATTGATGACTTACAGTATAACCTCACCTTAACGGCCACATCATTGTGGGGACACCTGTAATAATAAGACAATAATATACGTGTTTTTAAATCTGCATTTGCAAACAAAATAACTGTCATTATTGATCATTAGTAGTGGTTCAGCACTGCACCACATCATACCAAGAGAAGCTAAATGGGAGGCAAATTATTAGATATCACATTTACACCACTTTAAGACAGAGCCATAATAATAAACATGTTTAAATAAAAACTCTTACAGGATATCTCATTTGTAGTGTTGTGAAAATAATTTGCATTTGACCTTTGACCCACATCCCCCTTGTTAAGTCCTAGTATAGTACACCTGTTTGCAGAAGAAGATAAACATGCAAGAAAGGAATGAGGACGTGACATTTCATTGCTTGCATAATCAGTAATGCTAACAACAGTGTAGACACCTCTTGCCCTTACTGAAGAAACACATTTGGTAATATTTTGCATTAATGTACGACTGTATGTCACTACCTTTCCATAATGCAAAGACTGACAACTATGTAGCAGTTGTATTTACCATCACTACTTTGAAAAGGGTGATGGCAAAAATGAATAGAGCAAATATGATGGTGTGGTGTAGCAGCTGTTGCACAGATCAGAAAGGAGGAGTAGAGAGTTATAAAACACCGGCAGGAAAATATCTCTCCAGACCTCTCCAGATGAAGCAGGAAAATCCTCACCTCACCCACCACTTGTTCGACCTGTTTCCTTCTGGACAATGTTTTAGGGTAAATGAAGTCTCACACAAGCAAACTTAACATTTTCTTCCTCTGGGCCATAAGGCCTACAATTACACAAGCTCAAAAGGTGTAAAATGCATATTTCTACCACTTGAGGTCAGTATTGTGTTGTGCAGGCTGTCAATGATAATGCCATGTGCAATAAGTGGAAGTTGGATGTACAAGAGGGGGATTTTTAAGTGATTTTTTTATTTAAAATAATAAAAAAAAAAACAAATAGAATATTCTTATGAAGTAGCAGTATGTGAAAAAACACTTTAGCTCGCTTCTCCTATTTGCCTCATACTTTTTTTTGTCCATGTTGGCCAACCCAGTCTTGTTTTGTCCTTCACATTACTTTCTAAAGATGTGACATTCATGAACAAGTCGAGTATTGTCAATGTCTCTTATTTAAGCGAATGATGACAATCCATTCCCAGTTGCATATAAGAATGAACTGCTGGTATATGCAAATTGTCCCGACTGTCTTCAAGTTTTCACCAATGTGCTCCATGATTTGTGTACGCTGCCTTAAGGTGAAGAACCAGTGTTGTCGCTGCACATAGAGGAAGATCTAGAAAAATGTATGTGCGGGTTATTGTGTTACTGCTCTACAGGAGTCCACAACCCAATACATTCATTAATTTTCTACCGCTTATCCTCATGAGGGTCGCGGGGGTGCTGGAGCCTATCCCAGCTGTCTTCGGGCCAGAGACGGGGTACAACCTGGACTGGTCGCCAGCCAATCACAGGGCACATATAGACAAACAACCATTCACACTCACATTCATACCTATGGACAATTTGGAGTCGCCAATTAACCTAGCATGTTTTTGGAATGTGGGAGGAAACCGGAGTACCCGGAGAAAACCCACGCATGCACGGGGAGAACATGCAAACTCCACACAGATATGGCCAATTGTGGGATTGAACTCGGGTCTCCCAGCTTGCCAAAACAGTTTCTTAATTGATGTACATTTGTGAAGATGTCAGAATGTTCCTACATCCTGTTTAGTTTCCACCAGAAGACAGAAAGGAGGTTTCAGCCAAGTTTTCAACCAACCTCCTAAATGTTGGATATAATAAGTTGATTGAGAGGATGTGTTCAAGGCCATGAGATTGAATGATGTGACATTACGATGAGCCTTGATCCTCTTTTTGTACATCAATACTCAATCTGAGCTATTATTTTTGCTCCTTTCTGCATAGTGACAGAAGTATGGGATGAATTTATAAATACAATGCTTCAAAATACATTTGTCACCCCCTTTTTTTCCTCCGTTTAGAACTGCTAAATCCTCGCTCCATTTGACACGGGTCAGTTTGACCCAGCTAATTAAGCTCCCCTTGAAAAGCCTCCTCGCTCCAAAGATTTCTTTCTTTCTTCCTTTCAAACAAAGCCCAATGTGATGTAAGGCCTTGTAAAAGACAAATTGAAAAAGTTTTTTTTTTCCATCCTGATTAAGAAAATTAAAACAAAAACATTTCTTTGACGGGGTGGGTTCTTTTTGAAGGTGCTTTTTTTGTGGCTGGGTTGTGCTCTGCACATCACTGCTCTCAAACTCTAATGGTGCTTAGGACTCCATAGTGCTCGTGTTTCTAGGCAACAGCAACTAATGTGAAAGGTTTTTTATTCTTTAAAAAAAAAAAGGATTTAAAAACACTTGGGCCACAGCAATTTATTTTGTTGGAAACTAGAGAAGGTGGCTGAGTCTCCTCAAACTGTACTCCAACCTGACTGAAGCATCTTCAGAGCAGAGAGGTGAGCTTTGTCACATCTTATTACATTTAAGAACATTTCATTTCTTCTTCTTTTGCTGCTAAATTAAAATTGTATTACTATTGTAAATTTGTATTATTTTTTTTAATATACATACTTGTTATAATTTTGTGTTGCAATATATTTTATCAGATAGGGTAAACGGAGGCAAAAGAAAAAAACATATATTATTTTTAATAATAATAAATAAAAAATAATAAAATTAAAATAAAATTTAAAATATATATGTGTATATTATTTTTCTGAAAAATAAATATATAATTTTTTTCTTCTTTTGCTTCAGTTTATCCTACCTAAAAGAAAAATAATATACATATATACTTTATTTTAAAGAAAAAAAATATACATATATTTCTTTCAAATATTATTTATTATTTATATTAATTTTATTATTAATAATAAAAAATATATATATATTTTTCTTTAAAATAATAAAGTATATATATATATTATTTTTTCTTTTAGGTAGGGTAAACTGAAGCAAAAAAAGAAAAAAATAATATATATATATTTATTATTATTTTTCTTTTTTATCTGGACAGTATATATATATATATATATAATTTTTCTTTTAGGTAGGGTAAACTGAAGCAAAAGAAGAAAAAAATAATATATATATTTATTATTATTTTTCTTTTTCTTCAGTTTACCCTACCTAAAAGAAAAATAATATATATCTATACTTCATTATTTTAAAGAAAAATTATATATATATATATTTTATTATTAATAATAAAATTAATATAATATTTGAAAGAAAGTAGGGTAAACTGAAGCAAAAGAAGAAAAAAATAATATACATTTATTATTATTTTTCTTTTTCTTCAGTTTACCCTACCTGATAAAATATATCTTCTGTTTATATTTGACTGGATGTTTTTTCCCACCTATATGGACAATCCACTACTGCCTATGCTTGCATAATATAATGATTTAATCAAGAGCTGTATCAAGAGTTCATAACTGTTATTGTGGTGTGGAATTTGACTCTTTTTAGCTATATTTGAGAAGGGTATTTAACCACAGTGAAGCTCCTAAGTTATACACGTACGTGTGTGTAGGTCATGCTGCTGCTGGAGGTGCTCACCATGGGCCACACTGTAACCGACATGGTGTCAGACGGTGTTACTTTACTGCTTGTTCTTCTCCTGTTGCTCCTCTTCACCACTTGGGAGCGGAGACATTTGTCACACATACCAGGTATTGTAAATTGTACATGCATAGTTGTACATTGTTGTAATCGCCATCAATACAAATAGCATATCATAAGAAATGTATCTACTTCCAGGTCCGTCCTTCCTAGCAGGACTCGGCCCAATTGCCTCCTACGCCAGGTTTATCTGGACAGGCATAGGAACAGCAAGCAACTACTACAATAACAAATATGGCAGCATTGTGAGAGTGTGGATTGATGGGGAGGAGACTCTCGTTATAAGCAGGCAAGTTACACATTTTGAGAATGACTGTGGAATAAGACAAGTCAAAGTGGGGCTTCTCTTGTAGGTCTTCTGCAGTCTATCATGTTCTGAGGAGCACCCACTACATAGCTCGATTTGGGAACAAAAACGGTCTGGCGTGTATTGGGATGGAAGGGAGAGGGATCATTTTTAACAGCAATGTGGAACTGTGGAAAAAAATTAGGACTTATTTCTCTAAAGGTGAGCTATTATTTGTACATATATTTATTGTATTTGCCTGGTCAGAACCTGCAATGCCATCTAATCTGATCTAGAATGTTTTTTTTTTACTATCGTTATTGGAAATACCCTTTTCATAACTTTCATTCATTTTCTACTGCATATTCTCAAGAGGGTCGCAGGGGGGTGCTGGAGCCTATCCGAGCAGTCTTCGTGCGAGAGGCAGTGTACACCCTGGACTGGTCGCCAGCCAATCACAGGGCACATACAGACAAACAACCATTCACACTCACATTCATACCTATGGACAATTTGGAGTCGCCAATTAACCTAGCATGTTTTTGGAATGTGGGAGGAAACCGGAGTACCCGGAGAAAACCCACGCATGCAAGGGGAGAACATGCAAACTCCACACAGAGATGCCCGAGGGTGGAATTGAACTCAGGTCTCCTAACTGTGAGGCCTGCGCGCTAACCACTCTACTGCCATGCAGCCCTTTTTCATAACTTATAAATACAAAATCAAGCATAAAGTGAGGAAAAATACAATTTACTGCAAATGTTTGGCCTTCATGTCTTCTGCTTACATATTTGCAGCCCTGACAGGACCCAGTCTGAAGAAGACCGTGTCTATCTGCATGAGCGCCACATCAGAACATCTGGATCACCTCCACGATATGACAGATCCATCCGGACATGTGGACGCTCTCAATTTGCTCAGAGCTATAGTGGTGGATATCTCCAACAAATTATTTCTTAGAGTGCCTCTCAATGGTAAGATGCACTCACACACGGTACAAATTTGCAGTACATGTAATATTTAAACCAAAATAAAAATGTCTTATATTTCAGAGAAGGACTTGCTGGTGAAAATCCAAAACTATTTTGAGACATGGCAAGCAGTTCTGATTAAGCCCAATATATTCTTCAAAATCGGTTGGCTTTACGACAAACATAAAACAGCAGCGTAAGATTCTAGCACACAATAAAAACGTCATATTTGTAACAATTGTTGAAGTGTCCATATACCTGATTATTACTTTGCTTCATCTCCAATAGCCAGGAGCTACAGGATGCGATGGAGACGCTCCTTGAGCTCAAAAGAAACACTCTCAAAGCAACAGAGAAGCTGGATGATGAGCTCGACTTTGCGACGGAGCTCATCTTCGCCCAGGTGATGTTCTTAAAAGTCGTGTGTTTTGTATTTGCTCAATATGTACACCTCTCACATTTTCAGCAACCATTTTTATGTATTTTGTCAAGGGACAACACTATGGGAATAAAATTTAGAGTAGTCAGTGTGCAGGTTGTATAATAGCATACATTTACTATACACTGAAAATGAATCAACACTGTTTTTTGGAGGACTGTACTACTTTTTATCACATACTACAGTATTAATTGGCCCTGTACCCTAGAAACCGCCCATGAATGATACGGGAAAAGGCCGAAATGATACTGTGTCAAAGCCCAGGGCAGTGAAACTGATAAAATATAGAGTTTAACCATGTCCAGTATCAGCCCCCGTAGCTGTCCACTCAGAGCGCGCTGCTCTGGTATCGTGCCCGTGAAACAACCAATCAGAGAACTGACACGAGTGCTTAGTACCTAGTTCTTCTCCAGTCACCAAAAACCCCAAATTTGATTAATGAAACTTTAATTGTCAGACATTGATAAGACAAGACTGTTGATAAAATATTATTGTTGAAATATTTTTGCAATTGTTGTGTTTACACTGTTTAGATATAATACATGTAATAAACTGAACATTTTCTGGAAACAAAATGGTCTTTTGATTAAATAGTACGTGATAATAAGCTCATGATTAAATAGTAGGTGATAATAAGATCATCTCATGGTTTGTCTGGTATCAGGCCAGGTATCATGCCCCCAAGTGTCAGTATCAGCACAATACTGGCACAAACCATGGTACAAACCATGTGATAACCTATAATTCTCAAGTTATATCCCGTTTACTTTGTATTGTCCACTGAGAAAATATAATAAAACAGTTGCCAACTTTTGTGATCTAGTGTACATAGTTGATTGTTTGACCCACTCTGACCTGACCATTGAACAGAACCAAGGGGAGCTCTCCGGCGACAATGTGAGGCAATGCGTGCTGGAGATGGTGATCGCAGCTCCGGACACTCTCTCCATCAGCCTCTTCTTCATGTTGATGCTGCTGAAACAGAACCCAGCCACAGAGCAGACCCTTGTGGAGGAGATCAACTCTGTCATCAGTACATCAGGATTATCTTTGTATAACATCTGGATAACATCTAAAGATTGTTTACTTACCACCCCGGTGTTCTTGTGACAGGTGAACGTGGAGTTGAAAATGTCGATTTTGCACGTCTGAAAGTGCTGGAGGTTTTCATCAACGAGTCCCTAAGGTTTCATCCTGTGGTTGATTTCACCATGCGAAAAGCTCTGGAAGACGACATCATCGACGGCGTCAGCATCAAAAAAGGAACCAACATCATTCTGAATATCGGACTCATGCACAAGACTGAGTTTTTCCCAAATCCCAAAGAGTTCAACCTCCACAATTTTAACAAAACAGTTAGTGAGCAAATGTGGCTCAGATCATACACACAAGGTCAAACCTTGACGTCTTCTTTCTTTCTCAGGTTCCCAAACGTTTCTTCCAGCCGTTTGGTTGCGGGCCTCGCTCCTGCGTTGGCAAGCACATCGCCATGGTGATGATGAAAGCCATCCTGGTCACGCTCCTATCTCGTTTCACCGTGTGTCCTCGCCGAGGCTGCACCATCAGCAGCATCAGGCAGACCAACAACTTGTCTCAGCAGCCGGTGGGGGACGAGCGCAGCCGGGCCATGCGTTTTATCCCTACAACACAACAGTCATGCATGTGTCACATGACACCGTCGGCTCAAGCTACCAGTTAGGGTGAGGACAGCTTTAAAATCACTCCATATTTGGTTTAATTGGCTACCCTTGCTGAAGTCCATATGTCAAAACATTGTAAATAATTGTCTCTTTGTACTTGTATCGCTGTGTGGGGAAAGGTAAATATTGCCTAACAATCAATCAATAAATTAACCATGTGTTAACATTCAATCAGACACTGAAATAAATATTAACTTGCAACAGGGCTGCAGCACCAGCAAAGCTAAAACTAAAAGTAAAAAATAAAAACTAAAAGTAAATCAAAAAGAGGCAGGTTAGAAAAATGTTGGCAACTTCAATAAAATTCTAAAAAAAAAAAAAGTTTTTTGTATGCAAAAGTATCAAACCATAACACAAATGCACTGTAATTTTGTATATCATTGGACCCCCTAATTATAATTAAAAATTAACATTGTATGGCGATTTTGGTAATTTATACCCCATTTAAATATTTGACAATTACATTGAACAGCACTATTAACTGAAAATGACTAAATATGCAAGATGCCTGTTATTAGTTAATACACATCAACTCCAATCATGATAAATATGACATGGTGCATTTATTGGAGTTAGTAGAATCATAGTGCATCAAGCATATTACTTAACTCTGTACCATAGGCACAAATAAAACACCTTGGCTTTAGAACATAAGGCATAGGTTTAGGTTTTGCTTGTTCTTTTTCCCTCCATCTGACAAACAGTACTGTAACGTTTGTTAGTTCAAATCAAACTCATAAAAAATATTTTTACTAAGAATATAAAGCCAATAAATATGCTTCAATATTGCATGAATACAAAAAAAATATTGTATTAGCTACAATCCGCCTCTCACCAAAATGACTACCAGAAAGATGAATGCATAGATGGCCACATGAGAAAGAGATGATGGAGAGGAAGATTCATCGCCATAATTAAGACTTTTAACGTACTCTTACTTATAAATATCAGCTTTACAATGATAGTGTTGAATATTCCCTCAAATACTGCAGCATATTTTATGACAAACACATATTAAATCTTCAATAACTTTTCAGCATTTTCTGCCAGCCAGCTAATGCGAGGATATTTTTTTCTTTTCAAGTATTCAGCATTGATGTATTGATCAACTCAGACTAAAAATAGCAACACTGTAAGACATACTGAATTAACAATGTCATTGCCTCGAGAATGATCAAATCCCCATGAAGCCCTGTCAGAAATTTAAGACATTTGTGTTATTTTGACGATTTCAATCTTTGGGTCCAGAGCTTAAGCGTGCGTTTTCTCTTCAAAAACGGTGTCAAAGTGTATGATGCATGTAATAAACACTGTAATGCAGACACCAGGCATCAGTCAACTCCCTTTCTGTTCAGTTTTTTGAGCTGATGCAGCTCAGCAGTGCCAGTCTTCAGTGTTCCTGTAAAGCTCTCTGACAGTGGTAGAGCAGACAGTCGGGCAGTTCGGGGACTGGAGAGCGCAGCCACACGGCAAGCGTGCCAGCGTGTACTCTGCAGTGCATCAAACACGGCTGGTCCTGCAGGAGCTGGCAAGCGACAATTCCTTCCGTTCCTGTTGGGAAAAAGAATGGCAGATTAAACCTACATATACAGTTTGACTGTAAATAGAAGGCAACAACCAATGTTACACTTTCTGTACTGTTGTGTACAATGAATCCATCAGCGCTAGTATTGATGGCTGACCAGTTTGCTCTGTAATGGTACTACAGTCGTATATCATTTAGTGCAGATTGTGAAAAGTGAATATCCATGAAGTAGGATTCAATATGTGTTTATTCTAAATGTAAGAAAGAAACCAATAACTTACCACTTCCACACAGAATATGAGAACTTCTTTTCACTATGTCATGTCGGACATGCCATGGCTGATTCCATGCAGTAATGCGATCTAATGTCATTTCTCATCAGTGTTACATTACTCATGCCTAGTGGCCAGAATACAACATTTAACATGTTTTTAACAATACTTTTTGACTAATAATAGCCCATAGTCAACCATGAAACATGTGATTGGGTGAGTTTTAGTATACTAACATTTTAGTAGTAACAAGTCCTTGTTTAACAGGTTGGGAAGCCGTGAGTCAAAGCTAGATTAAAGTTTTATCTGTGTGTGTATTACTTGCAATTTTTTGCCATTTAGTGGTGGTCTGGGAACTTTAACCTGCAAAGAGCAGGGTTCCTGTTCCTGGCTTGTGTGAAACACCCACCAAACAGTTAAATAGGATAACGCTGTATAATTTAGAATGGAATCAGCCTTTTGGTTTAGAATTTAAACATCTTTTATCTACCAACATGTTCAGTTGCCTCAATTAAACATTTGTAGGTTATATAATACAGCATATTCAATGCCTACCTATTATCTCCACCACATGAATGTGGAGTTTCCTCTCCAGCACGTTCAGAGTGGCTCTTAGAGGATCCTGGAGACCTGTGATAAGCGTCAGGTTCTGCTTTGTATCATGCGAAAAGGCCAGCCACATTGTCCCATACTCCTCTGTGGACAGGGCCAAAGGTCTGGACACAAAATATATAAAAATAAGTTAATAGTCATGCACAAGAATGGCTGCATTTAGGAACCTTGCATGTGTCACCTGATGAATGAGATAAGAGGGAGTTTGTATGAGAACTTGGCTGTGTGGGGAGTCCCAGTAGGCATGAGGAAAGAAACCTGTCCTGACACTACAAGATGAACCGAAGGCCTCTTGACAGTCAGGGAATAATGGCACACTTCTACACCGTGGCTCTTCACCTCCTCTACTGGACTCTCACAGATACAGGACACCTGCAAAACAGTAGAAAACCTTCATCAGAGCAGCTTTGTGATGTATTTCCTGTAGTCATATCAGTGTTCTTCCTCAAAAACTGTTCAACAATGCAAGGTATCTTAGAAGACAAGATATGTTGCATTCAAAGAAA
This sequence comes from Doryrhamphus excisus, assembly GCF_037039965.1. Taxonomy (NCBI): domain Eukaryota; kingdom Metazoa; phylum Chordata; class Actinopteri; order Syngnathiformes; family Syngnathidae; genus Doryrhamphus; species Doryrhamphus excisus. The sequence continues at coordinate 6,830,258 of NC_136357.1, read as the reverse complement.
TTAGGAAAATTCAGAAATTTCAAAGATCCATCTAAAAAAGGGTTATGGCTAACATTGCCTGTCACCAATGTCTGGGCTAAATACGTATTTACCTCAACTTCTTCTGAGTCCAGCTGCACAAGTAAACGCTGCACACAAGTGGAGGAGGAGTTGAAAATGAAAACAACGAGCACCAAACATTGTTCTTTGTGCACATGGCAGGCAAAAAGATCCACAGACTGGCTGGAACACAAAGGAGTGATTTCAGAATGGGTCGCTCCGATGCAGTCAGCAGGGAGGAAGGAGGCGAAACATATATCTTTAGTTGTGACTGGTTCTTCAGTCTGAGCGGAGTCAGCAGCCATTTGGCCGTTATTCATGGTGAGACTAGTCTTGAGCGTCTTCACGTCATTCTCAGATTGATCGCCCTCTAAAGGGACAATACCATTCTGTTTGGGTGTGGGTAAAGATGTTTCAGGGTCTGTGTTTGAATCGAGCAGAATGCTACACAGCAGGTTGTCCACGCTGTCGGGAGGGGCGATGACAGAATTGGGTGTTTGCTTGCTGACTTCTGAGGATGAGACCTGACCTTTGGCCTTCCTCCTAAACCTCTGGGGTGTCTGCTCTGACTTTCCCATCTGTTCAAAAGACAAATACACATGATTTATGATCATGTATTTCACTTTTGTATATACATTTTTTTATTTTAATGCATCATACTGAGCACAACCCAGTCAACATGAGGTACAATGTTTCTCACCAAGGACACAGACGTCTGGGAGCCCAGGCCGACAAAAAGTGAGGATGCTAGCTGCTGCTTCTCTAGTTTGCCAGCAACAGTTGTAGGTAACGTCTGGTCCTGGGAGACGCTGATTTCACCCACCGGCTCCACTGGATGGACTGGACTGGGTGCTTCAACCGGAGCAGGTTCCTCTGCAGGCTCCCTCTGGGCCAGGTAGCCCTCTCTACCCCACACTCGTTTTACTCTCTCCAGCTTTAGAGTTGTGGCACTGAAACAGGAAGCAGAAGAGCTGTATCACTATTGATGGCCATAACAGTAATGATAACTATCAAATAACATCTACAATAATGCATACAAAAATTATTTCAAAAATGTCTTGTGAGAGCTACTTTTACAAATTGAAAATGGGAAAGAGCTACTCATTTTTATAAACGCTTATTTCAACCCAAACAATCAGAACATTAACAAATTGCAGGTATTCACAACTCACATTTTGTATTTCAGAATGCATCTTTGTAGTGTTAAGTGAAAACCTGAATGACGGTGATGATGTTGGTGACCCCTGGTTTAGGACAAATCGGGGACAAGTTCACATACCCTGCTTTGTCTGTGCTGTCACCAGACAGACCAGAGCTCATTGATGGCAGCGTGGGAGATTGTCTGTCAGCTATGCTGCATGACGACATGTCGATAGGTAACGACATGCTGTAGGGCTCCAGGCTTAAAACTGAGGAAGAAAAACAAATACACAATCAAATATTGATCTGGAATATATTGTGCTTAAAGAAGTACTTTCAGATTAAATGTCATTTACTGTGGTGGGAATGTCTAAGACAGCTAATGCCTAACCTTTTCTGTTAGAGCATCACATCACATTATCACTACAAACCATCTCCCGAATAATCAAAGATGTACACATAACTGCAATTAGTGTTTTAATTTGTATTCATGATGTGTTTAATGTGTACTGTATATACTTTTATATATTTTTGTCTTTGAAAACTGTGTGTCTCTTTGCTCATTGTATGACCGGTTTTTGTACCATTTTGCAAAAGTAGTTTTTTAATATGTCCTGCATACTGTATATGTGGTGTTGTTATGGTTTTACATCAATCTGTCATGGGGCCGCAGATATAAATTGGCCTTTGTGGCTAAATCTGGCATATTTACATCCTAATTTTTAATGTGCTCATGTCAATGAATATGCATCGTCCCTTTTAATATAAATAAATAACTAAAACAGGGCTGCTCTCCTGTTGCCAAATTATATAATAAATATTTAAAGTGAGATTTATTGTACCTTTTTCTTGGACAAATTCTTCCTGACGTTGATGATGAGATTTGTAAGGAGCAGCACCAGCAGCCAGCGCTTCCGACACAAATTCATCCAGAAATGACAGAGAGGAATCTACCTGGAAACAAAGGGAATGCTGATTCTAGTCATTATAATTCAATAAACCAATTCCCATTTTACCTAATAAAATTAACAATCTCAAGTAATGAAGAGTGTGATTTATATGCCCGCCAATTTTAAAGCTATATTACCTCCAGAGGTTCCATAGAAACATCTTGAGGTAGCACCTTCGCCTTCAGCTCAGCGTGCAGGCTAAGGTTCTGTAGCTCCTGCGCCCTTTGTCTCAGCACGGTGTCCATGGAGCTGCAGTACGTTTCACATATTCCTTGAAGAACATCCATACCTGCTTCACTCTCACAGACCTTGGTCATTGCCATGAGGACCCAGCTTTTTGTTTCACTGCTGGAATGCTTCAAGCTCAAAAGCTTGGCCAGAAGTTTCAGAACGGTGGCTGGCTCCAGATCTGTTCTCAAATGAGAATATTCACCAAGGACCTGAAAGACAAACACTTATTAGATCAAGGTTCAAGTTCTTCAACAGATGATATGACAAAGAACATTCCTGCAAAGTATAATAAATAAACTGTACATGGGGCTTGTGAGAAAAACTGTGCTCACCCAGCTGATGACTTGCAGGAAGCACTGCGGCAGATTGCCTGGCTCTCCGTGCAGCAGAGACACATAAGAATCCACAGCAAATCGCCTCAACTCTGTGTCCCCTTCCATGCTATCAAGCCCTGGGCAATTTTGTAAGAAAAGAACATCTAGATGATTAAAACCATTCCACCTGACCGCTTTTGGCTTTTGCCTGTCAGGGGTCACCACAGCAAGTCAATCGTATGAATGGTTTTGACTTCATTTTTATTCTGGATGACCATCCCGACGCAAGCGGGCCAGGAACCAATACCCTCTGCCATGAAAGGCATAACCTTGTACCATCACACCACCAGATGAACATTGCTTCAAGTAAGAATATAACATAATATCACAACAGTTTACTCACCTTCAGACAGCAGTTTAAGGAAATTGTTGGGGATATCAGGCTGCATCAAGTCTCCACTCAATGAGAACATAGTGTTCATGGTGTCAATGAACCACTTGTTGTCGTTAGGTGCATATGTAGACTTTTTGATAGGAAAATAAACAGTGAGCTAAATGATATGATATGTAATTGTTATTTGTTTAATAACAATAATTATTTATGAGAGTGAGTAATATCTAGCACTATGTTTTGCAACGCAGTAATGTGATCAATACTATTGCAGTAGCCGTGTTGTAAGTTGAAGGACTACTGACTACACTATACGGGCTACAATTCTCAACACTTCTGAGTACAAAAAAACAAAAAAAAAACCAAGAGTGTTTTGCAAGTAAGTAGTTACTATTAAATGTAACACTACCAAAGTGTACAAATATTATTATTAATATCATTATTATAACATGCATGTTTTGGAATGTGGGAGGAAACCCGGCACACACTAGGGGAACATGCAAACCCAGGTCTTCCTGATCTACTGACTGTTGCAATTGCAACTGAAACAGCCATAAAAACGTCTAATTTTGAAACAAGGCTATACTTGATTTTAGAATCCACACACACATCAGCAATAGAGGATATTTTTCAGCCACTTCGGCCACCTTCCCGACCAGGTCAATGGTAGTGTAGTCATCTTGACAGGTACGCAGAAAGTCCAGCATCTTTTCCACAATGACGGTTACATTCTGGGCGTTTGTAATTCTAAAGAGCAACTCCAGTGTCTATAGGAAACAGGAGATTCAGTGATGTCATGAGAGTGAATAATCTCAAACTCCACACTTAGCTGAGCATTTCCCCTACCCAAAGCTGAAAAACTAGAGCAAACAGTGTCACCTCGCGCTTGATGATGAGGTCCGAATGATCCAGGCATTCTATGATGGTCATCTGATGCTGCAGGGCCAGTTTCGGATCCTGCTGGACCACGTAGGTGAGCGCTTTCAAGCCTGTAGCACCACAAACATGTTTACTGCAACAGCCGACTTGATCAGAAAATTACTACGCAGGTTCTTACCAATGTATTTCAAGTTAATCTTCGGTGACAGAACAAAGTTGCCAATACATTTTGCAGCTTTTTCCAGTAGTTCGGCCTTTGGATGAATTGTGTAAACACATTTTACACATTCGTACAATATTGCTGAGAAAACAAGCAGATTAGGAGACAAAATAAACAGACATTAGAAAAATGTAAGCAACCACATAATATGATTTCTCAAACATAGCATACCGTAAGTGATGTTATGGTTCATCTCTGCTCTTCGTAAGGACTCATCAAGAACTTCGTACATGATCTCACTTGTACTGTGTTGCACCACAACAACAACAAAAAAAACAGTCAAAGCACAGCCTCAGAGACCCAAATTAATTTTTCGAAAGATAAATTACCGCTGGTCACTCTTTCCTAATAAGGACAGAATTCTGAGAAGCTGGATTTGAAGCCAGGGAGCAGGAACACTATGATAGTTATAATCCATTGGAAGTTTTCCAGCCACCACCTGCTTCAGTATGGTGACAAAACTCCCTGTTAAGTCTTTGTAACCTTCTGGATTCTCCTACAGGAAGTATCAAATCCAAAAGTAATTTATTTTTTTCCAGCAATGTTGATCCCAGTGAAGAGTTAACCAAATAAATGAAAAAAGTACCTTGATCATCTGTAAGTAGATGTGCAGAGAGGCTGTCATAACACCAGGATCCTTGTCACACAAAGCTTTGCGAAACTTGTTGTGTATGTGTTGAACTTGGTTGGGTGCGGTTAGGTAGAATTTGTATAGTGCCAGAACCGCTTTTCTTCTAATTATTTCTCTATAAAAACAAAATATCATTAGTCCTACATTTTGGAGTATCCAAACAAGCACTCAAGAAAACAACTGTTCAGTCATAAATGAGTGTTTTCTTACTTTGGGTGAGTTAGCTTCTCTTCGACCAAAGGGAGGATTGCAGGTATCATGTCTTTGGGGAATAACTGGCTGACAATAGTCAGAGCCATGCACACTTCAATAAGGTTTGTGCTCTGAAGATCCTAACAGCATGAAATTCAATGATGTCAATGCCAATTTGAGGTAGCAAGTTGTGTATTTAAAACAAAAACGCACCAACCTTTAGAACTGTATTTACGAGGAGGAGCAGCAGCTCGTGACTTTCGTTCAGAAACAAGGCCACAGAGAGGTATCCTGGAAACGCCACAGAACATCAAAATTGTACATTTCACAGAGACTTCAAGCTGGGTGTTATTTTGAGGGGACAGTACATTTACACTGCTATTCAATCTGGACACTTTACATTGTATAAAATCTTCAGTTTGCAGAAACGTGAAGGCTGTACTCACCTTTGTGAGGTACTGTATATAGAGTACATTTTTATTTTAGAATATTATTTATTGGAAATGTACATTCCATAAGGCTAAGCAGCTTTCTTCTGCATTTTTTTTCCTTCATTGAGACTTCAAGCTGGGTGTTATTTTGAGGGGACAGTGCATTTACACTGCTGTGCAATCTGGACACTTTACATTGTATAAAAATACATTGTATAAAATCTTCAATTTTACCCTAAATTACATATTAAAGATATAATATTTTATTTGCAGAAATGTGAAGGCTGTCCCCCCTTTGTGAGGTACTGTATATACAGTAAATTATTTTAAAATTTTATTTATTGGAAAATTACATTCCATAAGGCTAAGCAGCTTTTTCTGCATTTTTTTCCTTCATTGTATCCTCAACACCGGGATATGTAAACTGAATATTTTCATGAAAAAAAACTCTGCCACCTAAAGTACATTTAAATATGCTAGAAATTACACTGAAAAAAATACATTTACCTTAATTTATGTGATGTCTGTGAACACAACCCCTCATTGCACATAATATCACGCTTTAAAGTGTGATTCAAATGTCCGACTACTCTGAAGCTCTTAATACATACAAATATATATCATCATTCATCTTTCTATTCATTAAATATAGTAAAAATGGGCACATTTCATACATAGTATCGTAGAATCGTAATTAATTAGTTAAAAATCCGTGATTAATCAGATTAACATTTTTAATCATTTGGCAGCCCTAATTATATCATTATCAAAATATTATATCATTTTATAGTGAGGACTGACGTCACACATACCAACTCTCTTTTCCAATGCAGTGCCTTGTTGAGCCAGTTTGATGGCATGAATGTAGCAGAAGGACGCCTCATAACCCAACATCTCACAGTAGATGGCTCTCACCATGAGCTCCTTCATCTGCCGCTGATGATCAGCACGACACAAAATGTAATATTCCATGTAATATTACTCATTGTTTGACCTGTAAAGATATAACGCAATGGCACAAACCATGGATGTGTTTGGGGATGACGCTTGATCTTTAATAGCAGCCAGTTCCTGTTGAATCAGTTTTTCTTCTTCCTATACAAAAAAAAAGTACAATATTGCACTGAATTGTGATCCATTGGAATGAGCACATATGGACTAAAGGAATAAATGACATGCACTGCCTGGTCAAAAAATAGGTCACACACGCTAATATTTCCTTTCCTTCATCTTTGTTTACTGCAATGTCAGAACATTTCGGCCCTGAGTTGTATACGTTTTTCACTAAAGGTCTTGTATTGATGATGGGAGAGTAAGACCCTCACCATCTTACCACCTTTTAATAATGTGCTGGACAGTTCTTTCGATTCAATTTGAATACTTCAGCAATTGCCTTAGAATGGATGTTTTCTCATGCTTGATGCATTCACCCTTTTGAAACAGATTAACACATTTCAGTGTCCACAGAATGCAGTGCTTCTCATATATGAATTAACTCAGTTAGGGTTAAAACATTAGTTGAAATCATCCCCCATTCAGTAACTATCCAATGGGCTTGTTTGATCCAAGTTGTGACCTTTTTTGGCCAGGCATATGTATATCTCACCCTGTTTTGAGTATGTAAGCTATGCCCGATGTAACATGGACTAGTAACTTTGAAATCGCCAATTATGGTGATTTGACCAAGTTTAGCTACTAACATTTGGTATTATTGAATGTATGACTTATTGTAATAACAGCATAGCTGAAATCGCCTCTTTGGGACTACAGTACTTTTGTGCGCGCGCATGGACTACAGACGTGAATACCAGGGAGTAAACAATCATCTTATTCGACAATTTACTCAAATTTTCAACTTTAAACATGAAAAATATTGATTTAGTTGGTACAACTAGTTCTTATAAACTCCTAATGGTTACATGTGCTAGCCGGTGGTGGAGTTACAGCACATACAGTACTTATTTTCTAATCGAGTTAGCTACCTCACTTAACTTTCGATGACAGTTTGCTAAACAGCACAATTAACACAATTTTGAATTCAGCTTTAGAATCTCACATGTTTGGACGTCAGCTCCGTGATTCCTCTGATGAAGCTTCCGAGTTTGGAGGTGGAAGATAGTTTTGCAGCTCCGGGTTGAGAGTCTAACGACAGGAGGCTAGGCAGAGCTGTCAGCGTTTTCTCCACAACGTCGCTCATTTTGGCCACAAAAAGCGGCACTGCAGCTTTCTTGTTTTCTATGAAACACACTCACTCACTCACCTATACATGCCTGACACTCTGTGACGAACAGTCAAAACTATAAATACTGTTAAATGCTTAAAAAGACCACAACAGGTAAAATGCTACAGCGCCAGGCGGCCATTGTTGTGATTCACTTAGGTCACTTCCGGCTTTGTAAAAAAAAAAAACTTTATTGACAACAAACACTTTTCGAACAAATTGACTATGGAATACCAATGTGATATTCAAACGCAGTTTATTATGTGGATATCTGATAAACAGTCAATTGTATAACTGTACACTAAACTACAATAAAATAATTACAATTAATATGAAATTACAGCCATCAGACAACCGACATGAAAAGGAGTACATTCTATTAGCATTTACATATCTATTGTGGACCACGCTCACGGGGTGTCTGTAGTGAATATACACTGAGCATTCAGTGCTTTTCATATGGCAAATAAATGACAACGGAAATGAAAGAAAAAAAAAACATGTACATCCTATTACTTGATCTTTTTAATGTGCTTTAATCCAGTTGGCTATTGGCAGTTGAGCATCTTTCATAAATGAAATATCTTTGTTGTGGAGGTTGTAAACATCAATTTGCTTGCTTGCACTTGAATATACGTTCATGAGCAAAATTAGTAATATCTATAATATCGTATTTCATATTACACTTTCTTCCAAAACACTATAGCCGTGTTTTCATAATATTGCTCTTAATGTGGCAGATACAACACATCACTTTGTGTCACTTCTATCCTAGAATGCTATTCACTACAAGTGTTTTCCAAATACATTTTCCATTTAAAATTATTATTATTATCATTATTATTATAGGTCCTTCTGTGCCATTTTGATCCAATCAATGAGTATTATGAACATGTCATGAGGCTTCATCATTTTGAGTGATATGTCCATCGAATCTAATCTGGTTGTGTGATTACGGCTGGGTTTCATTTCGCGCACTTCCATACTTACACTTAGTATTTTGACTGTATAAGTACATTTACACTGAGAAGTACAGTAAAATGCAGTGCACCGTCCGTACCTGGATATTGCACTCAATATGCCCCAAATGGTGTGTGTAACTGGAGGAGTTGCAGAAAGAGAGAAGAGGAAGTGGATAAATATTGCAATCAACATTTCCAATAAGTGCGCAACAATTAATCAATTTGGGATAACACTGTGCTTTCCAAATTTGCACCATTAGGAACTACCTAGTGTACATACAGCATACATATTGAATAATAATACTGAAGTACGGAAGTGCACTAATTGAAACACAGCCTAAGTACAAACAATGTTTTTGATATGTACAGCCACAAACCAAGTATCCATTTCTGTGATTGTATGTTAGCAAACAGAAGGAATTTGTGTCTGCAGGCGTTTTCACTGACATAAAATCATCTGTGCACTTCGTCCTTAAGCCCAGATCTGAAAACAAGAACACTACAGGTTAGAGGAGAAAATATCACCACAAAATCATGTGGCAAAAAAAATCCATGTCTTACTCGAAGGGTGTGGTCCCAAGAGCCTGTGCAGAAGGCCGTCCCATCGGGGGACACCCGCAATGTACTGACACGGTTCTCGTGTCCAAACAAAATAGACACCCGTGTTCCTTTGAGTACATCCCAAACGTTAATGGTGTAGTCATTGTAGCCACCAAAAAGGAGCCGTCCTTTGGACACATACATACACAAGTTAAAAAGGAATTTACTTTGCTGCCAAACAACTGTTTGATTAAAAAAAGCTCAATATTATTCCATGAGATGAAGGAATCTTACCACTGAGAGAGAAATCAACACTGGATACTCCAAATATGATGCTCTCTTTGGAATAGATAGCTACTTCTCTGTCTGCTCTTAAGTCATACAGGCGGCACTGGGACAAAAGTTTCAGTGTATTAAAAGCAGTAGAAATAATGTGGAGGATCAGTCTGAGCAATCATTAAAAAATACGTCATTCTTTACAGAGTAAAACGTGGGGAAAAATATATGCTAGACAAAAAAAATCAAACTTAAAATGTTTCATTGATTTATGAATGTATGCATATCTGAATTAATGAATTTGTTAAAAATACGAAACCAAAAAAAGTCTGTTACGTCTAAAACCTTCCACTACAGTGCACGGCATTTGCTCATTTGCATACTAACAGTGATTGGATGGTTACCAAGAAGAGGGGAGATGAGTGGCACTTTCATGTGTATCAGTTTTCACTTGTAAAATTTGGATTGGGGGGAGGGGGGGGGGTAGGCTGGTCCACAAAAATAGAGCCCCTAGTCCAGGGGTGGGCAAACTTTTTGATTGCGGGCCGCATTGATATGACAAAATTTACGGGGGGCAGACTATATATTTTACACGTTACAGTCCACCTGGTATTATTGTATCTGTAAAATTGTCATGCAATCTGCTATTATTATTTATTATTTTATATGTATATTTAAATATTTTAAAAATAATAAAATATTATAATAATTACAATGAAATTAAAATAATAATTATTATATAATTATTATGTAAAATATGCAAATATAACAATACTATTATATATAATTAATATAATAATTAGCATTAATATAATAATTATAATAATCATAGTAGTTCTAATAATTATAATAATCTAATAATAATAATAATAATAATTATTATTATTATTATTATTATGTGCTTGTGTCCCTTTTTTCAGGAACACTTTGTAAACAACAGACCATGTCAAAAAACGAAATTGATAAAACCATCAAAAGGTTGGCTCAGGCCATGATGCCAGGTTGTATGTTGAGTTTAAATGAAATACTTTGGAAAGATTGGGCGGGCCGTATTCAAACACTTGGCGGGCCGGATGTGGCCCCCGGGCCGTAGTTTGCCCACCCCTGCCCTAATCTGTCATGTGTAATAAATACAGTAACTACTGTACTTTCTTACATTAGTAATAGTAATAGTCATTTATATAGTACTGTACTAGTCCTGTATCATTAGTTTCTATACAATGTCCCTAAATACTGAGTATCAATTGAATATCTTAATACTTACTGTAGCATCATCTGAACCAGATGCAAATGCATCTCCACTGGGATAGTAACTGTTGAAAAACAGAAGGGGAAACCAATGTTAGAACAGATGTGTCAATATTTTATATATCGGTAAAAATAAAATAGTATTTTATTGACAAGCAAGTGTAATACGTTTGTGACTTACCGCACACTGTTGATGTCAGATTCGTGAGTTTCAAAGGACTGAATGCACTGTCCTGAACGCATATCCCACACATTGGCTTTCTTATCGCAGCCCTGCAACAACACACATTTCACTTTGTAATGCTTTTAACATGAACTGACTAAGATATGCCTTTATTCGTCCCTCAGTGGGGAAATTTGTAAGTGTGTGAGCGTGTGTGTGAAACCGTGGTGTAGTAAGATGTGCCCTCACCCCTGACACAAAAGTGTTTCCAGTCTCAGAGGGGGCCAGGTCCAAACACAGCACGTCTGCCGCGTGTCCATGGAAACTCTGCAACAACTGCCCACTCTCCACATCCCATAATGCACATGTGCCATCCCCGCTGGAAGTCAGGATCTTTAAAGGCAAATAATACTATGAGTTATAAGTGCTATAAATATAAATATAATAATTCAGTCATTCATTCATTTTCTACCGCTTTTTCCTCACGAGGGTCGCGGTGGTGCTGGAGCCTATCCCAGCTGTCTTTGGGCGAGAGGCGGGGTACACCCTGGACTGGTCACCAGCCAATCACAGGGCACACATAGACAAACAACCATTCACACTCACATTCATACCTATGGACAATTTGGAGTCGCCAATTAACCTAGCATGTTTTTGGAATGTGGGAGGAAATCGGAGTACCCGGATCAAACCCACGCATGCACGGGGAGAACATGCAAACTCCACACAGAGATGGCCGAGGGTGGATTTGAACCCTGGTCTCCTAGCTGTGAGGTCTGCACGCTAACCACTCGACCCAAATATAATAATATTTATAATAATTTAATATAATAATAATATAATATTATATTATATATAATATTGTATTATTATATTATATTATAATATATTATATATAATATATATTATTATATATAATAATAATTATATAATAAATATAAGTGCTATAAATTAATTGTGGTGACCAAGACATAAAACCTCAAAACCAATTTCCCTGTTGCACCAAAAGTACATTATCATTAACAATAATAATGTTGAATAGAGTTGTAAAACATATGATCATCATAAATGAACGTGTACCATCTCACCTGCATGTCAGAGTTGGTGAAGCTACAAGCAGACAAGTAGTTTGTGTGCATGGCAACAGACTTCTTCTTTGCTGCCAGGTTCTCATTCTTGTCCAGGGAGAGAGGATACACTGAGCATTTGTTGTCCAAGCCACTATGGGAGAATATAAAACAATTAAAACATGAAAGATATCAAATGAAAAATAATGTACGACATAAAATTGACAGTTTTTGCCATCAGCAGCATTTTCTCTGACAAGAATCAGACAGTAAATGACAATATGATGCGTTTACTTATCATGCTTCCTGGAATTTTGTGCTAAATGTAATAAAAATATGATTTTATACAGCACTCACCCACAAGCTACAGCACAGCCAGACGGGGCGTAGGCGCAGGCCATCACCCAGGTGCAAGGCATTGTCACGGCGTGCTCCTGAGCGACATCAAACAAACATAAAAAGATGCTTGATCTGCTTCAGGAGTGGAAGATGAATCAGATTCATGAGTGCGTTATTCAAGAAAAACAATCAGCTTTAATATTGAACATGGCTGGATGGTAGGGCTGTATGTCTTCAAAAATTAGAAATCACATCTTTGCTTGGAGGCTAGCACGCAGGTATCGCAGCAGGGAGACCAGGGTTCAATTCCACCCTCGGCCATCTCTGTGTGGAGTTTGCATGTTCTCCCCGTGCATGCGTGGGTTTTCTCCGGGTACTCCGGTTTCCTCCCACATTCTAAAAACATTAATTATCGACTCCAAATTGTCCATAGGTATGAATGTGAGTGTGAATGGTTGTTTGTCTATATGTGCCCTGTGATTGGCTGGCGACCAGTCCAGGGTGTACCCCGCCTCTCGCCCAAAGACAGCTGGGATAGGCTCCAATAGCCCCGCTCACAGGCCTCACACCTAGGAGCGTGCTAACCACTTGTCCAACGTGCAGCCCGTATATCTAATTTATGTTTTAAAATTCTTAATTTAATATGCAAATATGCATATTGTTTGACTAACAAATAAAACATAGCCAACTACAACACGGTAAAAATCCTTATAGAGTGAAGCTGTGAGATTTGAACCATGAAGCTGTCATGCACTCTAAGTCATGATTCAAGTTAAAACACATTGTTATACAGTATATATAATTATTTTTCCATTGCCCTAGAAGTGCGCAGACCTCACAGCTAGGAGACCAGGGTTCAATTCCACCCTCGGCCATCTCTGTGTGGAGTTTGCATGTTCTCCCCGTGCATGCGTGGGTTTGATCCGGGTACTCCGGTTTCCTCCCACATTCCAAAAACATGCTAGGTTAATTGGTGACTCCAAATTGTCCATAGGTATGAATGTGAGTGTGAATGGTTGTTTGTCTATATGTGCCCTGTGATTGGCTGGTGACCAGTCCAGGGTGTACCCCGCCTCTCGCCTGAAGACAGCTGGGATAGGCTCCAGCACCCCTACGACCCTCGTGAGGAAAAGCGGTAGAAAATGAATGAATGCCCTAGAAGTTACCAGAATGGTAACTTAGAATGGTGCAAAAGATCACATGAGTGCAAGTATGAGTAATAGGATATGAATGTTTCACAATGTAAAAAAAAATAACTTAATTATCTGTTTATTGCTAAATATACCAAGCATCATGTTATGTGTTTTACTTCTTTACTGGGTAGAGTGTTATCATCTTTCCTAAGATGACTTCCCTAAACCTCAAGTGGTTTAAAAGAGCAATTAAGGATGTTGTAATGTTGAGCACAGCAGGAAAAAGGGCTTCATGTTTTATTTAACACGCTGAACACTAGTTACCTTGTTGGTAGTGAAGGCATCCCACACGATCACTTTTCCATCCTATATGTTTACAGAAAAAAAAACAATATTTATTAATATTGTTGTTATTTCCAAATCATCTCCAATCTATAGTGATGGTGTTCAAAACCTGTGAGGAGCTGACAATCCTCCTTTTGTCCTTACACCAATCCATGCACAGAACTTTGTTGCCATGACCCTTCAGAGTTCTTCGGGTCTTCATGACAAACTGACCCAAGCCCTCCACCTTCTCCGCCACTTGATGCACTACACACACACACACACACACACACACACACATATATTACATATCCATCCTGATTAATATCCAGTGTAACAATAAGGATTAAAACTGCAGTGGGCCTGCATCAAATGGATGAACACATGAAGTAATCTCCCCCACCCCACCACAGTCTGTCATGTCCTCAGAAAGTATCTCATATATTATATATATATATATATATATATATATATATATATATATATATATATATATATATTAGCATCCTGTCTAGTTGTTTCAACATGTTTCAATGTAACATAGATGTTGCCATGCTGCATAGAGAATATTCGGATGCTATAAGAGTCCGTGTAATTCAGCTGGATGGAAGCTTTGAGCTAGAAAATATGGAATCAGCAAGAAAAAAAAACATCCCGAGAATGTTCACAAGCCGAAGTGACGCTCACACACGGAGTGTTAAAAAAACAGGAGGTGTTGTCGATGTAAAAAGGCAACGATAAAAAACAACAACAACATCTGCTGTGATTTACTCGTCACTAGGTGAATGGAGGCCTCTCTCCATTTTTCCGTACTCACGCTCGACGTCGTGCAGCTTGGCTCTTTCCTCCTCCAGCTTCGACTTGAGCGTCTCCGACTCCGTTTTGAGATGCGCCAGAGTCTCGTTGAGCTGAACCTCCTGTGTCGCCATTTCAGGGATTGGAGGGGATCTCATATATTTGTCCTTTGTGTGGGCAGCGATGGGTAGCGAAAAGGCTTAAAATGCACACAGCTAACAGCTGATGCTGCTCTCCTGACGTCAGAGGGCCAAGATGCTACTCCACTCTTCGGGAGGGGGAGAGGAGGAGAGGAGGATTTGATGGATGCACGACCACGATGCAACCAGGTTGAGTTAAATTACTTTTTAATACACTGGAGTACAAAAATAGGTATGGTACTTCATTAGGTACACTTGTATAATCTATAGTGAGAGCCAATACAAAGAGATGTTATTTTTTGGTTTACAATGATGTTTCAATTTTGACCTATTTTTCATTTATTTTCTTACCGTTTATCCTCCCAGGGGTTGCGGGGGTGCTGGAGCCTATCCCAGCTGTCTGCGAGAGGCGGGGTACACCCTGGACTGGTTGCCAGCCAATCACAGGGCACATGTAAGACAAACAACCATTCACTCACATTCATACCTATGGACAATTTGGAGTCACCAATTAACCTAGCATGTTTTTGGAATGTGGGAGGAAACCGGAGTACCCGGAGAAAACCCACGCATGCACGGGGAGAACATGCAAACTCCACACAGAGATGGGCGAGAGTGGAATTGAATTCTCCTAGCTGTGAGGCCTGCGTGCTAACCACTGACCCATTTATATGTAACTAAATACGTTTGTTAATGTTTCCGCCAATCAGCTCCTTAGTTCACCGGTCACTTAAACTGTGATTTGTGTGGTTTGTTGCACTTCCGATATTAGAAACAAATTGCTGTGCAACAATATGCATAAGGTAAAACATGGCTCTGACAGTGTCAATTAAACTGGGCATAATTTGGAATGTCGCTCTATCATTAGCTTTAGTGTTGTACATAAAATGGTGTCCTGGAAGGTATGCAAATACTTTAGAAAAACACCAGATTTAATAAAGGAAGACGTTTGATCATTTCATGTAATTATTTAAAAAGGAATTGTATCAACTCATGATTTGAACTTTGTAAACAAACCATAAAAATTATTTAAATATTACTATGTAATGATAAATACTGCTAGCATTATATCCCCCCATCTTCGTGCCTTAAGTACACGGCTGTAACACACGCATTATGTTTGTTGCCAGCTAATGATAGTGATTTGGCTAAGTTTAGCTACTGACATAAAATATCATTGAATAATAAGAACATGACTTTAAATTGTTGATCGCCTCTCTGAGACTTTTGTGTGTGTGCACGCAATGTACATGAGTACCAACTGCCATTAATGTCAGTCAAAGTAAAATTGACAACAATTCTTATGCAGTTTAAGTCGGAATTGTGAAAAATATTGTTTGGTTTTTTTTGTCCAATCTGTGGCGTTATATTTTTTGAAGTGTGTTGAGTCCAGTCCTTTTACCGAGAAAGGAAAAAGTCTCCCTGTGTCAGACCATGTTTAAAAATTCCAGGTGAAGGCTGTTGGGAATCTGTAGCAGCTCCAGAGCTTGCGAAGACGGGCAGAAAGGAAAAGTAACTGGGAAGCGATAATCTGCATCCATCATCAGCTGAGCGGACCCGTCGTGATCTTGTCGAAGGGACTGCAACAAAAAAGAACATTTGACTGTTAGAACCCATTTTGTGACATCACCCCACAGCGGAGAGCTATAAAATACAGCTCGCTTACTTGAACTTTGCGGACAAACGATGACGCCACTCTCTTCTCAAAACCATCGATGGGCGTGTATGAATTCAGAATCTTGATAATCTGTATGAGTTTTTGTTTAGTACAATGTAGTAATATAGTTTTTCAGTGGGGAAAAAGCGCAGTATGAATATGGATCAGATACCTGCACTATGTTGAGATCAGTGCATTTCTCAATGATGGCCTTGGCATCGTCATCCGTGGACTTGCTGACCTGCAGCAGCCAGGCAGCCTGAGTCAACGGCTTCAGAGTGTCTATAAATTGAGAACTTTGGAGTTCTTTCTCCTGCAGCCACTCCTCCAGGTAGCTGATGTTATATCTGCATGAAAAAGAATCACTGTCATACAAAAAACTAACAAACGTGAGCGTGTCATGAGGAAAAGTGGACATGACTGTGGAATGCGATGCAGCATCTTAACCAATAACCATATTTACATAGGAGATGAAGCATGTCTGCAATATTTGTGAGGTGGGATTTACCATGTCCACCATGTTTGTGGAGAATGATAGCGTGTCCACCATATTTATGGAGCGTGTGTCATGCAGCATGTCAGCCATGTTTGAGGAGTGCGATACAGCATGTCCACCATGTATCAGGTCACGGACAAACAGACTAAAAAACAGTTTCTTTCCTCGAGCCATCATCTCCCTCAACAAGATGTAACCATGTAACCAAGGCAACCAATCGTCCTCTACAATATAGACCCTTTGTTATTTATTATTTATTCTTCTATTTATTCTTCTAATTTCTATATTTTGTACTGTCATACTGTCTTGCACTGAAAATGGAGCTGCTAATATTTCATTCTACTATATGTAAATGACAATAAATGTTTGTGGAGTCAGATGTACCATGTACCTCATGTTTGTAGAGTGTGTGTTTACACATGTACACAGTACAATGTACAGGTATGATACTAAACAAATGCCCAGTTATTAACTTTTTGTACAATTTCATCTTTTTTGAGAACACAGATTTTTTTTTTTTTTGCACAGCACAAACCTGATCTGCATTCCTTTCCGACAGGAGCACATGTCTTTACGGAGCAGCAGGTTGTTGACGGTGGTTGCGCCGATGTGAAAGAGCAATTGCTTGACAACCTGTTTAATGAGGTTTGCCTCCATGCTGTGCTGGCTCATGATAGCGTGGAAGTGTGAGAGCCGCTGAATGATAAAAGAGACAGTGAACATCTCTGTGTCGTCACTGTTGTTGCTGGAACGTTTCCTGAATCCTGTAGGCTTCATGCTGGAAATCCCCTGTAAACTCTCATGCTCCAACATAGCAGGTACTGAAAGAGAAGCACGGTTATAGTGAAGTATCTTCTGAATGAATAAATATATTCACAACTGCTTCATACCAATGGCGGGTGTGAGAGCTTTTTCCATAGCCGTAATAAACTGGTGGTAGATGCAAATGGCCAAGTCGCTAACAACCTGTCGGTGGTCGGCCAAATCAAAGTTCTGCAAGCAGTTTCTGACCTGACGGGGAGTACTGTGTTTACTAAACTCCTTTGGGAAAACAATGAAAACACAAGAATGTTAAAGAATACCTGCTGTAGTGAACTATATATTTACCAAAAAACATTCAAAAGTGCCATATAAGTGCCTACCTCATCTCCACTGTACTGCTTGAGACAGTTAAGCAGCTGATACATGTTGGACAACCAGAACGACAACTTCACCAAGTCGTTCTGGTGAGCCTAAAATGGGCACATGCATTTGAGTATTGTGATCTGAGATAGTTATAATAGTCAAATATTAAAAGCTTGTATTGCTGCACAAATAGCATGCAAGTTAACTTATAAAAAACAACAGAGATCGCCCCTCCATACACTTTAATGGTGTTTTATTATACACTCACCGTGGTAAACTTTTTAACAGTGCTTATCGTGGCATTCATAAGAGACCTGAGTTTTTCTTCATCGTTCAGGTAGTCAGCATGGCGGACACACATGAAGAGGATGTAGGCTGGCAGAACAGGGATCATGTTGACTGCCACGCCTTTGGGCTTGAGGTCTGCAAAAGAAAAGACAACATGATGCATTTACTTTTGAATAGAAAATGAAAGGAAAAATACAGTAAGATTAGGTATTAGCGTCCATCAACCAGATGCGCCTCATTTGCAAAGACTTTTTAGAAAGTTTAGCGGGGATTTTTTATTCATTCATTCATTTTCTACCGCTTATCCTCACGGGGGTGCTGGAGCCTATCCCAGCTGTCTTCGGGCGAGAGGCGGGCTACACCCTGGACAGGGCACATATAGGCAAACAACCATTCACACTCACATTCATACCTATAGACAATTTGGAGTCACTAATTAACCTAGCATGTTTTTGGAATGTGGGAGGAAACCAGAGAAACCCACGCACACACGGGGAGAACATGAAAACTCCACACAGAGATGTCCGAGGGTGGAATTGAACTCGGGTCTCCTAGCTGTGAGGCTTGCACGCGAACCACTCGTCCCTGTGCAGCCCAGGGATTTTTTAAATTATACTGAAATGTCTTAACTATGGCTGCACAACGGACGAGTGGTTAGCGCGCAATCCTCACAACTAGGAGACCCGAGTTCAATTCCATCCGGGCATAGGCTCCAGCACCCCCTGCAACCCTTGTGAGGATAAGCAGTAGAAAATGAATG
Organism: Doryrhamphus excisus; assembly: GCF_037039965.1. NCBI lineage: Eukaryota > Metazoa > Chordata > Actinopteri > Syngnathiformes > Syngnathidae > Doryrhamphus > Doryrhamphus excisus. The sequence goes on along the minus strand of NC_136357.1, from coordinate 6,811,306 downwards.
AATGAATGAATTTCTGTTATATAAGAAAACTTTTGAGTGGTTAGCGCACAGACCTCACAGCTGGGAGACCAGGGTTCAATTCCACCCTCGGCCATCTCTGTGTGGAGTTTGCATGTTCTCCTCGTGCATGTGTGGGTTATCTCTGGGTACTCCGGTTTCCTCCCACATTCCAAAAACATGCTAGGTTAACTGGCGACTCCAAATTGTCCATAAGTATGAATGTGAGTGTGAATGGTTGTTTGTCTATATGTGCCCTGTGATTGGCTGGCCACCAGTCCAGGGTGTACCCCGCCTCTCGCCCGAAGACAGCTGGGATAGGCTCCAACACCCCCCAGACCCTCGTGAGGAAAAGCGGTAGAAAATGAATGAAGAAAACTGTTATTCTGGTAAGACTGAAAGAAATGTAGGCAAACCTCTCGGACCACTGCGTAGAAACCAGTCATTTGATGGATTAAAAGAATATTAAATACCTAAAATGAGGTTTTGAATGAGTCTGGATTGATCCTCTTTCTTGTACTCCAACATTCCAATATAATCTTTGGGACTAGCTGATGAAGATGTTTTCTTGGCTGTGTAGCACACAAAATACCATTAATTTCTCATTAAACTAGTAAAAGCCACAAGGTTACCTTTTTGTGCGGTTTCAAGGCTTATCATTTGATTCTCTAATTTTTTAATCCATCGGTCCTTCTGGTCAAGTTGTTCCTCAATGTCCTAAAACAAAAGTTTTAGAGTTTGTACCACATTAGCAGCTATTGTGAGTCTTCTCACACATTTTCACACTCACTATATTCGCTGAAGATAACTGGGTGACTTCTAATCTCAGTCGGTTCTTGGCGTCTCTCTCCATCTGCAGCTGTCTACTTAGGTGATCATTGTCCTCTTGGAGGTCTTTTATTTTGCCTTGAAGTTCCTTCTTGTCCTCTTCTAGCACCTCAGCTTGCTCCTCAACGTGCCTGGTGAGAAAAAAAATCCAGTCAAAGCGAGAAAACTCTAGAAACATAGATTATCCGACACCAATCTGAATATTTCACCTGCGCTTTGAACACTCTTCTTCGATCTTCTTTTGGAGGACATTTTTGATCTCTTCTTCTCGTTCTGAAATTGTGCCCCAAAATGCATATAAACTGTATTGTAACCACCTATTTACATTTACAGTATTTTCAACTCTGTTTCAACTCACCAGCTAGCTCTTTTTTCTGCTCTTCTATGAGAACCTCGCTCTCTTTCTTTTGTCTTTGCAGCTCTGAAATCTGCACTTTGAGCTCAGGTATAACCTGACAACAAACAGGTCTCATCAACAAATGATTGTGGCCGCTTCAATGCTGAAAAGTCGTAAAAAAAACCACTCCAACCCACCGAGTTCTCGCTGCTCAGCCTGATCACCTCTTGGCGAATATTCTCAGTGAGGTTGTTATTCTCCGTGAACAGATTTTGCAACCTGCTGTTTTCGTTTTGAAGGTAGCCCAATTTCATCGTCAAGCGCTCCACTTGGGTCTCATAGACTGCTTTCTGTTCCTTACGGTGGTTCTCCAATGTTCTATCAAAATGAATGTCAAACAGGTCCAATACTGGGCACGTGCATGGATGACTGTGTAAAAAGAAAAACCTAACCTGGTAGCTTTCTCTAGACTATGAAAGGCTGCCAGCAGGTCTTCAGCTTCATACGTCTTCTCAGATTTAAATGCGGTTAGCCTTCAGAAACACAATAAACATACACTCAAATGACAACACTGAAAATAGAGCAGTAGAAACCTAAGAGATCAATTTTACCCCACAAGAACCTCTTCTTCAACAACACTGCCAGAAAGTAGTCTTGATATCTCATTCAGATTGGCTGCAGAGACAATAACAACCATTGTTCACGTTAACATCCGTGTATGTTTGTATTCTAATATCATGAATCTTCCATACCTCTTGCTTCTTCAGATTGTTGCTTCATCTTTCGGTCTATGGTATTCTTTTGATTGTGCAAGTTGCTGAGGTCCTTGCGGAGCTCGGGGATGACCTTAACATGCTTGGTGAGCTGGGCCACCTGATCCTGCAGGTCAGTGTTCACCTGGCCGTCTTCATCCAACTTCATCTGCAGACTGACTCTCTCGTCCTTCAGCTTTCTGATCTCCTCTTTCAGGCCTCCTAGCTCTTTCTCGTGATCCTGTCTCTGAATTTCAAGGTTGTTCTCAGCAATCCTGGAGAGGCAGAATGACATCAGCAATATAGAAAACAGCTGCATTGTCACTTGTTTACTTACTTGCGAAGCCTTGTTTGTGTTTCTCTCTCCTCTCGTAGCGTTGTCTTCACTTTATCAAACTTCTCTGTCAGAGGTGAAAATGTTTAGCAAAGACATGTGACGCATAAACAGACAGCAGACAGACACTGCTAGTACCTCTTTGTTCTTTGGAGGAAGCTTCAAAGTTTTTCTCAATGTTCTGCCTCTCAATGATTAACCCATCGATTTTACCTTGAAGTGAAGTCATTTTCTAGAGTAGGAACAGAAGATCAAAGTTCTTAAAGGGAAAAGTGAATATTTCAGCAAAGTAATTGTAAATTACAGCCATCTTAAAAAGGAGATTGGTTGAGAACTGTGACCTTGTGACCTTGTGAGCTCTACCTGCAAAATCCATCATGATAGGTTCAGTGGGCATTATGCTTGCCTATGCAATGCAAGCACCGGTTCTTGAGGAATGGGGTGTTTCATGACAGTTTTGGAGTTGTAGTCAAGATGAGCCCCACTTTGGAACCAGGTTTTGGTAGTCAAAAATCTGGGACTATGTGAGAGCAAAAGTGGCCATGGAATACAAGCAGATTTCATCTTCCTTTTTGATGGACATATTCTTTCTAGGAGGGGCAGATGAATTTCTTAGCATCTTGCTGATGTCCCACACCTCTCACAAGCCACCTACAGAGCAACCACTGTCAAGCATGAGTAGAACTGGTCTGGGACTTCACAAAACGGGGTGACACAAGAATCTTGCCAAGGCAGAGTTTGGGGCAGTGCAGGGTTTTAGGATTATTCTCTGATCCAACAGATCCTTCTTCCTGGTTCCCAACTGTGCAGGTGGGTGGTACCCAATCGGCAATTTCAGTCAGCAGAATGGATTGATTTCCAGTGGCCCACATCCAGAAATGTTTGCAGTCTTGGCAAAGGCAGTCATCTTGTTCATAGTGGAACTTGTTCAAGGCTACCATTGAATAGTTGTCCATCCTTTTGACATTTCCAAGTCATCATTCCACTGTTGGAATTTCTGCATTTGGTGCTTTCCTTATGGAATTCTACATGCATTACAGCCTCTAATGGATGCTGCTGGATTGTTGCTCAAAAATGGAGCTACCAAAAGGAGACTGTAGGATGAATTCTGGGGAGCATGTACAGTGAGATCTTTATGCAATTTATTGTGCATGGTTGGATGTTTGAATATGCCATGCTGGTGGAGGTTCTTATTGAGTTTAGTGGAATTTGGTGTGATTGGGTCTATACTATTCATTCATTCATTTTCTACCACTTTTTCCTCACGAGGGTCGCGGGGGTGCTGGAGCCTATCCCAGCTGTCTTCAGGCGAGAGGCGGGGTATACCCTGGACTGGTCGCCAGCCAATCAAAGGGCACATATAGACAAACAACCATTCACACTCACATTCATACCTATGGACAATTTGGAGTCGCCAATTAACCTAGCATGTTTTTGGAATGTGGGAGGAAACCGGAGTACCCGGAGAAAACCCACGCATGCACGGGGAGAACATGCAAACTCCACACAGAGATGGCCGAGGGTGGAATTGAACCCTGGTCTCCTAGCTGGGTCTATACTATATGATGCAATTTATGAGACACTTATTTCTCTTTTTGCAGAAATCCTATGTAGTCCGATGACTACAACAAAAACGGACTGACCAGAGAAGCATCTTCTTTCACTTTCTTCTCTCTTGCTTCCAAAGATGCCTTCTGGTTGGTTGATTTTTCCAGCTGTGTCTCCAGAGCTTGAAGCCTTTCCATGGCTTGAGAGTGGGAGCTTGCCAAGCTCGTCAGTCTTTCCACCAACCCGCGGTTTTCTTTACTCTGGGATTAAGGATCAGGGATTAGTGTACATCTTCTCCAAGCTCGGACTGATGTGGGGACCCCGAGAGGACATTTACCTGCTCCTCATTCTTCTTTCGGAGCTGCTGCACCCTGTAGGAGAGTTGAACCTGATGCACCAGGCGACGCATGGCATTAAAGCGCCGACGAGCCAGCCACGCTCTGGCATACTTCTGCAGCACCAAGGCCTTGTGTTCTTCCACCATCTGAGCGATGATGCCATGTAAGCCCTACGTTTTCGCTTCACAATATCTGACGAAGCTGCAGTTACAGACCTTAGCATAGGATTTACGGGCCAGCCAACCTCGTGTGAAAGCTTGGATGGTGATGGTGGCCAAGCGTACCGTTTCATAGACTTTCCTTATACGGAAGCCTCTCCAGTACCTCTGGATCAAGACCGCCGCCCAGCCCTGCTTCAGGTTTGCTGCACTCACCGCTTTACTACAGTTTAACAAACCACAAACATGGAGAGGTATGGGTTTATAGACAATAGACAGTCCAGAATCAAGACAAACTTAAGGGCACAATGCAAGTCACTAACCGTATCATCTTCTTGCCACGGACGTATTGTTGTATTGTGATGGCTGCATGCCTCAAGCGAAGGTACTTCCTTCTCTGGATCCACCCACGCACGTGTTTCTGGATGGTAATGCACGCCCCTCGGAGTCTGTCCAGACGCAGCTTCTCCAAAAATGCTACCTGACCAGCTCGGAGGAAGATCTTTGTGCGACCAAATTTGTACTGGTTCGGGTCCTGGAGGAAAAAAGGTTCTGGATTAGATTTTACTCAGGGTCAACGAACACAAATATTGATACACAAATATTGAACTTTTTAAATAATAAAAAAGTATTATTATTATTTTTATTATTATTATTTACAAATACTGAACTTTGTAAATAATACAAAGTTCAATATTTGTGTGCTGGTGTTGTCAGAAATGTTAAAAGGTTAGGAAATTGCTGCTGGGGCCAAATCCAATGTGATGTTTTCAATGGACCGTGCTACGACTTACAATGTCTATTATACAGTAAAATCTATGTCAATACTGAAGGACACCTGAATCAACCTCTGCAGCACAAATTTGCACGTTTGCATCTTATCGTTGAATCCAGCCTCCTGATTGGTCATCAGGACACTGTAACGGCTGTAAAACTCAAAGTAGGTCCACCTGCAAACACAAAGAATGTCAATATTCTATAAAAAATGGGACACATATGTCTACTCAGTACAAATCACCTGGATGGGTAACTTTGAGCACTGATGCGAATAGTTTCAAGGACTCCACAGGCCCGCAGCTGCTGCACGACCCTCCCGGAGTCATATCTTAAAAGAAAAACAGCAAAGTTAAAAGCTATTACTGCTAAATTGATATAAGTACTCACTCAAAGGGCAGCTTTTCATCATTTGGCTTGATGCAGCGCACGTAGTGAGGGGTTGTAGCATTTAGTGTCGCCATCAGTAAGGAGAGAGAGCTGCAAAACTACATTTGCAATATGTCGGTCAGCATGGACAACAAACAGCCCACTAACTGATTAACACATGACGAGAGAGTAAACATGGCCACCTTATCGCCGACTGAGGTCCTCAGCTGTTTATTGGCTGGTTTCACCCCAGGCCTGGCCGACTTCACTTTGATTCCTTTAATGCTGGGAATGTTTTGCTCCTCCTCTTGGAAGAATTTGGCCAGGAAGGGAAACTGATAACAATTGCAAAATATGATGAGTTGAAGAAAAATAAGGCTGCAAGATTTGTTTTTAAGAAACATGCAAACTCATATTTATTAGGATTATAACAAAACAAATTAAAGTGTTAATCTTGAGAGCAAAAATAATGTTTTTTTTTACCTGACTGCCTCTCATAACTTCAACCAATTCTTCATAAAGAGCATCTCTGTTCTTCTCAAGGAAACCATTGCAATGATACTCCACCTGTTTAACAACAAGATGGAGAATACCATTACAAATGAGAGGTACACTATATACTTTGCGTAAGATAGATAGAGAGATAGAGAGATAGATACTTTCTTTATTGTCATTGCACAATAACACATAATAATAAATAATAATGTGGAGAATAAATAGATGACATCAAATATGAACAATGTACAGCGTAAACAGTAGTTTGTACAAATAATTTAAATAATTTAGAATAAATAATAATAATTTAAAGTTGCTAGGTACTAGTACTACAAGTTACTAGTACTACAAGCAAGCAGGAGTTGGATTTGTTCAGAAGACAATTAAAACACAAAGCAAGGACCCTGGCCTCAACCGCATCAAACACTTTTGGGATGAACTAGAACATAGATATGTACATATAAAGAATATGTTCAGACCTTGTCTGCAAAGTGTTGTATGACAAAAGTGTCATTCGTCAACTTTGGCCTCTCAAACAAGGGACTGCTATCAAGGTAGTTGTACAGTTTCTGCAGCCAGCTCTGATCCGTGCCTTGAGGAAACTGTAAAACAAAAAGCACGGTTATGAGGAATATTGATTTCGGCGGAAAGTAAAATATGAACTGCAATCACAGAAAGGATGTCCAAGTACCAAACATTCTTCGTCCAGCAAGTCAAGGATTCCCATTTTAGCTTCAATCAGGTCAATGACCGGCTGATTGTCATAGAAGTCTATTAATGTCCATGGGATGTCTTCTTTCATGTACTCCTCCTGCTCCAGTTTGAACACATGCTGGAAAAATAAGAACAAAAATGGATAATTGTCTGCTCAAAATGACTATGCAGGGTTTTGGTTCTGGACAATGGTGATACATACTAAATTAAACTGCTGCTGTAGCTTCTCATTGGCATAGTTGATGCAAAACTGCTCAAAGCTGTTGATGTCAAACGTCTCAAAGCTGCCAAAAAATCAAAGCTGGGATGAAGAAGACATTCAAAATCTAAAAAAAAATAATCAAGAATACAGTGGTATATTTTATTACCCATAAATGTCCAGAACTCCTATGAAAGCATGCTGCTTCCCAGGCACCTGCAGCGCTTTGTTTATCCTGTTAATGATGCAGTCAAACAAATGAGCATAGATTCTCTTGGCGAGGGCGTCTCTGGAATTCACTGCCCGGTCTCTGTGCAACGGCTTCACCACCGTCTCGGCCACAAGAACGAGCCTCCGGTTACACAACCAACGCACCAACCCCTCTGCATGCACACCCAACAGGTCGCAGGCAATGTGGAGATGTCTGTCGCTGGGCTGAAAATGATTCAAATCCATTTTTGCATTAAACATTGTAAAATGAATGAATGGTCACAACATTAGGTACATGTGGGCAATCTTATGAATTGCTTCATGATAAATGTGGAGAGAGGTGTAACCTGAATAAGATGGTGTTTTTTTCCCCCTAGAAAAATGTCTGTAAAACGGCTGCACGGTAGAAGAGTGGTTAGCATGCAGGCCACACAGCGAGGAGTCCCGAGTTTGATCCCCTCCTCGACCATCTCTGTGTGCAGTTTGCACGGGGACTCCGGTTTCCTCCCACATTCCAAAAACATGCTAGGTTAATTGGTGACTCCAAATTGTCCATAGGCATGAATGTGAGTGTGAATGGTTGTTTGTCTATATGTGCCCTGTGATTGGCTGGCGACCAGTCCCGGGTGTACCCCGCCTCTCGCCCGACGACAGCTGGGATAGGCTCCAGCACCCCCCGTGACCCTCGTGAGGAAAAGCGGTAGAAAATGAATGAATGAATTTTGTCCTTTTTTGCCTTAAAATATTTTCAATTGTGTGTTGTGAATTGTGTGTGGCACCGGCTATGAAATCTGAGCATTATTTTCCCAGTAAAGGCAGAATCTTTGATATTTTATATTAGACTTCATTAGATTGTGCAAGTGTACTTAATGAGTAGAAATAAAGCTTAGTAAGCAAACACTCACAGAAATAGATGACCTGTCATCACCAGAGTTCTTAATTTCCACATTTCCCATATGGAGAATGGCTGCCAGCACTTTGAAGACATCCGATTGAAAGTCCTCATTCAGTCCTAAAAAAAAGGTCATATTAATACAGTATAATAAATATCATAATGCAGTAAAAGTACACATTAATGTCACCAAGCAAGGAGAAAGTCCGTTGAGTCTCCTCCATGCTTTTCCTGTCATCTACACCTTCAATGGAGATATCACCACCAATGCCTGTGTAGTGAAATTCCTCGGCACTCACTGCAGGAGAAAAGGATAACAACATCTTCAAAGTAAAGTTATGAAGTAAAAGTGACGTTAAACCTTCACACTTACTCAGTTGGAGGGCCTTGAACTGTGGCAGGTGTGCACAGGCACACAGTTGGTAAAATATGTGATAGTTCCGCTCATTGTAAGCCTGAAAGCAGCAACATTACTGGTGTGACATCATAGCAGAATGAACACAACATATTGTGGTCATACCTGGAAAACCACTCTGGACTTCTCCAACAGGTACGTCCTCATATTTGCCCCAATGATCCGGTACCTGTTGTCAAAACTGATCTCTGTGAACTTCCCAAAGCGGCTACTGTTGTCGTTCCTGGTCGTCTTTGCATTCCCAATGGCCTGAAGACATTTGGGCAACACTTGGGGATTTTTGAAAACAGTCTTAATCGTGGTGCTGTGAACATGACAGAAGCATTTCTAACATCTTACTTCTGTTATGGGATTGGATGCCAAGACTTTGTCTTCAACTTGGGTCTTACTGCCAGATTTGCTTACAACAGCAAAGTATCTCATTGCGTATCGAGCGGACACCGTTTTACCTGCTCCAGATTCTCCACTGATGATGATAGATTGGTTCCTGTGGTTTCTAGTCGAGACATATGACAACTGTTATTAAACATTCATTCATTCAGGGTCGCAGGGGGTGCTGGAGCCTATCCCAGCTGTCTTCAGGTGAGAAGCGGGGTACACCCTGGACTGGTGGCCAGCCATTTACAGATTTCCATATACAACACTGTGCAAAAGTCCTAGGCCACCACAAAATATTTAGTGGACATTACTGGGTAAAGTTGTCCAATTATGTATTTCATCAATCAAAACAGTCTGGATTCTAGAACCAAACTCCTCGACAGGCCTTAGACCTTGTTCCACTCTGGAGCTGCTGGAGGGGTGAGTTGGCAAGCTGGTGTTGGTTTATTAACTAATGCGGTACTACTAAATACGTATTTATGTACATTTTTTTCAACTCAGAACGCTCAATCCCAAAGGTGTATTTGGTGCAGTTTTGGTGCAGACATAAAAACGGCCAGAAGGTGGCAGAAGCACATTTTATAGGAGCTCAGCATGCATCTTTCCTATATAAATACATTAAGTGAAAAGGTATGTAGCCATGTAGTGTGCAGGCGGTTACACATTGAAGGGAAATTTTCATGCATGCACACACACAGTTCAGTTCAATTGTAACTAGTGAAGTACATTTACAAGTTTAAATACTGTATATTGTGTGGCCTAACCCAGGGGTCAATGCTGGGACCAAAACTGTTCACCCTATAAATAAACAACATCTGTAAAGTCACAAAAGACCTGAAGCTAGTATTATTTGCTGATATACTGCAACATTTTGTTCTAGAGAAAGCACGCAAGTTCGAATAAAAAAACGGACAGATGACATGACTACACTAAAAAGACGTTTTGATTAAAACGTGACTGAACCTCAGGAAAACTAAAACAATGTCATTTGGTAATAGCAGTAGGAACATTTATGCGCAAATATAGACAGTGTAGACATTGATACGGTGAATGAAAATCCATTTCTAGGAGTCACAACAGATGACAAAAATATGCATAAAGCAAACAATAACCTGCTACCCAAAAACAATGAAATTCTCATTGAGAGAAATATGAAATTAAAAATTAAAACATTAATTTTTTTTATGTAAAACACTTAATACACACAAACAAGACTAAAAACTTTGAGCATATTAGTATGTGCAATGAAATTATGGAACAGACTGAGTATAAATCTCGAAAAATGCTCTAAAATTAGCGATTTCAAGAAACATTACCAGCAGTTAATTTGACAAAGTACAAGGAAGGAAAATCATGAATCACAGGGAAATACCCATAAAATGCTTATGCACTTCCTCTTTAATCTTCATTTCCTAGGACTATCTAAGGTATTACATTGTGTGTACTATTATGAAAGTTAAATATCCTATTCACAAATTGTAAGTCTGTCATTTTCTTATGTCATTTCAGAATTGGGAAAGGGTACCTGTTGAATACAGTTTCCATCCTATTCCTTTTTGGACATATGGTAATGATAATGGTAATGGTAATGGTGTTATTTCATTTGAACATGCATCAGATTACAATTGAATGCATCACATAATCAGTTCACAGTTCCACATGTCCAAAAGGAGTAGGAAGAAGCAAAGCTTATTAAATCTTACCCCCTCCATCTGGTACTTTTACAATCAGTAACTGTTACATTTGTTCACTTCCTGCTTTCTATAATACAGTTTAGGGTTTTTGTTGTTGTTTTTTTTTTAAATAATGCACCTCGTACCAAAGTACGAGGTGATATGGAATTGTGACGTGTGATATGTGATGTATTCCAATTTAACATATATGCATGTTCAAGCTTAAAACTGTTAAGATTGACTCACTGAATTCACAGGTGACGCACGTTAACCTCTTGTCGGTGCTTTTTATTTACCTGGCCATCTGTTTATAAGCTTCCTCTGCCACTGCAAATATATGAGGGTCCATGTCGCCCATGTTCTGACCCGAGTATGCATGAATGATTGCATCTCCGTAGATAGGAAGCTGCTTGTAAGGATTCAAAGCCACCAGGATAATACCTAAGAAGAGGAGACAACATGTGAAAAACTGAAAAACAAATCTCCTCAGTGCTTTCCACAGAACCTACCACAGTAGGTGTAGATGATCCTGGACTCCAAGAAACGCACTTTGAGGTTGTGCAGGACTGCAGGTTCATGGAGGTAGCTGAGAGCAGTGAGGTCATTCTCCCCCACCAAGATATCCGGGTTGCGAAGAGGAGGGAGTTGTGGTGGCGATGAGTCCACAGTGTACTTGAACTCCTTCAAGTAAGAGATGGAGGTCATGTGATGTGTTAGGACACCTTTTATCCATTAAAGCTGTTGTGTGTGAAAGTTTACTAGTTTTACTTACGGTGCCATCTTCAAGAAGTAGTTGAAGAATATCATCACCATAGTGGTAATCTCGAAGAATTTCTGCTGATTTCCAGACGTGTACTTCATCTGGAATCCACACTCTGTTGTACTGAAGCAGATTACAAAGAAGAAAACACTTGACTACTGTGAAAAGATGACAATATTATGCTTTAAACATGCACTTTCCTATACCATATGTAGCTCACTCAAAGACAAACACATATTGAGGGAAAATAAAAACTTTACAAAGCCTTCTGCCACCCAGCAAATCAAAAACATGATACAATATTCCCATATGTCTCTTTTAACACGAGCAACTATCTATATTGTGTTTTAAACCCCCAGTGTACACTTACCCGTGTGTATAGCTGAATTAACGCCATGTTTTGGCATTATTATTGCTATTCCTAGTTATAATATTTGTTTATTCCTTTCCTTTCGAAAAGACCGACACATTTCCTCACAGTTGTGGGTTCACAACTACTGTGAAACCATCATTTAAGCTAGGAAGGATAAAACCTTTTTTCCGGTGTGGTTTTTCAAAGTAGTTAAACGACCGCTTAAACATTCAATTTTTTTAATAAGCTTTTATGAATGTGGGTATTTTATCTTGTTAAGAAATATTAAGATAACCTATAAATGTGACATAGTTGTGTTTTTGTGTTGTTTGGTAAGGCGCCAGCACACACGAGTGCTTTTATTTTGAAAGTAACTCGCCGTAGAATACCGGCGTGTGTCCCCTTCTGTTTGTTAGAATCACTTACCAGGCGGGAGTCGGCTCACCTGTTGCGACTGTAACAGGAGACTCCGCCCACTTGTCTTGTGACGGCGACTTGTCAAGGGAGGGTGAGTTCCTTTGTTCAAGGATACCAAAGCCTAAGAATCCGGATACAAATACCATAAAATCTCATCAGGGGGTTTAAGTTGAAAGGAAACTTTTTTTAAAGGATGCCACTACAAAATAGTGCAGTAATTGTGTGGGGTGTTTGAGAAAGATTTTCCATTTTATCAAAGGGGCAGGATGAGTTTTGGAGTGTACGAACCTGTCTGATGACTCCATTTGTCATGCTATTTCCTGGAGGATTCTCACTTAAAATCAGAACACTTCCTGTAAAGTCCATGAGAAAAACATCAGCATGACAGGCCATTTTACTGAAAATTCAGCATTCATACAACAGCTGGTTATGCACTTGAAATATTTCACTTTTCTTCCCATTAAATAGCATGAATAACTTGAAATGAGTACTGTTGTTGGATAAAAACTGCTGATGTTTCATTAATCAAGTGACAATAGAGTTAGCATAGTGCAGTTATAGATTTGACAGAGGGACACATAAGAATTTAGCATAACTTAATTTAACAGAGCATTATAACAATATTTTTAATACATTTTGTAAATACAATAATATAAATACAATAAAATGTCATACCAGTTTGTCTTTTTTTTCCCTTCTCATAACAGGTGAGTAAAGACCATGGAAAAATGGGAAGTGAAATTGGCTTAATTTAAATGTATTAAAGTGGCCCTACTCGCCTTGTTAGGGTTTAAAAAAAATCCCAACAGTATAAGAGACAAACTTTTTTTATTAAAATTAAGTGTAAATGCAAATGCCAGCACATTCAAAAATATATATATTTTTTTAAAACTCACATCTGGAAAAATAATAAAAACACATCTGTCAGCTTGGTGGGAATTTCTTAAAATAAAAAATAAAAACAAGGTTTTTTTCTCATGCAATGCCAACTTAAACCCATCTGGAACAATCTTGTAGATTTAAAATGAAATTTGTCATTGTGGACAGTGTACTGCTTTAGTCACATGGTACATCCCTCCATCCATCCATCTTCTATGCTGCTTGTTCTCACAAGGGTCCTATCCCAGCTCATTTTGGACAAGAGGTTGAGTCGTACTGGTCCTCGCCTGGGCAGCCTCGCCAGGTCGGGTGGGGTGCCATGGTTGTCCTGCGCTCTTGGGGGGTCGAGATGGTCTGGATTGAGCCCTCTGTGCCTTCCGAAACGTGGCATATATGTGCATATATTTCCTTAAATAGACTTTTCATGTGACATGTATAAAGTTAGGTATAAACTGATGGCGACCAAAGATGAAACAAACAAAGAGCGGCCCTAGATGCGGAGGAGGAAGTCCAGATTAAGACTAGCAGGGATTTGGATGGTTTCTAGTGCCACAGAGGATGGTGAGAAGGAAAGAGTTACAGAAAATATCTTCCTGGCATCCATCATCAATGTGGAGGACTCCCCCCTGTCTTTTAAAATGTTCTGTAAGGTCCAAAATGAAAAGGTTAATCATCTGATGAGTGCTTCACTCTTGCATGTGCTTGTGTCATAATAACTCACTTTAATGGTCGCGATGAAGGTGGTTGTCACACGCTCTTCAAACTCAATCACTGGTGTGTAGAGGGTCAACACTTTAACAATCTGCAATGGAGAATAGTGATCAAAACTAATGAGCTGTGCACTTCGATGAAACACACAGTAGGTGATGACGGACCTGTGCAGTCGTGAGGCCTGTGCACATGTTGCAAATAGCCTGAGCGTCAGCCTCTGTCTTTTTCTTGACCTGCAGAAGTTGTGCGGCTTGTACAAGAGGTTCCAATGACTCCTTGGCGCCGTACCCGGAGAGCTCCCGCTCCACCAGCCACTCCTCTAACTGCCAGACATTGTACCTGAGCACAGAGGGAGTTGGGAAGCTAGTCAGGCTGTGTTATATGTATGCAAATTGACATAGAATATACTAACAATACTGCATAACTATAGTTAAATAAAGTGATTTGGGGAATTTGGGATTTCTGTATTGGCAGCCACGTTTCAATCAGTCTACCCCAGGACAGTTGTGGCTACAGATGTAGCATCAGTGTTTGATTGAGGAATCATTGTACAGTATAATGGGTTCAATTCACTGTGAAGAGCTTTGGATACTTTGAAAAGCGCTATATTGACACAATATTGTGTTGAGAAATATAAATAGACAGATAGACTTCCTTTATTGTCATTGCACAATAACACAGCTGTGAAATTGCCAACGAAATGTTGTTGCCTGGCTCCCGTATAATAATAAATAATAATGTGGAGAATAAATAGATGACATCAAATATGAACAACAATATACAGCGTAATTTGTACAAATAATTTAAATATTTTAGAATAAATAATAATATTCCAAATTATTTGAATAATTTATTTATAATTTAGCATTTATTCTAAATAATAATTTAGAATAAATAATAATAATCTAAATTATTTAAATTATTTGTACTTAGAATAAATAATAATATTCTAAATATTCTAAATGATTTAAATTATTTGTACAAATTACTGTTGGATTGTTGGAAATTTGGTCCCTCCCGTGTAACTTCATAAGGTGACCGTAATATTAGAAACAGGTGTTATTGTTCTGCTTCAACCTGAATAAACATATTAATAAAAATCTGGCAATTAATATTATTAGATTGTTTCTATATAACTTTGATGTTAAGGCAAGTGTAATGTGATCTATGATTGTGCATACATATTTTTCTTATCTTTTTGTTTCCAGTGAGTGTATAATTGAATCTTATATTGTCAGTAGGTAACAACAGTGTGCCAGTACCTGATCTGCAGGCCTTTACTCCAGGAGCACATGTCCTTCCTTAGAAGCAGGTGATTCAGGGTGACGGCACATATGATATAAAACTGCTGCCGGACGACTTGTTTAATGAGGTCAGAGTCCAACCCATGCTGACACATGGCGGTGTGCCACTGTCCAAGTTGCTGCAGGAGGACTTCCACTGTAACAGCCTCTTCCTCTGGGGAACTGGAGCTCCTCTTCCTCAGACCTGTTGGTTTGGAGCCTAGAACACCCTGAATGGACTCATGCTCCAGCATGCTTGACACTGCACATGACAAACACGGTCAAACCAATTCATATGGATGCACGTGGGATTATTCACATCACCTATGAGGGGCTGCAGGGTGTCCTCCATGCTTTTGATGAGCTGGCGGTAAATTTGGACTGCCAAGTCAGCAAATACGTTCTGGTACTCAGTCAGTTCAAAGTTGGTCAGGCAATGCTGATTCTGCTTTGCAGTGTTGTGGGTCTTGAATGTCTGCGTAGATGTTTGGCATATTTAATGTAGGTAGGTGGAATGTTAACTGTTTTCAAGTGCACTCATCCTCACCTCATCGCCACTATATTGCTTCAGACAATGAATTAGTCGACACGTGTTGGCCAACCAGAAAGACGACACCACAAAATCACTCCCTCTCTTCTGTAGAAAAAACAATTCACGAATGTCACATGCAGTAAACTGTGTTTCTCAATGCATCGTCTTTATAATGCAACTACAACAAGAAGCTTAAATGCTTTTTTCATTTCATTGGAGATACTGGATTAACAATAAGTCTACATTTCATTTTCTACCACTTATCCTCACGAGGGTCGCAGGGGGTGCTGGAGCCTATCGCAGCTGTCGTCGGGCGAGAGGCGGGGTACACCCTGGACTGGTCCCAGCCAATCACAGGGCACATATAGACAAACAACCATTCACACTCACATTCATACCTATGGACAATTTGGAGTCGCCAATTAACCTAGCATGTTTTTGGAATGTGGGAGGAAACCGGAGTACCCGGAGAAAACCCACGCATGCACGGGGAGAACATGCAAACTCCACACAGAGATGACTCGGGCCTGTGCGCGAACCACTTGTCCTCCGTGCAGCTTCAATAATAAACTTATTGAACTGAACATTGTTACCTCTATAAAAGCATACATTTTTGATACACCTAATATTGCACCTACGTAGATTGCAGGTGTACCTAATAAAGTGGGCAGTGAGTGTAAAACATAAAGGGGTGTCAGAGGATCCTGCAAAATTAAAACATGACAAGCGTTGATAAGCGTTATCATTTGTGGGTACTAGCATTTGTTCCATACAATGTTCTACGGATGAACGGAGTGAGACCAATGTTAGTCATACTCTTGGTCACTTTGTCTCAGTAGGCCGGTACCAAATACTCGAGAGTACAGAGAGTACTTTTCATAAAAGTAATCTCAGTGTCTAGTAAATAGTGTACCTTAATGACTCCTTTGATGCTGCAGAGAACCGAATTGAGCAGCGTGCTGACTCTCTGATCATCATTGACACTGTCAGCATATCGCAGGCACATAAAGATGATGTAAGCAGGAAGTCCTGGAAGGAAGCTCACAGCGACACCGCGGGCCTTCATATCTGAGACAATGGCGAACAGACACAGCACCTTTATCCATTTCTCATGATAGCTGGAAAGAAACATTGCCGGGAGCAAAACAGGTTTGTCATACCTAAAACCAGATTTTTCACTAGCCGGCTCTCGTCACCCTCCTTGTACTTCAACATTCCCTGGTACTCCTTCTCTTTACGTGGAATACTCACAGCTTTGGCAGGAGTGTTTATCATCATGTCTGTGTTCTTTTGATCAGCTTGACACAACAGCATGAGGATTCCCAGTTAATATATGATATTAATATATGATATTAACTGGGCCTCAATAAGCCTTTCAATGTAAAAAGATTACCTTGAAACGCTTCTACTTTTTTCATGTACAGCTGCAGTTCTTTTTTCAAACTGCTTATAGTTTTGTCTTTTTTCTCCTGTTGCACCATGAAGTCCTGAAAATATGCAGACATACAGGATTAGAGAAAACTTCACTTTCACTCACACTCAAGACAACAGTAAACGTGATGACAAAACAAATGTGAAATACAAACTTTTTTTTTAAGGTTGACATTTTAAATGGTTGAATCACTGTTTATACTCAAAGACCCCAAGATTAGATACAGCATCCACTCTACTGAGATCCAATACAAAAGCTATATGAAAAACCATAGGTATGAATGTGAGTGAGAATGGTTGTTTGTCTATATGTGCCCTGTGATTGGCTGGCGACCAGTCTAGGATGTACCCCGCCTCTCGCCCTAAGTCTGCTGGGATAGGCTCCACCATACGGCCACGACCCTAATGAGGATAAGCGGTATAGAAGATGGATGGATGGATGGATGGAAGAATTAAACTGCATCCCTCTGACAAGTGTTCTTTCTTCTACATTTTGAGGCCAGGGTGTCCAAACTTTTTCATTTGAAAGTAGTAGTTCAAGACATGCTGAACAGTTAAAGGGGACCTATTGTGATTTTTTTCCACTTTCCAGACCTATAAATGTTGTTAGAATGTTGTATTCTCATGTTAAACCACGCCAATGTTTTAGATAATGACGTTTGCGCATTTGGAAGTGAGCCCTGTAAGACGTTTGGGATGACTTCGTTTCAGAGTTTTTTCTAACACTGACCTCTGTGACATCACAGAGTGCCGGGCTTCCTTATATGGGTGGCCAGATACGCTCTCTGCCCTCCGCAAAGCTCTGCTTCACCTGGTCTAACCCAAGCTATGTTTCTCATTTTGCAGTGTAAGCAATGTCTTCCAGGAAGTTTTTCTTCATGTGTAAGGGAAAGCTACATTTGTTTATAATTCCTAACAAGGCAAACATCAGGCAAAAGTGGTTGGAGTTCCTGATTCCCTACTATCAAAAATCAATCTGTCAAGGGCATTTCACTATGGACTGTTTTGTGAACATGGGCCAGTATGCAGCTGGACTAGCCTTTATCAGTGTCCTAACTGTGTTCATTTTGTGTAAGTAATGAAACAAAAGCAGTTGCCTCTGTAGCATTACAGAGTGTGCATGCAGGGAGTGGGAGAGTTGCGAATAGCCATTTCCTACCACAGTCTACCCAAGTTTTTTAAACATTATCCATACACATAATACAAGCATAGCCCTACAAGTTCTGTACAGCCAGCGAGTGAACCCACCAGATTTTCACTAGTGAGCCGAGTGATCTCAAGCTTCAGGCCTGCTTCAATGCGAGCATTTTCAGGCAGGACCAAAGTCTGAGCCAGCAGCTTCTGCTGCTGCTCTTTTTCCTCCTTCAATGTCTTCACTTCATCCTGCAGCTTCTCATACCGCTCATTGTGCTGCTTCTCCAGCTTTTGCATCTGACACTCCAGAACCCTAGAATGTAAAGTCATAGCAACCAGTTATTGAGTAATAGTTTGAGGTAACAACAACAAAACCCACACCTGTTGGTCTCTTTCAAGCCCTCATAAGCCAGCCACAGTTCTCCATCCTCATTGAGTGTATGGATGTCAGCTGACCTAAAAGTAAAAGATAATATATGACCACGTATTTGGTCACTATGGTATAAATTTAAGGTTAAGAGTCATGTGGTCTTACCTGTCAAGATTTTGAAATGAGTGCAGGTCACCAAGTTCTAATTTGACACCCTCCCCAATTGCAGAATCCTGGACGTGGGAGTTAATAAGCATAGATTAAAGAAAAAACTGACCATTCCAATTGCAGTAATGATAACTAAATGATATTACCCTATATTTCATAGCGTCTTGCCGCACTAGGTGTGACTGGAGAAGAAGTACTTCCTCTTTTCGCATCTCCAGCTCCTCATTTGAAGAAGTGAGTTGTTCCAACAGTATGTCATAAGGTGTAGAACCCACAGCAGGGGGCATTAGTTCACTGTTTTCATTGGTCAGGGATTTACGCAGTACACTCAAGTCCTGCTTCAGCCTCTTGTTTTCAGTCTCCAACTCTTGACGCTGAAAGAAATCAAACCAAAGCATATATTTTTTTTTAATTCTTTTAGTTTGCTGTTCAGAATTATTGTTATGTTCTGTTGGAGCTGCCTTGCTGCCACCTGTCTACTCTCTGTTGTAGTGCACTGCTGGTCCTGCCGGGGCAGAGCCGACTGCACATACCTAGGAGCATTTCCAGTCAGCAAGCCTTTGCTTGCACACTCACTCACTGCCAGATTGTTGCAATGTCTACACTACCCACTCAAGCTTCTCTTGTTGTGCTACCCTGCTATTTTCTAACTATTGTATTAAAGCTCTGCTTACTTTTTTTTTAGAAGCTGTCTTAGTTGTAGTTTTGTATGGCATAGTTTTGTGTTTCTTTCCGCTCCGTTTGAGTGTGCTTTTTCTTAATCATTTTTTCTACACATTTTTGTCATCTCTGCTTTGGGGTTCAATCAATGGCTATTTGCCAATTTTGCCAATTTTGATCCAACAACATTTGTTTATGACATTCCTTCCACTCCGCTTGGGACACGACAGCAACATGAAGTGACTTTTTTTTTTAAGGTTGTACCTTCAGCGTTTCCAAATCCAGCAGTGCTATGCCAACATTTTTCTCCTCTTCCACATCCTTTACACAGAAATACACAATTAATTAAAAATTGCAAATATTAATTAAAACTACTTAAAAACTAAAAACTGTCAACATACATTTTCCTCTTGCGCTTCCTTCTCGTCTAACTGCAACTCCAGCAACTGTTTGTGCCTCTCCAATTCTCTAACTCTTCTTTGGAGCTTCAAAACCAGTGGTAGGTCGACAGTGGGCGGGGTCTCGGCCTAAAAAGAAAATCAGTGTTGAAAATCTAGGTTGGGAGAAAAAAAATCTAATAAATCTACAAGAAATACGGAAAAAAAGCTTAAATGTGACCATATCGGTTTAAAAAGCACTAGTGAGCTCTCACTGTTACTGGAACAAGGCTGGTATTGGTGAAGTGACTGCTGACTAAAGAAAAATAATAAAATATAGTCTGCTCACATTCAAACTAATAGGACAGCAATTTAGAGTACAGCTGAATAATTACCCTGAATGTACCCTTGAAAACAAAATATGTAAATGATAAATGAATAAATGTAAAAAAAAAATTTCAACATTGCCTCTTTTTCTGTTGTGCTGGTCTGTCCATTAGTCAAGTCTACGATTGGGCCACATTCAGAGGAGTTGCTGTCTTTAGATTCTGGCTTCTGACTTCCCAGGGACCGTCCTTCCTTCCTTGAGCTCTATAAATGAGGAAAAAAGGTGCAGTAAAATAGAAAGCTTTTCTATTGGGACAAACACACACCACACATAAATATTCCTTACAATGCTGACTTCCAGTTCTTCTTTCAGGTCTTTATGTAGCTCCTCCAGATGCAGATGTTCATTCAGCAGGCTTTGGTACCGGGAGCGTTCTTCTATTAATTCTTTCTCTAGTTTTTCTGCGTTTTCCACTTTGCCTTTAATGTCTGACACCATCAGTTTTACTTTACTAAATTAAAAAAAAAAATTTCTTCTTTACACTTTATACTGTATATTACCTGTCAACTGTTGGTTTTGTTCTAGGATGACCTTTTGGAGGTCTTCCTTTTCATTGCTCAGCAAGCTGTTTTTCATATTCAGCTCCTGTACAACCTGAAAATAAAAAGAAGCGGACAGAAAAACAGAATAATTAACACAGACATAGTACAAGGTTAAATATTTAATTACTGTTTTAAACAACATACAACAATAATAAGTACTATGTATTATCCATCTACTTTCTAAGCCGTTTATCCTATCCCAGCTGACTTCGGGCGAGAGGCGGAGTACACCCTGGACTGGTGGTCAGCCAATCACAGGGCACATATAGACAAACAACCATTCACACTCACATTCATACCTATGGACAATTTGGAGTCAGCAATTAACCTAGCATTTTTTGGAATGTGGGAGGAAATGGGAGTAAACCCACACACGCACAGGGAGAAAATGCAAACTCCACACAGAGATGACCAAGCGGCAAATCATACCCAGGTCTTCCCAATACCCTGACTGTGTGGCCTACATGCTAACCACTCGTCCACTGTGCGCCCCAGTATGTATTATTTATGTACAATAAACATTAAATAAAATATAAAATTGCAATAAATGCGCTAACATGTATGCATACTCAAAGTACTACTAAAGTACATATTTTCTACAACAATTAAATCATGCAGTCGAACCAACAACAGAACAGACAATGACATCATTGCATCATCATCAAGACAAGGACTCCACATTGACTTCCAGGTACACAAACAATATAACGAACCAATGCAGATGCAGGCAATCTGAAAAATAGATAAAACACTGGCAAAGTTTGTAGAAGCAAGCCTACCAGCTGCGTCTGCTCCTTATCAACCTTTCTCTGATCCTCCAGGACCTCCTTCTGTCTGAGAGTGTTGTCCAGCTCCTGCTGAAGAAAGGAGAGCCGCTCCAATAGCGAAGGGAGCGTCTCTGCCTCAGCTCGAGCCTTTTTCTCTGACCTATGAAGGTTTTCTATCTCTTTGCAGTATCGTTCTCGCTCCATTTCTTGGGCCTTTGCTGCAGCATTCAGCCTCTCACTGAGCTCTCTGACTTCTTTGTGCTGTGGGAGCATGCAAACACATGGTGTGCATGTGATGTGATGACAACGCCCAATTACACTGCATTTCAAGGCAAGTTTGCTCTTTCTCTTACAGTAAAGATACATTTTTAATACACATATTTTTACATAATTCAGGGTCGTAACATTATGGTAATGGTGGCTGCTACTGCATGACCTTTGGCAGAAATCGTTACGTTAGAGCTTTACTGATCCCTTAGGAGCACAACACACAACGTAAACATGTATACATAAAATTGAAATTGAACGTATGAGTAAAAAACAGCTATCAATTTACAATTTAAAAATGTGTATATGTACAGTATATCAGAATCCAAATTTACTTGTATCACTTAAATCACTTATTAGTGATAAGTACTAATAACTATCATTTACTAGTACTTACTTCACACAAATTTTAAACTTATTAACAAATTTTATTTATATTGCACTTTACATTACAGAAATCTCAAAGTGCTACAAAGAAAGCATAAAACCTACAGTGAAGCGATAATAAAAGAACACAACAAAAGGTATATATATATATATATATATATATATATATATACACATATATATGAAAAAAAGGCCTTTCTTCCTTTTCCGTAACACTGTGCAAGGCTTATAGTGTCATTATTTTAACTCCTGTTTGATATATAATATAATAATAATAAAATGAAATTGAAACATGTAAAAGTTATGGTGTGAGTGAATTATCAGTAATAGATACATAGAAGAGGTAGGATTAAGCTCTGTTTTTTTCCTTAATACTCTCACCTCCTCGTCTATCTTGTGCTGCAACTGCATAATCTTGTTCTCCATGCCAATGTTGAGCTTCTTGAAATGCTCCACAGAGCGCGCCTCCACTTTGAGCTTCTTCAGTTCTTTCTTGGCCATGATGCGTCGAACACAGCTCTGCAGCAGGATAATGTCCGCCCGAGTACGTTGATAGTGCTTCCTGGCCAGCCAGCCTTTAGTCCACTTCTGGATGACCAAAACCTTTTGCTCATACAACAGCTGGAAGGAGACGACAAGGTAAACCTCATTACCTCATATTATAGCTTTTACATTACAGTATTGGGACACTACAGCAATATGAAGTGAAAAACTGATAAAAGATGAGAGTCAGTCCTGTGAATCCACCCTCTGCAGCTTTAACAACTTCCACTCTTCTGGGATATATATTATAAAACATTGCATTGTATCGTTTTAATCCTCCACTGCCGTTTTTATCATATTTTAAGAAAGTTAACATGACGTTTGCAGTTTTGAATGATGATGCTGCACATTCAATAAAATTACCTTGTAGTACAGCTTTCTGGCTGCATATGTCCTGAAGAAGCACTGAATGACAACAGATGCAGAGCGGACTTTCTGGTAACGTCTCCTAGCCGCCCACATTCGAACATTGCTCTGAATGACAACAGCTGCTCTTGTTCTCCGCAGAAAATCAACATAACTGAAAAGGAGAAAGCAATCACATGAGTATTTTGTACCAGTTTCCTTTACCATTTATGAATCTCTCTGCTTACCAGCGTGCCTGATGACCCCGCACGTGTCTCTGTATGGTGATGGCAGATTGCTTCATCCTCAGGTATTTCTTACGTGCCAGCCAACAACGGATAGTCTTCTGGATGCTGACACAAGCTCTACGCAGCTGCTCAGAGCGTAGCTTCTCCAAGTAGGCCACCTGGCCAGCTCTGAAGAAGATCTTGTTTTTACCAAACTTATACAGGTTCTGGTCCTAAGAGCCAAAACACAATATAGCATTTGTGATATATACTGTATAGAGTATATGATAGGTAGCATAGGACCGAGGTTCCAGCTATGATTCCCACCTGGATGAGATTTTTTAGGACATTTCTGCAAGTCTCTTTTCCATCAGGCAGCACATCTTTTTGCTTCATGAGGACTCGGTAACGACTGAAGAATTCCTGATACGTCCATCTAAAACATTTGTAAAGAAGAGATCAATGCACTATGAATGTACTGTTGGGTCTCATTTTCATTAACACATGAAGCTGCTGAGAAGCCACCTGGATGGGAATCCTGCTGCAGAAATTCGGATTGTTTCAAGGATACCGCATGCTCGCAGCTGCTGCACTGCCCTCAAAGGGTCCAAGCTTTATAATAAACAAATTAATACAATGCAAGTTATATTTCTTCCATGCACCAACTGAAATTACTTGAGTGAAATGATCTTTACCTGAATGGCTCTTTATGGTCGTTTGGTTTAATGCAGCGCACGTAGTGAGGAGTAGTAGCATTCAGTGTGTCCATCAGTAAATGTAGAGACTGTCGAAACTGAATAAAGTTTAAGAAGAACATTTCAAATATGATATTTGAAATATAACATAATAATATTTTCAGTAGCAGCATATTTAACAAATAATTATTTATTATTATCAAGAGATTACCTATTTCTGGCCTCACCTGCATTCCTACAGTCTTCTTATTAGCTCCCGGTGAGCGACCAGATCTTCCAGTAATGCTGGTGCTGAGTCTTTTGGTAGAACTTGTTGTTTTCTTATTACCTTCAACCAGCTTCAGCAAGAAAGCAAACTGCAAAAAAGAATAGCCACCAGATGGCAGTGTTTTGTACTAACAATGTGAAAACGCTGTGTACTGTACAGTTATTTCCTGCAATAGAGCTGGCAGAACAATACCAGGGGTGTGTGCCCATAATAACATCATTTCAAATTGAAAGCTCAGCTGAATAGGTATTGACAATATGTCCTTTCATTTAATATTGTGCATTCATTGTGACTATGAAGAAGGAAATTATGACGTACACCACATCCGTGGTCTCAAAATGATCACCTTGCTGTTTTGTAACACTTCTATTTGCTCCTCATTGACTGTGTCCTTGTTTTTCTCCAAGAAGCCGTCACACTGGTACTCCACCTGGGCACAAAGAACCACGTCACAAAGGACAAAGGTCTTGTTGGAAAAAAGAGCAAAGGTCATAATAGTAATAGCCATGCTGCAGTTGGCTGAGTAACATGTATATGCCTAATACAACCAAACATTGCGGTGAACACAGAAAACGTTGCCAATGGAAATATAACTAAATGGAACTCATTCAGACCCTTCTCACATTAAAAGGTTTGAATCATTCATCCTTCCATTTCAGCAATGCTTGCTCTGCAAACGGAAATGATGCAGCACATGGAACAGATTTGTAATGGAGTAATATTTGACTTGGTGTCTAGGTAGCTACCATTCACCAAGTACACAAGCTATATTCAGCTTTGCAAGAAAATGCATAAATACATTTTAAGATATGTTGTGTCACATCTGTTTACCTACCTTGTCTGCAAAGTGGTGGATGATGAAAGCTATGTTTGATAACCTTGGCTTATCAAAGTGAGTGTTTTGCTTCAAAAGCGTGCTGTACATTTTCTGAGACCATGTCCCATCGGAGCCTTGGGGCATCTGTGGAAACAGGAAGAGATTAGCTACTGCATTACTCTGAAGTAAAAAAATATTCAGGCTCATACTCTGGAAGAGACTTATAAAAGAGCACACATAAATTGCAGACTTCTGCCAAGATATTAAAGGGATAGTTTGGATTTTTTGACATGACGTTGGATGACATCCCCATCAGCAGTGTAGTGCATCAACAGTGGCTTACCGCCATTTACATTTAAATATTGTTGTGACAAACAAACCAAAGTAAATGAGTCAGTTTTACTGTACTTTACACTCCTCATCCAGAAGGTCCAGGATGCCCAGATTGGCCTCTATGAGATTAATGCACGGCTGGTTGTCATAGAAGTCAATCAGTGTCCACGGAATCTGCTCTTTCATGTACTCTTCTTGCTCCAGTTTGAAGACATGCTGGAGGCGTAAAGCACAAGGTGACCATCTTATACAATGTATACATTGTTTGGATTGTACAATGGAAGATAAAGAATAAGAAACATACCAGATTGAACTGCTGCTGGAGCTTCTCATTGGCATAGTTGATGCAAAACTGCTCAAAGCTATTAATATCAAAGGTTTCAAACCTGGTGAAAAATTACAGGTGAAATGTTGAGAAACAAAGAAAAAGTACAAACATGATGATGAGAACATACCCATAAATGTCCAGCACACCGATGAATGAGTGATGTTTAACAGCTGATTTCAGCACATTGTTTATACAGCCGACAATCCAGCTGAAAAGTCTGGCATAGATGTGCTTGGCGAGGGCGTCTCGACCGTTGACTGCATTTGCCTTGGAGACGCACTTGATGTATGTTTCTGTGGTTGCCTTGAGTTTCCTGTGGCAGAGCCAGTGGGCCATTTGATCACAGGGAACCCCCATCAACTCACAGAACACCACTAAGTGGGCATTGTCAGGCTGAAAACACATCGGGTTAAAACAGAAGCATCCCGAATAAATAAATAAGTAATGAAAATTTGACTTTTGTGTTTACCGAGATGCTGCTTCTGTCCTGAGAATGACTTTTCACCTCCACGTTGCTAAGATGAAGAATAGCAGCCAGAATCTGGTACATTTCCATTTGATGACTTTCACGAATTCCTATAAAAAGTCAGTGGTCAATATCAATAGGATAAATGATAAATGATATTCAATGATGTTCATTTGCATGTTCAATGACCTGGAACTATAGTGTTTTATAAGCTGTACACTGACAACTACTAAGTTAAATCCAAGTGTCAATGGTATAGTATCATAGTTGTGCGATAGTATAATATGCTGAACTTAAGTTTTTCACTTTTTGTGTGATCTCTTTTTTTGAGATATATGAAATACACAAATTAACTCAATAAACTAGGGAATTTACAGCGGTAGCATAAAAGAACATGCATCATGTAATTTGCTATTTAGTTAAGGCACATACTACCAACGACAAAGACTAACCTAATAGTGTCAAAGCTCTCCTGGTATTGCACATCTCTTTGGTATCATCCATTCCATCAATGACTGGATTCTCACCCTGGTTAGTGCAATGGAAATCATCTGCACTACCTTGAAACATCATGTTGATAAATTAGAAATTAGAAATTAGAACAATTAGAACAATTAAATTAAAACAATTAGAAATTACAATACCTAATTTGAAGTTTTGGAATTCTGGTAAATGTGATGAGGCACACAGTTGATAAAATATGTGATAGTTCCGTTCTCCATAGGCCTAAAGTATAGTATGAACATACATATGTTATACAATACATCATCTGGAAGCACACTGCTAAGGGTGCTGTTAATATCATAGTCTACAACAATGCTGTGGAAAACGTACCTGAAAAACCACTCTTGATTTTTCTAATAAATAGGTCCTCATGTGAGCCCCGCTTATGCAATATTTTTTATCAAACCCGATTTCGATGTACTTCCCAAAGCGACTGCTGTTGTCATTCCTTGTTGTTTTGGCATTCCCGAGAGCCTAAAGGAAATACATACAAGCCATTCAGTAACCCAATATTTAATGTGCTATATATATCACTATATTGACAGTTACTATGGTACCCATTATGTCATTGGATGCTCATATCACCTCCTACTTCGGTACAGTGCATTATAAAAAAATAAAAAAAAACAACCTTAAACTGTATTATGGAAAGCAGGAAGTGAACAAATGTAACAGTTACTGATTGTAAAAGTACCAGATGGAGGGGTAGGATTTAATAAGCTTTGCTTCTTCCTACTCCTTTTGGACATGTGGAACTGGGAACTGAATATGTGAAATTGTAATCTGATGCATGTTCAAATGAAATAAAACCATTACCATTACAATTAGGTACATATGCAAAAATCACACTTTCAAAAAAAAGTCTCTCAGAAATGTTCTCTCCACCATCAACAGCGTAGTTCTGGCGGTGTCAATAGAAACTGAGCACTATTATCTTTGTGAAGGCATATATTTTGATAAAGCTCTTGCATGTCTGTGTAGTGTATATCTATCTACTGTGCAGTATTCAACATCACCTCCATGATAGGATTGGAGGCCAAGACTCTCTCCTCAATATCAGCCTCACCAGAGGAGCCGCTGACTGTAGCAAAGTAACGCATGGCATACTTAGCAGAGACCGTTTTGCCAGCTCCCGACTCTCCGCTCACAATGATAGACTGGTTCTGTTGATCTCTGCGTACAAAACGTGAGAAATAGACAATACATTTATATGATTGTGTGGTTAAAGGACATAATGGTTATATTTGGAGAGAACCTGGCCATCTGCTTGTATGCTTCTTCAGCCACTGCAAATATATGGGGGTCCATGTCGGCCATGTTTTGCCCACTATAGGCGTGGATGATGTCCGCCTCGTAGATAGGGAGGCTCTCATAAGGGTTGACGGCGACAAGAACAATCCCTGTTTATAATACAGACAAGACTCACTGAGACTAAATGAGAATATGGCACATTACAATTATACATTCAGTGGCCATTATGTACCTGCACAATCACATGAAATCATGTGATGTTATCAGTATGGGTAACCGTGTTCAGTGTATGTGCAACATTTTCATTTTACATATACATATATTTTATGTGAGTTGTGGGTGTTTTTCCAAAAGGATGCATGCTACCAATAATAAATAAATACTAGGAAAACTATTTCAACCCTACACAATTACTGTACTGTACTAAGAAATTTTAGATTGAGCCACATTGGCCCAAAGACAGCTGGGATAGGATCCAGCATATCCACGACCATAGTGAGGACAAACAGTAAATGGATAGATGGATATTGTTGTTATTACCATTAGCATCTTTCTTTCAATACTACAGATTTTTCCATCATTCACCATCATTCAACTCTATGATGATAAAGTATATTTTCTGATTGGATGGGATCTTTTCCCGCTATAAATTATAGCGAGTTGTGTAAGCTAGTTAAGTTGAAGTTTTTAAATATTGTTTTATGTTCTTTTAAGGCCTCCGAAATAGCCTTATACAGTGAAGAAAATAAGTATTTGAACACCCTGCTATTTTGCTATTTCTCCCACTTAGAAATCATGGAGGGGTCTGAAATTTTCATCGTAGGTGCATGTCCACTGTGAGAGAGATAAACTAAAAAGAAAAATCCAGAAATCACAATGCATGATTTTTTAACAATTTATTTGTGTGATACAGCTGCTAATAAGTATTTGAACACCTGAGAAAATGAATGTTAATATTTGGTACAGTAGCCTTTGTTTGCTATTACAGAGGTCAAACGTTTCCTGTAGTTTTTCACCAGGTTTGCACACACTGCAGGAGGGATCTTGGCCCACTCCTCCACACAGATCTTCTCTACATCAGTCAGGTTTCTGGGCTGTCGCTGAGAAACACGGAGTTTGAGCTCCCTCCAAAGATTTTCGATTGGGTTCAGGTCTGGAGACTGGCTGGGCCATGCTAGAACCTTGATATGCTTCTTACGGAGCCACTCCTTGGTTTTCCTGGCTGTGTGCTTCGGGTCGTTGTCGTGTTGGAAGACCCAGCCACGACCCATCTTCAATGCTCTGACAGAGGGAAGGAGGTTGTTCCCCAAAATCTCACAATACACGGCCCCAGTCATCCTCTCTTTAATGCAGTGCACTCGTCCTGTCCCATGTGCAGAAAAACACCCCCAAAGCATGATGCTACCACCCCCATGCTTCACAGTAGGGATGGTGTTCTTCGGATTGTACTCTTCATTCTTCTTCCTCCAAACACGCTTATTGGAATTATGACCAAAAAGTTCTATTTTGGTCTCATCTGACCATAAAACTTTCTCCCATGACTCCTCTGTATCATCCAAATGGTCATATGCAAACTTAAGACGGGCCTTGACATGTGCTGGTTTAAGCAGGGGAACCTTTCGTGCCATGCATGATTTCACATCATGACGTCTTAGTGTATTACCTACAGTAACCTTGGAAACGGTGGTCCCAGCTCTTTTCAGGTCATTGACCAAGTCCTGTCGTGTAGTTCTGGGCTGATTCCTCACCTTTCTTAGAATCATTGAGACCCCACGAGGTGATATCTTGCATGGGGCTCCACTCCGATTGAGATTGACCGTCATGTTTAGCTTCTTCCATTTTCTAATGATAGCTCCAACAGTGGACCTTTTTTCACCAAGCTGCTTGGTAATTGCTCCGTAGCCCTTTCCAGCCTTGTGGAGGTGTACAATTTTGTCTCTGGTGTCTTTGGACAGCTCTTTGGTCTTCGCCATGTTACAAGTTAAAGTCTTACTGATTGTATGGGGTGGACAGGTGTCTTTATGCAGCTAACGACCTCAAACAGGTGCATCTGATTCAGGATGATACATGGAGTGCAGGTGGACTTCTAATGGGCAGACTAACAGGTCTTTCAGGGTCAGAATTCTAGATGATACACAGGTGTTCAAATACTTATTTGCAGCTGTATCACACAAATAAATTGTTAAAAAATCATGCATTGTGATTTCTGGATTTTTCTTTTTAGTTTATCTCTCTCACAGTGGACATGCACCTACGATGAAAATTTCAGACCCCTCCATGATTTCTAAGTGGGAGAAATAGCAAAATAGCAGGGTGTTCAAATACTTATTTTCTTCACTGTATATAATATATATGTGTTCTGACATATCAGTCTCTTGCTAATTATATCCCTGTGGTGTTGCTAGGAAAGAAAATAGGAAACTAGTGTAGTAGGTTACAGTGTAATTGTATACACTGCAAACTGCAGCCACAATAATGTGCATATTGTTCAATGTTTCAATCCATTTTCATTCAAAACAGCATTATCTTTGTAAAAGTAGCCTTTTTCTGTGTTTCTTTATGAGCAGCCTGCAGCATAATAACACAGCTGACGTCAGAGCTTACAGTGAGCATGACTCCAAAGTCTACAGCAACAGAGATAGTGTGAGTCAAACAAGACGACTTATTACCACAGTACGTGTAAATCAACTTGGAGTCGATGAAGCGCACTTTGATGTTGTGTAAAACTGCCGGTTCATTGAGATAGCTGAGAGCTGTGAGGTCGTTTTCCCCAACCAGGATGTTGGGGTTTCTTAGTGGTGGGAGGCTCTTTGTTTGGGGGTCAATTTGATACTGCATCTCCTGCAAAAACACAAGAAACACTGAGCTGTGATTATGTAAAACCTGAAAAAGGATGTTAAATACTGCAAAATGATTTGAAAACTACAGTAGGTAAATACTGTGCTTGTCTTGTGCAAGAAAACTCAGCCTACATGCCCCGACTCGACATGACAGCTCCACTCAAGTAAAATTCCTTCACTGTTTTCATTCACACCTATCCCTTACCTGTGAAGCTGCTATGGTGCAACGCAACTTTTAAAAACTCTGCAGATTTACCACTATAAGGCACACTTAAGTCTTTAACCATCTCAAAAAACGACGATGCGCCTTATACACTGATAGGCTGGCAGCGATAAACCAATCAGAAAACAATACGTAATACTATGTACAATACATACGCTGGCAGCGATAACCCAGTGAACATGACATAATATGTACATACTGTACATCTGCCTAACGTCTGCCACGCCTCCAAGGCTGCAAACAACATTGCACCCATCTCTCCGCTACTGTGATATTTTCTACCGCTTCGCCTATATATAGACAAACAACCATTCACACTCACATTCATACTTATGGACAATTTGGAGTCGCCAATTAACCTAGCATGTTTTTGGAATGTGGGAGGAAACCGGAGTACCCAGAGAAAACCCACGCATGCACGGGGAGAACATGCAAACTCCACACAGAGATGGCTGAGGGTGGAATTGAACCCGTGTTGAAATACACATGTGGTGGTGTAACTCTCCCGGAGCTGCCTCAGTGTTTGTCGTCTTTCATCCTTCGCTCTCACGCCGCTCGCAACTTCACTTTGAACGTCCTGTTTTCACCAATGTCCAGCAGTTGGATTTTTTTTGTTAATCATCCTGGAATGATGGCAAGTTCTAAATTCAGTGGTTCGAGTGGTTGCACGCAGTACCTCACAGCTAGGAGTGGAGTTTGCATGTTCTCCCCGTGCATGCGCGGGTTTTCTCCGGGTACTCCGGTTTCCTCCCACATTCCAAAAACATGCTAGGTTAATTGGCAACTCCAAATTGTCCATAGGTATGAATGTGAGTGTGAATGGTTGTTTGTCTATATGTGCCCTGTGATTGGCTGGCGACCAGTCCAGGGTGTATCCCACCTCTTGTCCGAAGACAGCTGGGATAGGCTCGAGCACCCCCGCAACCCTCGTGAGGATAAGAGGTAGAAAATTAATGAATGCGCGATACTGGTAATGAACTCAATAGCATCTTCTATACCGCCTGTTTTATTACAATCAATTACAGGACACACAAACAAACAACCGTTCACATTCACACCTACGGACATCTAATAATGTCCAGTTATGCCATCATATTTTGGGGGTGTAGGAGAAAACCAGGGTACCAGAATTCTGGACATTACAATCTCTTATCTTTTGGGGCCCCAGTCAGTCATGGGGATTTGGAATTGTCCTAATTTTTCCCTCCCATGAGAAAACCCACACAAGTATGGGGAGAACATGCAAAAGCACCATAAAAGAATGTGGTAGCTTCCCTTATACAAAATCTGCTATTTTAGCATATGTCCAGCAGTCTATGTTGTATTTATTATGTGTGCTTGTGACCTACTGTGCCATCCTCCAGATGTAGAAATAATGCTTGGTCGCCTGGTGAGTAGTCTTTAACAAGCTTTGCTGACTTCCACACGTCCACGGCATCTGGGACCCATACAAGGGCATGCTGGTTTAGAAGGAAGCGGGTCAGAATCAGTCAAAATTCTTCAAATTACACACCAGCTATAACAGAAGTGGATGGATCTTCTAAAGGCAAAAATACTACTCGGTCTATGTCAGAACACTGTGTCACCGCAGTGTAAAGTTACATACGTGCTATATTAAGTGTCAGGCAGATAAAAATAACGGAAATGATCATTTAATATCCGCTTAAGATGAGATGTAATGCACATTCGCTAGCTAGCTAAAAAGCAACTTTAGTCAAGTAAACTTACCTTGGTATAAAGTTCAGGACCTGCCATGAAGATGAAAATATGTGACGAAAAAATAAATACAAAACTTCCCAAGACTCCTCTCACGAACAGTCAAGCACGTCTCCACTTGTGGAAAAACGCTCAAAGACAATTAATTGCAGCCTCCTCCTTCTGTGATGCTGCTTTGTCCTTTGAGCCAGACGTTACACTTTTGATTGACAGCACAGCAACACAAGAGTGGCTGCAGTGCCCCCTAGTGGCCAATGGTTGGACACGACATTGTTTGGTTGACCAAGGAGGTCAACAGAAAGTCAAGTAATAGAAATTCAGGGCAGAATGTGGTTGAGGACTTCTCTACTTCCTGAATATAATATTTTCTGGAGTAGGCAGTAAAGTGTGGAGTTTTCTGCACACCCCTGGCTGTTTACTCTTACTGTACAACTACTGCCTTATGACATAACTAAAGTTAGTTTAGCAGGCTTAAAAACATGTTTACATGTTACAGCCATATCTTAAAGCAAGAATATAGACGTATTTTTCAATTTTCAAGCAAGCGGCAACATTCTCAAAACGGACTTTTGCAGCACCCCACAGTATGCGGTCATCTCAATGTCTCGAGCTCAGCAGAAACTAATTTTTTTTTAGTTCAGGTTTCTTCAAAATACCACCGTGAAGTCAATGGAACAAAAAAAAATACAATTTCAAAAGAAAGCACCTACAAGCTGTTATGCAAAATTATTTTATTTTTTACAAAAACAAATACAGGGAGCTTCCTTCAATAAAATTAATGATTCAAGTCAAACAGTGGCAAGATGCGCATGCGAGAGCAAATATTGCTCAAGAACAATATTTCACTTCAATTAAGGCCAATTTTGACATGTCACAATGAGATTGAACCCACTTTTTGTGTCTTATTCAAACCACAGTCAGACAGTATGCAATCAGACCCCAGGTACTTAAGGGCTGTTCGACTAATATTTTTCCAACAGATGTGTCAGCATTTACCCTTAAAATTAACATTTAAACATGAATGTAGATAATGCATTTATCAAGTATCATGTCACTTTACTGTTCCTTAAGTTACTGACTTTCTAAAGTGGTTTCTATCGACCATTTTTTAATTCAATGGTCAAAATAAAAGGCAGCACTCATACCCATCCCTATTTTCAAGTGCACTCAAGCTTTTAATTCAGTCTACAGTGTATGAGCTTGAAAAACATTTATGTACTCCTTACCTAGATATAAATTTCAAATGTAGTGCCTGGGGGGCCCATTTTTCTTTCACTGGTTGGTTTATAAGTAAAAAAAAGAATGCAGGGAAACAGTGAAATGCTGAAGGCAAGTGGTTTTAACTGAGTGGTTGTAATAGTAGTAAAGCTGTAAACAGACCCATCAGCCAGCCAGTTTGCTTGTCATAATGGAAGTCTTTCTCCGAGGGAGGTCCTGAGGTGTGGGGATATGACCGCCAGTGATCTCGACCTTCTCCGTTGGGGCTGATGGCAGGAGTTTATTCTTCATTTTGGCCTTGGCCATGTTGTAGTCGCCAGAATCAAAATACTTTTGCTGCACAGAAAAATATATATTCAGATGTTTAATGTTGTTTAAAAGAGAGGGCTGCCAAATGTAATCAGGAACATACCCCCTTCTGAAGTCTTTTTTTAAGAAAATCTGAGCTTCCGTGTTTGGCTCCGAGACCGGGAAATCTGGCCTTTAACTTGGCTTCTTCTGCTTTCTCTGGACTAACAACCTTGTCATCCATTTCCTGTTGAAATAACACAGTTTGTCTTGTCTTCTCCATATAATTGTACAAAGTGGAAGCTAATATTGACAATGGCAGCTACATTATGTCAGGTAGAAGCTGCCATGGGGGCAACTCATTTTACCAGTCAGACAGCATTCTGCAATGTTTGCCTTTCTGTAAAAATAACTCATAATACAACAAAATCAGTATATAAATTAAAGAAGAACCAAAATACTCAAGTTTCTATTTTGAAAGACGCACAGTACTACTTGTCTAATGATTACTTGGCGGTAGCATCCTTTAGTAAAAATGCTAAAGGCTACCGAAACTACTGCTAACAGCATCCTTGCATGGTTCCTTGTGATAGACTGAGAGGATTGTCCTTAAACTCACCCGCTCCTCTTCCAAAGTCATCACTCCTTCAGCCTCCTCGGACATTCCGGTTATTAAAATGTAGCCTGCTGTTAAAAAAAGAGACGTCCACCTGCATCTACTGGGGAAGGTTCACGAATGTACTGTTGCACCGTTTCAGGTGTTGACAATTTATAATTTGCGATAAATGATGACTACGCATGCGTAAATCAGATTCCATGTTGGTATACTTACGGTATGCCGTAGGAGTCAAAATTAGTGACGTGCGATACCACTGATTTAGTTCTTGATCCGATACAGCATTATTAATTGTTGTTATCAGCGGCATAAATTCTATACGAGCCCAACGACACTACAATTAACTAGGCATGTCACCTCAAACGCAAATGAATGGAACAGGCTGTAGAACGCCATAGAGCAGAATGTCCGCCATGATGGTAAGGAAGGTGGGCGGGGCTAGGCGGACAACAGTGTACAATGTATTTAGCTCTGAGCTGAGTGTAATAAAATAAATGTATGGTAATGGTATAGTAAACTATCGGAGTATCGATATTTCCACACATTACTAGTCAAAACATATTTGTGTGGATAAAAAGTGGCTGAGAGACTTTGTTTAGCTGTAAGTGGAAATACATGGCATCACACAAAATTAATAGAAGATAACATGTTCAACCCTGTCATTGCTACTTCTTGTCCAAGCCTATATTGACAGTTTTTGTTTGTGGCCACGCCATTTGCACACATTTCCCCCGTATTTATAGAGGTGGATGGGTCGATGAGAAATAGTGATGGCGTTTTTCCCTACACTACTTCCATATTACTCTAATTGTAAAAAAAACAAAACATCATTGCATTAGTGCAGTGTAGTATAGCCATACTCATACTCAACACATTTGCCCTGTAATAATGTTTATAATGTAATAGTGTAGAAATGCACTCCATCATACCAAATATTGTAATATGTTTGGCTAATTGTGAATACACAAATCATGTCACGAATAACACAGAATAAATAAAAGTTAGAGCAGCAATACTTGTAATAAGAAAAAACATTTATTTTGAGGCCTTTTCTGCATTAATGTTGGTATGTAAAATGATACAATATTTGTGGAACACAAAAACCTGCAGAGGTTTAAAGCTGCTTTATATCACTTAAAACTGATAGAGCTGCAGTTTACAACTGTTGATTCCCAAACAAATGCAGAGTCCGTTCAAAGCCACAGTACGTTGTCTTGACAAAAAAATTAATCATCTTCACCCGCCATGTCCACGTCTTCTTGTATTTTCTGCAACATTTTCTCTTCCATTTTCTTGGCATTTCCTGTATACAGAAAAAAGGTTTTTGTCTCCGCTTCGAAATGATCAAACTGCTGTCAACTAGGGATGCTCAAATTGATCAGAAAGTACATGATCGATATAATTCAGGTAAAAAAAAAATTCACCTGTAGTTTGTACTATTGTAGCCTGTAACCTGAAGATACCCTTTTGTATTGTCCCGCGCTAATGTTTTGGCTGTACAGCATCAGCCAAAACGGTAGCAAAATGCTGGCTGGGCATCATGTGTTATAATCAAAAGCCTAAGCAACCTGTAAAATAATTGAATTCATCCAACCAGATATGACCACCCTTTCTCGGTTGTGGAAGACACACAGTTTCGCTTAGTGCTCTCACAGTGAAAGTCTGCTTACAGAAGGCGTTTTACGAGTCATACATGTTCTCTTGAAAAAAAAAAGTAAAATATGTTTTTGTCTAAATTAAGGTTATTTTATGGTTAAAATACCCCCCCACTATATGAGAAGCAATGCACAAGAGCATACCTGCATGTGGGGCCTTGATAAGGTGAATATTCTTCTTCACTTCCTTGATGTCCTCTTCCTTCTCCAATACTTTGCCCTTCTTTAATCTACAAAACCAACACAAAACACAATGTCAACAGCCGAATCCACCATGTTTGTTTTTACTTTATGCTGGAGCCAGGTCATCATTGTAAATGAGACTATGTTCTCAATTGATCTTAGCTGGTAAAGTAAAGGTGACAAATACATCAATAAATCTTACTTACAACCAAACAGTAGTTGTACAGAATGTATGAAGTCAAAGATCAGAGCAAAAATCAAACCGTACACACCTGTTCATGATAAATCTTGCCTGGCGTTTCCGTTTGATTTCTTCCACTCTCTTCATTGCATTCACTGCAAAAGTCACAGAGGGTGGTCAGCAATGAAGTGACCAAGCAGTACAAGAGTACTAACATTACATACAGTGAAGAAAATAAGTATTTGAACACCCTGCTATTTTGCTATTTCTCCCACTTAGAAATCATGGAGGGGTCTGAAATTTTCATCGTAGATGCATGTCCACTGTGAGAGAGATAAACTAAAAAGAAAAATCCAGAAATCACAATGCATGATTTTTTAACAATTTATTTGTGTGATACAGCTGCTAATAAGTATTTGAACACCTGAGAAAATGAATGTTAATATTTGGTACAGTAGCCTTTGTTTGCTATTACAGAGGTCAAACGTTTCCTGTAGTTTTTCACCAGGTTTGCACACACTGCAGGAGGGATCTTGGCCCACTCCTCCACACAGATCTTCTCTAGATCAGTCAGGTTTCTGGGCTGTCGCTGAGAAACACGGAGTTTGAGCTCCCTCCAAAGATTTTCGATTGGGTTCAGGTCTGGAGACTGGCTGGGCCATGCTAGAACCTTGATATGCTTCTTACGGAGCCACTCCTTGGTTTTCCTGGCTGTGTGCTTCGGGTCGTTGTCGTGTTGGAAGACCCAGCCACGACCCATCTTCAATGCTCTGACAGAGGGAAGGAGGTTGTTCCCCAAAATCTCACAATACACGGCCCCAGTCATCCTCTCTTTAATGCAGTGCACTCGTCCTGTCCCATGTGCAGAAAAACACCCCCAAAGCATGATGCTACCACCCCCATGCTTCACAGTAGGGATGGTGTTCTTCGGATTGTACTCTTCATTCTTCTTCCTCCAAACACGCTTATTGGAATTATGACCAAAAAGTTCTATTTTGGTCTCATCTGACCATAAAACTTTCTCCCATGACTCCTCTGTATCATCCAAATGGTCATATGCAAACTTAAGACGGGCCTTGACATGTGCTGGTTTAAGCAGGGGAACCTTTCGTGCCATGCATGATTTCACATCATGACGTCTTAGTGTATTACCTACAGTAACCTTGGAAACGGTGGTCCCAGCTCTTTTCAGGTCATTGACCAAGTCCTGTCGTGTAGTTCTGGGCTGATTCCTCACCTTTCTTAGAATCATTGAGACCCCACGAGGTGATATCTTGCATGGGGCTCCACTCCGATTGAGATTGACCGTCATGTTTAGCTTCTTCCATTTTCTAATGATAGCTCCAACAGTGGACCTTTTTTCACCAAGCTGCTTGGTAATTGCTCCGTAGCCCTTTCCAGCCTTGTGGAGGTGTACAATTTTGTCTCTGGTGTCTTTGGACAGCTCTTTGGTCTTCGCCATGTTACAAGTTAAAGTCTTACTGATTGTATGGGGTGGACAGGTGTCTTTATGCAGCTAACGACCTCAAACAGGTGCATCTGATTCAGGATGATACATGGAGTGCAGGTGGACTTCTAATGGGCAGACTAACAGGTCTTTCAGGGTCAGAATTCTAGATGATACACAGGTGTTCAAATACTTATTTGCAGCTGTATCACACAAATAAATTGTTAAAAAATCATGCATTGTGATTTCTGGATTTTTCTTTTTAGTTTATCTCTCTCACAGTGGACATGCACCTACGATGAAAATTTCAGACCCCTCCATGATTTCTAAGTGGGAGAAATAGCAAAATAGCAGGGTGTTCAAATACTTATTTTCTTCACTGTACATCTGCAATCTCACTCAAATAGACTTGATGCATCAAAAGATTAAAAATACAATGCTTATACTTTTCCCTTCGATGTAGCACCAATAAAGAAAACATTAACAACAGTAAGATTCAACATACTTCTACACCACTGCAAACCACATATTCAGATTTTCTTACCACTCCAACAATATTCATCAAAACTGAACATTACATTACGCAGATGTAATTCATTGTTCATTCAGTGTATAGAAGAAAACACATAAAATTCCACATCATTGTGATTTTAAATTCTGATCAGCACAGCCTTGGTCTATGTTTTCCTTGTAGACATTCCTTGCTTTTCCAATGAAGTGATTTATTCAGATTTGTTTACCATGCAAATAATGTGTAAAAATATATACCTGTCTTGTCCCACATCTCTCTGTTATATTTAACAGGTATGTTTCTGCGTTTCTCAAACTCCAAAGCGTTATCCTGAAACACACATTGTGAAGGACATAAGGAACAAAGAAATTCAATTTTATTACTTATTATTGGATAGTATCAGTCATCCTACCACTGTCAATTCCTTTCCAGTTGCCTTTCTAAATGCTTTGGTCCATCTGGTCTTTCTGGGGTTGCGCTTCTTCTTGAAATTCTTATGACATTTTGATTTGCAGAATTTGAATGTCTGGAGAAAAAAAACAAAGGATAAACATGTAATTTTACAGTTGCTATTAACCGGTGTCTAAACAAGCAAAAGTGTTGCAAATCGTGACAAATAAAAATGTAACATCTTGGTGATAGTTATACATTTAAGTAGTTATACATTTAACCCGTTAAATGCCGAAACTAACGTGTATTTCACACGGAAATCTGAGGTACAAAAGCTGATGTTTCATTTGTTCGCCATTAGGGGGTGCACTGTCTGCACGAGACACACCAGAAATGAAAGGCGCACGCGCACACTTAACGCCTGGGCCCACAATTTGATCAACCCATCATGAGAATAAAATTGTATTGTCAACTTAAAATTACTTTTTGCACACGAAGTCGAGTTAATCTAACCATCCAAGTTATTTATTACCTCGAACTGATCAGTGAATTATCATTTCACTCCCACGTGAGCACGTTACACTCTCAAGCTAGCATTAGCCGTCCAGATGACGGGCCAACGCGAATTCCCAAACTCTATTTCGTTGACTGTTAAGAGACGAAGAATATGTCATACCTTGCAATCATTCCGCACAAACATAACTCCATGTCCTGGGTACACCGGACCCGAGCAAAAATAACATTTCTCGATACGCATTTTCACAGCAGTAGTGCTGCGTTCTGCTACTGACAACAACAAGACCGCCCGCTTCCTTGTTCTTTTTCTTCGTTGACCACTGAAGCAGTTGGAAGACTCACTGCCCCCTGTTGGACATGTGCTGAAACGCTTTCACTCTGGCAGCTTGGAATAGAGAGTATAAAGAGTACAAATACAGAGTGGTAGTACAAAATAAATGTTAGATTTATGTATATTGACTTTAAATATTTGGAATTGTAGATGTTGCTGCAATGAATAAGGCAACATAAATGACATGTTGCTTGTGTAAGTCTTAAAACGTACCACATACAGTAGTATGTACTGTACACTGGCTTTGTTATTGCATATTGCATATTTGAGCCACACATTGTAGTTTCACTTTAAATGTTATAAATGAAGCAGACACATTGAAACCATATGGTATTTTTCCAAGAACAATTTTATTTATTATCATTTGTGATCATCTTGAGAGTATCAAAAATTCATTTGCAACATTCCAACCCATAAAATCTTTGTTTTGTTGCACACTTTGGATTAAAATATGCATTTTGGTATTCAAGAGCATGACAAAAAAAAACAATTTAAATTAAGACAGTCAAGACTACATACTATAAATCTACATTTGGCACCTAAGCAAAGTTAGCAAAATGTTTTGTAGCATTCACGTCATCATTTGTAATTTATAACAAACTCTGAGCATGACAGCAGCAATATTAACTTAAAGTAAATGTCACACAGAAACTGTGACATGTAATTACCACGTACTAAATTATCAAATTCTAATGAAGGTGATATCTCAGACAGCAGATCAGCTTTCACATCTCAAGCTTTCAAAAAAAAGATGAATGTAAAATGTATTTCTACGGAAATCACAATGCAAATTGTTTCAATGAACCCAAAGAAAATGACTAAATTAGAGACATAAAGCTTCTTTGGTTGAGATCATTTCTATTACAAAGATATAAAAATTGATTATGTTGCTCTTCACACATTGGGCTTCCATTTTGATAGTCAGAATCCTTATTGTCACACCTGGACAACAAATATCACAGCGGCATAGGGAACAAAAACATTGGGGGAGCAGTGATAAGATGATGTGTGCACCAAGAATAAACCACATCATTTATCACTGACAGAACACAATGGATCAATAGTGTCCCCCTCCATATGCCAAGGATCAACTAAATGAAAAGCCACACCCATTTTTGAGGAAGCAGACAACTCTTTGGATAATAGCATCGGCGTCACCGCTGCGCTGAGCAATGGTCTAGAAGGCAAACGGAACCCAAGCCACCGAGACTTGAGCTAAAGCTTTCAAAAATCGCCAATAAAGTTCACACTGACTAAAGCACTGAAACCACCATTCAGAGAGAAATGTACAATGGCACAGAACAGTGTGCCCTTGTCATGTACATTACATTTTTGGTTGCTTAATATCAAAAACTCTTTGGGTAGAAATATTCACGTCTTTGGACAGCGTATGCAAAGCCCTTTCAGTATTTAAGGCCATGTTAAAGCTTTGAGTTCAGTGCACTAAAAATGTCCTACATCTCAAACAAAGTTTGACAGTATCTAATGCACTTGGTTTTTGACACATATTAAAAAAAAAAAAGCAATGGGAACAAAATGCAAAAATTAAAACTACCCCAACAGAAGCAACAAGAAGCGGCAACGATGTGGTTTCACACAAAGTATCGGGAGGGAGGTAGTTATTTAGAAAGAACAAATGAGGTAGACAATCAAACACCCGCTAAGGTCCAGTGGAAAAGAAAAAACTATTAAATTCAAAAAACATGTATCACAGTATTTAAAACATTCATCATGGGTGAGCTTTGGTTTAGGACAGATGATGCCACAAAGACCAACAGGTAGAAAAAAAAAAGGAAATAAAATGCTGAAATCGACATTCATACAAAATCCTGAGGTAGATCTGAAGATAATGCTCATTTCCTCCTTCACAGCAGCTGACTTCATGTCTCCTTGTGCCGCAGGAAATAACCAAAAGGGGGTAGAACTGGTCAATTCTGAGTCGAGTGCTAGCTACCATCAGAGGCGCGGCACGACCGGGCAGTGTCAGACGCTGAAAGTTGGAGTGAAAGACATATTTGCTCGTTTTCCACTTGAAAAGACGGCTTCATCTCGACCGTGGAGGCGTCATCACACGGTCCGAAAGATTCAGGTCTGGAGCTTTGGTTGGTAGATGGATTGCTCATCTCTTCGTTGCTCTCCTCATTGGAGTAGTGCCCGGAGTCTCCTGTTTCTTGGCTACCATCGCTGCCTTGAGAGCTCTCTGCATGGAAGGGTCCAAAGTTGATCTCCTGGGACGATGGTGCAGACCTTAGATGCTCCTCATACCTCAGAATAGTTTTGCCAGCCTCATATAAGCTGACTCTCCCTTCAACCTGCAGAAAAAACATAATTTATCACAAATGATGCTATTAATGTATGTATCCCTGGAGCTAATTTCATTCATTCATTCAGCTGGACTGGTGGCCAGCCAATCACAGGGCACATATAGACAAACAACCATTCACACTCACATTCATACCTATGGACAATTTGGAGTCGATAATTAACCTAGCATGTTTTTGGAATGTGGGAGGAAACTGAGTACCCAGAGAAAACCCACGCATGCATGGGGAGAACATGCAAACTCCACACAGAGATGGCTGAGGGTGGAATTGAACCCTGGTCTCCTAGGTCTGCGCGCTAACCACTCGACCGCCGTGCAGCCTGGAGCTAATTTACGAGCACCAAATCTTGCCCTGCTTTTGAAAGGCACTCAAATGTTTTTTATGAGCATATGTATACCTTCGTAACATCACTGAGGCTTCGCTACACATCTTAAAATGAAGTCTGGACTCCACCTTCAGATGGTCAAATAGGATAACTGTCGTGTCATGCTCTGTAGCTCGCATATGTAGCTATACTCCTGTTTGTGTCCCACTACTTCATGTTAGTTTGATACATGTCATCCATTATGATGCTACAGAGTTACACTATATATATTCTATAGAAAAAGTGGATCAAGTGCACAATATCATGTACTATGGACAAACAAAGTTCATTGGAATTAAAATTACAGAAGCACAATAGTCTGAACTAAAAGCACTTTTAAGGCTAGATTTTGAACAATACACTTCCAATACATTACTGTGGGACCCCTGAGACTTAAAAAGTATAATGTGGGCTCTTTAACAGGCAAGTTATGTCACATTCCTTACATTATTCTCAATAGGAGTGCTGATGTCTTTATTGCAGAGCAGCCACCTCTTGCTCATTGCAGGCCCCGCACCGTTTATCACAATATTAGAATTCTGAAAAACATGTAAAAGTACATCAGACTCATTCTGGTCTTGAAATAATAAGCTCTTCAGACACTTGCGAGTAACTCATCTGACCTTGGCGTCCATGAAGCGAGTACTCATCATGGGGATGAGGGCATCGGCGTTCTCAACATGGCACTCGTGATGCAAAGACAAACCTTCACCAGGAGTCTCGGGAATGGCTTTGTTGCTGGAGGATTTTCTAGAAAATACAATATGAAATCAAAATGCCAGTTAGTGATAATGAGAGTTTTGAGTGGGTCTCATGTGATGATAGCAACAATAAGTACCTTGGTCTGCCTTTACTGATGAGGATTAAGGCACACATTACAATACAGGCCAAGGCAATGCTCACTCCAACAATGATCCCGGTCATGGATCTTTGGTCAATGTGGTAGAGACCATCAGAGAAGACTGAAAAAAAATAAAACATCAATTTACAGAACACAGACAGGAATGAATTAGGCTGCTCCGTGTGTTCATTTACAGCAGTGGTCTCAAACACACGGCCCGCGAGCCAAATGTGGCCCGCAGGACACTAGTTTGAGGCCCCCGCCTTGATATGAAAGTTTAATGTTAGTGCGGCCCGCGCAAGTTTGATATGGATGCTGTATGGTATCATGTACCCAGAAAAAATTATTAAGTTTGATTAATGTTCATGTTAAAGGTTAAATAACTGTTAATAGTTATCCTCCCTGTCCGTGTGGAAGTGGTAAGTTTTTGGCTATTTAAGTTTAAAGGAAATAACTTGAAGGCTACCGTTTAGGTCGCTAGCTCTCTAGTTTGCGAGTTAGCATGTGTCTCAAGACCCTGCAGTTGCGCAATATGTTGTAAATAAAAAGAGTATAAATGTGACTATAGTCGTGTTTTGTCATGTCTACAGGGCTCTAATAATTCATTCATTCATTCATTTTCTACCGCTTTTTCCTCACGAGGGTCGCGGGGGTGCTGGAGCCTATCCCAGCTGTCTTCGGGCGAGAGGCGGGGTACACCCTGGACTGGTCGCCAGCCAATCACAGGGCACATATAGACAAACA
Organism: Doryrhamphus excisus; assembly: GCF_037039965.1. Classification (NCBI taxonomy): domain Eukaryota; kingdom Metazoa; phylum Chordata; class Actinopteri; order Syngnathiformes; family Syngnathidae; genus Doryrhamphus; species Doryrhamphus excisus. Next base: position 6,767,305 of record NC_136357.1, on the reverse strand, counting down.
ACCATTCACACTCACATTCATACCTATGGACAATTTGGAGTCGCCAATTAACCTAGCATGTTTTTGGAATGTGGGAGGAAACCGGAGTGGCTCTAATAATGCTTTGTTAATTTTAATCTGAAAAAAATAATTTGTCTACCCACCAACTATATGTGGTTATTTGCCATTTTATTATTATTATTATATTTTTTATGTATTACTGATTGATTGATTTTCTTTATTATTGATTAGTTTATTTATTTTTCATCTTATTTTGTGTAGAAAAATTAAGATATTTGAGAAGAGTTGAATGTTTTATCAGAGCTTTTCTTGTAGAAAATCAAAACCAAAGCAAATTTTATTCATTTTTCTGTTTTTAATAAATGCGTTTTTTTTTTTGGAAAACCTGATGCGTCCCAGTCTCGCCCAGACCCTAGCTCCAGTGGCCCCCAAGTAAATTGAGTTTGAGACCCCTGATTTACAGTGTTACATACTATTAATTACTGTTTAAATACAATACAATACAATACTGTTGGATGAAATAATCGTATATATATAATGTACTCACCAACTGTGTGCTGAAAACTATGCGAGTGCCAGGCTTTCTTGCTGTGTTGGGCATTTCCTCGCTTCATAGCCAGCTCGACGACGTCTGAGAAAGGGCCATCACCCACTTGGTTGGAGGCAGAGATCTTCACCATGTAGACATTCCCTGGTTCCAGCTTCTCCAGAAGAGCCATTGTATGACTTCCTGTAATGAGTAGAAGCAGACAATAAGGATACTGGATATAATATAACTGATCCTGTGGGCGTTGGTAGTACTTATATTTGTCACGATTGGGCTTCACCCCCTCGTGACAGCTCTTAGTTTTCCTCTTTTCCTCAGTTCCTGGTTCATGCCCTTATTTTGTATGAACTTCCTGTGTTGTTCTGTTTCAGTTTTCAGTTTCAGTATATGTGATGTCTATTTAGTTCAGGTGTGCGCTCCTTTAGTTGTTGGGTCATTGTCATTTTTTATGTAGCACATGCTAGTGCGTTGTTCTCCTGCATAGCATCATTAAATATATTTTTACCTGCAATTGGGTCCTCATCTCTGCATCCTGGGGTCGCTACACCACACGAGCATGCTCGAACGTGACAATATTTAAGGGATATTTTCTATATAGTACATAATATAACATCATACTATGAAATTATTATATTCTACAACAGGGGTCTCAAACTCGTGGCCCGCGGGCCAAATGCGGCCCACGAGATGCTAGTTTGAGGCCCCCACCTTGATACCAAAGTTTAATGTTGAAATGACAGCTTAAAGCTGTGTGCACACCGGACACAATTACCATGATTTTGCCCCGTCCATACTGTTACCCTACCCTGTTACCCCGCCCTGTTTTGCTTTGGATTAGCAATGAAGCTAAAGGCTTATGACACTGGGTATAAATAAATGCAGGGAATGATTTGGAATAAAACGGAAAATACACGTCAAGATAAAGCATCTCATCAAACATGTTGTTAAAGTTACGACGCTGCTCCCAGATGGAACTGAGTACGATGCTAACTTGCTAATTGGGTCAAATTAGTAAGTTTCATTAATGTTCATGTTAAAGGTTAAATAACTGTTAATACTGTACATTTGAATCTGAAAAAAATCATTTCTCTACCAACTGTATGTGGTTTCTTACGTTTTTCTTATTTGCTGTTTTATTATTATTTTACTTATTTATTACTGATTCATTGATTTATTGTCTTTATTCTTAATTTGTTTATTTTTTTATCTTATTTTGTGTATAGAAAAATAAAAATTAAGATATTTGAAAACAGATATTTTGGTGTGGAAAACCAGAACCAAAGTACTGAAAAAGTGTAGGGTATAGCAGAAGCAAAAGCATTGAAGATTGTTTTTTTTTTCCAGTTTTTAATAAATGCGTTTTTTTGGGGGGTTTTTTGAAAACCTGATGCGGCCCGGCTTCACCCAGAACCTAGCTCCGGTGGCCCCCAGGTAAATAGAGTTTGAGACCCCTGTTCTACAATATAGATATATATCCAAACTATGTATCATGTAGTGTCTTCTGCCTAGCTCACCCTCTCTTTGAATTATTTGCCAGCGTCCAGCCATCCAAGACGTCTGGGAAGCGTAAAGGATGGTGTAGTGCGTAACCACCACATTGGACTCAGTAGGCTCCTTCCAGGACACCAAGGCTGTGTCTTCCTCAATCAGAGTTACTCTCAGTCCCGTGGGCGGCCGTCTGGGTGCTGCAGACAAAGAATACAATAAACATTCATTTACAGTTGCATGCAAAGCTGTGGTCTTTTGAATGGCATTCTGGGTATAAAACATGGAAAAGAAAACATCAATAAATGACACAGTATAATGTATTAATTGATCACCTGCTGGTAGTGTGTGATGATAAACCGCAGGGCTCCAAGGACTTGACATCTGATCCACATGGAGACGCACCACAAACTCGTAGCGAGTATTTGGATCTAAATTTTGCACCGTCACATTTTCTTTGGTACTGTGGAAAACAAACACAATTCTTACCAAGCCGACTCCTTCAATATTACTGTGTAAGTTAAGTAAGTTAAGGGTGCTCCTATCGATCGGCCACTGATCGGTATCGGACAATATAAGTGAAAAAGAATGGTATCAATGGTATCGGCTGATATTTGCTTTAAAACCCCATCTGGGTTTCCGCCCCCACTGCAGAATTCAGAATAAGCATTGTCTGCCGTGTGAGGGACTTCCTGTCTTTGTGAGAGTGATAAAGTTTCACACTCAAAAATTTATTAATTCATTCATTTTCTACAGCTTATCCTCTCGGGTCGCAGGGGTGCTGGAGCCTATCCCAGCTGTCTTTCGGGCGAGAAGCGGGGTACACCCCGGATTGGTCACCAGCCAATCACAAGGCACATATAGACAAACAACCATTCACACTCACATTCATACCTATGGACAATTTGGAGTCACCAATTAACCTAGCATGTTTTTGGAATGTGGGAGGGAACCGGAGTACCCGGAGAAAACCCACACACGCACGGGGAGAATATGCAAACTCCACACAGAGGGTGGAATTGAACTTGGGTCTCCTAGCAGTGAGGCCTACGTGCTAACCACTCTGATCGGAACATTCCAATTAAAAATAGTCATTTCAAAGTAATATTCATTCATTCTCTACCGCTTTTTCCTCACAAGGGTCGCGGGGGGTGCTGGAGCCTATCCCAGCTGTCTTCGGGCAAGCCAATCACAGGGGCACATATAGACAAACAACCATTCACACTCACATTCATACCTATGGACAATTTGGAGTCACCAATTAACCTAGCATGTTTTTGGAATGTGGGAGGAAACCGGAGTACCCGGAGAAAACCCACGCATGCACGGGGAGAACATGCAAACTCCACACAGAGATGGCCGAAGATGAAATTGAACTCGGGTCTCCTAGCTGTGAGGCCTACGCGCTAACCACTCGTCAGCCGTGCAGCCCTGATCGGAACATTCCAATTAAAAATAGTAATTTCAAAGTACTATAAACTATTAAAAGGGAAAAAATCACACTGATTCAAATGTAAAGTGATGTCCAATACTGCACATCACAAGACACAAAGACTTATATCTTAATATTTTGGAATATTAGCTCACGTTTGCAAGTAGCGTAAAGCCGAAGCATTGTGTGTTCCAACAATCGTGTAGCGGACAGTGTAGCTGACAGCCTTCCCAGACGTGAACGTGGGGTGTTTCCAACGTAAGGACACTTCAGAGGAACTGTTGGCCGAGACAGTCACATGATCCGGAGGTGGAGGGGTTGCTGCCATTTGGTCCCTAGCAGCTGTTAAGAAAAAATAATCAGGTTGTGTCCTAAAATGTTAAAATAAAAAACTTGTAATGTACTTACACACACATCCAGGAGTACTGATGGCTTGGTCCGTCTCATAGCCATCTCCTAGCTGACTGAAGGCTAGGATCTTGACACGATACCTCCTCCTCGGATCTGGGACACAAATGACACATTTTCCATTTGTTGCTGCCAATAACAAAAAAATTAACAAACCAATACAAAATCGTTGCTATTATTGGATGGTTTGCGGTCAAAGAATCGACAAAATTAACATAGCAGCATTGAGGTAAACAAATATTGTAACACTTACTTCACTGAAGGCAATCAGATATGCATTCAGAATAACGACAGGGTGTGAAGTGTGTGGGTCATAAGCAGCCCCCCCACAAAAACACAGACAATGCACAATCTTCTGTGTCACCCCAGTTTCTAATTTATCATGTGCTGTCCCATGACATGAGAAATATTAGAAATATTAGTATGGTCAATGTGAATATACTGTATGCCTTTATAATCATCAGATTGCAGTACAATGTAAAATAATAACAACAATAAGCATTAAAAAACATTTTTGGCATAAATATTCAAATCTGACCAAAAAGCAAAAATTAGTAAGCAAGTTAACATGAAATTATACATTTTGCGTTTCATCCTAAACAGCTACCATGGCCTCAGCTCCTAAATCAGGCCATCTTTAGGGAGTGTTAAGATTAGTTTTGTGTCTCCCGTGTGAAAGGTCAGTCTATGGATATTGACCATGCAGGGGGGGGGTGTCCAGGCCCCTGTTGTGTGGGGGCTGGGCCGTGGGGGCAACCTTCAGCTGCTGGGAGCCAAGGCCCATGGGACAAGGGGGGGGTTTGACTTGGGTCACTGGGTCAGGCCAAGATAGAACAGACGGAATCTGGGAGCAGAACTTTGGGATAGAAAGGGGTGGAGGGGGGGTTCTTTTGTTCCTTGGTTTGTTCCTCTGTTGTCCTTGCGTGATAGCCTTCAACTTGGAGCAAAGATGGCTCCAAAAAAGTTGTTGTAGAAATCTATGACCAACCTCAGCAGGCTGACTATCAATCATTTTCATTATCAATAGAAGCAAACAGAGCTCAACATTGAGCCTTTTTAAATGGAAAACGCCTGAAATATGTGCTGTTTCTATTCATCATATTAAGAACACACTTTGTTGAGTGACATTATTAGTTTTAAGCAGTGCAACACAGCTCTGTGCGTACTGATTATTGTAGGTTATTTACATGGACAGCATAGACAAGCATGGGGGGGCAGTAGACTAATGCAAGACTGCTGTCTCATGGTTAGAGGCCAGCGGTCCTGTCCGATTCTGGCCAATCCCGAGGGGCTGTTTTGTGTGTTTCGAAGTCCAGCTAAAAAAAAAGAAGGGGGAGTATCTGGTAAGGCAGGTCTGGCCTTGAACACAACACAATAGCCAGGGGTAATTATGCAAGCCACTGGATGAGAAAACCGTGGTGGGAGGGACATCTGGACCCTGACCTCTAACCTAGGGAGGCTGATCCTACTCAATACTGCATGCAAACTGAAGAGGTCAGCCCGCATTGATCTCAGTCCAGGGTGAGAATGCAAATGCAGGGACCAACTGCCCACTCAACAGACGTATGTTAATGTTATCAACATAGTCCACTATCATCTTACCAAGACCACTGATGGTGTAGGTGTAAGTCTGAGCCTGCAGCTGGATGACGGGCTGCTCGGGTTGTTTTTCCTCATGGTAACGCAAGCGGTAGCCAAGGACAGCCTCAGACTCTGGGGCGGTTTGCCAGCGTGCCACAATGGAAGTGCAGTTAAGCGGCTCAAGTTGACAAATTGGGGCTGAGGGAACTGAACCGGGAAAGACAGCAGGCATTAGATCAATACACTTTCACACTCGGAATATCACAAAACAATACTAAACCTAGTTGGGGTGGTGCACTAACTACTTTAGATGTGTTTGATAAGCATAAGGGGAAAATGGCATTGAGTAGTTGATCATTTATTATAGGCCACTGCGGGGAAAAAAAAGCTGGGCAGAAAACAGCAGGATTTTACGGAAAAAAGCCTATTCTTTTCCCCACACTCTCTTTATGACCCGTGACTGAGGCGGCTCTTACATCACTGACAGCAGAGGGCAAAGGTTTCTGAGGAACCAACACAAAAGACTGCTGGACAATAACTCCAAGGCTCCAACAACAAACTCTGCACATAAGATGGCCTCAATATAGGAGCAAAAAAATTAAATGTCTCTATCATATATGGACTAAAGCAGGGGTCTCAAACACGTGGCCCGCGGGCCAAATGTGGCCCGCAGGACACTAGTTTGAGGCCCCCGCCTTGATATGAAAGTTTAATGTTAGTGCGGCCCGCGCAAGTTTGATATGGATGCTGTATGGTATCATGTACCCAGAAAAAATGATTACGTTTGATTAATGTTCATGTTAAAGGTTAAATAACTGTTAATAGTTATCCTCCCTATCCGTGTGGAAGTGGTAAGTTTGTAGCTATTTAAGTTTAAAGGAAATAACTTGAAGGCTACCGTTTAGGTCGCTAGCTCTCTAGTTTGTGAGTTAGCATGTGTCTCAAGACCTTGCAGTTGCGCAATATGTTGTAAATAAAAAGAGTATAAATGTGACTATAGTCGTGTTTTGTCATGTCTACAGGGCTCTAATAATGCTTTGTTAATTTTAATCAGAAAAAAAATAATTTGTCTACCCGCCAACTATATGTGGTTTCTTAAGTTTTTATTATTTGCCGTTTTATTATTATTATATTTATGTATTACTAATTGATTGATTTTCTTTATTTTTGATTTGTTTGTTTATTTATCATCTTATTTTGTGCAGAAAAATAAAAATTAAGATATTTGAGAACAGTGGAATGTTTTATCAGAGCTTTTATTGTAGAAACCGGAACCAAAGCACTGAAAAAGTTTGTATATTTTTCTGTTTTTAATAAATGCGTTTTTTATATATATATATATATAATATACATATACATATAACTTTAAAATGATTAATTCATCAATCCAAGGTTGGGCCCCTTAATTATAAGTAATGATATGCTTCCAACTTTGTGGGGAGGGATTTTACTCAAGGTCCTTAAATATACCATATATACAGTAGCAAGATGATTTTCACATGGAAGAACTAGAGTCCTGACCTCAACCCAATTTAGATGACCTCTCTGTACCTTCTGCTTGTTTTACCTTTGTGGCTGGAGGTCTTAGGTGTACGGTGGGACGTCCACGCTGAAGGCTCACACCAGCCCACACGGGTGGCTGCAGCCATACGGAACAGGTAGATGGTGTCGGGCTGGAGACCCTCCAACAGGTACTCAGTGCTGTTCTGCGGTAGCTCCACTGATATCACTGCGCTGTCTGCGGCTGTGCGATAGGACAGCCTGTATGCTGACACCCGCCCGCGGCTCAACTTGGAGGGAAGCTGCTGCCAGCTCACCCGGATGTCTGTTGAGTTGTGGCTTATCAAATGTAGCTCTGGTGTACGCAGAGGCACTGAAAAAAATAACACATAAGGGTGTTATATTTCCTATTAACAGCTGAATAATAAAGTTAAACGAGAAAACATTGCAGCTATGGTAAAAAAAAACAAACAATGCCCTTCCCCCATTTCCACTGAAAAGGTGCTGTGTACACACAGGATTTACGTACATTCACCTTAACTAAACTGCCAAAGTGATTTACTACAAGGAATGCTGGGAGTCTCAAAGCTTACCATCCTCCAGTGTGTGTTGACTGACTTGATCGGACATACGACTGGCTCCCATCGGCATGTAAGCCACAATGTAGAAGGTGTAATTTCGAGCCGGCTCCAGATCATCGATAATGTAACTGGTTGTGTCGTTGCCAATAACAACTTGGTATTCCTCATTGTTTAGACCTGACATGCAGAGTGGGATCAGGGATCAGGTTAGGGAATAGGTTGGGAAGACAACATATACTATCTGGTTTATAAATTCACTAGGACTAGGTAAATAAAAATAGACATAATATTAGAAAGACAGCTGTCTTTGGCGAGAGGCAGGGTACACTCTGGATTGGTCGCCAGCCAATCACAGGGCACATATAGACAAACAACCATTCACACTCACATTCATACCTATGGACAATTTGGAGTCGCCAATTAACCTAGCATGTTTTTTTTGGAATGTGGGAGGAAACCGGAGTACCCGGAGAAAACCCACGCATGCACGGGGAGAACATGCAAACTCCACACAGAGATGGCAGAGGGTGGAATTGAACCCTGGTCTCCTAGCTGTGAGGTCTGCTCGCTAACCACTCGTCCGCCGTGCAGCCCGGCTTATGAATTAACTAGCTAAAAATAGACATAATATTAGAAAGAATTCTCCGTATATAAGAAATATTGTTTCATAATAATATACTACCTTTCTGATACTGTTAAACTACTCACAACTCTCAACACTCTTCATAACAAGGTTAGCTTTTAAAAAGGTATCCTGTTCCTTTAAGAGAGAGTATGCGCAATAGTTTCTAAGCTTGTTGTTAGGTGAGGTTGCTATTTCTATGCACTCCTTGACCTCTGCTCTGTCCAGCAACAACAGATTAACACACCAAGGACAGCTGATCACATTTGAGACAGTAATACATATTATTGTTATTCGCTATCATCTTTAATAATACGAAACAGCCAGGAAAACATCTCACCTTCAGCCTTCATGTAATGGATGGAGTAGGCTATGACTCTTTCTGCATTGAAGAGTGGCCTCTCCCATGCCAGTAAGATAGCCGAGCTTGAGATGGTCTCAGCATGGATGTTCCTCGGAGCACTGGGCCTGTCTTCTGACATCACAACAATGAGGCGAGCTAAGGACAGCACTGAGCCCTGTTCACTCTCTGCCATGCACTGATAGATAGCGTCATCTTCAGGGATGATCTGAGTGATGACCAATTTACTGTGAAACATGGAAAAAACATGATCAAAACAGGTCTTTTAGACAGCTTATTTGGCATATTTGTGTCCATAATTAATACCTGTTGTACATCTTAATGCGGCCATTTAAGTGAACCTCTTCACCATTCTTCAGCCAGCTGATGCGAGGTGTAGGCACTCCTTCCGCTTGGCACATGAAGCGAGCAGTACCAGCCCTGGGACGGGTCTGACTCTCGGGCCTCTCAACAATAGATGGCGGCACTGAAAACGTGGCACACCATAGATTAAAAAAAAAGTCGATTCGTATGCTTCAATATGATTGATGACGGTACAGTACCTTGAACTGTTAGGTTGGCAGCAGCTATAGTGTAGTTGCGGGTTCCAGGGGTGGTAGCCCTGCAGAGGTAGACTCCACTGTGCTTGGATTTCACATCTGTAATAACCAGGTTCCCATTTCCCAGCACTTTGGCTTTATATACATCAATTGGTTTACTATCAGCACGGCTCCAGGAGATGATGGGCCAGGGGTTTCCAGTAGCTAAGCACTCTAGCACTACAGTTTGATGGAGTGAAACTGTCATGTTCTGAGGTCCAGCTATGATTCTGGGTCTCCTATGGGTTTCAGCACCCACACCTTGAAGAAAAGGAAAGAAAATGTGAAATAAATGAGCTGTTCTCAGTATAGTAGTAGTGTCAACAATGAATACCCACTTTGAACGACTCTCAGCGTTGCCTCGCGACTCTTCAGTCGGCTGCCAATGTTCGTTGCGACACATCGATACTGGCCAGCATCCTTCAGTTGTACACTGTGGATCTGAAGGACTCCATTGGGCAAAACTGTGATTCTACACACAAATAAAAGAGGTCAAACACTAAGGTCAAATAAGTGCTTAATACATATGGTATTTCTACACGACATGGAGCCACCTTAATCAATCATGGGTTATGTTAGACAACATTAACCCCCCTGCCCAGATGTTCTCGAGTCCCAAAACAAAACACAAAACACCCTCTGTGTGTGAATTAAGTGTGACTTGAACCTGAGTCACAAATTTGATTCCCCATCTCTACCATACAGCACAGGTATGATCGGTGATGAAAGACCCACGACTAATATAAAATTACCTGTCAGTCTGAAGAGGTAATGTGCTTTGGTTGAACTCCCAGGTGACTGTGGCGGGGGGTCTGGAGGTGACTGCACATGAGAATCGGGCCACCGAGCCCTCCGTCACCTCCGTAGGCAATGGGTGCAACACAAACTCTGAAATACCTGCAGGGAAATTCAATAGAAAATATTTTATACATTTGTATTATACAACATGCGAAGCCTTGGTGTTGATGGCGTCTACGGCAGAAATTGAACTGTGATTATCTTGCTATTGCGCAAAAAAGCTGCCAGTCCTGGAGTTGAGCAGTTGGTGCAATCAGTGGATCAATTGTGGAAAGATTTATAGTTATGGAAACAAAACTAAACAAATCATTCATTCATTTATTTTCTACCGCTTTTCCTCACGAGGGTCGCGGGAGGTGCTGGAGCCTATCCCAGCTGTCTTCGGGGCATGAGGCGGGGTACATTTGAGTCGCCAATTAACCTAGCATGTTTTTGGAATGTGGGAGGAAACCGGAGTACCCGGAGAAAACCCACGCATTCACGGGGAGAACATGCAAACTCCACACAGAGATGGCCGAGGGTGGAATCGAACCCTGGTCTCCTAGCTGTGAGGTCTGTGCGCTAACCACTAGACCGCCGTGCTGCCAAAACAAATCAATGGATGGAAAACAGTAAAGCAAACACTGAACTCCTGTGTACAATAAATACGATTATGTTAAATTTTCCAATTGACGAGTGGATAGCGCACAGGCCACAGAGCTCGGAGACCCGAGTTAGATTCCACCCTCGGCCATCTCTGTGTGGAGTTTGCATGTTCTCCATGCATGTGTGGGTTTTCTCCAGGTACTCCGGTTTCCTCCCACATTCCAAAAACATGCTAGGTTAATTGGCGACTCCAAATTGTCCATAGGTATGAATGTGAGTGTGAATGGTTGTTTGTCTATATGTGCCCTGTGATTGGCTGGCGACCAGTCCAGGGTGTACCCCGCCTCTCGCCCGAAGACAGCTGGGATAGGCTCCAGCAGGATAAGCGGTAGAAAATTAATGAATGAATACATTTGCTAATGTTTGGATCCATATACACATTGTGCTTAGTCACTCTGTGTTCCATGTGAGTCATGCCAATAATTTCTAACACACACACACACACAAAACCCTAATCTGCATTTATGTGAAGGGCCCTCTTTAAGTATTACCAATGACCTTCACTCATTAAGGTGCCCTCCCCCCTTGCACTAACAGGAAACAAGTCAATATTGTGTTAAAGAAAATCAATACCCCCTTCTCCCCACTGAACACTCAGCTTTGGGAAGTCAAAATTAAACAGCAATGCTGTAATTTACAACCTCATTTCATCTATAATGCACAAAGAGAAGCTTGTTTAAATGATACTGTATGCAGCAGATCACTTGAACCGCGTTGATGTTTTTTTTTTTTCGCCTTAATTTTTCCAAAGGAAATATCTGTGAGCTGGATGACAACCCGAGAAGCAACTGATTACCAGCAGTATATTTGGGCCTTGAACTTCCATGCGTCTGTTTACAAATAAATGGTGTTTTCGTCATGCAAACACAGCATCAGTGATGTAGATGGTGGGCAGGGTCTGAGCACACTGATCTGCTAATATGCTCGCTTCTGTTATAAGGAGCAAATCAATGTCTGGGTCAAACAGCACAAAGGTTTCTTTCAAGAGGTCAGAGTTGACTTCAAGCCCATGTCCATTGATTATATCCAAACTTGCAATATTGCCTCCAATTTGAATCAAAAAATGTAAGCTTCTTGTGCTGAATGTTATGAATATATGTTTTGTAGTAGTAGAACTTTATTTATTTAACTTTATTTTAAGAGGACCAGTGATACATTAGATCAGGGGTCTCAAACATGCGGTCCGCGGGCCAAATGTGGCACGCAGGACACTAGGTTTGAGGCCTCCGCCTTGATATGAAAGTTTAATGTTAGTGCGGCCCGCGCAAGTTTTTGGCTTTTTTAAGTTTAAAGGAAACAACTTGGAGGCTACCGTTTAGGTCGCTAGCTCTCTAGTTTGCGAGTTAGCATGTGTCTCAAGACCCTGCAGTTGCGCAATATGTTGTAAATAAAAAGAGTATAAATGTGACTATAGTACTGTTTTGTCATGTCTACAGGGCTCTAATAATGCTTTGTTCATTTTAATCTGAAAAACATAATTTGTCTACCCACCAACTATATGTGGTTTCTTAAGTTTTTATTATTTGCTGTTTTATTATTATTATTATATTTATTTATTACTGATTGATCGATTTTCTTTATTCTTGATTTGTTTATTTTTCAGCTTATTTTGTGCAGAAAAATAAAAATTAAGATATATGAGATGATGTTTTATCAGATCTTTTATTGTAGAAAATCGGAACCAAAGCACTGAAAAAGTTTGTATATTTTTCTGTTTTTAATAAATGCGTTTTGGGAAAACCTGATGTGGCCCAGTCTGACCCAGACCCTAGCTCCCGTGGCCCCCAAGTAAATTGAGTTTGAGACCACTGCATTAGATAATTCTGGCAGCCTGTGTCAACCAAATAAATATAACAAAATTGTTACATGTGTGACAAGACCGCTCAAAAAAAAACGTCTCTGGATGCTTTTAGAAGGCCAACATCACTCACTCACAAACATGTTCATTCACTAGTAAAACTGGCTCAGATTCAACAAAAGGCTTCTGCCTGACGGAGCAACACAGGGGTCGCCCCAGTGAAAGGGATGGTGTCCTGGGAGCGAGCGGAGCAGGCCATCTCAGTCACATCAGGCCTGTGACATCACAAAGCCCTTCCCTGTTGACCTCTGAACCCAAAGACCTCTGGACAGAAGGAGAGCGGAGACAGAAGCCCATCCTCCACCACCAGCCTACAGATGACCAAAACCTTTCACCCCTTCTCATAAACTTGGACCTTTGGTAGGTTTATGTGTGCTTTTTTTTTGTAAATATAATGACATAGTAATTCTCTGTAACAGACTTGACAACAACCATAAATGCATCAGCATAGTAAATATGATGTACTTTTACACATGTACAATCATTTCCTGTAAAATTGTGATGCATTATTTTATTTTTTTAATCAACAAACACTACAAAACACTGAAGAAAAAGTTCCCCTCTACTTCCTGGACTCAATGTCAACATCAGTATATTTCTTTGCCGGCTTCCTTGACACAAGTGAGGGATATACCTCCTCTACCAATGAGCAGCATGCATGCTGGATAAGGCCTGTTGAATGGACACAGCTGCCCTGTCCACTGATATGTGTGCAAACAAATGTGCTCAAAACCTAGCCTTTTCTTTTGGATCAGTGAGGGGCACGCCAAACAAAGCCTAAAAGGCAAACGGCCTTTCAGAGATTCCTCTGTGTAGCGGACCATTCAGCAATGACACAGAGCCTGTAGAGATAATGCAATGATCCAAATAGAACTAAGGCTGATATTTTATTATTTTTGGGCTGTATGTATGTTATTAAAACTTCTCAGTTGAAACAATGACTGGACTGAAAGCTATAGGCTCAATTCTGAGCATTTGCTTCCCATTTACAGATTAATAACCCATGAACTTTCCATCTTTATGTATGATACCACAAACTAGATACCACCAGGACGTACTTACTTGCGATAGTCAGGCGTGATCTTTGGCTAAGGATAGCTCCAAATTTGTTCTTTGAGAGGCACTGGTAGAATCCTTCATCCGACTCCTCCTTGGTATGCTTTATCTTTGGTATGTACAATGACCCATTGGGCAAAAACTGGATGTGCTCACTTTCGGCTAAACGAACGCCGTTTTTCAGCCATTTGATGATGACCGGAGGCAGCCCATGAGCTTGACAATCCAAGACAGCAGGGTCCTTTGGTAGAACGGTCACATCACTGGGCTCAGTGATGAAAGATAACTCACTGAAACCCGAAACACCTAGAAGAAAGGAATTGTAACATTAGGAACAGATCAGTGGTGACTGAAGGATGCTGGGCTACAAAATGTAAGCCGAATTACACTGGCACATTATACCAGTAGCATAGAGCACAATGGGTAGGTGCAAAATATGTATTAAAATATATATCAAACCAACTATACTAAAAAATACAATGCAAGAATGGGTCATAGGTCAAGATTATACTTTTTTTTACTCATTAATATTACATGTATAGTGCTGTATTTTGTAGGAACAGGTTCAGGATGGTGTCAATAAATAAAGTCATCATCACAATAAGTGTTCTGTTCTATTTCACAGAAAATGCCATCATAATCATATGTATTGGAGTGGAAGTGGATAAGAATCTTTCAGCTATTTTCGACATAAAACAGCAGTAAACTATGCAATATGTTCACTGACAAATGGCAATGTTTGCATTTATAAGCACATGTATCTGCAGCTACAGTTAACATGGGTTAACATGCAAAGCGACAACATCAGCAACAAGACACTTACTTGGTGAGCGCAAAAACAAAAACAAAAACAGCCAAATATGGCCGACTTTCATCTTAAACTTCGCCATTTATCCACAATGCAGTCTCATTTTCCCCACACAGCGAACCTCCGAGCTCCTGTGCGTGTTTCCTCAGAGGTCCCCCAAACACTACTGGCGTGCAGCACCCGCTGCTCAACCCGGGTGCTGGAAGGGCCCCCCCACCCTCACTCTTTTTCACGCATGCGCAAAAACGTGTGTCAGAAAATAATTAGAATATTGGTAATAATATATCGTACCTTTCAAATTGCACTGCTTGTACACACATGAATGCGTCATACCAACCTGTGCATATGCAAATATGTTGCTATTTCCTCACATTTTTCAGCCTTCAGTTACTTTATTATTCATTAAAGCTGCTTGGTTACTTTTTAAATTATTATAATACTACTATTGTATGGTTGTATATTGTCAAACAAACAGCACTGTACATTTTTGCTTCCGATGGCTGTCACTGAATAGTTTCATTAAAGTGAATATCTTTTAATAATAATCATGTATTACCTTATTTGCTGAAATGGTGAGATTCGCATTGTACGCCAACTTCCGCTATGCTTGCCTTCAAAATAAAATTTTCACAGTAGGGCAACGGAAGTTGTTCATTTTAACAGGTGCTAGCAAGCTAACCACCGACTGAGATGTCAAGTAAAATATTTCCAGAAATTTTCTTTTCGGCATGAGGTATACAAGCATTCATTGCTTTACCCATCACCTTCGCCTCTGACTGGGACTGACATTTATTTTCAACAGCAGTCGGTGAGTGTTTTAATCGCTTGTGAAATGCAGTTAAAGGAAAATGCGTAGCGTTAGCATGTCGGCTTAGCTAACATGTCAACTTTTCATGAGTTCAGCGTCATAAATTCACATTAACCACTTCGAAGCACAGTGTGTGGCTTTCATGAATGAAAGTGACCATTGTATCATCACAATAACAGATGAGAGAAACATAGCTGACTGTCATTCACAGGTTATGTGCTGTATTTACAAGAGAGCATTAATACATTAACACGCACCGTGTGTTGTTTTTTTTAGTGAGAGATGGCAGTGGAACAATTCGTGTCAAAGACATTAGAACTTCTGCTGGAGGAAAGGGAGGCTGAAATAGAGGAAACAAGGTATGAAGTTTAAAGTACAAAATACAATTCACGCAACCATTATGTTAGTTTATCCAAATTGCACTGCTTCTTTCCAAGCCTTTTTCCTATAAGTATTGTTTTCTGCATCCAGAGTTTGGCAGGAGAACATCTCTCCTAAGGATCTTCAAAACAAAGGAGTATGCCTGTTAAAACTTCAGATCACAAGTCAGTCCACCGGCCTCTATGGTCGCGTAGTTGTTGTGCTTGAACCAAGAAAGCATCTTGGCCTCTCATCTCTTCCAAGCAACAGTTTTGGACCAGGTAAAATGGGAGAAAATGGTATCTCATCTTTTTGTAGCTTCTGGTTGGCTCCATGCAGT
This sequence comes from Doryrhamphus excisus, assembly GCF_037039965.1. Lineage (NCBI taxonomy): Eukaryota > Metazoa > Chordata > Actinopteri > Syngnathiformes > Syngnathidae > Doryrhamphus > Doryrhamphus excisus. Next base: position 6,751,537 of record NC_136357.1, on the reverse strand, counting down.
TGTTTGTGTCTTTTGTCACAGGTGATATCGTTGGGTTGTACGACTCGAGTGGATGCAGTGCGACATCTCAGATCAGCACTGGGATTGTAACACGGGTCAGCCAGGCGTCCATTAGTGTGGCTTTTGACGATTCAAAGGATGGAGTCAGTTTTGATACAGACGCTCTGTACAGCCTCTTAAAGTTGGCAAATGATGTGACTTACAAACGAATGAAACGGTAGGCTGTGTCATAATGTTGTTTTAAATTGTCTTTCATTTTTCGTATATAGCTTAACATTTTATTTTTGTGTGTTTGTGCTGGCAGTGCTTTAAATGTGTTAAATGGATACAAAAATGGGCCGGCTGCAAATCTAATCAGTGTTCTTTTTGGAGAAGCCAAACCGTCTTCTCTTTCTCGGCCAGGTAAGTGAAATGACAAATGACTCAGGTATGTAGGAAACGCCATTAGTTACACCTGCACAATCCAATGACAACCAGCATAGCAAGTTTGTATGGACACCATCTTAAAGGTTCAATATATAGAATAATACTATATTTAGTAGTTGTTAGTTGTAGTTTGCGGTGACACAACTGCACTGCATCATTATGAGAGGTGTATTAAACATTATGAACGTCATAGTTAATGTCATGGCTATAGACTGTGACAAAATGGTTGAATTTTACGGCTAAAATGCTAGACATTGCATGTAAATTTGCACCTTTATCCATTCACACACAAAAGCAGTATCGGACAAAGTTACATACTTACTTTGTTAACTTTGTCTCGGCATACAAAAAATATGGTGCGTTCAAAGACCAGTGGGAAACACTCAGCGAAACATTCATTCATTCATTTTCTACCGCTTATCCTCACGAGGGTTGCGGGGGGGTGCTGAAGCCTACCCAGCTGTCTTTGGGCGAGAGGTGGGGTACACCCTGGACTGGTCGCCAGCCAATCACAGGGCACATATAGACAAACAACCATTCACACTCACATTCATACCTATGGACAATTTGGAGTCGCCAATTAGCCTAGCATGTTTTTTGGAATGTGGGAGGAAACCGGAGTACCCGGAGAAAACCCACGCATGCATGGGGAGAACATGCAAACTCCACACAGCGATGGCCGAGGGTGGAATTGAACCCTGGTCTCCTAGCTCAGCGAAACATATTCAAACAAAACAACATAAACATGCAAAAAATACAAGCTTTTAACCATATTATTTTCCAATAAGATAGTACCTCTTATTTCCAGATTGATATGCATTTACATATTAGTAGATGTAGTACTTTAAATTAAAACATGTCTTTATTTTTGATGTTTTCTTCTGAAAGTTCTCCATGGCCGGGTTCGCCCCAGCCCTCAGAATACTACGTGGCCTGGTGGTTGGTGTTCATATGATGATAATGATTAAGCTGTCATGTGTGATGAGAGGATGATAAGAGGAGTAATAAATAATTGTAATAGAAAAAATAATAATATAGTAATAAATAATTGTGCATAGCATGACATGTTAGGAATGGAAACATGGCAGTTAGAGAAGACAGATGCCATTTATTTATTAGCATTTCTCAGTAGTACTGGGAAAATGATGTGAATATTTACTTGATATTATTTACTCGATTTTGGTGTGTGCCCCCAAATTTTCTGCTTGTGCTACCTAAATTTTAAGTTGGGGTAGTACTCAGAGTAAAAAAAAAAAAAAGTTAGTTTAGAGCCATTTTTATAAAGGCAGTTTTTTTGGATACAGCTGTTCTATTTGTGATGAGCGATAGCCCACCTACTGTATGTGTTTGTTTGTGTGTGTGTCCATTTCTCTTTAGATGAGATAGAGTTCTTTAACTCCAACCTGGATGATTCCCAGAAAGAAGCAGTGACATTTGCTCTGTCTCAGAGAGAACTGGCAGTAATTCACGGACCCCCCGGAACGGGCAAAACCACCACAGTGGTGGAGATCATTCTGCAAGCCATCAAACAAGGCCAAAAGGTGCACCAAAAAGCTCTGTATGTCTGTAACTGACTCCAACTCACCGGAGCCATATTTGTGCAGGTCCTCTGCTGTGCCCCTTCTAACGTGGCTGTGGATAATTTAGTGGAGAGATTAGCCCGGTGCAAGGCCAAAGTTCTGAGGCTGGGTCACCCTGCCAGACTGCTGGAGTCTATACAAAAACATTCACTGGATGCCATCCTCGCCAAGAGCGCCAGTGCACACATCATTGCTGACATCCGCAAAGACATTGACAAAGCTTTTGTAAGTATCTTTGTATGTGCTTTATGCGAGCGACCTTGACTTGGGCTTTCTTTATATCCTTAATCCTCCAAGGTGGCAATGAAGAAAAACACAGAGAAAGGAGGGCGGGGGAACTACAGACGGGAAATAGGCGAGCTAAGAAAGGAGCTGAAAACCAGGGAAGCAACAGGCATCTGCCAGGTTCTTCAAAGCGCTGATGTCATTTTATCAACCAACACAGGTTAGCAAACAACAAACGTGATCCCGCTGTGGTCAGAACAGTGAAAGAGGCCATTTGCCCCCTGCCCCAATGTACAGGTGCATGTGAAGACGGGCCTCTGAAGTTCCTGCCAGCGGAGCATTTTGATTGGGTGGTGATTGACGAGTGTGCCCAGTCGCTGGAGAGCAGCTGCTGGATCACCCTGCTTCGAGCACGCAAGTGCATTTTGTCTGGAGACTACAAGCAGTTACCGCCTACCATCAAATCACAGGCGTAAACAACCGTTTTGCTGCCTTTATTGGACATTTGGTGTGTTCATTTTAACTTATTCTCATCAACAATGTGCTTCAATCAGGGCTGCCTCCAAAGGTCTATCTGTTAGTCTTATGGAAAGACTCATCCAGATGTATGGAGAGTCAGTTGTGCGCATGCTGACCGTCCAGTACCGCATGAACAGTGCCATCATGGAATGGGCATCCAAAGAGATGTACCAAGGCAGACTGACGGCCCACAGCTCAGTGGCGACACATTTATTAAAGTGAGAATCATCTTAACTGTAAAATACAACCAAACCTACTGCTAATCTGTAAAATAACTTGATTAAATGATGCATGCAGAGATCTACCTGGTGTCACATGTGTCGAAGAGACCAGCACGCCTCTTCTTCTCATCGACACGTCCGGCTGTGGTCTGACTGAAACACAGGCAGCAGATGAGCAGTCCAAAGGCAACCAAGGTTTGGCTTCTCTTCAGATTTATATAAGAAAAAAACTTTACAAGGCGGCACGGCGGTCGAGTGGTTAGCGCGCAGACCTCACAGCGAGGAGACCAGAGTTCAATTCCACCATTGTGTGGAGTTTGCATGTTCTCCCCGTGCATGCGTGGGTTTTCTCCGGGTACTCCGGTTTCCTCCCACATTCCAAAAACATGCTAGGTTAATTGGCGACTCCAAATTGTCCATAGGTATGAATGTGAGTGTGAATGGTTGTTTGTCTATATGTGCCCCGTGATTGGCTGGCGACCAGTCCAGGGTCCATTGTCTTGCCTGAAGACAGCTGGGATAGGCTCCAGCACCCCCGTGACCCTCGTGAGGAAAAGCGGTAGAAAATGAATGAATGAAAAACTTTACAAAAAAAAAAAAATCACCTTTTTAACCACATATCTGTTTACTCAGGTGAGGTTGACATCGTGGATCTGCACATAAAGGCTTTGACAGAAGCTGGAGTTAATGCTAAAGACATAGCTGTCATTGCACCCTACAATTTACAAGTAAGTAGGTCACGATCTAAATACGCAGCCTATGCATAACTGACATAGCGCTTATATTGGAGGATATTACGTAGATTGTGTTGGTGTACCTGCTGTGCATGGTTTAACAATTTGGACGTCTGTGAAGGTTGACCTTCTGCGCCAGAAACTTTCTGTCAGACACCCAGAGCTGGAAATTAAATCAGTGGATGGATTTCAAGGCCGAGAAAAAGAAGCTGTGGTTTTATCTTTAGTGCGGTCCAATAGAAAAGGTAACTATTTTTTATTTTGTGTCTGTCATAGAAACTTTAAATGCAACTATTAAGTCCTTCCTGAATGCAGGTGAAGTTGGATTTCTGGCTGAGGACCGAAGGATAAATGTGGCTGTCACACGTGCGAGACGTCACGTAGCTATCGTGTGCGACACACAGACTGTTCAGAATCACGCTTTCCTAAAGACGCTGGTGCATCATGTGACCGAGTACGGAGAGGTCAGAACTGCATTTGAGTACATACAAGACCTCGTACCACAGAACTACGTCCGTGACCACAAGGACACAAAGACTGACACGCCGGCTTCTCAGAAGGAGAAGAAAGCCAAACCACTCCAGAAGAAATCAAATGGAAGCAACCACACAAAAAATGGTCATAAACAGGATAAGCACATAACGATGTCCGTATCAACGCTCATTGATGAAGAACATAACAAGAACAGAGAAAGCGAGATTAGACGTATGGTAGAGGATTTTGCAAAGGACCGCAATCAGAGTGAAGTCGATTTCCCGCCATCATTCACCTCCCATGATCGCCTTCTGGTGCATCAGATCGCCGAAGAGCTCGGCCTTAATCATGAGAGCAAAGGCGAGGGCAAAGACAGATGCATCACAATCTCAAAGCATGTTACTCCTAAACCGCCTGAATCAGCCACAGCAGAACAGGAAGAGGTGCTAGAAGAAAAAGTTGGAGCAGCCGCTTCTCAAGAGAAGGACATTCCTCCAAACGCAGAATCTTCAAACCAAAATCCATACGATCTAAAAAGTTTACATTTGGAACGAATGAAGCGTGAGCAGCAGAGAAGAGAACAAAAGAAGCAACAGAACATCTCAGTATCTTCAAAGAAAACCAATCCAGCTAAAGGTTAGCTTAGCAAACATCTCTATGTTTACATTATCTCGGAAATTCAGTGTCAACTTTTGTATTTTTTTTTTTCTTGCCAGGAAAGAAGCGAACCAAAGCAGGCGCCTGCGAGATTGCGGCTGCCGCTTCTCCCGACGCCGACTTTTACGCCCTCATCAACGCCGTGGTGAAGGCAGACAGCGTGTGCAGCTTTGTCAAGTGTAAAGCCTCGGTGCTAACACTCGGACAGCTTTGTTTGTTCTGCAACAGACAATATTGTCTCAGTCACCACATACCAGAGGTAAGATGAATAGTATAGAACCTGCAAAATGTTTGTTACAATTGGCACATTTATCTACAATGTGTACTTAGTTCTGGAAGACACTCATTTTGACTGTAGTTTTCACACTTATTGGACAATCTTAATATTTCTCTTCTTTTGTAATTGTGAATTGCAACCACATGCATTAGTCCCCCTTCTTCTGCAAGTTAATACAGGGGACTAGGCCTGTCACAATAACTTTTTGCAGGTGGATAATTGCGCTCCAATATAAATGACCAATATGCGATAATTTTGACTTTTTATTGTGGAAAAAAAAAGCGAAAAAAATCAATTATCATTGTGTCATGTCACTTTTGAGCCACTAGATGGTACTCATTGCCGAGTGTCACCGCACATGACACAATTCCTACTCCTGGTGTCAGAACTACACACACACAGCAACACAATAGGTGGATAAAAACACACAATACAGTACCAATGTATAATGCAGAATATTAACCAACTACTATAAGCTCTAATCATGTACTTTCCAGTCAGGCACGGCGGACTAGTGGTTAGCGCACAGACCTCAAAGCTAGGTTCAATTCCACCCTCGGCCATCTCTGTGTGGAGTTTGCATGTTCTTCCCGTGCATGCGTGGGTTTTCTCCGGGTACTCCGGTTTCCTCCCACATTCCAAAAAAACATGCTAGGTAAATTGGTGACTCCAAATTGTCCATAGGTATGAATGTGAGTGTGAATGGTTGTTTGACCCTGCCTCTCGCCGAAGACAGCCCCCCCCCTCGTGAGGATAAGCGGTAGAAAATTAATGAATGTACAGCAAAGCACTGTGGGAAACAGGAAGTACTCCCAGTGACACTACATTATGTAGTTCGTCTCTCTCGTGTAGCCCCGCTGAGATGATGTTTACCTCATATAGAGCCAATGCACACAGACACATGCAGAGTGAACCCTCTTGTCATCCAGCCGGTGTAGCACAGAGAGACTAACAGATGGCGCAGACACGCATCAATTTAACGAGGGCTCATAATTGACCTTCAATAAATCGATATATCCATTATTGTGACTGACCTACAGGTTGGTGGCGTGTATTTGTGTAGACCAAACATCATTCATTACAATAACTGATTATTGTTTTGCCCATGTTTAGCTTGAGTGACAGCTACTCATACTCATTCAGTAAATGTTTGTGCTTTTAGGTCCACGGCTGTGGAGATAAAGCAAAGTCTCACGCTCGCATGAGAATAAGCAAAGAGGGGGTCCTGTACGCCGGAAGTGGCACTAAAGACAAATCCATGGACGCCAATAAGAAAGCTTATCTACATCGTAAACTCGACTCCAAACTCAAAGATATGGCATCACAGAGGAAAATGAAAAAAAACAAAGAGTAGAATGGGTAACATTGTTGGAATAAAGTGGTGTGAATTCTACCAATTTTTGTCATTTTTTTCATCATTTATTTTGTAAACAAGATACATTGCACTGGACAACTGAATGCATTCATACACATGAACACAATGTAGCACATTAGAGAGGCAGACAGGTAATGTACGCAACACATTGTACCGCAATGGTAGAGTTCCTAATACCAGTTGTACCTTTTCAACAGGGCTGTTCAGTGTGGTACGACACGTTTGGGGCCTCCATGCCCCCCCAGAAAAGTGTTCTGGGGAGTTTCCCCGCCTACCCCAGACTGAAATTCTTTTTCTGTGCATTCAATGATGTCTACTGGTGCCTCCAAGGAAGGTCACGTCACACTTTGAAAAACCCTGCTAGTGTCAAAATGTGTTTAAATCCTTTAATTTCTAAGTACCGGGAGTTATTCCAGTATCACTGAGATTATGATGATGATTCTGGATATGTGATGCACATTTTAACATGACAGCATGTAGAGGTAGTTTATTTATTCTTACACTGAAGTGGTTTGGTTTATTTCAAACAATGTATCATGTTTTGTAACGGGGCATCAATAGAATTCATCTGTTTGAAAGCAATGCAAACAAACCCCAAAAGTACACATTAGCTACCCCAGTACAATAATCGTCTCCAATTCAGGAGCTGCATCAAAAACATTACCTTTGCAAAGATATTGTACAGAATTTTAGGTTTATAATAATAATTGTAGTCTGCAGTGGTGTAAAATGACAATGCATTGTGTTTCTAATATTTCATCCAATTACAATGTGGAAAAAAAATAAATACATAAGGAGTTTTAGATCAGCTAAACATAATTAAATGCAAATGCTCAAGTAAATAAACCCACTACAGAGATTTGGATTATTCATTGTAATTTCTTGGTGTTCTATAGTCAACGAAGCATGCAACATCTGACATGCAGAGTCCTTCATTCTAAAGCTTCTCACATCTTTTCAAATCAATTGATAACTATTTACAAATTAAAAAACCCACAGTAAAGCGACCGACCCGGTAGATTTCCTATTAAACAATCGGCGTCCTTAACTGCTGATGTGGAAAAGAGAACAAGGAATTTCTATGAAGACCTCAATGTGTGTCGGTTCCTCATCTCAATAAATACGGAGAAAAAAACAGTAAAGACATGAGAGTCTGGTTAAGTTTTTCCACTACTACATGATAGTACAGTATGTACAAGAAGAAAATAAAAAGAAAACATAATATGCATAAAAAGGTGTAAATAAAGAAATCTCATCCTCTTATAATACAGTAATATTGCATAGAATAGTTAACACAGTGAGGCTATTTCAGCCTGTACTTTAACCTCCACTGTCTTCCTCAGTCTCTCCCAGGCTGATGTCAGTAAAGAACATACCTTCAGGTGTCCTCAGAAGTGAGGACTCCTGCTTCAGTTCAGCATCCTTCTCTCACCTGACAGCATGTGGGACCCTCCTCAAACACTTCACCACTTCCCGAGGCCGCTCCCCGCTTCATTTAGACCAGTCAGCAGCCAGTCAGGCATCAAGTCGCCATGTTTGGACACAATCGATGGGCACAATCACACAAACCCAGGCTTCATGGAGTTCTTGAAACACTTGGGACAACCTTTTGTCCCGTTAGTCTGCAGACACCTTAAAGAAGATATCATTTAGAATCAGACCTAAAAAAAAAACAAACAAGACCAATGTGAACTCACTTGAGGTGGAAAATATGGGAACAGGGTAAGGCCTGCAGCTTTTGGTCCCTGTCCCCGATGGACTCGCCACACATGCCGCAGTAGAGCTCCAGCTCCTCCACACACTGCAGGAACTTCACCACCTGCTCTCGTAGCTCCTCCTGCTTCCCTTGGCTCCTGTAGATGCCTTCCCTCAAACAGTGGGCCTTCAGTGTGCACAGCTGGAGACACGCATACAAAGTAATGATATGTGAGGGGGAACGTGTGCACCACAACATTTGGGAGGAACTTCACCAACCTTGTTTCCCATTCCATCTGCCAGCGCCTGTGCTCGCTCTAACGAATCAATAGCCTGGGGAATAAAACATGGCACAAATATGAATTATAAGAATTGATATCAATATCAGAAATGTCCCATATAGCGATAACAAAGCCAATATCATTCATTCATTCATTCATTCAATTTCTACCGCTTATCCTCATGAGGGACGCGGGGGGGGGGTGCTGGAGCCTATTCCAGCTGTCTTCAGGCGAGAGGCGTGGTACACCGCTGACTGGTCGCCAGCCAATCACAGGGCACATATAGACAAACAACCATTCACACTCACATTCATACCTATGGACAATTTGGAGTCGCCAATTAAGCTACCTTTTTTTTGGAATGTGGGAGGAAACTGCAGAAAACCCACGCATGCACGGGGAGAACATGCAAACTCCACACAGGGATGGCCGAAGTTGGAATTGAACCCTGGTCTCCTAGCTGTGAGGTCTGCTTTCTATATGTAAAACGATAATTATTTCTCAAGTGTAACTTTTGGGATGTTTGTACGGTTCAGTTTTGTTCTGACCAATAAAACACTCTCTATTTAGATATATACTTATCATGCAAGTGTAAAAAGTTATTGGAATTGAACTCGAGTCTCTAACCACTCATCCGCCGTGCAGCACAAGCCAATATCAAGCATCTCTAATTTTGAGTGTGTGTGAATCCACTGTAAGAAATGACCCACTTTTACTGTAATATGAATGTGTATGTAAACAAAGTGTTGTCACAAAGGCACCTTATCATATTCCTTGAGCAGAAGCCAACACTTTGCGACAGCCAGGTGAACATGACCTTGTCCAAGACGATTCCCAATCTCTGTCATGATGCCTAACGCAGATTCGTAACGAGGGAATGCTTTCTGAAAGAGAACGTAAAAAAAACGATCAAAATCAGTTGCAAAGCAAAGCAAATTTGTATTTATGTAAAACTAGACGCAGAATAAAAGCCCAGGCTAAAACACATTAAAAGCAATGGCTGGTGTCATGTAAGCTAGTAATTATTATTATTATTATCATTAATTATTATTAATTATTACTTTACAAAAAATAGTAATAATGGACAGCAAGACATCATTGCCTCAAAAATTGGTTTGAGCACAGACCTAAAACCTTGCTTCCTAATGCACAAGACTAGACACACACAAACTAAAAACCTCAGGTAGGGTTTAACAAGAAGAAACTGATGTTTGGATTGGTCACCTGTCCAGACACAGTCTCAAGTTCTTGTTTTTTAATGCATAAGATTAGACACATGCAATCCAGAAAATAAGTAAATGTCACAAAAAAGTGGGCTAATAAATTCTGAAATAAGATTTCAGAAAATAACAGATACAATTTCTACACTGTACAAGAAGCAATGAAGTCTGTAAAATTAAATAATTAAAAATAAAAAATCACAAAATTGTTAACTATAATGATGAAAATGGTAATATTAATGATGATTATAATGATGGTAATAATGATAAAGATTATAACAATAATGATAATAATAAAAATATTTCAATGATAATAATAACAGCGGAAACAAGACAATGGCATGAACATGATTATATCTTGCAAAAAGGGGTAGGCATTTATAAGCTTTTGCTTCAGCCTACTCCTTTTGGGCTTGGGATCAGATAGTTGAATACAAATGTAAATAATGGAAAGTTATATTTTGATTGATGTAAGAAATGCACTGTTATGATTCATATATTTGCCCAAATAAAGGAAAAAAAAAAAAAAAAAAGCTAATATAAGTAGGAGAACAAATAGGAACTTTTCTCCTTACATCAAAGTCCCGCCTGTAGCGGTGTATGTCTGCAAAGTTTAGCAAGCACAGGGCCTGCAGAGGACGGTCACCATGCTGGAGGGCGATTTTCATAGACTCCTGTTGAAGGACATAAAACAGGAGTAAAACATAAAAAGATGATACACATAAAAAACACAAGGGACCCCTGAGATCCCCTGAATGAATAACATTCGGATACACACATTAAAACGTTTTTGTCGTATTAAATGGATTCAAATATCAACACTTACAATACCAATAGCCATACTCTAGTCACTTCATTGCAATACTGTACAAATTACTGTTATTATACATTGTCACATCCATACTGTGCATACTGTTTATAATCTGTATAATCTGCAATAGCCATATTATAGTCATTTATATCCCTGTACATATCCTCACTGTATTATAGTCATAGCCTGTTATAGTTTTTTTTACATAGATCTGTCCATTTTTTCTACATTTACTTACTACTAAGGTACTTATAAAATTGCACTTCTGGTTGGATGCTAACTGCATTTTGTTGCCCTGTACCTGTGACATGAGCAATAACAATAAAGTTGAATCTAATCTAACCAAGGGTATTATTAGTATCGGATGGATACTGGAAAAATTATATTGATATTTTTTTACTTCTCTTCTATGTTTATTTTCACAAATATCTCACTTTTTTGGAGGGATATAAGTCAAAGGATTTGAATGAGAGCCAATACTTATTTTCTATATTTTGCTTGTATAATTGTATGTAATCAAAGGGAATACATTTGGATCTCAACAAGTATTATTACCAAAAACACCGTCTTGTTACCGTATTTCCAAACAGTGACCAAACAAAGCACTACTGTCTCTGTGAAGAATGGATTGTAGTTCTGTTAGAGTTAGCGTCAGATAATAAGGTTTGCGCTCATTAAACGTGACCCTACATATTGGGAAGTCCTCGGGAGTGCTTGAACAATGCCTTAGCGTCAGATAATAAGATAAGACGTTTTGGATGGGTCTGCACACCCGGTTTTACAGATTAGACCTAGTTCAACTGAGTCAATACGATCTGAACTTCCTTATATGGGCTGCAGATTGCCTGCGCTCAGTAAACGTGACCCTCCGTATCGGGAAGTCCTCGGGAGCGTTTGGGAGTGTCACCAATCGCAGCAGAGGGGGTGTATCTACAGGAAGGAGTAAATTAAACAAACTTTTTGGGTCGGAAACTGGAAGATCTAGAAAGCTTTCTGTGTGGGTTATTGTGTGTAGCTGCTCTATAGGAGTCTGCAACTCTATACAGAGCACCAAACATTTGTATAATAGGTCCCCTTTAAACATTATTATGTGTGTAGGTGTTTTATTTGTTCGTAGGACATACAGAGAACAATTAACAACTCTGTATCTTTCTCCTTTATTCCTCCTGAATAAGCACCGATGAGGCATTCACAAGTACTCCGTATTGTTTGAGTGTTTGTGTGAAAGTTGCAAGTACCGGTCCCGAAGTTTGAGAGCCAAAGAGCATCCGTTCTTCCGTTTTTGTGTGACAAGATTATGTGCTAGAATAGAACATACACGGTCATGGGAACTCGGACATGGACTATAATAAATTAAAATGAGTTGGATGATCCTCGGGCGGCACGGCGGTCTAGTGACCTCACAGCTAGGAGACCAGGGTTCAATTCCACCCTCGGCCATCTCTCTGTGTGGAGTTTGCATGTTCTCCCCGTGCATGCGTGGGTTTTCTCCGGGTACTCCGGTTTCCTCCCACATTCCAAAAACATGCTAGGTTAATTGGCGACTCCAAATTGTCCATAGGAATGAATGTGAGTGTGAATGGTTGTTTGTCTATATGTGCCCTGTGATTGGCTGGCCACCAGTCCAGGGTGTACCCTGCCTCTCACCCGAAGACAGCTGGGATAGGCTCTTGCACCCCCGCGACACTCGTACGGAAAAGCGGTAGAAAATGAATGAATGAATGGATGATCCTCATCTCTTGCCTCCAAACAGACAGGAAGAGCGTTCAATCACTTGCGTTAGTTCCATAGAACAACAGTATGAACGTAGTGAACCTTTTTGTTAGTCATACAGTGTCTTTGTTTCGGTGGGTGGAGGCGGGGCTGCTAGCGTACACACAGAGTGTATTTACTTGGTGTCAGATCAATACCAAAATACGCAGTATAGCCCCCAGCCCAGTGAGGTACATCCTCTTCTATAGACGACAGGAAGTGGAAATTGTTTGTCTGAATGCATTTGGCAAATGTAATGCTATCTTGTTACCAGACTTTTGCACGCCAAAGCAATGACAGAGTTATTTTTCAGCACCTCCCCCACCAGTACATAATTAGAACAGAGAGCGGAGACTACAGCTCCCCCCCCTTCATTAACACTTAAAAGCAGAGCCTCTGTAGGCATATTTTGGTCCAGGTCTAAGGTCCAGAACAAGGGAACAACTGGCGCTAGCACCTGTCTACTGTATCTACAGCTCTGACATCAGGACGCCCCAAAGACATCCGTTATTGTCCGTACGCGCTTACCTCGCAGCATTCCATGGCGTCTGGCAGGCGCTCCAGCTTCCTGTAGGCTACGGACATGTGGTACTGGCTCATGGCTCGATACTTAAGGCTCCAGCCTTTGCCGTAGTCGTTGACCAGCTCGGCCGCTTTGCAGGGAAAAAACAGGGCTTTCTCGTAGTCCTGTGAACGAGACCGACGCAAGTGGTGTTTTTGCTTGAGAAGTAAACATGGAAGCATCAAAATATTTTTTTTAAATGCATGCATAAAATAACGTGAGTACATTCTCCACATACCACCTGGTCACAATGCCATTGAAACCAATCCTCCACGGGAAGCTAGGGGGATTACTTTTACAAATCTCTGATGTCAAGGGTACGCTATCACCCCCCCCCCCTTACCAGAGCAGGCCGCCATGACTGACAATGCCCACTACTCCATGAGCTAACGCTCGTTTGTTTGGATGCTTGGCAGTGTTATCATGCTCTGCAAATAAACATGAGCGATTGCACAATGGAGTCACACGTGCAACACAATGTCAGTGGGCTGCTGCTGTTTCACGTTTGATGAAAGAACTGCGGTCACTCTGCCAAGTAATGGCAACAGCGGGCTCAGATGCGGCACATTCAGGTGAGCTATTACGCTAACTCTTGCATAACGCAAACTGGAAAGTCCATATTTAGTTGTAATCGGTGTCATGTCACGTGATGAGAGTTAACTCGTGAGTGTGAGTGTTTTTTTTTACACTTATGTGATAAGTATGAATGCTAGACATTGATATGCATAATGCACAATACACCTAAGAGTGTTTTTATTGTTATACCTCCTAATACTAACACTGGTTCAGCACTATAGTACGTCTTGCAGTGGTTAACTTTTTACACTTGCATGATAAGTATAAATCTAAATAGGGAGTGTTTTATTGGTCAGAAGAAAAATGAACCGTAAAAGTTACATTTGATAACTAATAATTAGTGTTTTACATGTAGAAAAGACCAGGGTTCAATTCCACCCTCGGCCACCTCTGTGTGGAATTTGCATGTTCTCCCCGTGCATGCATGGGTTTTTTTCCGGGTACTCCGGTTTCCTCCCACATTCCAAAAACATGCTAGGTTAATTGGCGACTCCAAATTGTCCATAGGTATGAATGTGAGTGTGAATGGTTGTTTGTCTATATGTGCCCTGTGATTGGCTGGCCACCAGTCCAGGGTGTACCCCGCTTCTCGCCCGAAGACAGCAGGGATAGGCTCCAGCATACCCCCTGCGACCCTCGTGAGGATAAGCAGTAGAAAATGAATTAATGAATGTAGAAAACTATGCAAAAAGTAACTCTAAATTATGAATAAATTGAACTTATTGTTGATGCCGACTTGCCGTACATGAGACCAAGAGATCACAAGATCAAATTCTCTAATTTCCTTCCTATCAAATAACAACTTGGCCCCATGGTGGGCTATTTAGCAGTCAATGAAACCAATCAGCAAAATAGGTAACTCTCATTGAAAGAAAGTGAATGAAAATGCTTTCATTAAATATTCATTCATTTTCAATCGCCTATCCTCACGAGGGTTGCGGGGGGTACTGGAGCCTATCCCAACTGTTTTCGGGTGAGAGGCGGGGTACACCCTGGACTGGTGGCCAGCCAATCACAGGGCACATATAGACAAACAACCATTCACACTCACATTCATACCCATGGACAATTTGGAGTCGCCAATTAACCTAGCATGTTTTTGGAATGTGGGAGGAAACCAAAGTACCCAGAGAATGTCTTTAAATATAATAAATTAAATTAAATACATTTTACATTAACATTATTTTTAATTACATTTTACATTAATTGAAATATAATTGAAAAAGCATCACAGAGTCCAATCTATATCATTTTTAGAAAAAGAATAGTGATAAATAAAAACATTTCCAAGCTTGAAATTCTGAATTAGGGTTAGTAAACAACATTTTGACACTGGAACAGACTATTACTACTACTATGATTTCTTGTAGTAAAATCCAAACAAATCCCAGGTCAACCAGCATCAAGGAACAGATTGGGTTTGACTTAAGACATAGTCATTGCATGGCGAGGAGGTCGTAGCGTTTACTAAATGTCTAAGCAAGGGGGGGGGGTCCAAATGTTTTCCAAGGAGGGCCACATACAGAACAATTAAAGCATTCAAATGCCACTTATATTTTATATAGTTATAAAACATGCTAAGCCCAATCCAATCCAAGTAAAAAAAAGTTTGGGATTATGCTGTGGGATGCAAAACAAAAAAAAAGCTGTAGCCATTTGGACCCCCCCCCCTTTCCAGCATTTTTGTATGGTAGCCATATGTGATGCATTTCCCCTTCAATTCACAATTTTTCAGTAAAATCTGATAGTCACCTTCAGATGAATGTAGATGTTTCCCAGACTGCAGCAGACTCTGCACTCCAGCATCTTATCGTCATTGTTGTGCGCATAGCGGAGGGCCTTCTCGTAGCTCTCCAAAGCTTGCTGGAAGAGGCTGAGGCCCAGGAAGGCGTTGCCCATGCTGAGACATACCTGACCGTTGAGCTGCAGACTGACAGTGGTGCCCTGCATGTTTAAGCAGGTCTTACAATAGGATACCGTTTTGTGGAAGTCGCACAGCTTCTCGTTGCTGCGCGCCAAGTTCAGATAACCCTCGGTCAGGTAGTCGGGGTCCTCCATTTCTCTGGCCGTGTCGATTTGATCCAAGGCGTACTGCAAAAAGAGGGATGAAGCTGCATGAATTGCTCAGTGTGGAGAGAAGTGCTGCTGATTATGTCAACATGACTCTCGGATTGCATGACACCTATTTACTCTGCACGATCCACACATGGAAGTTCTACTAAGGAGGCAACCTTTGACCACTTATCGTTATTGAAAATTATAATTATGCAAGACAAGAAAATGAGTCCAAATGAATCAAGGTGATACTTTGGAGTCTTACCTTGAGCATATCTTTATATTTCCCCATTTCCGAGTGAGCCGTGATCAAGCATCCCAAAACGCGAAACTTTCCACCAGGATCTGAGGTCTTCTCCAACACTTTTGTCCACACTTGCAGAGCTTTATCAGTCTGGTTGGATTGGTACAACCTCAGGCCCTTCTCGATCTGCTGCTTGGTTTGGTCCTGGCCCATCTCTGCTCCGAGGTGCCTCATAAAAATATTCATTCGTTTAGGCCATGCGACTTTAGCGGGGCAGCAGGAAAGCAGATCTCTGCCATGCAAAACACAGAAGAAGATCCCTTGAAGATGATCCCCTGAGAGGTCGCTGCCAGAAGGCCCAGCACATCCAGGTCTCTCAGCTCCGGCTGGGCTGAAAGGAAACCGGATCCAACAAAGTCGAGCGCCGACCCACCAAGACCATTATCACCAGTGACTTTGTAGTAAAGCGAAGAGCTGGGAAAATATCTTCCCCCATTTAACCGTGGAATAACCCCCCCTCGGCATGTAACATTTCAAAGTTCTTCCTCATATTTGCGACTGAAAACCGCCAAAGAAACACGTTTCGTAGCAGAGCGCTAGCAGCAATATCCAAGAATATCTACTCCCTCCACACCCCAAGCCACAGGAATTCTCAGCACCCCTCTGTCCAACCCCCCCCCTCCACCTTCCTCGTAGTGCTGGCGCTACAGCAGATGGCCTTGTCACTCCAAACCATGTGTCCCTTCAGGAATTCTGCTCTGTCCTCAGCAAGCAGCCCCAAGGTCAGTAGAGCTTCTAGCGATCCACCTTCGCACTAATTCCTCATCTTGGCCACCCATTTAACATCACCTCAACCTTGCACGAGTACAAACAACAACCACATTGTTGGGTAGCGATGGATCATGCAAAGACGGCGGAAGACGGCGACCTCGGCGGCTTTGGGTTCCGATCGTGATTTCTTAGTATATGGAGTCGCATATGTGCTCCCAGAAAACCCCACCACCACTCATCTCAGCGTCAGCAACTGACGCTTAGAATAGTTCACAAAGTCTGACATGTAACCGGGGCTTGGGTTTCAGCTGCACAGTCTCCTGCAACACATCAATGGGATCAAAGTAGTAGTAGCTTTTTCTCCTTCAACTCCATTTTTGTCCACCAAGGACACAAACAAGCGTCTACAACTTCTCACTTCACAAATGTAGCAGTCGCTAACTTAATGCAAACAAGGCCACAAAAAAACTAGTAGCGACAATCATATATTTGCCAAGAAACAAGTACATTTTACATCCAAAAATACAGATTTTAAGACAAGAACATGTGAAAGTTAGAAAACGGCAACAACATTGAACACCTGAGGATACTGATCCTATGGAACACACTTCATTAACATATGCTGTTAAGTTAAATGGTTATACTTATTTTATTCATGCGTGTTGGGACTAAACATGCCGTGGCGTTTATCGATGGTGTCACTTTAGACACCCCTGGTTTATGGCTTCGCACACATTAGATGACGTCTCAACTAACACAACCAATAATAAGACCAGAGGTAATGCAAACAGCCTGCTTTTACGTTGATTATGGCAACAAAACTGCTTAGTAAATACTGGATGTGGAAAAACTATTGGGACACCTTGCCATTACATCTACACTTACAAAAAAATGGAAGAATTATGGAATTGGTCCCGCTCCCTTTGCAGCTATTGCAGTTTCTGCCTTTCCGGGAAGACTTTCTACAAAGGTTTGCAGTGTCAGTCTTTGAGAAATCGATAGACTCTAAAATAATCCACAAAGACATAACCCATAAGACAGTTGGTCAAATAAATATCATATCATGTCATATAAACTCAACAAAAAAAAAAAAACGGGAAATTTTTTTTTGTCAAATATTCTTCACAAATCACAAGTGTGCCTTAGGTTGGCCACAATAAAAGGCCACTGTTGAACATAATTAATGTGATTGCACCATTTACTTCTCCATCGCTGCCCCCAACCCTCTGGAACTCTTTGCCCCATTCGATCCGTGCTTTCCCTGACCTTCCCACCTTCAAAAAACAACTCAAAACCCACCTCTTTAAATCTGTTTTTAATGTCTAACTTTCTGACTGCTGTGCCCCGCCCCGCTTTTACTCATGTTTTAACTGTGTATTAACCAATGAATGCTGTATTTTGGTGTTGTCTTCTATTCTGTTTACTTGCTTTATTCAAAATCACTCTTCTGTAAAGTGTCTTTGAGTATTTTGAAAAGCGCTATACAAATAAAATGTATTATTATTATTATTATTATTGTGTGTGCAATACAGAGAGCAGAGGACTGTAAATGCGTGAACCGTGAAGAGACTGAAATGGCATGCACAAGTAAATAAGGCTGTTTTGCTGGTATAGTGTAAAAAAACTGTTAACCTTAATGTTGGTCACAGTAAAGTACCTCGCAAGGCCTCAGTCAGTCAAAAGTTCAGTCAGAATAAATGTTTTTTTTTTCTTCGAGTGGTTCGCATGTTGGCCACACAGTCAGGAATTTGGGAAGTTTGATTCTCCACTTGGGAATCCCACATTCCAAAAACATGCTAGGTTAATTGGCGACTCCAAATTGTCCATAGGTATGAATGTGAGTGTGAATGGTTGTTTGTCTATATGTGCCCTGTGATTGGCTGGCGACCAGTCCAGTGTGTACCCTGCCTCTCGCCCGAAGACAGACAACTGGGATAGGCTCCAGCATACCCCCCAACCCTAGTGAGGATAAGCGACACAGAAAATATATGGATGGATTATTCCAAAAGAAGGGCCATCCTCAAGAAGGCGTGTGAGAAGATATATGGAGTCATTGACCTCAAAGTAGGAAGACTCCAGTGGTGTCCCAATACTTTTGTCCATTACACACTTGTCAAAGTTTTTTTTTTTTTTTTACATTTTATAGTGTATAAGTTACTTTTACACTAGCAGGACAACTAAGAATATTAAAAACGCGGTAATCCCCATCGTCAGTTGCCATTAAAGTTTTGTCTTTTTATGCCTCAAAAGGAGCAGCGGCAAACTTATTTTAACACTTGCATGATGGGTAAGAATGTTAAAATGTTACTTAAAAATATTCACTGTATTATAATGTATATTTCCTGTAGGAAAAACTGAACATCATCCTGAAACGGATTGGCGTCAATCATTATTATTAATAGGAGGAATATTAGAGGGAGTTACAGTAGTAGTATTAGTCCAGACATATTGCTTATTATACTACTATAAACAACATACATCATACTTTACGTGTCATCATCCCTCTGTGTCCGCGATTCCTCTTTTTTTTCCAACACAGCTGGTTATGGAAGATCAGTTTTAGCTTGGTTTAAGGTTTCTTCCTTAGACGGGAGATGTCCTTACGTCACAAATGTATAAAAGAGAGTGGTTCGAAACCTGCTGCATTAATAAGGTGCTTTTGTTCGGAAATGGCAGTGTAGAATTGAAATGACATTACGGAAGCAGCTCAAGATCACCGATGTACACTATACTTCATTCCAAATGGTGTTTCAAGGAAACGTTCTTCCACACCAAACTCATCCATGCTTGCCTTGCATTGTTCCCACAAATACGGAAGCTTGATGAACTGATTAATACGTGTCGCAATACTGCTGTCTCTATATGAGATGTCGATGTAGGTTCTTCAGTGGAGGTATTTACACGAAGAGCTGTTAGGCCAAAACGAATTGCCAGTTCGTTAGAAGGATCTTGATACCTCTGATAACAGAGACTACAGATGTGGCCGGGTTGAACTTTAGCGTGTTTGCATCACCTTTCTTACATTTGTCCCTGAAAACGTAGATGCAGCCGTTGCAGCTGGCTACTTTCCACAGAGAAGGAACGCAGCTCCACGCTTCAGGGAAACGTAAGCGGGTAAAGCTCTCCAACAAAGGGTTGTAGCAAACCAGCGAGTCTCCTTCCCCGACGATGAAGATGACGTCCATGTGGACGGCGGCGTGCATGCACCCGGCAAACGGCAGCATATATGGTTTCATCTGACACTTCTGTGACGCTGTATCAAAACACTGAATGAGGCGTGACGGCTTGGTGAAGAAGTCCATGTCATTCTCCTCCCCCCCAAGCAGGTAGATAGTACCTCCCAAGTTGACACCGGCAGCTCCTGACACCGCCGTGTCCAGCTGGCTGGTCTCTGTCCACATGTTGTCCTTCACCGTGTAGTAGATGATGGCGTTAGAGAGCGTGTCTTGTAGTGTCTTACCACCTAGTGAGTAGATGGCATCCTCGCTCGACACCGACACCATAGTGTGGTGGAGACGGTCTCTGGGAAGGGGCGCGCAACGCTCCCAGTCCATGGTGTGCATGTTGCACTTCCACATGCGTCGGGGGATGGAACCGCCCACCACGTAGAGGTCACCTCCATGCTTGCAAGCGGCAGTGATCTGGTGGCATAAACTGTTCTGGCCGCTAACGCTGATGGCGTCGTCCTCGTCGCAGTGAAGCGACACAGCTAGGGAGTGAGTCCTCGTGTCTTCTTTACCGATCAGGTAAATGTGAACATTCTCACCAATTTCCTGTGGCCAAGCGGAGGAAAAGACAATGGCAATGGTAAGTGTAAACAATGACTAATAGGAGTGTAAAGGGCATAACAGGGGTACTATTTAATATCTATAGGGCTCTAATAATGTTAAAAATGGTATTTAGAAAGTTTGTGTATTCTCTAACTACGAAAACATTCAATTTATTAGCATTGAATCCTGTATCAAGGAAGTTAATTTATCACGGTCGGGTCTGGAGCCAATTAACCGCTATAAATGTGGAACAACTGTACCGCATATACGTATATATACAGAAAATCATAATGGCTTGTTTGACACAAGCAACAGCCCAACACATTACCACAAAGAAATACATTCATAAGATTATACACATACAGTAAAGTCTCGTTATATCGATATCGGTTATAACGAATTACTACTTATTACGATACTATTTTCATTTCCCGGCAAATTTCTAGTCTTTTATGATATAATTAGTTCCGTTAGTACGATACCCGGTTATTATGATAATCCGGTTACTACGATTCCCTTTTCATCTCCCGCCAGCCAATTTGGTCTGCTTATATCGATACAAAAGCAGCTTAAATCAATCTTTGCTTAAGGATTTCAATACCAAAAAAGAACACGGCGAACGGCTGCTTCCAGTCAACTTTATTTTTCACACTTCCACCACCACAGCACACACACCGATTCCCGCACTTCCTGGTTCACAGGTCATGCTCAACCCGCCCCACATAGCTGGCCAAACACATGCCTGCAACAGAAGAACCAACTGACATAGCATACACACGTATTCCAACGAAGACACAAGTGTACAAATACATGTATTTAATTGTGTTGTATTCAGATATCTTTTTATCGCTTGCAATAATCACTGTTTTTCATATGTACATGCTGGCGTTCGTGGTTTCTCTCGTGTGTATAGAATCTATATACACGAGAGAAACCACGAACGCAGTTGGTTCTTCTGTTGCAGGCATGTGTTTGGCCAGCTATGTGGGGCGGGTTGAGCATGACCTGTGAACCAGGAAGTGCGGGAATCGGTGTGTGTGCTGTGCTCTGGTGGTGGAAGTGTGAAAAATAAAGTTGACTGGAAGCAGCCGTTCGCCGTGTTCTTTTTTGGTATTGAAATCCTTAAGCAAAGATTGATTTAAGCTGCTCGACATTGTTCTATACTATAGAACAATGTCGAGTGCATTATTGCCCACTTTTAATGCAGTTCGGCGCAGGATCGGATATATGGATAGTCCGGTTATATCGGTATTTTTTCCGACTCCCGAGAATATCGATATAACAAGACTTTACTGTATATTGTGTTGACTAGGGGTGTCACAAGATCTCCCGAGATTAAAAAGTTTAAAAAGCCGTCTCACAGATCAGCCAGACATCTGTCAGACTGAACTATGGCATTGATATTGAAGTAGTAGTGAGTGAGGCAGGATTGGAACCACACTATAAACCTTGCAATCCTACCTGCACTCAGTGTCCCGGCATCACTTGTTTGCTCGTGATGGGTGTCTGCTCTCCACCGGAATTCAACAGCAACAGTATATGATTTGAAAAACGGATTTTACCGGATTCAGAAAGGCTGGAGTGTTGCCAAACGGACCTGGTTGTTGCGGTGAGTTGTGAATAATGAAAGCTGACATGGCAAAGTCCAATTGTGTACCACTGTAGCTTTGTTCTGATAAACCTAGTTTGGGAGGACAATAGCCTTTCAATTACCAGAGTGTGATTGATGAATGCAAGCCAATATCCAAAAGGTACGTTAGCTATAAGCTGTTGATTTTCAATGTAAAATATCAATGTAATGCTACGTTGTTTTACATTTCTACCTACTGATACAAACGTGAAATTAGTGGCCATTATTATGTTCATACATATATCATGTTTCTGATGCTACATCTGTTGATGTTTACAACTGTTGCCGTACAACTTGATTAGTGATTAGTGTTTATATGTATGTCACAACAAAGCAGTTTTTATACTGCTCCTGAAAAAAACAGGTACATACACAGTTGTGATTGGACAATGATAAAATACTACCTTCAGATTTTCTTGAAGAATACATGCAAACTCCTCTCTTTCCACCTTGTTGTGATTTATCCATGATTCAATAGCCACAGTTGGATTCTGGGAGCTTGGAACGCCGTCTGGAAAAAAAAAACATCTAATTGAGACATTTGTTCTACGGTGGATACACTGTAGAATAGCTAACAAGTACTACCTTTAATGATGTCCAAGAGTAAACAGAGAGGCAAATTGAGGAATTCTTCTGTTAGATGAAGTTGGGACAAGTGGATTTTAGCGCAGTGTTTAGCAGAGGTGTACAACTCCTGGTCACTGTGCCTGTCTGCAAGCCACATCACCTGGACAAACACACACAGTCGTTATAAATCCTTGCTTCAGTATACAAAAGTCATGTAACAAAAAAAAACAAAAAAAAAACAACTCACCTGCAGACAATTCTTGACCTCCACTGTCCGTGAAAGAAAGCGAGAACATTCCTCAAAAAGAGCAGTTAACTGGTACATGTCTGCCATCTCATAGGTGTCCTGCAGCTCTTCCACCCTCAGTTTAATGGTGCCATGGTAGATGTAGTCAATCAGCAGCTGGAAGACAGCGGCGCTTACATCCTTCAGTTCAATTGCACGGTTGTGTGACTCTTTGAGGTTGGAGGTGAACATGGATCGGAAGAAACTGCTCTGAGCTGACAGCACGAGTCGGTGTAAGTGGAACTCTTTGCTGTCCACTGTGACGGTGACATCAGCAAACAGGCCGTCTTCCAAACACAAATCCATGATGCTCTTAACCACACGGCTGGAGTGGGAGCGGTCGGTGAAGGTGTAGCCTTGGAAATAGTTCTCCTCTCCGCCGACACTGAGGCCCCCCTCCTCGCTGGACTCCATCTTTGATGCCGGGCTGGGGCAAAAAACAACATCAATACACATATCAGGTGTTTGGTAGGTACACATGTATGTATACATGTTTAAGCTTTTCAAACTCATGGACCAGCGCTATGGAGGAAGATAAAAGGTACATGGAATATTCTTTGACTTTAATATCTATCTGAATACGAAAATTGATTTGTCCGAAATGTACTTTATTTTGCCCGGAAATCCTACATTGTCGCGTTTGCATTGTGGTTATTGTGGGGTGAAATGCAATACACAGCATCGTGCATTATTAGGGATACTCTACATGGAAAATATAACACTTCCCTGGACTTTTTAATTATCAAAAACATGTAAATGGTTACTCTGGTGCCATTTAAAACCGATTTTACATAGTATATTTGTAGTACGGTTGTCCGTGGGTCGATCACAGCTTTTGTCTTACCTAAAGCAATAGGGACCAAAGGCATTCTTTTCCAGTATAAAATCTTCTCAAAGTTTAAAATTAGGAGTAGAGAAGCGAATGAGCTATCAATAATTAAAGTTATCAAGCTTTCCCAAATGCCAACATTTGTAACATTGCTACATATAGGCTCCAAATAAACTGCCTTGAGCTGACACGTCCTTTATTTGTAATGGAATTTTAAACTCTTAAATGTCAGGTAAACAAAAACACAGCTGAACACGGAATGCGTAACAACAATATTAGATACAAACTGACATTCTACTAACGAATAGTGACAACTATGATATGCTAACGTGCACTGTATTGTCATGTAGATGCTAGTGTTAGCACACGTTAGCACAGGTCTTTGTATAGCGGTGAAAAAGCAACAACCGTGTTTTCAAGTCACTAGTGTTTTGCATATAAACCAGACAATAATACATGGATATTAATACTAAAGCATTACACCTACCTCGAACTTCGGTACTTTGTCATTAAATGGCAACGAAACACCGGAAGTAAATAAACTTTTTGATGGTCAGCTGACGCGACTTCTTCTTCTCTCTTTTATAAAACGGTATAAGCGTACTTGCGCCACCATATGATACGGAGTGTGAATTGGGATTGCCACACTATACATCGTCAGTCAAAAATACAAACATGCTATTTTCTATTTAAAAGTTATTTTCGCCTACTTATCAGATTACATATAAAGAAAATTATGATACACCGGCAAGCTTCATGAAAGCCTGTAACGTTGACAGTTTGTTAACTTGTCAGTGTTATTCAGCTCCGAACCGTAGTAAGGGCGACTTTATTTTAACATTTCAACACTTTTTCGGGTTCAAAGGTCATGCAAGTTTACGCCACATATAGCTGTCCAAGGCAATGCCTGTAACAAGTTGTCATATGTACAACATAGGTAAATGTTTATGTTTAAAATTAATTTTGAATAATTATATATGAATATTTAGAAATAAATGAGGACAATATTAACTAACATAACAATTAGCTGAGGAGTTTGAAAGACATTTAAACTCATAATTGCAGATTTTTGCATTACAACAAGTCAACCCCAACAAGTGGGTTTTTTTTATTTTTGTTTTTTTTTAATTTAAATATTTTATTACAAACTTCAATTGTACAAAGTATAAGCAGAATTACAGGAACATAAAAGTGCAATTCTACAAAACAATATCAACATATATAAGAAAAAGTAAATAACAAAGAAAGGAATGTGCGAGGGATATTGCTTGAAAATAAGAACAACAAAAATAAAAACAATAGAAAACATGTCACTTTAGCTTGTTCTTCATATGAATTGTTTTTAGAACGTTGTCCAATGTATGAAAAGTTTTCACTGCCTTTCTGTTTTTGATTATCAGCTTCAGTGATTCATATAATATCTTCAGTTCAGAAGAAAACTGGTGAATTTTTTGCACTCTGGATTTGTGAAGATGGAATTTTCCTAATAAACAGTCACATGTACAACATAGGTAAATGCTTATGTTTAACATTCATTTTGAATAATTATATATGAATATTTGGAAATAAATGAGGACAATATTAACTAAGGGCGGCACGGCGGTCTAGTGGTTAGCATGCAGACCTCACAGCTAGGAGACCAGGGTTCAATTCCCACCCTCGGCCATCTCTGTGTGGAGTTTGCATGTTCTCCCCGTGCACGCGTGGGTTTTCTCCGGGTACTCCGGTTTCCTCCCACATTCCAAAAACATGCTAGGTTAATTGGTGACTCCAAATTGTCCATAGGTATGAATGTGAGTGTGAATGGTTGTTTGTCTATATGTGCCCTGTGATTGGCAGGCGACCAGTCCAGGGTGTACCCCGCCTCTCGCCCAAAGACAGCTGGGATAGGCTCCAGCACCCCCCGCGACCCTCGTGAGGAAAAATCGGTAGAAAATGAATGAATGAATGAATATTAACTAACATAAGTTGGAGCAGGAGTTGGAAAGCAAGTCAAGTGGGGTTAGTCCCACCACTAATTACTTCAGCAGAGGCAATGAATTATTTCTCACTGAAAGGTCTGAACACTTGGGATATAAAAAGGAAGAATCAGAAACATCACTGCTTCACATAAAAGCCATCTGGCTTTGAATTCCTTTTTCCAGAGAGGAAAAGAATGTGCAGTATTCCGACTGAGTTGTCTCTGCTTGGCTTCAGGAGTGGACAGTGGAAGCAGGGAGAAGAATGCAGTAATGTGGATGTCCCTACTGAAAAATGGAGGTACAACTGGGATTGAGAACGTGGCAGGTGATCATTTTGTGGCTTTGGTTTGAGCAAGCACTGCAGGGTAAGTTGGAGTTGTGACAAGACTGCATGCATCGACACTGAAGACTTTTGGTTGACTTTGCATGGCAGTGATAGGTTTAATACCCTCTAAAAAGTAATTCAGAGTATCTGTTGACACCACTTGATTTTATACATGAATGCAATGTAAAAAAATTTAATTAATTGATTTAGATAAACTTTCCAAGTTGCTAACTTTATTTTTTAAGTTATGTTCAAATAATAATGTTGGCTATTACATGAACTTAATTTAGAATGTCATATACACTCAAATTCTATTGTTGGTAAGCTTAAAACAAAATTCAGGTTGCCATGACTTAATAAAATTAGCTTGGTAACATAATATATATACACACACACACACACACACATATATATAGTATATATATATTAAGTTACTGCTACTTAAAAAGTTGTGCATTGTAATTATAATTAAGTAGACAACAAATTAAACTACTTTGAATAAAATGATTAAGTCAGTTGACTTAACATATTTCTTTGAGTTACAAACTTAAAAACTTGTCCTTATGACAACAATTATTCAGTAAGCATTACTTAAAATAAGCTTTGAGTGAAGAGGAAAAGCTAATTTGTGCAATGCAATATTGTTTGTTGGTTCAAAGAAATTTCAAATTAAGGTGTCATAACTAAGAAAGACTAATGGAAACTGTTGCGTTGATTTTTTTTTTGTTGAGGCTAAACGTTTATTTTTTGAGTGTATGACAACAATGTGAAGCGCCAGGTTTTATGCATGCACTTTTGTGTTATAAAACTTAGATTTCTTTGATTTTCAATTCTGCAAAAAGTGTTGTATTTTTGTGCTTCAGATGTGGCTACAGGCACAAATCCAAACAGCCCGTCAGTTTTTGATGCAAACCTGATGTTTGAGGTACGGTGCATGCCACAGCTCAGTGAAAATAAATCACAACATCCCCTTGATTCATTTAACAATATTTTTTTCTTTACCCCTTCTGCAGATTTTGTTGGGTGGAGTGGAACTGAACCAGGACAACAACATTGTCCTCCTTGATGAGGAGATGGCATCAATGAGGGCGGGGCGATCCTTCCTGACTCACATCAATGACAACATTCCCAGGAGTCTGAGCTCCATGGAGCAGATGGTGACCACGCTGAAGACTCAGCCGAGGCGCCTGCTGACTCAGGATCAGTTTGAGAGCCTGGTCCTGAGCATGGTGCTGTCGGCCCACCGGACCCGGCACCAGCAGAGGGGTGAAGATGGTGAGGCCTGGGGTGGAGTGCTTCTGCAGCTAGCAAACGTGACAGTGCATGAACTACGTGGAAGCTATCTCTTCAATTATGCGTAAAAAATACAACGTGCAATAAACACATCTGCAACCTTAGCTGGGCTTTTGTTTTTCCCTTTTGCAACCCTGTTTGCACTTTACCCTTTTTGGACACTTTTGTTGGAATAAAACCGACTGCCTCATTGACGTCGCTGACGTCGTGAACACCAGAAGGACAAGAGGAGCCCGGCCGTCGTCTCACCGACCAATCAGCAGCCGTCTCAGTACCCTGAGAAGGAAGAACCCAGACGCTAGCCGATACGGCTATCGATTTCACCGAGGTTTCCCTGCAGCCAGGGGATCGCCGGGATCACCTCCTTTTCGCAATTCCATTGTTCAGAATTTTTGACCACAAGTACTTAAAATTCTCCACCTTCTGTATCTCTTCTCACTGTAACCTCACTCTTCCACTTGGGTCCCTCTCATTCACACACATACTATTATAGCTACATATTATTATATCTAGGGCTGCACGGTGGTCGTGTGGTTAGCGCGCAGACCTCACAGCTAGGAGACCTGGGTTCAATTCCACCCTCGGCCATCTCTATGTGGAGTTTGCATGTTCTCCCCGTGCATGCGTGGGTTTTCTCCGGGTACTCCGGTTTCCTCCCACATTCCAAAAACATGCTAGGTTAATTGGCGACTCCAAATTGTCCATAGGTATGAATGTGAGTGTGAATGGTTGTTTGTCTATATGTGCCCTGTGATTGGCTGGCCACCAGTCCAGGGTGTACTCCGCCTCTCGCCCAAAGACAGCTGGGATAGGTTCCAGCACCCCCCGCAACCT
This sequence comes from Doryrhamphus excisus, assembly GCF_037039965.1. Lineage (NCBI taxonomy): Eukaryota > Metazoa > Chordata > Actinopteri > Syngnathiformes > Syngnathidae > Doryrhamphus > Doryrhamphus excisus. Next base: position 6,723,587 of record NC_136357.1, on the reverse strand, counting down.
TTGTGAGGATAAGCGGTAGAAAATGAATGAATGAATGAATGATTATATCTAATGAGATCCATTTGTGACCTTAAGCTGAAACCAACGTGGGTTCTGGAGCAGGACAATGATCCCAAACACACCAGCAAGTCCACCTCTGAATGGCTGAAGAAAAACAAAACGAAGACTATGGAGTGGCCTGGTCCAAGTCCGGACCTGAATTCTATTGAGATGCTGTGTCATGACCTTAAATAGGCACTTCTTGCCGGAAAAGCCTCCAATGTGGCTGAATGATAACAATTCTGCAATCCTCCACAGCGCTGTAAGAGACTCATTGCAAGTTATCATAAAAGCTTGATTGCAGTTGTTGCTGCTAAGGATGGCCCAACCTGTTATTAGGCTGAGGGGGCAATCACTTTTTGACATGGGGGTACACTATGTAGCTTTGGATTTTTTTTGTCCCTTAATAATAATCATTCATTCATTCATTCATTTTCTACCGCTTATCCTCACGAGGGTCGCGGGGGGTGCTGAAGCCTATCCCAGCTGTCTTCGGGCGAGAGGCGGGGTACACCCTGGACTGGTGGCCAGCCAATCACAGGGCACATATACACAAACAACCATTCACACTCACACCTTAATAATAATAATACGTTTAATTTAAAAACAGCATTTTGTGTTCAGTTGTGTTCATTCATTCATTCATTTTCTACCTCTTTTTCCTCACAAGGGTCGCGGGGGTGCTGGAGCCTATCCCAGCTGTCTTTGGGCGAGAGGCGGGGTACACCCTGGACTGGTCGCCAGCCAATCACAGGGCACATATAGACAAACAACCATTCACACTCACACCTTAATAATAATAATAATATGTTTAATTTAAAAACAGCATTTTGTGTTCAGTTGTGTTGTCATTGACTAATATTTACATTTGTTTAATGATCTGAAACATTTAAATGTGATAAACATGTAAAAAAAAAAAAAAGAAATCAGGAAGAGGGCAAACACTTTTTCATAGCACTGCGTGTATTTTATATACAATATATAGAATTTGTCGACTCATGCTACCCAACTTTGTGGTGTGGGGGTGGTCAGCGCTGCACTCTACATAATGAAGGTCGAGCTACTTGGCCCTCTGTGATCAATACGGGTTAAGGTCATTAACATGTTATGAATAACAGCAGAGCCTGGGAAAGCAGAGAAGAAGAGCAGTGGACTGAGCTCTGATTGGTTGCATTATTTTTTTGTTCCAGGAGGGGCCTGCATCCAGTTGATCTTAGAACTGATGGCCTTTAACCTTGTGCTGAGACACAAATTGAAAGATTTTACTTTTAGCAAGATTGTTAAACATTTTCTCTATGTTGGATCTCATTAAAATATACAAAACATAAACTACCCAAAACACCTCAATGCATTCTTTAAAAAAAGTTTATTGGCTTTTAAAACCACTTTAAAAATCTCACCAGTGAGTACTTTCCATTGAAAAAAAAAAAAAAAGAAACAACGCGTTTGCAATATTAACAAGCTATTGTACATTAAGCAGTACACCAGACAACATCACAGAGGAGGGTATTTTTTTTCTTCTTCTACTGGTATAAATGAATAAAATAGTCAAAAACAAGAGTTGGTTCCGGGGTCAGTCAAAAGGTGAAATTACTGCTTGATGGAGCTCAACAGAGGTGCATTTTCCTTCATTAGAATTCAAATATCAGTGCCTTTATGACAAAAAAAAAAAACACAAGAAAAAAAAAGGTATTTCACAAACTGCGACATATGTAAAATCAACAGTCATCAACATAAAACGAGAACAATGTTAACTTAGTAAACAGCAAACGACAGAAGTAGCTGACAAAACTGGCACTGCCCGTCTGGTTAACAGAACCTGCCCACATCACAGCAGACAGTGGTCACCGAGAATATATCAAGTACAACAAAAGACATCACACATGCGCGTGTACAATCATTTATCAACACAAGGGGCATGTTGGTTTTTAAAGGTTACACTTGAACTTTTTTTTTTTCCCACTTCCACCCCTTCAATGCCTCATATTCTCATGTATGAGAACGTTGTAAGAAATGTGTATCTCACTGAGATTAATGCACATTTTGCTACAAGACAATTAGTCATTTTCGGACACTTAATTTCCTTACCTTGTCATAAAAAATATTTTTTTTTTATGTTGCGGGCGTTCATCATTACATTTGTCCAATAAGACGTGGCTTGTGTCGTAAAAATTTAGTGCAATAATGTTGAACCTCCAAAGTTTGTTGAGTAAATTTTTTTTTTTTTAATCCAGTGTCTGCTGAAAGGCTTTGTCACAAAAAAAAATTGCAACCAAATAACAGTATCACAATTTTTTTTTTCTGTCCTGCTCAAATCATGTACACCTTCTGCTTCTTGAAAATGTCAAATAAAAATCAGCAAGCCAAGACCAGACAGCATTACTTTTTACGACACGCTAAGCCAGAAATGTAACACACAACATACAGTATCTTGCCGACTATACATCTTAAGCTTATTTATTTTTTTTGTCTCTTTTAAATGACACATACTTAGCTATAATAATGGCCATAATATAGTGTCCGGATACATCAAATCTCTATGTATCTATCCTATTTACAAATGGAGCTTTAACATGACTTGTACAACACTGACAATTGCCAAAAACTCAAGTAAGCCTCCTACTGTATCACATAATAGTGATGGTTTCAACATGCTTTTGCAGGTCTGTGGTTACCTACTTGGACTGAGACCACTTCCCTAATATACATACTGTACATAGAATTTATGTAACTTAATCCTTTCTTCTTTAGATGCAATAAAGAATCAATTCTCTTCCTTGTTTAGAGTGACCATGTGTAATAATCTCATTTTTCTTAATATTTGGTATGGAAATGAGCCTAGATTGCACATTTCATTCAAGGTGACGTCAATGTTGTTAATATCACTAAGCCTTCTCCACACCATTTTAATCCAAACATGCAAAAAAAAACCCCAAAAAAAAGTTCTCATGACGTAAAGCGTGCCTGCCATGGGTTCTGTTCTGTGAAATGACAGGATATCAAATTGCTCTAAATGCGGTGTTAAGTCACCAGCAGTGTAGTCACTAGCCTGGACCAGACCATATATGACAATAACGCTGCTTTGATATGACAAAAGACTTAACATTTTTTACTATATACAGTCTCTCTAGAGATGGTGTAAGGCCTTGGACTGAAGTGAATAAGGCAGCCAGTTGTTTGATTCCTTTTCAATGTTTAGTCCGACAAGTTGGCCTGAAATAAATCACCCTCTCCTCTTTTTCTATTCAACAGTACAAGTTTAAGAAAACAAAAATGCTCAGGTGTCAATCAGTCGCCACTGATTTTGTGATAAAAGTACAAAGAATGTGTCATAAATTCAGCACCTGGCAGCCCGAAGTTGCTACCCTTTTTTTTAATAATTTGATATGGCAGGCCAACATCCAAGAATCTATACCACGCCCTATTCTTATCTACATTTGGTTGAAGTGCACACACACTGAAAATTCCCTCTAATTGTCACTTTCGTTCAATATAACTATTGCATTATTGACCGTTTCTAACATGGAAGATGATGTTTTTTTCCCTTAATGCTCACACATTCTTTGTAACTTCATGCTGACACAGCAAATTCATTTCTGATAGCAGACAACGAGGGAGTCAAGTGGTGGAAGTGACAGATGAGCAAAGAAGGTAACATCAGCAAAGGGGGGGGGGGGGGGGGGATATTTCCTGGTAAGCCTGGCACTTTTCAAAAACAGAACAAATGGCAAAAAGTCCAGACATCCCAACAGACTGTGGTTCTCCAAACGGATATACTTAGTTACGCAACCAAACGAACGGACACGGAAACAGAAGTGGTAGAGAATAAAACGTTCAAGATCAGCCCAGCATCTCGACTGTAGTCGGCTGGTCTTTGCTCTCCAGCCAATCGAAGCCAGAGTTCACAGTATCACTGCATATCTGCTGAAAAAGCGGGTCGTTCTTCAGTTCTTCCAGTGTCGAGTCTTCATATTGTTCCTGCTGCTGGTTGGGGTCGAAGAGCAGATTCGGGTCCAACGTGTTAAGGTCAGTGATGCTACTGGAAAGATCTGTGGTCAGTCGGATGTCGTTTGAAAAATCGGACGCCACAGCGTTGAGTTCGGAGGCGACCTGGCCCACCAGTTGAGAGCTGGGGTTGAGGGTGTCGTCCCCCAGCAAGTCCTTGACAGTGTTGTTGAAGTCCAGCTGCTGCTGCTCGTCCTCCGCTTCCTGCTGATGTGTGCTCTGGAGGAGGAGTGGCGGCTGCGTCTGCACGGGAATCTCCTGGTCCGGTTCGCCGCCGCCGCCCTCTTGTGCTTGGCTGGCCCCGGTGGTGAAGCTGACTTGATCCCCGCCGGTGCTGGCGAGGTAACCGTGCTGCTGCAGCTCAAAGGCGGGCGGGCTGGAGTTAACCGGCAGCTGCGTCTCATGCGGCGTTCCTACGGCGAAGGCCGGAGTTGTCTCCAGAATCTGTGTGAGGTTCATACGCGCCGTGTAGTTAGACGGGAGGTTGTTTATCCCCAGGCCTCGCACAGAATCGTCTCCGTCCGCCTCCATTTTGCTGAGAAGGACGTTGGTGATTTTGGTGGCGTTGCTGGCGCCCTGCACGGGCAGCATCTCGCTCTGCATCATGATGCTCAGAGGCACGGACTGGCTGCGTTGGACCATGCTGTGGACGGTGCTGACCGTCTGGCTGTTGGACAGGATGCTGAGCACTTCGGAGGTGATGGGCGAGTTAAAGGGCGACACGACCGCTTGTGTGGTGGCGGCGGTGGTGGAGGTATTAGTGGCGGTGGTCTGAGGGCCCGTGTTCCCGCTGAAGTTCCTCTGGCGGATAGCGGGGCTGACACTGCGGCAACGGAAAGTACTGGACGCCAAGGATGTTGATGCCTTGCTGTCTAATGGCGCCGGTACGGCAAAGCTCTCCTGTTTAGTGGGAGTGGTCACAACAGCTACTTGTTGCTGCTGCGGCGGCGGCGGCGGTTGCTGCTGCACAGGGGAGATGGGTGTCAAACGGCCAAAATGTGCCGATTCTGGTCTCGACTGGGGTTGGAATGACTGTCCAGGAATTGCAAACGCATGCGGTTTACGAAACTGGTCGTCGACCAGATCCTGGTAGCTGGGTAAGATACCGATGCTGTGGTTCGACAACGGACCTCCTGAATTGCTGTTGTAGCGGTTGTTGATCCACTCCAGTTTGGCCTTGTCGGGGTGCGTCGCCATGGGTCTTTGCATCGGCTTGACGGGACTGCTGGAGACAATACTGGCGTCATGGTAACCGGTGATGCTGGAGTTGATGGGCGTGAACGCAAAAGGGTTTCTGCACTCAACCGGACTCGGGGGCACGCTGCTGCTGCAGTTGGACAAAGGGGTACTGATGGGCGTGTGGCGACCCAGCGCGCTGTCTACAGGAGTGACGGGCGCCAAGCGGGAACAGGGGCTCTCTCTTGTTAGGCTGTGGCCGAGGGTCATCTCAGAGGTAGGAGTGGGCGTAGGCGTTGGTGTAGGTGTCGGAGTGGGAGTCTGTACCGGAGTGGTGCTGCTGTGGGAAGAGTGGTAGAAAGAAGCGCTGGCTTGGTGAGCGTTGAGCACGGAGCCCTGGCTCCCGGACGTTTGACCTTGAAGGGACGCGTCCACGCAACTGCCAAACAGACCCTTCAGCTTCATCTGCTCCTCCATTTGGACGAGCTCCTCCACGATGCTGTCCTGCGTCATGTCGTCATCGTTGAAGGGGAAGTAGTCCATGCTAGGCTGAGAACCAGCAAATTCAACCATTTCCTGTGCGAGAGCCAGTTGTCCCGGGGCGTCGGGGGGTTGGGCGATAATAGAAATCTGATCTGTGGTGGCCTGCTTGTGTTCTGCTGGTATCTGCTGAGCGAACGCCTGCTTGTGAAGCTCATCAAGCTGACCCTCCTCCCATATTGTGCTCTTTAGTTCACTCATCACAGAGGCATCGTGTGCTCCTGAGTTGACGCGTGTGTCGGCGGTGATCTGCTGCAACAAGGCCTGCTCCGACGCTCCAGACGCTCCGCTGCTGGCATCGGCGCCGAGGGAGCGATCGTCCCGTTTCACCAACAAGGCCTGCGGTTTGACAACAGTCAGAGTGCCCTCTGTGTGGGTGATGGGTGAGTCGGAGAGCGCCAGGATGTGTGTGGGGCAGCCAGGGGTGTGTTTCACAGTCACTTTGCAGGGGGCGCTCTCGGGTCTGGCTGGGGTTCCCGGTCGCGGGATCCTCTTTACTGCGGCGTTGAGTCCAGGTTTGGGATTGTCAGATGCGGCCAATGACTGCTGTGATATAAAAACTCGCTTCACGGGAATAATATGGGACTCGGCGGTAGGGCCAGTGCGCTTCCTGGGACTCTTGGCGTCTGGGCAGGGGTCTTTTGGAGTTGGAATACTGATAGATGACATGTTGCCACTGGAGTTGTGATTATCAACAGTCAGGTAAAAGGTGCTGTCATGGCAGTTACTGTTATTGCTGTCTTGATTCCCAGCTACAGTTACTGAGGTCGGAGGGGATGCCGAGTCGCTCTTTAACCTCGAGACCTTGTCGGGTCCTGGCGAACACTTGACAGAGAAACTGGGCTCACTGGCCGCACGGAACTTGGCCACTCTCTCCTCAGTGGACGCGGTGCCAGTCTTCTCCACAGTAATGGTGGCGCTGTTGTCGTTGTTATTATCAGATGCCGCCTTGATGTCACTGGACGGGGTCAAACCGGAGATGCTGGGTCTGACTGTGGCAGCCACACTCGCACCAAGCGACTGCTGGGATTCATCTAAGGCGGACAGGGTGCCCATCCCGGCAGAGGCGGGGCGCACGGCGGTACTGCTGCTGTTACTACTGCTGCTGCTGGGAGCCAAGGCGATGGCCATTTTGACCACATTGACCGAGCTGACGTGGGGAGTGGGCATCACAGTTTTTATGGGGCTGTTGGTGATGAGCAAAGTGGGAGGGGAACGAATTGTGATGGCACTGGTGGCGGAGGGCTTCGGTAGGATTTGAGCGTACCTGGTACCGTGCCGTGCTCCCACAGGACTAGCTGGGACGTTCTGTGGGGTTTTGGGAGACTGTTTAAGGGACTGCGCGACCACTTGGAAGTTGACAGGCAACACTTTCCCCTCGGTTGTCCCGACGGGGCTCGGAGAGGTCATTAGCTGCCTGCTTCTCTGTACCTGGGTGAAAAGCATTGACATACAAAAATAAATAAAATACATTAATGTGCAAAAAAACGGTAAGCATTCTGAATGCTACATACCGTGACTGGGCTGGGAACAGCTGCTACTACGATGCCTATAGTGGGCTGAGGGGACAAGAGAGCGGGGCTGCCGGAGGGGATGGTTGGGCCAGGGGTGCTGGCCTCCGTTCGTTTGACTTGGGCCTCGCTGGGTAAAGGAGAGTGGAGCTTCTGCTCCTGCTGTTTCTTCTGGATCTTCCGCTGCAGTTGCTGCTTTGCATCGACAGAGGGGGAGGGCAGGGTCTTCACCTGGGGCTGGAAGGAGTTTGCCTCGGCTGTGGGGACAAATGCTGAGGCAGGGGTAGGTGTCTTCATGCCTGGGGAAGAAATGGAAACATTTTTTTTTTCAACCTAAGTAAAACTAAAATACTTAAGTAAAACTAAAATTATGCTGTTTGGTAACTGCAGGAAAGACACAATCCAGCAAATACAAATAGACGGTGTAGACATTGAAAGGGTGAAGGAAAATACATTTCTCGGGATCACAATAGATGAAAATATGAGCTGGAAACCTCATATTACAAATATACAACATAAGGTGGACAGAAATATTTCAATATTGAACAAAGCAAAATTTGTTCGCAATCAGAAATCACTCCACACTCTTTATTGCTCTCTGGTTCTACCATATCTTACTTATTGTGTGGAAATATGGGGTAATAACTATAAAAGCAATCTTCACTCGCTAAATGTACTGCAAAAAAGGTCAGTAAGGATAATTCATAATGCCGCCTAACTCCTTATTTCTAAAATGACAAATACTTAAACTTGCTGATATAGTACATCTTCAAACAGCTAAAATAATGCATAAGGCTAAAAATAACCAATTAGCTAAAAATGTCATCCACCACTTCTCTACAAGAGAGGAGAAATATGATCTCAGGGAAGAACTACATTTGAAACACTTGCTAGGACTACGTTAAAAAGCCATAGCATTTCAGTATGTGGAATCAAACTATGGAATGGATTGAGTAAGACCCTCAAACAATGCACAACGATGAGCCAATTCAAGAAACAATACAAGCAGTTGATGTTTGCTAAATACAAGGATGAAGAGTCTTGAACCAGTCATGATGTGCTATATATATCACTATATTGACACTTACTATGGTACCTGTTATGTCATTGGATGGTCATATCACCTCATGCTTCGGGACGTGACAAAACATTTAAAATTAAAAAAAATAACTGTATTATGGAAAGCAGGAGGTGAACAAATGTAACAGTTACTGATTGTAAAAGTACCAGCTGGAGGGGTAGGATTTAATAAGCTTTGCTTCTTCCTACTCCTTTTGGACATGTGGAACTGTGAACTGATTATGTGATGCATTCAATTGTAATCTGATGCATGTTCAAATGAAATTAAACCATTACCAACTATTTTCATGAGTTATAGAAGTACACAACTCAAAACAAAGGGTAAAAAAATGAGCATAATAGATCCCCTATTAGCATTCTCATGGTCAAGCAAGAAGGACACAAGTATTCGCCTTCCTTATTCATTCCCACCAGTAGGTGTGATCAACTTTACCTGTCGTGGGTGTTCCCGTCATAACAGTGAGCGCAGCCATGGACTTGGTACCGATGTAGTGACTGTTAAGCAGGAAGCGCGCCAGATCCTCTACGTTGTCGAACTGACGACTCAGGACCTTTTGAGCCCATTCGCATACCAGACCGCAGGCTGCGGACCTCATTTCATCCTCAGCGCTCGGGGACTGGCCCGCCGGCTCCATCAATTCGCACTGAGATGGGAGGAGGGCAGGTTAGTGTTAGTAGGTAGACACAATTGCGCTTCACGCAGCAAGAACGTACCCCATCGCCTGATTTCTGCAGATCCAGGTTAGGTAATGATGGCATGTGAACGAAAGCTTTCTTCCTTAACCCGCTATAACAATATGTAGGAAGGAGTTAAGGCTTGTAAAATAGTTCCTGTGTGGAAAAAGAGTAAAAATACAAAGCCAGGCTTTGAATCCTGTTAAATCCTTTTGTGCAATAGTCTCTTTACTGCATGCTTTTTTTGTCTTCTTCAAGCACTTCAAGCATGCTTTGACCTATAAAGAAAATGAACCAAAAATACACTAGTTCAAATAGAAAGCCGTTTAATACGACAACAAACCAAACACTTATTTACTTTTTTCAAGCTAACATACAATTGCAATTTCTTCTTTCTACCATTTCTTCTTTTTTAAGGTTTGTTATTACTATCAGCTTTCGCTTTAGAAACTGTTTGTACAAATTCTACTGCAAAATATTAACACATGAGGTGAAAGATAATTAAGAAAAGAAAGTGTTTTTGTGCTGGACACAATGCAGAATATTTGACAAACATTAGGGCATTACCGCCCCCTGGTGGACAAAAGTAATAATTGTTTACTTGAGCACAGCATCACTCCAAAACAAATATTAATTTGTTTCAATTCTTAATTGAAATGTATTTGATATACTTGGGAAGCAATTATTCCTACACTTATTCAGCAAAATTTATTAAAAATTTGGAGACTCAATAATTATTATGTTGGTTTTTCATTGATACTTCATGCAATAAATAGATTAGCTCATTCTAAAAAGTGTCTTTTAAAAGGATATTTGGATTTTCCTCTCATCCCAAGTCGACGTGCCTTCATGTTGGGAAAGACATTTTTCATGATTTTCCCAAAGTCGGCTGCACTCAGTGGATTGTAACCGAGATTGTCACAATAGCTCCTACGAAAAAGCAGAATATTAGAATATTCCATTAGATGATGATGTTAAACACAAGTAGAGTTTACCAGGTAACAGTAAACATTTTTTTAATTAAATGTAAATTTAAAATGTAAAAAAAAATCTGAGAAATTATATAATGCATGGCTGTAGCGCCACTTCCTAATACTAGCTGATTTCACAATATTTTTATTTACAGTATATTGCAAACTATTTAATACTAAATCAATAGCGCCTTTGCTGGTTGCAGCCAAGTACTGCACTCCATTTTGCCTCAATTGCTTCCAAACAATTAATTAATCAACCAGGAAACTGATAAATACTAGAAATTCTTCGCTATTGATTATTATGTTCATATTAATTAATTAATTGTCCAAAAGTCACCGAATCTTCTTGTGAGCCACATACTTCAAATTAGACAATAATGCTGACTGTAATGATACATTTAGCACTAAACAATAATATTAATAATAATAATAATACTATCTATATTCAACCAAAATTACTTTTTCAGTAGCTAAAATCTGACATAAAAAATGACAAATAGCATGTCAAAATAAACTCATTAAAATAATGAATAAACTAGTTTTCTTATATTTGCCAAGACAATGGAAAACAAAGTAATAAAAAACCGACATCAAGTAGTACCCAAATGTAATCCATACTCACTTGTATTCATCGTAGACCTCCTGTTTGGGGAGTGACGTCTCCGGGTGCTCTTCTAGGTGATTCCGTATCCAATTGAACGCATACATCTGTTGAGTGCGACTCGATGACATGGAACTCTGATCGCTGTCACGGTGCAAGAGGAGAAAGCAAACATGTGAAACGGTGTCCTCCACAGGGGGGGGGAACGCATCATTTTCTTGTTAAGACAGAAACTTGAATACCATAATCCAGGAGTGGAGGACCCCCTCTCATTCTCAGTCCAATTGGGCACAATTTGGGGGTTGGGGTGATGAATAGATATGGGGAAACAAATGAAACACAGACAGCTAGGTATAGCAAAAATCTACATATAATCAGTGTTTTTTGTCATAATGATAAGTCAGTAACACAGCTGGTATGAACGTGTGATGATTTCACCCCCAACAATATCACAAAGCAGATCAGACCAAAATATAGAATTGAGATTTTGTCTTTTGAGAATTTGACAGACTTTAAAAAAGTGTCTGGGATGTAGCAGCGGATCGTTTTGTTGACAAGGAATGAGACAACCGTGCCAAAAATGCAATGAGAAAAGCAGTCATGTGCGAGACAAGGAAGGATCAGCAAGAAAAATGGAAGCCTTGAATCAAGTGTGTGTGTGTGTGTGTGTGTGTAACAGAAGTAGTTGAGTACCTTTTATCATTGCCACTGCTGGGACCCGAAGGCAACTTAAGGTAGAGGTAGAGCTTTTCGATGTCTGTAAACTTCTCAACATCTTGCTGCAGAAATAAAAGGTGACAAGAAGTAAATCCATAGATTTATGCTTCATGATATGATATATTTTTGTCTGTCCAGTGGAACCTTTGGGTTGAATGCCCCAGTGTCTGAAGCACTTGTCTTCCATGATGTCATGCAATACCTCATCATATCTCACCAGACATCTAAGTCAGCCATTGTCAATGTCCGGACTCCAGTTAGTATCCATATAGTCTTCTCTCTTTATGGACATTTCATATACTGTATATTTAATATCATACCACTATTATTATTTTTATTGGCTACAATGTGTGGGTCCATTTTAAGCATTCGGGTACCTTTATTTTTCCCCTCACCTGATCACTTGGTAATGGTTTTATTTCATTTGAACATGCATCAGATTACAATTGAATGCATCACATAATCAGTTCACAGTTCCACATGTCCAAAAGGAGTAGGAAGAAGCAAAGCTTATTAAATCCTACCCCTCCCATCTGGTACTTTTACAATCAGTAACTGTTACATTTGTTCACTTCCTGCTTTCCTAATATAGTTTATTCATTCATTCATTTTCTACCGCTTTTCCTCACAAGAGTCGCGGGGGGTGCTGGAGCCTATCCCAGCTGTCTTCAGGCGAGAGGCAGGGTACACCCTGGACTGGTCGCCAGCCAATCACAAGGCACATATAGACAAACAACCATTCACACTCACATTCATACCTATGGACAATTTGGAGTCGCCAATTAACCTAGCATGTTTTTGGGAATGTGGGAGGAAACCGGAGTACCCGGAGAAAACCCACACATGCACGGGGGGATGCACAGAGATGGCCGAGGGTGGAATTGAACCCTGGTCTCCTAGCTGTGAGGTCTGCGCGCTAACCACTCGACCACCGAGGTGCCCTAATATAGTTTTTATGTTAGTTTTAAGTTTTTTTATTTTATTTTTTTGACAGGTACGGAAGTACAAGGTGATATGAGCATCCAATGACATAATGGGTACCATAGTAAGTGTCAATATAGTGATATATATAGCACATCATGACTGGTTCAAGACTCTTCATCCTTGTATTTAGCAAACATCAACTGCTTGTATTGTTCCTTGAATTGGCTCATCGTTGTGCATTGTTTGAGGGTCTTACTCAATCCATTCCATAGTTTGGAATGAGACAATGTAAATAACATATGCCTATATTATCCGTTCACATTTTATATTGCATTAAAACAAAACAATGATGTATTCGTCCGCTGTATTAATGGTCTTATTGAAGAGGACGTGGCTTCAAAAAAAACAAAAAAAAAACATCAGAAGTAAGACACAGCTGTCTTCACATCAACTCCACCTCCAATTGGTTTCTAAGAATGGATCCATCTTACCTCTTCCTTCATAATTAGCCTCATTGTTGCTGGGGGAAACGGATACTTGAATGAATGAGGTGGGGAGATGTCAGCCAATGAGTAGGGAATGGAAACTACAGGGAGTGAATGACACGCCTTGAGTCTTCATGCGTGGAGTCATGTTATTACATTGGTAAAAAAATCCAGTGTTGGGGCGTGTCGGTTGGTCTGCATCACTGAGGTGATATACCTTGATGATGAAATGGAATTCGTGCATTTAAAAGTGCAAGAGACGCAGTTTTCAATGTGCTGTGTCATCACATTTTGCAGGCAGGCCACACAGCTAAGAAACCCGAGTTCGATTCCACCCTCAGCCATCTCTGTGTGGAGTTTGCATGTTCTCCCCGTGCATGCGTGGGTTTTCTCCGGGTACTCCGGTTTCCTCCCACATTCCAAAAACATGCTAGGTTAATTGGCGACTCCAAATTGTCCATAGGTATGAATGTGAGTGTGAATGGCTGTTTGTCTATATGTGCCCTGTGATTGGCTGGCGACCAGTCCAGGGTGTACCCCGCCTCTCACCCGAAAACAGCTGGGATAGACTCCAGCACGCCCGGCAACCCTTGTGAGGATAATCGGTAGAAAATGAATGAATGAATTTGTCCTGTATGAAGGATGGTGAAGGGTTTCTTTTTAAAAGGAGGTTTAAATGGAAATAAACCCTCTTGAGCACAATTTGTGGTGTCTGTGTGCCTAACGAGGACTCATCCTACCAACCTGAATCTGTCAAACATCCGACACACTTGCTGATTTTCTCTCCCCACAAAAAAATACCACAAAAATATATTTTAAGTAGCTTTGATATGATGGTGTGTGTGTGTGTGAGGAAGACGCTTGTACCTACATTCCCAACAAACTACACCAAGCTAATTAATGTGTGGCATTTACAGTAAATATTGAAAGATCAAGTCTTTAATATACTGGGTACTTTAGTTTATACATTATATCTATACTCAATGATATAATTACTCAATGATATATATTGAATGACATCTGAATAAATCAGAGTTGGAGCAATTTCAAAGGTTCCACTGTATAGCATGATGCGTGATACTCACCAATATGCTGTCCACTTTTGATTGTACAGATTTGCTACAGCATGAAAGAGAGCAAAATACACACATTAGTTATATACGGGATTGCAGAAAATATACATTTAGACATCCTTTCATTAGGAAGTCCGCTGCATTTGGTTTTGTTCATATGAAACTCATGTAACATTTATGTCACAAGCATACATTATCTGTGCTTTTGTTCGTACAGTAATTCCTTTTCTATCACCGTCAACTGGTTCCAGACTCGACCAGAAGTGAATTTCCACAATAGGGTTCCTTATTCATAAAGCAATATAAATATTAGAAAGTCTTCTAAATACGGGTTGTAACATTTAGAGCCCTCTAAAAATGAAATAATACCCCTATAGTCAACTTTACACCAATATTAACCAAAATAGTAAATATAATCAGAGAAAGTAAGACATTAAAGACAAATAAACTTGTGCTCTGGGACAAAAGTGACGTTGGGGGTTCGGAGTTGATGTTTAAGTGCAACGGTAGCCTTTGTTGTCAAGTTCAAATTTATTTATATAGCACAAAACAGTACAATCGTTAAAACTAGGGATGCTCTGATTGGGATTTTATGATACCAATGCATGAGTGAAATCGGCCGATACTGATACAAATACAGTGGAGACAATGGGTTGTGTTACTAATGACACCTAGTGACAAGTGTAGAGTACTACATCTTTATTTGTATTGTAGTTATTCTGCCATTATATGCTTGAGAATGCTTATTTAGGCCACCGATATGTAAAATGTACTTAAATATGCATATTTTCCGAATAACAATAGGCCATGGTCACCACAAAACAGCAGTAATAATTAATTATTTTTTTAAAAACATCATTGAACGAGACCGCGAAGTAACACGGGACAAATGTAATGTAACAACCAATGATGGAAGAATGTCACTTTCAGTTGCCAACGTTAAGCAATTTAAAAATCAATACTATCTGCATAAAGTCCACAAAAGGCAGCTAAATGTGGATTTAAAGAAACAATTTGAAGGTACAGTACATCGTGTTGCATGGGTGCTGTGCTGCTGCAGACTGTAATAATGTTGTATTCTAAAATAAATGTATTTATTTATTTTAAATAAACATTCCAAAAACATGCTACGTTAATTGGCGACTCCAAATTGTCCATAGGTATGAATGTGAGTGTGAATGGTTGTTTGTCTATATGTGCCCTGTGATTGGCTGGCGACCAGTCCAGGGTGTACCCCGCCTCTCGCCTGAAGACAGCTGGGATAGGCTCCAGCACTCCCGCAACACTAGTGAGGATAAGCGGTAGAAAATTAATGAATGAATAAATAAATTGTAGTTCTAATGCAGTCTACGGTGGTTAATCCTGAGACTAATGTCACAAGATCATAAATATATTCTTATAAAATAGGCAAAAAAATCACAACATAAATAATAGTACAAATCATAACAAAAATGTTAAGATTATTTGATGAGTTTTTATTTATTATATTTGTATTACTGTATTTACCTACATCAGGACGTTTTACTTCCGTTTCCGGGTCATGTGATTGTTGTTAGCAACTGTTGCTTCGTTGTTGTCACTTGTGTTTAAGTGCAGCGTTTAACGGTTTATACCGCTTATCCTTGGCTTTTGTATCGTTCTGAATCACAACTCCACATTTGGTGACGCTCTGCGTGAGTAATATGCCGACCGACAACCATGACAACAACAGCGGCTGTACTGGTGGAATGACGAGCTGTTGCCACCTACTATATCGCTACTGCGCATGTATGGAACAAGGAAACCTGCTGGAAATGGAGTCAATCTTCTAAAAGGAATCGCTCACGTGAGTACAATGTTCACCTAATAATGCTATATTAGCTACATTATATGCTATATTAGTGTTTTGTCGTGTATTATACGTTTTAAACTGCAATTTAGTGTAGTGCCAATATGTTTGTTTGTTGTACAAGCGATTAAACGATGACATTTGCGAATTATTACGTTATGATATTCACGTTAACATGCCCAAAATGTACCTAAATAGTGTTATGTGCTTAAACATAACACTACGTTACATCCACGTTACAAAGTGGCCCTAATGGACCTCCATTCCACATTTTAGTTTTTTTTTTTAAATCGTAACATTTACATACCGTGGTATATCGATAACCGGTAAATGCCCAGTTACAAGCAGGCCAGTTCAACAGCAACACAAGCAACCAATACAAGGCAATGTATGGTCAATAAGTGTGAATATTTACACTTACTACCACAATGGATATCACTTCAAATGCCTTCTAGATGACAGTCGAGCCTATTAAAATTGCTGATGTTTTGATGCAGATGTTGCACTGGGATGTGACACCTGTCATCAGCCCCACGGGTGTACTGTCATCGGCAACATGGCCTCCCGTGGATCTATGCTAATGATGCAAGCTACTACTACTACTATACACGGCGATGCTAATGTTGTATTTATACGCAAAGAGCCAGCAGGCAGTGGAGCCTGCCTTCTCTGTTGTCTCATTTCCGTGTCAAGTCAATTTATTCACAACCGCTTTGTGCTGCTCGTCCACGGGTAGTAGATGCGCTAATGACGGAGCTAGCAACAAAAAAAAAGAACACTGCATCTACGCTGGCTTCATTTCCATTCTTACCAAATTGAATTCTTGATTTTAAACTGCAACGCGTTCGCTTCAGGCCCCTGGAGTCCCGGCACCAACGCTGGAAGAGAGCCGAGTCCCGAGGCAGGCTTCTGGTCAGCTTGTTGTTGATCATCAGCCATCACGGTTGGAGGGGTTGTGGTGGGGGAGCTTTAACAAGCAGGCCGCATCCCCGGCACAGCACAGCGCCGCAACCGCTGCTGGGGCGGCTCAGGCAGCTAGGACAGCCCGCCGCGGAGCATGGTGCCTACGAACACGGGGCTGTGACCACCAGCGGGCAAGGAAAGGCAAAGGAACCAGAAATAATGAACGAGGCCGGGCCATGCACCAGGCATTTCGCAGAGGTCCCTCCGCTACCTCCAATAGCACGCCTGCAGCAGCCAGCGGCAGCCGAGGACGAGCTGCTTGTGTCAGGTTGCACGCAAGAAGCCCGAACGCCATCGGAAACACCCACCAAAATAAAACCATGGCAAGGAAAGGTCTATATCCAGAATGGAAGCTAACTGGTTAGCTGACAGTCCAAAATGGTATGGTGTAGTCTTATTCTTTTTTTTTTTTTTATCTAACACAAATGCAATTATATTGGTAAATTCAATTTATTGTATAGATTTACTTACTCTGATTAAATATGAATTAAAATTAACTTCTTACTGTGATATATAATGTATTATACATCTGCATCCTTCAATTTTCCTGTATGCAACCCTTGGTGGAAGAGCGTTTGGACACCCCTACTCCAAAATAATCAGATTCACTTGAGTCAGTGTTGTTTAAAAAAAAAACAATTTAATCAAAAATAAAAACAACTCGAATGTTACATGGTTATGGTTTATGGTTCATTCTGAGCATGCAAAATGAAATTGCATGAACTAACGTCACCTTATAAATGCACAGTTCAACTTATTAAAAAACACATAGGACAAAGCAGACTTCATTTAGTCTGACTCCATCTCAGCAGTGACTTATTTTTTTGTTCACTTGTAAGCGGATAATGACCTATAAGTCCCACTGAGTCCTTGCAAAGATGTTTTGCTTGATGGCGGCCATGTTTTTCCAACCAATCTTGCTCAAATTTTACGGTCAAACTATGGTGGTTCAATAATCCTGTGGTGTATGTCAGAAAAAAATAAAATAATAGTACAGGCAACACAGGTGCATGTTTTGACAACTTTTCAATTTTGTATGCAGTGGTCAAAGAGGAAGAAGATTTATTTTATACTAGCACAAAACAGTCTCAATGTCAGGTCCAAATGTTTTCACAATAAAGAGAAGCAACATACACTCAAGTGATGTACATCATAAATCAAGGTAACAACATTTCATTGTATTGTTTCCCTCTAATGTATTGAATCTTTTGTCCATGTTGTTAAACATACCAACATATTAGTAGACGCAAACTGGCAAATGCCTACCTTTTCTTTAAAAACAAACCCATATTTTGAAAAGCCAGACCGGAATTCGTCATTTTGTACACCTGAAAATGTTGGTTGAGTGTAATTCCACTGTCAGCTGATAGAGGCGCTGTTGTCAGGGAAGCTTTAAAATCAGATAGTGATAAAAACGGGTAAACAGCCAGGATGAAATCACCCCAGGTAAGAACCACAGAGCATACTTTTATTTTGAAATCATCTTGTGTGCAGTATATTTGATCAGGAAAGCTCAACATGACTGGAGAGTACACACACGCACACACATACACCTTTGCACATTTCTATGTTGTTTTACTGCAATGGCAAGAGTAGACATGGATTACAGGGAAAAACAACACAACAAGACACGTGTAAATAATATCAATACCAAAAATGAAGCCACCAAGTGAATAAACAACAGCCCTAAATACATGATTTCATCATGGCTTATTTTATAGTGCCATCTGTTGATGTTACTTCATTGCACCTCACATGGATGATATGCAAGCAGCAGTGACTTTTAACTTAAAAATAACATGGAGGAATACAATATACGCATACATGTACATCCATCCAAGTGTGTGTTTTTTTTTTGTTTGTTTTTGCTGCAGTTGGCGGTCATGCGTGTCCTTTGAGTGCAGGATTTCAGTCCTCACATTGTCAGTCCAAAGGGGCTGAGGTCAGACATGTGTTTTCATGATCACTCATGTATGAATTACTGCATGATGGCAAAACACGGCAACATGATGGCACTGCAGCGGGTGACACAGAGGGTGGATTTTTGGGCCCAGGTTTGCATCTACTCTTACTGCATGGGCCTAGCGTCTAGTAAATTGTGCATTAATTACAGAATGTTAAATAATCACGTTAGGTATACCAATACAATCTGGTAAGATTACCAGTATGATCCAGTACAAAAAGTGAATTAAAAAATCATTATCTTTATAAAGATAATATTGCTCCATTAGTGAGCGTATTCAACTTGTAAGGTATATTATTGTGGTTGTAGTATTGTCACTTCATGAGAGTGCAGACTATTAAAATGATGATGCAGTGCAGCAACTTCAATAATGTACATGTACAAGAAAACTAAAAGAAAAAAAATGAGAATAAAGACAAAAATCACGGGAATCATAAAGAGAAAAAAATGCTTGTAATATGAGAAACAACAACAAAAAATAAAGTTGCAATTTTAATGAAATTAAGATGGGTAAGAGTTATAATATTATGATAATAATGTCAAAATATTATGAAAGTAAAGACATTACATTAAAGGAACATAAAAATGAATGAGAAGAAAGTTAAAAAGGAAAATAAAAAAAACTAGCAAGAAAGTGTAATGTGTTACAAAAAAAAAGTTCATGCTAATAATACGCTTAGTCACCGATAACAAAGTTGAGATGCAAACTGTTTTTTTTCTGTAACTTAAAAAAAACAACTTTGCATATATAAATGAATTGATTAAGAAAATCTAAATGCATCTCTGGTGTAAAAAAAATTGGACACCCGTAGTCTATATCAAACTTTTTGACTCTTTGAGTGGCCGAGTGGTTAGCATGTCGGCCTGAGACCTGGGTTCGATTCTCCGCTTGGGCATGTCTGTGTGTAGTTTGCATGTTACTACTACTCCGGCTACTCTGGTATTCCAAAAACATGCTAGGTTAATTGGCGACTCCAAATTGTCCATAGGTATGAATGTGAGTGTGAATGGTTGTTTGTCTATATGTGCCCTGTGATTGGCTGGCGACCAGTCCAGGGTGTACCCCGCCTCTTGGGATAGGCTCCAGCATACCTGCGACCATAGTGAGGATAAGCGGTATAAAAAATGGATGTATAGATTTTTAGATGTATGTATGGATTATAGATTTTTTTCTTAACTGATACCAATCATGTACATTAATAAAATGTGTGCAATATACAATATGAATGATAAACCATCTACTTAAATCATCAAAAGGTTGTGTCAGATTGACTACTTGACATTAAATACTTTGGAAACAACTGGCGGGCCGGATTCAAACACTTGGCGGGCCGGATGTGGCCCCCGGGCCGTAGTTTTCCCACCCCTGGTCTATGTAGTTACTCATTTGTTTATTAGGTTTGTATTCATTTACTACACCAATGCTAACATAACCGGTCTTCGCAGACTGATTGTCAGAAATGCTATTGTTGTAGTGCCTTATAGCGAGTTACCAAATATGGTTCCCTATAAAGAGCTACAATCCAGTAGCACTCCTAGTAAGAAATATGACTTTTCTAATGAGGTTATTTCAGAATATTTGGCATCATAGACCTTTGCCTTCCAGTCAGACATTCAGAAGAAAAGAGTCTTTTTATGCTTCCTGACATTCCTCTGATCTCCAAACGTCTGCACATTACAAAAGCGACATTGTTAGTACGTACAGCAGCACCCACATGTGGCCGTCCACAATGTGTTGTGCATGTGTGTGATCCTTTGTCGCAGAGCTGTACTTTAGGTGCATCGTAAAGCAATCAACAAGTGATTTAGTGCTGGACTCCCGGTGTGCATGAAAAAGGTTCAAACCTGGCACTTTAGTGGACATGTGGAAGAGGTGTTGTGCTGATGTTAGAACCTTAGCATCTGGCAACCATGGGGCCAAATATTCATGATATTTGTGTTTTAAAAGACTTAGATCAGCATGATTTTCAGAAGCTTCTTCACTATTATATCCAACCTTGTTGATTCGTTAACATCACCGAAGGTGTGAAACAAGGACACTTCTTCTGAATCTCAAGAAAATATACTTCTTCCCCCCGCCCTCTTCTTAGTGCAGTCATTGTTTTCTCACTCTATTTTTGACCTTGCATCGCCGGCTATTCCGGACTGATTTATTTTACTGTCAATCTCCTGTCACTTCCCATTTAGGTCGGAAGGTCGCATCTCAGTGGTCCTTGCCCTTGCTCTTTCCTCCAAATGTGAAGATTTACACAACACCTCACCCAAAGTGGCCGCTACATTTGTGATGGTGACATGGCAACGCCTCACCGTATCTCCTGAGTGCAGCCTGCTCTGCCCTCACACAGCCTGGACTGAAAAGAAAAAAAACCCAAACAAACAGCTCATCTAATGTTCCATAAGAACAAACTGTGGAACACCAAGTACTTATAGTGAGGAGTCTACATACCAAGAAAACTACATCATGTGATCGCTTAAAAAAAAAATAAATCCAATAAACTTTCAGTTGCAATGTACAAACAGACACAATTCATCACAAGCTACCTGTTGCTAGGCAGAGTTGACAGGGCTCAATCATAACTGCCCCATCGGCCATTCATTCATTCATTCATTTTCTACCGCTTTTTCCTCATGAGGGTCGCGGGGGGTGCTGGAGCCTATCCCAGCTGTCTTCGGGCGAGAGGCGGGGTACACCCTGGACTGGTCGCCAGCCAATCACAGGGCACATACAGACAAACAACCATTCACACTCACATTCATACCTATGGACAATTTGGAGTTGCCAATTAACCTAGCATGTTTTTGGAATGTGGGAGGAAACCGGAGTACCCGGATGCACAGGGAGAACATGCAAACTCCACACAGAGATTGCCAAGGGTGGAATTGAACCCTGGTCTCCGAGCTGTGAGGTCTGCGCGCTAACCACTTGACCGCTGTGCCGCCCCCCCATAGGCCACTGAAAAAAAAATAGTCCACTAAGCTGTGAATGCAAAACATGGTTACCTATAGACAGAGTCAGCTGGAGCAGGAACAGGAAGTCAGACAGGCACGCACTAAGGATATGACTTCATGTGGTGGAATTAAGGGAATAAGAAAATAAACAGGGGGGGCATTGTATGTGGTTGCAGTGGGTCAGTGTGTAAGGTCTAGACTTGGGGGCAAGTTCAAAACCATCTGCGGATTAGGCTTGCTTCCTGAGCAATGTTGAGTGTAGATGAATATGTATACGTCCTTGTCCAGTTTTTGAGGAAATATAGTATAAACAGGTGCAGAAATGAGAATACAGTCATACCTCATGGAAAATTTGGATAGTTATTGCATGTAACGGATGTGCTGTACTGTTCCATAAAATCGACTGCCCAAAAAAACACTCTATGCATTGCTGAGTGCATTTTTTTAGTGATTGCAACTGCTAAATAGCCAGCCATGGGGCCAAAAGAGTTGCGAGTGTCAGCAATAAGGTCTATCTGTTCATTGTGTTTACTTTTTTGCATTGTTTTTTGCATGTTTGTAATTTGTTGTAATTATTCCAAAAAAGTATTTTTCATTCATATTTTTGGGTGTCTGCAGTGGATTCATTGGATTTCCATTATTTCCAATGGGAAAAATTCCTTCGGTTTCATACATTTTGGTTTTTGTCTTGGAACAAATAAAGTTTCAGTTGTTCAATTAAAAATGCCAAACATTCATTCATTCATTTTCTACTGCTTATCCTCACAAAGGTGGCAGGGGGTGCTGGAGCCTATCCCAGCTGTCTTCGGGCAAGAGGCGGGGTACACCCTGGACTAGTGGCCAGCCAATCACAGGACACATATAGACAAACAACCATTCACACTCACATTCATACCTATGGACAATTTGGAGTCACTAATTAACCTAGCATGTTTTTGGAATGTGGGAGGAAACCGGAGTACCCGGAGAAAACCCACGCATGCACGGGGAGAACATGCAAACTCCACACAGAGATAGCAGATGGTGGAATTGAACTCGGGTCTCCTAGCTGTGAGGCCTGTGCACTAACCGCTCATCCGGCGTGCAGCCAAAAGCCAAACACTTAACTATAAATTTACTACATACATTTATTGTGCATTTTTAGTTTTATATATTTATAGTTTTATATATTTTAGGTATGTTAGTTAATATATTTTACGGTATCCAAATTATTCCACTCATTACTTGTAAAGTTTACACACTTTCAAAAGATGGTTGGCTTTAAAAAAACAGTGGCTGTAAATTGTTTTTGTTTTTCGGAGGGTATAATACAAACAAATATAATAAAAATACAAATAAATATAATTTACAATTAAGGTTGAACAAGATGCCTTAGATAGTAATATGCACTACATACAACACTCTTTTCTTGTCAATAGATATCAAATTGTGTGTTTGTTCTTTCCAAAGGCTAATTCCTTCCATTTTTTTAAATAACATTCAGCATCACTTTCTCCTTAAATTGTGTCGCAAACCTCAGCTTTACAGATGCCATGTCTGCAGTGCAGGCAGTGTATATGTTGTAGTAAAGACATCTGCTTCAACACATGGTGGTATCAATCATAGTGAAGGTTGTTAGAGTCGCTTATGTGTCTCAAGGGTAGAAAAGGGAGGCGTTTATACGAGGGTTGCGTGCTCAAGTGTACAACACAGCCATTAATTGGTGGAGTAGAGGCCCTTTTTGAGAATCGGGTAAGTTCATTTTGAGAGACAACAATAACCCGTCTGTCTACCTGGCGAGTGACATCAAGGAGGTCACACGATAGATGAGTGGCGACCTAAAAACCAACACGTCTCCTTGTCAAAAGGTGCGCCGCTGAATGTGGGCCAGTGAGGTCACGGCGGTGCAGAGGTGGATGAGTCTGGCTCGCACGTGCACTCCATGGCTGCCCCAATCCTCTTACAACCCCCACGTCTTAAAACACTCAGGCCAGACTGAGAGATCAGCTCACTGCGGCCATGTCTTATCCCAGAGACAGCACAGATCCCGGGCAGAGTCACGCCAGCAGGTATTAAACACTGACCAATCCACCGAGAGCATATAGTAGAGGTCTGTTTGCCCTCGGAGACTTTTAACAGTAATGACTACTTCCTTTTCCCTCCAACATAATCAGTCATCAATTAAAAGAACGATATTCAATGGATGATGAGGGACTGAAAAGTTTTCCTAGTTCAGCCATTTTCTATGCTGCTTATCCTCACTAGGGTCACCGGGGGTATGCTGGAGCTTATCCCAGCTGACTTCG
The DNA here is from genome assembly GCF_037039965.1 of Doryrhamphus excisus. Taxonomy (NCBI): domain Eukaryota; kingdom Metazoa; phylum Chordata; class Actinopteri; order Syngnathiformes; family Syngnathidae; genus Doryrhamphus; species Doryrhamphus excisus. Next base: position 6,699,799 of record NC_136357.1, on the reverse strand, counting down.
AACAAGAGGTGGGGGACATCCTGGACCAGCCAAGTTTGTCTTCTGTTTGGTGAATTTATTAATAACAAATGAAAAGCTCTGTGAGGCTGCATGGCGGTCTTGTGGTTAGCGGGCAGACCTCACAGCTAGGAGACCCAGGTTCAATTCTGTGTGGAGTGTGCATGTTCTCCCTGTGCATGCGTGGGTTTTGTCCAGGGATTCCAGTTTCCTCCCACATTCCAAAAACATGCTAGCATGAAAAACACGTAGCATGTCCCAAAAACATGCTAGGCAAATTGTCCATCGGTATGAATGTGAGTGTGAATGGTTGTTTGTCTATATGTGCCCTGTGATTGGCTGGCGACCGGTCCAGGGTGTACCCCACCTCTCGCCTGAAGACAGCTGGGATAGGCTCCTGCACCCCTGCAACCCTCATGGGGAAAAAGCGGTAGAAAATGAATGAAATAAATGAAAAGCTGTGTAATCGGCTGGCGACCAGTCCAGGGTGTACCATGCCTCTCTCCCAAAGACAGCTGGGATAGGCTCCAGCATCCCCCGTGACCCTCATGAGGATAAGAGGTAGAAAATGAATGAAATGAATGAAAAGCTCTGTGATTGGCTGGCGACCAATCCAAGGTGTACCCCGCCTCTTGCCCAAAGACAGCTGGGATAGGCTCCAGCACGCCTGCGACCCTCGTGAGGATAAACGGTAGAAAATGAATGAATGAATGAAAAGCTTTGTGATTGGCTGGTGACCAGTCCAGGGTGTACCACGCCTCTCGCCCGAAGACAGCTGGGATAGGCTCCAGCACCCTCGCGAGGAAAAAGCGGTAGAAAATGAATGAAATGAATGAAAAGCTCTGTGATTGGCTGGCGACCAGTCCAGGGTGTACCCGGCCTCTCGCCCAAAGACAGCTGGGATAGGCTCCAGCACACCAGCGACCCTTGTGAGGATAAGTTGTAGAAAATGAATAAATGAAAAGCTGTGGTAAGACGTAGGGAACTGATCTTTATGCTCTTTTTCTGTGCTTTGATTTGCAACAACATGGGAATAACCCTTAAAATGCAACTACTGTTACACGTCAATATGACAATTATAAATGATTATGCAAAGAAAGGCGCATAGTAGCACAGTTTGAGATTATGCATAATATGATATTAGCAGCATGGAGCTAACATTATTAAACGTCACCTCTGTACAACATTTGTGAAGACATTACTGAAGATCATACTGATGATTATTCTAATTTACATAACCGGTATGCCTTTATCGCTAACCATTTTAAATCCTAATCTGAAAACTGAAAAAAAAAATATGACCATTAAGTGTGTGTTTTCATGAACACACATTCAATAAATAATATACTCAATTTCCGATTCTAATATGGGAGTCCCTGTAGCTGACGTCACACACACACGAGCATGCCAGGCCACTCCTGACCATAATTCTTGGCTCTCTGTGGAAGGGAAATTGTGATGTCATCAACCTTGGCGCAGCAGGACAGCGGAGCATGCGGGCCCTCGGGGTGCTAGGATTGGTGCCCGTGTGTTAGTGCCCCCGTAGATGGTGAAATAGACGGTGCGGTGCTGCCCGCCTGCGCTGCACCTGCGTCTCAGCATGCTGATTGATCAGTTTGGTCATGTGGAATGTCACCATCTGCTCCCCAGTCCCACTCACCCCCTTCTTGTGCGAATGCCAATCACTGGCAGGAAGATACTTATTTAAGCCATGTCAAATCAGGCGCATGACGAAGAGTAGCATGCCAACCACACTTGTACATAGTGAGCGCCATATAACACACCAAAAAAGAGCAACTTCAAACAGCAAAACATCTTATTTGTGTTACAAGCGCCTCTATAATATTGTTACTTTCGGTTTTACTGGCCCTCGGCATATTCTAAATATTAAATAAATTCAATACAAACATGAGTTATGTATAATATGTGGATGTTTTGTTCCGATAGTTCGCATATATTGACGAGCAATTGGATTAGTTTTAGCATCTTTAATGCACAAAATGTATCAAAACAGTCCCTCGCGTCTTCAATTTTTCTGCAAATTTGGACACCTCTGTTTCCAGAGGCTGCTATATGCAGCCTAAATGAAATTATGCGGGCTGTAATGGCGGCAGGATTTGCGTGGATGTGTTTTATCTGTTGTCCTTAAACAGGTTTAATCCAATCTAACTGAACGTTGAATGTGCTACCGTCTTTCTATTTTCTCAGTTGCTCATTTTTTGGCCTCTTAATGGCCAGCGACATATCAAGGGGCCATCGGGAGTGACATTCTTCAATGTAGAGCGTCATAACCAATGACATTTCAGCCATGGGAAAATAAAGATATGCAAATTTGAAGTCATTAACATTTGCATTACCTGTTTGAATAATCGCACCACTGACATGACTGCAATTAGCTAAGATTGATGCAAAGTTCAGGGTTAGGGGACTGTATATATTTGCTTTTGGATCATTTATCCATGGGGTGTGTGTGTGTGTGTGTGTGTGTGTGTGCTTACTATCTGATAAAAGGTCATGCTCAGTGGCTGCTGGTCTGCTTGGATCACTGATGGGAGGAATAACTTGACTTTGTATGTTTTGGCTGGAAAACTTGCAGTCTATTCTTTCTCCTACACAACGAACAGTAATGGTCAAGATGAAGAGCTTGACCTCCTAACCCAGTTAACACTAGCGTGAAGAGTAAGGATTAGAATGTGTGTACAACACAGCTCACCTCCTGACGGGATCAGTGCGGCATAGTTTGATTCCAGTCAGCGGTGCTGCCAAACCAAGGGCTCCTTTAGTTTATTTGTCAGCATTAAAGACAATTTGTCAGTAAATGTATGAGAAGAAATTGGCTCGTTAATCAAATTAAAATTCCAATTGGGGATAGATCTCTGATATATTATCCTATCTGGAGAAGTCCCCATAGTGTGGATATATAGGACTTAACTGACCTCATGTTGGACTTCCATAGACAAACGGCCTCAATTGCCTTGTGCAATAATTAATCAGCAATTAATTGTTTGTGATCATTGCTACTGATTCATTTCTACTGCTTATCCTCACGGGGGTTGCAGGGGTGCTGGAGCCTATCCCAGCTGTCTTCAGGCGAGAGGCGGGGTACACCCTGGACTGGTCGCCGGCCAATCATAGGGCACATATAGACAAACAACCATTCACACTCACATTCATACCTATGGACAATTTGGAGTCGCCAATTAACCTAGCATGTTTTTGGAATGTGGGAGGAAACCGGAGTACCCGGAGAAAACCCACGCATGCATGGGGAGAACATGCAAACTCCACACAGAGATGGCCGTGGGTGGAATCGAACTCGGGTCTCCTAGCTGTGTGCGTGCTAACCACTCGACTGCCGTGCAGCCCTGTTTGTGATAATTTAATGACATAATCATGCCAACCCCAGTGACAATATAGTAGAACCACAATTTGCTACCACTAATAATAATAACCTGACCTATGAATGTTGTTACATTGTGGTATTCCCAAATAATGAGGTTTGCTCATTTGGAAGTGAGCCCTGAAAGAAGTTTGGGATGACTCGGCACGCCCGGTTTTACAGAGTTCTACTAACGTCAATACGATCCGGACTTCCCTATATGGGTTGCAGATTGCCTGCACTCAGTAAACACATAGCTACATCTCTGGAAGTCCTCGGGAGCGCTTGGGAGTGTGACCAATCACAGCAGAGTGGGCGTACCTAGAAGAGGACTAGAGGTGGAGAAAATGGTCGGAAGCAGGAAGTCGATGGAAACACTGCAGAAAGAGGTGGAAGCTCTAGAAAGCTCTAGAAAGCTTTCAGTGCCGGTTATTGTGTGTAGCTGCTCTATAGGAGTCCGCAAATCAATACAAAGTACCAAAAATGAACATAATAGGTCCCCTTTAAGTCTGCTCCATAGTCAGACTGTTGTATTATTAAACATGTAATAATTGTACAGGTAATATTTTAAGTAATATCTGAAACATTATGAATGGTCATACAAGTGTAAAAGAAGTATGTAATAACTACTTCCAACTATAATAAAAATACTCACATATTTGATGATGTGTGAAAGTGAAGCATTTTGTTAGAAAATAGGAGTGCCGTGTCACTTTATCTGCTTAGAGTCACGTAAACTGCCACATCATTTTACTGTAAGAAAAATAAAATGCAAAAGAAACACAAATGAGACAAGTACACATACACATGCTGAGTTTACACATTGTTTTTGGATTTTGTATTTAATGTTGACCTAACATAATTCAACTTTATATACAAATAAATTAATTGGCCACTCCAAATTGGCCATAGGTATGAATGTGAGTGTGAATGGTTGTTTGTCTATATGTGCCCTGTGATTGGCTGGCGACCAGTCCCGGTTGTACCACGCCTCTCATCCGAAGACAGCTGGGATAGGCTCCAGCCTAGTTAATTCAGTCACCACTAGCATTACTGTTGTATACAGGTAAGTCTGGCTGAATAATAATTAGTCACAGTTGATTTAATTACAAGAACTTCAAGTGTCTGAAGTGTGCATATCTGATCTCAGGTCATCAGACGTCGGGTTTAACCTGACTGCGGAAGTCTGCGTGTTAATATGCTACGCAATTGTCATTCACCCAGACAGAGGACATAACATTTAACCCAGCCGCCTCACACGTGCCTACAACCCTGATACTATTTGTAAATGTGGGTCAGACAAGGCGGTGTTATCCTCCATTTACCTGTCTAAAAGCAGCTAATCTTCGTCATGTCATCCTGCTCTCTGACGGGTGGTTTGCACAAGCAGCGGATTGACAAAATGTAAAGTTTACGTTTGATGATGTTGTGTTTAGGGTCAAAGTGAGAGTGTGGGATTCCCTCCTATTTATTATATCATAGTATTCACTGTGTCTTGAGGGTCGGAGATGGATCCAAATATCAATAATGGATACCAAGGGTACTATGAATATGGGATTGATACTGACCAGATCATATATTTTTCAATTCTCTTTTTTCAATTTTATGTTTATTTTCGCAAATGTCTGTGTTTTAGTTGCATTGCTATATAAATGATAATGATAATTTACAGTCTATACTATATTGTTACAAATTCAGAAATAGTTTTTGCTTTTGTTGACTTTTGTTTTGTTAACTCCACGTGCAATATTAAGGCTCTAAATGCAATTTATTATGTTCTACGTGAAATATTTCTATAATGCCTCATATTAACTCACTAGCAAGATCTCAGTGTATAGACTGGTCATATATCTCATCTCATTTCATATTATCTGCATACTGTATTTGTATATAACTCTGGGTAAAACTGTTGATTTTGTTAATACTTGGGTTGTTTATATTGTTTATTTTTCCATATTGTGTATTTTGTACTGCTTAACTGATTCTGTGCTCTTGCCGCTGTGCAATGCAAATTTCCCCACTGAGGGATGAATAAAGGCATATCTTATCTTATCTTTATTTTGCTCAAAGAATTATACTGCATGTCATAAAAGAGAATAATTGTATTATTTTGTTGATATTGAATTGAAATTTTCAAAAATAACCTTGTTGATTAAAATCTTTCTTCTATGTTTTAACTATTCTGAATCGAATTAATGGCAGAATCCCCATATCATTCAGTGAAAAAGTATCATTTGTAACATCTCCTTCCCCATATAACGTGTATTTGTAATGAAAGTTTGACTAAATAAACCCAAAAATAATGGAGGGGCGTTGGTAATATTCACGCCTTATGCATAAACTATAGTGATGGGGTTCTCTTTGTTGGCCACCCCTCTCTTCTTCCTGGATTGGTCCAGCCCTTATTTGCATAAATTGTCTGTGGGTAGCTACACGACCGGCAGGGGTGGATTAGGGGGAGGGAGTGTATGAGGACTGTATACACATGAGTAGAGGCACCGAGTGGCTGACTGACTGACTGACTGACTGGCTGGCTGTGTGGACTGTACTGTGAAAACCAGCAGAGTTATGTACTGTGCTCATCCTGTCTCAGGCGCAGGCAGCAACTCACTGATGTATTGCTACAACATGAAATCTGTGAGTACATGTCTTATGTGTATGTTTACGTGTGTTGATGTTGAGGACGCTACACTCTCAGATGTTTGTTTGGAACAGTGTGTTCATCTTGCAAGTGATGTCAATATTATGGGATTTAACTGAATTAGCTACATGTTACCGATGTTATAAATGACATGTTTTACATTAGTTGAATTGACGCTGGTGTTTTTTTTTAATTGGTATTGCTACAGTCTTATTTATTTCTCATGTGCTCGTGCACAACTGTCCGCTAAAGATGCAATTGAACGCAACACCACGTGCCGGTCCTTCAATATCACCTCTGTTTGCTTTAGCATGTTGACAAACTTGTCTTTAAATGCACTGACAGAGCTTCCTGTTTACCTAAGGCAGCAAGCGGCAAAACATCTTGACATGAAGCAGAGATTGCTTGCTATTTCTATTTGATTTAGGCTGTCCCTCTCCACTGCTTCAGCCATTATCAAAGGCAGCTTTGATCTTGCTGAGACTAACCATATCCAGACATCATGGATCACAGAGGCAGAAAATTGGTTGCATGTGGTGGGTTGAGCAGTACAGCACCCCCCCCCCCCCCTTTGAGTGCAAGTTGATATTTTCTGTCATCTAACATGATAATGTGCTACCATGGTGAAACATGCTATCGCTGACATGTTTACTAGTGGTAATACTTGGGATTTAAATGTTTAACATTTTAATATATATACCATATTTACCTGAATATTGAGGTCAATAGGGTAATAATAGTAGTTTACTTGATTTCCAATATGCTTACCAAAGTTACATGAAAGAACATCACATATAGTGGGGTGGCTTAATCAGTAATAAATTATTATTATATATTATTGTTATTATTATAATAATAAATTATTCATTCATTTATACCAAATATTGCCTTCACCTATAAATGTCTACAGCTGAACCCAATTTGAATGACTTTAGCATACAGCAATGAGACACGGTTGTATTGTCATCCTTTCCTAGTTTCCTAGTTCCTTGTCTTTAATGGCTACAACACAACAACGAGTCCCTTATCGTTAGCGATGCCATTATTGATGGTTTCTAAATCAATGCTATGCTAAAAGAGGATGCCATGGTGACGGCCCCCCTGTCCAGCGGGGGCCAGAGGAGGCGTGCTGGGGCGGGGGTGTGACCATTATTAACGGGTCGCCTGCTATGCTGATGGTAAGGAGGACAATTGGCTTTATCCTCCACCATATGCTGCCCATGGCGGCTCAGACGGGCCCAGTGTCGGCAGGGGCTCCTCTGTTTGGCCTGGCCCACAATCACCATGGGACTCATGCCAGCTAGGGTCACGGCTCTGTGTGCATGTACGTGCATGTGTGTATGTGTGTGTGTGTGCATGCGTGTCACCGCACAAGCATGCTCAAGAGAGTCTTTAATAGCCTGCTTTACAGAACTTGTCGTCCGGGTAACTGACACCCCATTGATGCTACACAGGGAGTTTTATTTTCATTTCCTGGGCCACATCAAAGCACTGGAGGGAGGTGCAGGTGCAGTCCAGACCTCTCGGTGTGTATGACCGAGGAAGCATGTGTTGTGTGTGTAGTATGCTATACTCCTAACTATAGGAAAAACACAATATAAGTAGAAGCTGCCTGTAGTAGAATTCAATTTTACAATCCATTTCTCAGCCAACAAGTCAATTTCAGTTCTTGCTTGGATTCCTTGCTAAGGACAAAAAACACGGGCAGGACTGTAACTCAATTTCATTAAGGACGGAATTGTATCTCAGCTCTTGGAAGCCAGCAGAACCGATCACGATTAGGGCAGGGATTTCTCATGCTGAATGGTTCCTAAATCCGGATGAGGAGGTGCATGGATCTGCAGCTTATGGATTATCGCGATAGCTCTAAGTGTGCATCAGCTCTCTGCTTTGTTTTGGTAAAACTGTTGCTTGATGTTGTCGTATTTAACCTGTTTTGTGTAACTTTTTGCAACTTATTTTTTATGTTTTTAGATTTCCCCAATTGAACATGCTGTTATTTTATTTTTATTTTTTTCAGATTTACGGCCAGTCCCCCGGTAATGACGACATCAACCAGAACTTGTCTTTACAGCCGTCTAACAAGGCCTCCAGCAATGTATTTGCCAGCACTTTTTTTGGTAAGCAAAATGATGACGCCGGCGATCGACTGGCAACCCGTCCAGGGTGTACCCCGACTTGTTGTTGGACTTACACTGTAAACAGGACCTTAAGTGTGTAACACACACATTTATAACATTATGCGTTATATTGGTATGCTCAGAAGCTATTTGTTTATTGATGATTGTTTTTCCATCAATATAAATGTAATTCTCATCCCTCGTTCTATACTAACTTATAACTTAAAATATAAATAATAATAATGAACCTTTTAGTGAATTTTGGAATGTCCTTCCTTCCTTTTCTACTTTCTACTTTCGACTTATTATGTGTATTGCACAGTTGACAAAAAAGCTCAAGAGATTACAACATAAGTGCACACAATTAAATAATTAATCAATCACATAATAAATGAAAACAATCTCAATAATTTTGCTAGCTTCAATATGCATACATCGGTTTCAGCGCCTTGGCATGTTTGTTCCATAGAACAATGGAATGAACGGAGTGAGCCCTTTTATTAGTCATGTCTCTTTGATTCGGTGGATGGAGGCGGGGCCGCTGGCATACACACAGAGAGTACTGAAGAGTGCAACACAGCGAATTCAAATTAATTTGTTAAATTAATTAGTTAAAATCTCGCCTCCAGAAGTTGACGTCTTGCTTGAAATGTAACATGTGATCATGTATTTTAGAGGGCACCAACAATTTGCCTGACATCTGGAGCGCAGTAAATGGGCTGAACCAGCACGGGTATGAAGGTGCACTGGGACCAACCAACAACCACCAAACGCCGGCGGGGAACTACAACAGTCTGCAGCAGCATGGCCACCTGGTAAAATTTACATCCAGGAAATCACATTTCGTTTACACACCGCAACTTCAACTGGGTGTACCACTCTTCTTTTTGCTTAGGACTACTCCTCCCATACAGTAATGGCCGCCGACATGAACAGAGCTCTCCCTCCTATGTCCACTTTTCACCGCAACAATGTATCATCACACGCTCCTTTGATTAACACAACAGAGAATTCCACAGGTGAGACAATGTCATGACTGTGTTTAGGTCTAATTGGCCAAGTAACAGATAATGAATATATATATACGTATATATATATATATATATATATAATATAAATTTCTATATTTTCACAATTAGTCTCAGCACACCTGAAGATTCACAGGTGCGTAGGAAGCAGGCGTAGCCAACACAGTGTTCAAAAGAAGGTTCCCGCACACTATGTCGCTCTCATTCATCAGTTTATTCAGGTAACGTTTCGGTCCGTTTGATCTTCATCAGACATATTAAATTTAATATAATAATTTAATATAATTTTAATATAAATATATTCATTCATTCATTTTCTACCGCTTTTCCTCACGAGGGTCGCGGTGGGTGCTGGAGCCTATCCTAGCTGTCTTCGGGTGAGAGGCGGTGTACACCCTGGACTGGTGGCCAACCAATCACAGGGCACATATAGACAACCAACCATTCACACTCACATTCATACCTATGGACAATTTGGAGTCACCAATTAACCTAGCATGTTTTTGGAATGTGGACGGAAACCGAAGAAAACCCACACATTCAAGTTTATAAAAATCCCCTAGCAATTAATCATGATCAATTAATCACAATTCATTGATCATGATTAATTACTTTGAAAACTGTGATTACTTAGAGTAAATGTGGGAGGAAACCGGAGTACCCGGAGAAAACCCACGCATGCACAGGGAGAACATGCAAACTCCACACAGAGATGCCCGAGGGTGGAATTGAACTCTGGTCTCCTAGCTGTGAGGTTAGGCTGCGCGCTAACCACTCGACCGCCGTGCCGCCCCACATAATTTAACATATTAAATTTAATATGTTTCGGTCCGTTTGATCTTCATCAGACATATTAAATTTAAATATAATTTAACATATTAAATTTAATATGTCTGATGAAGGTCAAACGGACCGAAACGTTACCTGAATAAACTGATGAACGAGAGACACAGACTGTGTACATATATTTATACTGTTATTCTGTCTATTTTGTATTTTTCATTCTTTTTTAATAGATGTGTCTGCACCTACTATACCAAAACAAATTCCTAGTATGTGTTTGATCATACCTGGCAATAAACCCTTTTCTGATTCTGATTCTGACACAGTGTGCGGGAACCTTCTTTTGAACACTGTATATTTTCACAATTAGAAATGCATGTAGCGCACTCACATCCAAAAAAGCAGTCTTAGGGAAGCCACCAACAATTTTCAGTCATGTTGGTATCAACATTAGCAGCTTAACTAAACGGTCAAATTACTATCAGTAGCTAGGAAAATGCATGAGAAGGCAGAAAATCTGAACTCTTATTATTAAGTATACTGCACAAAACATTGTAGAATCACTCTCATGGCAGTCAGTATTGTAGTTTTTGTGTGATGATGATGTCCGTACAAACTATTGTCATGTTTTTCAGTCTCAGGGAACCAGACAAATGTATCAGGAGGGTCACAGACAGGCGATACTTTGGGAAAAGCTCTGGCTTCTGTAAGTATGCGGCAACACAACACCATTAAATCATGTGTCCTCTTCTCAAAACGTTCAAACAAAGCTATAAAACAAACAGGAAGTAGTAGGTTTCCTGACATAGAGACCCAGCAGCTGTAAAGACCACTTCCACAAATGACAAGTGCATTTAAAATGATCCATGCCCTAGTCCCACTCATTCTACTCTTCCTCCTCTTCTTCTTCTTCTCCCTCTCGCCGTCTGCTGCCAGATTTATTCCCCTGATCACACCAGCAGCAGCTTCCCTTCCAGCTCGTCCACGCCTGTGAGATCTCCGTCCCCACTGCCAAACGCCAACGAACCCGCAGGTAAACTGGCACTGCTGCTCCCAGTGACACTGTGTTTATTTTGCTTTGCATGTTGTGTCAGTGTTTTTGTGTATTTTTTTTTTAATTTATTTCTGCTTTTGCTCCTAACAGGAAACAATATGTGGCCCCGGAGCTCCGTACAAGCACCTATCTCGCCACATTATGAGTCCTCACTTATATCCATGGTAAGACTTGATTAATTAATCAGTTAATTCATTCATTAATCAACCTGTTTGTGATCTTGTATATATATTTTTAACATTATTTAGCATCATCCATATAGTTGTCCAATAAATAATACTGTTCATCGAGGACAGGAAGTGATGTCAGAGGTTCAGACTTGAGTTTTAGCTTGTCACGGGTTATGGCCCTAGCATTCGGTTGTGTTATTAATATGGTTGTTATGTTTTCTGGTGGGCGGAATGGCGGACAAGTGGTTAGCAGACCTCACAGATAGGAGACCAGGGTTCAATTCCACCCTCGGCCATCTCTGTGTGGAGTTTGCATGTTCTCCCCCCGTGCATTTCTCCGGGTACTCCGGTTTCCTCCCACATTCCAAAAACATGCTAGGTTAATTGGCGACTCCAAATTGTCCGTAGGTATGAATGTGAGTGTGAATGGTTGTTTGTCTATATGTACCCTGCGATTGGCTGGCGACCAGTCCGGGGTGTACCCCGCCTCTCGCCCCAAGACAGCTGGGATAGTCTCCAGCACCCCCGCGACCCTTGTGAGGAAAAGCGGTAGAAAATGAATAAATGAATGAATGAACTTAAGCCAAAACCTTACCGCTTCCACACAAAATGGGAGGAGGAGGAGAATGTTTTTCAACCAATCTTGTTCAAATTTTGCTTGCCAGACCCCTGAGAGTTTGTACTAAATTGTGAAATTTCCCACAAATGCTTATTTAACGTTTGTGTTTAATAACAGCGCCCTCGTGTGGTACAAATATAATAGCACAGGCACAGTTTCACCCTTTTGTTATAGGTTTTTATCAGCTTCCACTGATAAGAAACCAGATGAAGTTAATTCCTTTTTCTCTTCAAGTCTCAGGTAGAAGACCGACTGGACAGACTGGACGATGTGATCCATGTCTTAAGGAACCACGCTGTCGGTCCCACTGCTGGATTCGCTTCTGACATTCACGGACTGCTCAACCAGAACCACCATGGCCGGCCAAACGCTGTCGGAACGCTGCCCCTCAACTGCCACTCTCCATCCATGGTTAATATGTCACTGTAACATTACAGCATCAAACTGTGTGTGTGTGTATCTGAATGCTATTTTGTGTTTTCTGTGGTGTTTAGTTTTTTTCCATAGAATTATTGCTATCGGCAAGACTTGTCCTCAATAGGAAGTCAGTGTATTGAATATGTGGACTCTAATTCCACTGCAGGGTGATGGGGGGCACCTCTGATCCAGCATGTTTGTCCCTTTTAACTGAATGGGAGGATTTGGGTCTAGCTGGAGTGAAATTATATACTAATCCTCTTGGGAAAAGGGGCATTAAATACTTCTGTTTTTCCAATTGAGATATGTTAGATTGTAGTGAATGGCAGTTTTCGGGGGTTTGGATCTTGGATCAAGTGGTGATGATGGCTAGAAGGAGGCGGGTGTTATTTTGAGTCTCTGTTTAAAAAGTTATCTGACCGAAGGATTTGAAGGATTCCCGTGTCCCAACTGCGAACACATCAGTATCCTCCTTATCGCTTCTTCTTCTTCTTCTTTGTGTGCCGTAAAGGTTGAAGCTGTCACCATGAATAACAACCACTCAGCCTTCCAGAGCCGCACACAAAATGGCCACCTGTACTCCGCCAAGCAGAGGGCCACACTTGATCTGACATCAGGAGAAGGCAGAGGTGACTCAAATCAACCATTTTTTTTAAAGCATGATTTGTGTACTATTGTTTGAACATTAATGCTGACCAGCCGTCCAATGGATGTCACAAAGTATAACCATGTGTCATGTTTCCCTTGCAGGCGGTTTGGGCATTCCGGGGAATGTGGAGCTTAAGATGGAGAGCAGCGAGAGGGAAGACATGATGCATACCAGTCACAGCTCCGACAGTCAGAGGTCAGACGAGGAGAGCGAACATAAGACGCATGGAGAAAACAGTACCAGGGACAGGTAGACATTGATGCTTCACTTTTCCCACCCCTTCATTGGGTACACCTGCCCACTCTAATGAGACCTGTATGACATATTTGTCATCATGTGATCCCTATGCAGAACAATATGTATACTTTATGAATACAATTACTAGGGCTCTCAAAAAATTAATCATTTTATTCAAAGTAATCACAGTTTTCAAAGTAATTAATCATGATTAATGAATTGTGATAAATTAATCATAATTAATTGCTAGGGGATTTTATAAACCTGAATGTTTGGGTTTTCTCCAGTTTCCTCCCACATTCCAAAAACATGCTAGGCTAATTGGCGACTCCAAATTGTCCATAGGTATGAATGTGAGTGTGAATGGTTGTTTGTCTATATGTGCCCTGTGATTGGCTGGCAACCAGTCCAGGGTGTACCCCGCCTCTCGCCTAAAAGATAGCTGGGATAGGCTCCAGCATACCCTGTGACTATGAGGATAAGTGGCATAGAAAATGGATGGATGGATGTTAGAGCCGTATTAAGGCATAAACAAGGTGCCACAAGGTGGCAGAAGAGAGCTAGGCATGGGTTTTGGGCGTGTGAAAACACACTCCATAGCAAAGAGGAAGTCAGATAGCGTGGAGGAGTGTGGCAGGCTGATGGTTACGCATTGTAGAGAAATTTTAAGGCGTGCACACGCACTAAATGTTCCAAATGTGAAAATTCAAAATAGTTCATGGTCTTATACTTGCAAATAAATTGTTATTTTGAGGTAAAACAACCCCTATTGTTTGTTGTTTATGTTAGTATAGTTGGTTAGAATTTTTCACAAAAGCAAAGTGACAGTTATGTTTGAATTTTTTTTTTATGTTTTTTTCTCCCTGTTTTTGTTCTGAGGCATTATGATCATGGCACTGATGCACAGTGAGCGAGTGTGTGGTGAAGCTAGTCACCAACTTGCAGATTTTATATAATAATAACAATAATAACAATGTCGCTACATGTCACATTATGTAAATGAATCGTTGTCTGTGCTTTTTGGAATTTTTTTCAGAAGGCTTTGTAGGTGCCTCCCATTATGTGCAGCCTTTTTTTTATCATTTTTTATATCTTTAGAACACACAAAAGAGAAATTGTGTTCATGTCTCACATAAGGATTGTGGTTGTTAGACAACATTGTAGGGAGCTGTCTGATGTCCTCTTTGTGGCCAGTAGAGGGCAGTAAAATCCACTTTTACATAAACTTTACCATCACCCTCACCAGTCTCCCCCATCTTATTAAAGCATCCATGAGGATGAAGATCTGAGTCCAGAGCAGAAGGCCGAGCGTGAGCGTGAGAGAAGGATGGCCAACAACGCTCGGGAGCGTCTGCGCGTGCGGGACATCAACGAGGCATTCAAGGAACTCGGTCACATGTGTCAGTTGCATCTCAAAAGCGAGAAGCCACAGACCAAGTTGCTGGTGCTGCACCAGGCCGTGGCAGTCATCCTCAGCTTGGAACAACAAGTCAGAGGTGAGTGAGCACACACGATGTTGCTCATGGTGTGTTGTCTTTGCTATCGACTCTAACCACTAATTGTCCCACAGAGAGAAACCTCAACCCAAAAGCAGCATGTCTCAGAAGGAGAGAAGAGGAGAAGGTGTCTGCTGCCATGACAGATCCACAATCAATGCATGTCACCTTTCATTCAGGTTTGACTGACCCTGCAAACCCAATGGGTCATCTCTGAGGCTCCGAATATAGTAGTGTACAATTCCCAATTACCAATGTGGACTTAAGTGCTTCCAAAATGACTATTATATATTTTTATTACAATTTGGTTGGTGATAGGGTGTTTACGGCCCTAGTCGAGCACACAATTTTAAATCAGCTCTCCAATAAAAGCTTCACTTCCTCATATAGATCAACTTGTGTCTGTCTGATAAATTTGGACTAAAAGCAGAAAAAAAAATGCATTGATGCAGTTGAACAATCATCTCCCCGGCTTCTCTAACACACTTTGAACTTTGTGCCTAAACGTTTACTTATAACAGACAAATGCATTGTAACCTGCAGATGTTTTGTACATTTTTTTTCTATATTTATTATCTTTACCCTGTTGTGGTGAGGTTTTATCTGCAGTTTGGCAGAGTATTTAACAGTATATCGCTATTTCCCCACAGTCACAGAAATTTCCATGTTTTATGTGCATATCAGACAGCTGATTTCATTAGTTTTTGGGGTTTTTTTTGGCATTGTGAGTGTGCAAGCTGCTGTAAGTATGTGTGTTACAGGAGTTGGACCATTCTGTGAATGAACAGATCTCCAAGAATGTTTTTAATTTGCATTATATACAGTATAGTCGAGCTGTTCTACTCTTTAGCACTATTAAGAGGAGTAAACACTGGTGGACAAAAACTAAATACTTGACAGCTAACCAAATTCTTCTTCTTTTTCTTCTTTAGGTATTTTCATTTTTCTAAGTTATGTAAGTTATCTTTTATACAAATATTATGAATGTCTGTTTATGCTTATTTTACACAAGGGGAAACATTTGTGTGCAGTTTTACTAGACACGGTTTGTGTTTTTAGCAATATGTTAACACAAGATTTTATTGTTTACCGCAAATCTTCAAAGAGTCATCCAAATACTGCTATCATAACATGTACAGTATGTGTACATTTTGAAGTAGCTAGGACGCATGTGCGCTGTTGTAGCAATAAATGTTTTTCTTGGGGCTTTTTTTGTTTTGTTTCATTTTGTACTCATTGGAATTTGTGTAGTACACATATGCAAGTACACAATTCTAAATACCTTTGAAATGTCACTTATTAAGATTATGGAATGTTAAAAAAAACAGCACAAGTATATGACTTTATAAGTTAAAGGAGGGAGCAGAATGCCGGGAAACTGTGTGTATATCCAAATGCATCACTAACTGACAAATAACAAATGTCAATATCCCTCTTCTCGAATGACAAACAATGCTAATTAGCTCAAACATTTGTATCGGCTTCATCAGCTCTTTAGGTTTTAAACAAACAAAAAAACTCCACACAACTTAGCATCACACCGCAGTATAGCATATAACATTCATAAACTGTAAAAATAAACACATTCACGAATCCATCGCTGCACACGTGCCTGTTGAGATGTCGGACTCTGAGGCGAGCAGTGAACGCCTCAGTGGGCAGAGGCAGGAGGACAAGCGGGTTAGTTCGGAGGAAGAAGGGGAGGACTACTCTCTCACACCGAACTCTCTCACTCACAACTGGTAAGTTTCTGTCTTAATTACGGTGTTATTTGGCACACATTTACGTTTTGAAGAAAGAATGAATCGCCGATAAAGACTATAACGATTCTTTGGCGTTTTTGTGGTGAGTTTGCGGAACCTCGGGAAAGTTTTCTTATTGAGGCTCGTGCATTGAACGGATGACAGACAGCCTTTCCTGCTGCTAGTCACTAACAATGTAGAATAACTTTTATGACTCAATATCTTTATTTTACAAGGATGACGTAAGAATGGTTAACACACCAAACATATGTGATAGCTTGACAAACTGATAAATGCTAGTTTCATGATATCAACTCCAAAAAAAAGCTTTTGGGATTTGACTACGTTTTAAAACGTTACAGGAGATTTTTTCCCCCAACATGGCAACCTACAAACTTTATTTAAAAAACGACAAATGAAGACAGATTTTGAGAAGTGCTGTAAAAAATGTAAGTGTGCTTTGTCATGTATAGTTGTCATGCACGTACAGTAGATGTTACAGATCATATCCAATACAAAAATATTGCATTTGCAAAGAAAAAAAAATGCTACTGACCCAAATATAATACAAATATAATAGATCTCCTTTTCCATGCTTATTTGTGAAAAAATGTAGAAAAAATATTTCAAATCTAATCTTAATTATATTTTATTAATATTTTATTTTATTAATATTTTAAATATTTTAATTCTACAAAATCTTAAAAATGGTAAATCACAATTTGTTGCTATTTCCAAAGCTTTTGGATGTGACCAGTTTGTCTTAGAATTAGCATCTTTTTTTGAGTTGGGCCTCCCTCCTATTCACTGGTGTGTGTGTGTGTGTGTGTGTTTGTGTGTGTCAGGAAGAAAAACTCTCGCTTGGTGTATTTAGCGCCACCTCCCGGTTTGCATGCACTGTAGAAATCGCTAGACCTCGAATATAAGACTGTATAACTTCTTTTTAGATTTTATTCAAAGGGGTTTTCAAAATTGGGTTTTCGTAGGATTCAGTTTTCGATGAAAATTATATGCAAAAATATGTATTTTTTTTAAATACACTATCTGGGTTATCATATGGCCGAATAGTCTCTGTGAAGAATGGACAGTGGTTCTTTTAGAGCCTGGGACATTATAGACAGATTCCTGTTGGGGAATCCCTGAATCATGATTTTCTGTGCTTTATTTGTTCGTAGAATGCAGGCAAAAGGTGAGGCATAACCTGGTCTGATCACCAGCCTATCAGAGGCCTCCACATGCACTGCTATTAAAAGTGCTGTGTGATAATGTTTGCCTGTAGCACAATGACTCCCGTGTTAACATCTCTATTGACAAATATTCCCCACTATGAGTGACGACACCCTGCAGACCTCAGCCAGTTGTAGTCGTCATGCAGTTGACTCGGTGTTGTTGGTACAATACAACAGTGTCATGAACACACAGGGGGAGTTGTTTGCATTGCGCAGCAAAATCAAGCTCTTGTCTATATGTATATATATATATGTGTGTGTCTTCATGTGAGTCCAGCTGCGTGTAAGAGAGGAGATCTTCAAGTGCCACTTTGTCCCCCTGAGGCTCCAATGTTGTGTAAACACCTCAGCTTGACCTGATATGCACCTTCCCACATTGGATCAGCCTCCATCAGGGTTTTAATGTTATTGCTTTTCTCCACCCAATGCAGTTCATCTGTTAATGCTGCTGTTACAATGGATAGATTGGACGGCTCCCCGGAAATGAAGATGCAGAGGAGTTACGTCGATCCGCACAACCCCAGAGGCAGCGATGACAGCTTGTTTGGAGTTACGGTGCAGGTTCAAGGCATTAAAGGGCAACCCTTTGTGGTTTTAAACAGTTCTGGCCAAGAAAGCCATCGAGATATATCGGTCATCACTCACCAGGCAGGGTACAACCCAGGCGTGGTGAGGAGATCTGTTGATGAGAGAAGCTCCTCCTTAGAGCTTCATTACCAGAAACATCCAGAGATCCTGAGACCGTACGACCCGCGAAACAACAACTTCAACACCCTTAACCCTACGCAAAACTCTCAACCGGTCAAAGCCAGGATGCCAATTCCAGCTGAAGGTGCATCAGATGACCAGAACACACCTCCCTCAGATGGACACATCCCTGCGAAGTCCCCAAACGCAGTAGACTCAGAGCCCTTTATGTCTGTAGGTAAACTAATCAACCAGTTTAACAGCAGCCAACGGAGAGGAAGGGGCGGCCCGAGGAACAGGCTGGACCCCGAGGACACTCAGAGGTCGCGTAGCGTGGACAGCGGTCGAGCTTCCGACTCATCATCTTCGTCCTCCAGCACAGCCTCCTCTCTGAAGGGGGGCAGCATTGGAACTGTGACCTCAGGTGGGTGTATCTATCCTCCTGGATCAGCGCGGGCTCGACTGCTAGGTGGCGAGACCACCAAGAGAGAGGACAACAAGCCCACCGCGCCACTCAAAGCGCATCTTGGGAGTGATAAGGCGGCAAAAGTAATTCACAGAACAAAAGAATTGTCTCGTCACGATCATCTCAATGGAGCTGAGGACAGAGACACTCAGGTAAAGAGATGTCCTCAAGGACATGGTTGTCATTTTAAAAAGGTTGGATTTATGCATGTTCTCTAACCAGGTCACTCCTGATCTTCTGAAAGGACAGCAGGTGTTGGCTGACCCAAATGAAGATGCAGCGAAACAGATGCTCTTCACATACCTCAAGGAAGGGTGAGTGAGACAAACAAAAACAGGTCATTAAAGTCAAAGTGAAAAGAATTCAAGAAACAATACAAGCAGTTGATGTTTGCTAAATACAAGGATGGAGAGTCTGGAACCAGTCATGATGTGCTATACATATGGTAATGGTAATGGTTTTATTTCATTTGAACATGCATCAGATTACAATTGAATGCATCACATAATCAGTTCACAGTTCCACATGTCCAAAAGGAGTAGGAAGAAGCAAAGCTTATTAAATCCTACCCCTCCATCTGGTACTTTTACAATCAGTAACTGTTACATTTGTTCACTTCATGCTTTCCATAATACAGGGTTTTTTTTTCATTTAAAATTGTTTAATTTTTTGTCCCGTACCGAAGTAGGAGGTGATATGACCATCCAATGACATAATGGGTACCATAGTAAGTGTCAATATAGTGATATATATAGCACATCATGACTGGTTCAAGACTCTTCATCCTTGTATTTAGCAAACATCAACTGCTTGTATTGTTTCTTGAATTGGCTCATCGTTGTGCATTGTTTGAGGGTCTTACTCAATCCATTCCATGGTTTGATTCCACATACTGAAATGCTATGGCTTTTTAACGTAGTCCTAGCATATAAGTGTTTCAAATGTAGTTCTTCCCTGAGATCATATTTCTCCTCTCTTGTAGAGAAGTATTGGATGATATTTTTAGGTAATTAGTTGTTTTTAGCCTTATGCATTATTTTAGCTGTTTGAAGATGAACTATATCAGCAAGTGGAAGTATTTGTGATTTTAGAAATAAGGAGTTAGTATGTTCTCTGTAGGCGGCATTATGAATTATCCTTACTGACCTTTTTCTTACCAACATATCATTATATTGACAGTTACTATGGTACCCATTATGTCATTGTATGGTCATATCACCTCGTACTTTGGTACGGGATAAAAAAAAAATAAAAAAATAATTTAAAAAACTATATAGTATAAAGGCATACCTTATCTTATATAAGGAAAGCAGGAAGTGAACAAATGTAACAGTTACTGATTGTAAAAGTACCAGATGGAGGGGTAGGATTTAATAAGCTTTGCTTCTTCCTACTCCTTTTGGACATGTGGAACTGTGAACTGATTATGGGATGCATTCAATTGTAATCTGATGCATGTTTAAATGAAATAAAACCATTACTATTACTATTTGATGATATTGTCCTGGGGAGATCATGCAAACTTCACACTAAGATGCCCGTCTCCTAGCTGTGTAACCTGTGTGCTAACCACTCATCCACCGTCACAACAAAAAGAAAGTTGATCTTAAAATAAGGTGCAAGAAGGCTGTTTTTATTTGATACTCCATTGCTATTTTATGTTGTGGTTGTTATCATGCGGCGTAGTGAGATAACTGGTGCAGCTGCTCACACTTACACACACACAGAGTCAGGAATGCAGAGCACGATCTTTATTTCACTGATAAAATGACTACTCGACTTGGAATGTCTCTATGATCCATCACTGCCTATTTTGACATTATGTGCTCAGTGTATGTGTGGCAACGCTGAGTGAAGCCCGGCCAACATTTCTATCTCTGCGTAGTCAAAGTGAAAAGATAAAAGTGATTTATAAAGTACTTGCCTTACTCGGCAGGACGACTGATGATGAGTTGGTCACCAAAAGGAAAGTCAACCTGTTGCTTGAAAGGATCAACAGAATCAAGTGGAAAATGGCTGAGAATGTGGAGGAAGAGCTGAACGTGAGTGGAGGAGACAATTATTCACCACTGTTACTGGATGTTGACTAATATCCCGTGTTTGACTTCACCTACGTAGGATCCAGGAGCAGATGTGAAACAGCTGCTCGAGAAACGAGAAGCACTGGAGTCACAAGTGTGCGATTTAAAGCAAAAGCTGGACACAGAGATTAAAGTTTGTTTGTAGTTTTTTTGTCTCAACTCCATCATCTTCAAGTGATCAAATCCTCTTGAGGTAAACGTCTTTGTCACCACAGAATGAAAAGACTCTGGCCAAAGCTTGTGAAAAGGCTAGAACGGAGAAGACAAAGCTGCAGGAAGAGCTGGCCAAAAGTCAGGCTGAGGTCTTCAAACTCAGGAACAAACTGACCGACCTTGAGGGACAACTTAAGTCTACCAAAGACGAGTGAGCATATGACTTAGAATCTTTTACTCTGTTTCTTATCAATTCAAAAGGTGATAAATTTAAACAGCAAAAAATTCAAAGATATACATATATAGAACACAACACAATATTTGGCAATTCCTAGGTTGACTCAGATGGTTTCAGAGAGGGAACGTTCTAAGGTGCAGATGAAGGACCTCCAGCAGCAGCTGTCCGAGATGCACGATGAACTGGACCAGTCCAAGAAAGCGGAAGCGATACATGCGGAGAAACAGATCCTTCTGAAGGTTAAAGACCGCATGATAGGTCGGCAAACGTGGTCTCCTGATAAACATGAACATGTGTCTGTCACGTCAGGATATGGCGCAGCTGCGCGCGGACTATCAGGAGATGCTGCTGGCGAAGGAGGAGCAGGAGGACGTTCTGCAACAGCAGGAGAAGGACCTCAGTGCCTTAAAGGACGCCATCAAAGATGAAGTGGAAACCCATGACAAATACATTGCTGCTCTTAAGGAAGAATATGAACTAGAGCTGAAACATCTCTTGAGGGATTTAGAGACGGCTAAAGAGGTAATTCGTCATTTATCTTCTTTGCACAATATTTATTATTTACATGTTACTTTACTTTAGAGCAACACTGTGCTGGGCAAAGAGAAGGTTGAGGCATTGGAGGAGGGAGGCGCCGCAAAGGAGCAGCTGAAGGAGCTGAGTCAGCAGAGAGATCAACTGAAAGGAAAAGTGCAGGATCTGAGCAGCAAGGTGGACAAGCTGAGCCGAACCGTCCAGGAGTTGAAAGCCTCAGAGAAACTGCAGGAGCAACGGGTGAAGCAGCTGGAGGTTTGTTACTTGCACTTAGGAGATTGTTTTTATTGCTCAGAGGTTCTGGTTCTATGGTTATCATCACATTAATGTCAAATCTTGTATGACTTTCTATTTTTGGGGCTTGAACTCCAGAAGATATTCTTTGTTCCCTGTTTGTTATTAAGACCTTAGAGGGCGTTCATTACAAATGGCAAATTAAATAATTCCAGTATTTTTAACTTGGTGTAAAATTATTAACTGGTTTCCTGTTTGTTTGTTCATAAGAGGGAAAAGCAACAGTTGGAGGAAACATTGCAGGATGTGAGGAGGAATGAGGAGGAAATGTGTCAGTCCAACCGTTCACTACTGACCCGGCTGGAGGAAGTGCAGGTTAAAAAAAAAAAAAGAAGTAAAACATCTTGTGAAGATATCTTCAGTGGATTCAAAAGTAGTTGTTTTCTTCTGGCAGAGTAAGCTGACCAAACTGAACCACGAGCACAGGGACTTGAAAGAGAAGCTCAGGGAGGAGCGGAAACAAACTGAAGACTTGTGGAAGAGCAAAAGTGAGCTCGAGGATGAAAGAAGGCTGCAGGACAGGACAGTGGAGCAACTCCAGAGGAAGGTATGAAACTCTTTGGCTGGCTACATTTCATTAGGGACGTTTGACAGCTCTCCTTGTAAATCAGATGAATAGCATCATGGAGGACTGCGAGGCGTCTACAGATGTTCTTCAGAGCCAGGTCGACGAGGCCAAAGAGAGGAGTCAGAGGGAGTTGGCTGATCTACGCAGGCAGCTGCAGGAAAAGGGAGCCGAGCTGGAGAAATCCAGATTAGCGGCCAAAAAGCTTCAGGATGAGGTGTGGCTTCATTTGCTGACTCATCACAACGTGGGTTCAAATGTCTTAGTCACTGATGAAATAGACCAAAGGGACTTTGTAGCAACAATCAGATTCCGAGGAACAACAATAAAAAAAGGAGTCACATCTGTATCACTTCTCTAACGTTGTTTTTCTTCTGTAATATCTGATTTCTAACCCAAACTGCTTTCCCCCGTCTACGTGTTTATTCTGTGCTCAGCTGCTTCCTCTGGACGAGGATCTGCAGCGGTGTCGCAGGGAGCAGCAGGAGGCCCATTCCAGGGCCCGGCAGCTGGAGCAAAGGGTGGAGGAGCTAGAGGAGACAAACATCACCATGGTGGATGAACGGGAGCGCCACGTCAAACTTTTGGAGGTTAGCACATTGTGGAACATGAGAATACACCCGGCCCCATTGAAAAAGATCTGTATCAGTAGGAACCTCGATCCTTTCACTTCATTAGGTACACACACACAGTCCAAGAGTGGATCAAAAATTCTGGCTTTTAGAAAATGCACAGCGGTGGAGAACCACAGTGTATCCGACCAGACATAATCTGGATTTTAATGTATATTCAATTTGACAAATGGTCAAAATGAATAATACTATATACGTAAATAATATATGTAAACAGCTTTATTTAAATAAATAAATAGCTATAATCCAGCTATATTTCCTTTCATTTATTCCACCCATGGCACACCTCTGGGCATGCCCACTCCGCTGTGATTGGCCACACGCCCAAAGTGCTAACAAAGTGCAAAGTGCTAACTCAGAACCATATGAAGAAGTCTGTCCCTCTGTGATGTCACAAAGGAACGAGTTTACCACGCCTTTTCAAACCAAGCGTTTTGAGCCATCCGAAACTCCTTTTGGGGCTCACTTCCAAACACACAAACCTCATTTTCTGATACTTTGGCATCAATTAATATGAGAATACAACATTCTAACTACCTGTAAATTTATAGGTCAAAAAAGTGCAAAAGCACAATCATGTATAAAATGTCATGATTTCAAATATTTCATGTTGGATGGATTTCAGTATTTGCAGTGTGGTGTCTTTCCAAGTCTAGTTGGGAATGTTGCAACCACTATTTTAGTAGTCCTGATCAAAATTATGGAGCAGTAAACCTAAAAAAAATGGTAAAACTGAAAAGAATTGTATACAGTTCTCGTATTGGATCTCATTAGATACAGCAGTACCTAATGTTGACGATGATGACGACAGAAAGTCAATATTGACCTCACACAATACCTCATGCATACATAGACACACATTGTAGTTGATCACATGCTGTGGGGTGTCAATGCGTCCTGACTGGCACCACTATTTGTCCTAGACTTGGAACTATGAGGGTGCTGAAAGGCGTCACTGCTGTAGCATCTCACAGCTCATCACTGTTTATCTTGCTGATGACAAAACATTACATAGTGACATCAGTGTGTTGACACTGCGTGTCAAGCGAGGAAGCTTGTGTTTACTGAGAAAAGTTCTCAGACCTGTCCAAATGTTCTTCGTAATCTTTTGTGACGCAAAGCATGAAATATTTTGTATAGCAGCAACAACCTAAGGATGGCAAATTTTGTCTCGAAAACAGAGTTCTACCTTAGTATGAAAAATGATGTGGGTAGCCATATTTTAGCATGGTAAGTTATTACAAGGTTAATTGGGGACTCCAAATTGTCCATAGGTATGAATGTGAGTGTGAATGGTTGTTTGTCTATATGTGCCTTGTGATTGGCTGGCGACCAGTCCAGGGTGTACCGCTGGGATAGGCTCCAGCATACCTGCAATTGAGGATAAATGGCATAGAAAACTGATGGATGGATAAATGAAAGTGATAAATGAATATTTGTCTCCATGGTGTGTTATTTTATAAGATTCATTCATTCAAGTGAAACTCAGGTACAATATGTGCAATACTACATTTTGGTTACTGCAATTCTACATCTTGTTACTGTATAGGTTATTGTTTTTGACTGCAATTCTGCATTTTGTGACTGCATAGGTTATTGTTTTTTAATGTACATATATTTACACTGGGCGGCACGGCGGAAGAGTGGTTAACGCGCAGACCTCACAGCTAGTAGACCAGGGTTCAATTCCACCCTCAGCCATCTCTGTGTGTTTGCATGTTCTCCCCGTGCATGTGTGGGTTTTCTCCGGGTACTCCGGTTTCCTCCCACATTCCAAAAACATGCTAGGTTAATTGGCGACTCCAAATTGTCCATAGGTATGAATGTGAGTGTGAATGGTTGTTTGTCTATATGTGCCCTGTGATTGGCTGGCGACCAGTCCAGGGTGTACCCCAGCTCTCGCCAGAAGACAGCTGGGATAGGCTACAGCACCCCCTGCGACCCTCGTGAGGAAAAGCGGTAGAAAATGAATGAATGAATATATTTACAATTTTATATTTATATTGTTATTCCTTGTTTTATTTGTATCCTTTTCCTTATTCTTATTTTTACTTTCTACAAAATTCACCGTGGAGTTGCACTCAAATTTCGTCATATGCAATACAATGACAATAAAGGCGATTCTGATTCTATTTTGTAGCCGTATGGCCAAATGTTCATATTTTTGTAAAGAGGGGAACTTTAAAAAGCAGCAGATACTTATGTACTTTCTTATACTGTATTATATATTTTTAATATTGTGTTATGTTTCCATCTCTACTCAGGGGCGTATCAGTCAGCTGGAGGACGACGTGAATGACGAACGCAGCACTGCTGACCGCCTAATGGAGCGATTAGACAAAACCAAAGAGCAGGCAAGTTTGCATGCCTCGTATAGTACGTATAGTGTTACATTGACCTTTTCTACTTGTAAGGATTCACTCAACCTATCTGTGACAGAATTACGCCCCATCTAAACCTGTGTTTTTACCATAAACAGATGTTGGGGGTTGAGTACTCAGCTGCTGAGTGGTGTGTCCGTTCATCTCCTAAAAACATGTTCAGTGTATAACAGCTTACATATACGTCTCAACTTCTCACACTTAATATATGTTTCTTATTATCTGATGTCAGTCAACACAGGACCCCTTTATTACCAAAGTAGGCCACCATTCATAGAAGCAAAGTGCTGAGGACTAATTGACACAAAACACTGTTTTGGGTGCAGCGCAAAGACAAAAAAAAAAACTCAGAAAACTATTGTGAGTGTGTGTGTGAGTGTGTGTGTGTGTGTGTGTGTGTGTGGACATTCACGTTCCCTCCACTGGGCCTCTGGATATTATTATAGATGAGAGACTACAAAGACCAGACAGCATTTCCTCCGTTTCATTTTTAAATGACCTCAAAGTGACCCTTTTAATTAGTTTTAGCTTAGCATAAGCTTAGCATAAACCAACAAGCATTTACTAGTTATACCTGTACAATCTAATGTGATCAAATATAATAGCTGCATCAAAATATCTGCCTTTAAAAATGATATTTCCTGACACTGTCATGGTGAGATTAATGTAATATTATGTTATTGTGGTTGCTCTGGTGAACTCTTAACCACAAGAGGTCGGTTAAGGTGGGTGAGTGTATTTATGTGTACTAGTGCCCACAGCCTTCACTTGATGATTAGATAATTATTCTATGATATGTTTATTGTTATAATTCAGTAAGTGTATGTGTATGTCTCAGATGGATCAGATAAGGAGCGAGCTGATGCAGGAGAGAGCAGTGAGACAGGACCTGGAGTGTGACAACATGAGCATGGAGAGACAGGTACTCCACCTCATAGGCCCTTGACCTCACATCCTGTAGTTCCACAAAGTGCATAGCTTCTAAAGTTACTTTGATGTAGCTTCATATTTCAAATGTTGATATGTGTCAAATATATATATATGCATATGTCAAATGTAGTTTCAAAAGATGATATATGTTCCCAAACGTGCTTGCTGTAATGTTGTGTCCTTTAATGCCTTTTTGTCCTTATGAGGCGACAGCGAGTCATGATACTAAGTTTGTGCATCAAGTGGTTTGTTTCGCTGTTTGCCAACATCCATTTTGCACAGTGTGTGCATCAGTCTCAGTTGGACGCCCTTACTTCCCAGTGTCTGCTCACCTCTTCCAGTTCCACTAGGGGGACACAGAGGCATTCGTAGGCCAACTGTGAGATATAATCCCTTCACCTTGTCCTATGTCTATGCTAAGGCATCCTCCTGACTTTGCAATTCCCACATCACCCACATAAAGCCTAAGAACATGACGAACACGCCATGAATAAAAATTGGTACCCAAACAACCTCTGAAAGTAACTTCCAAAGAAACAATCACTGACAATGTCCGCTCTCACTGGGATGCCGACTGATAGGATGGCTGTATCTTTCCGCACAAGACTTGTGCTCCCTGTTGAGTTAGTAAAGCGAGGCGCTGTCACATTCATCCAGACAATTTCTTCCTAAATGGGCTTTCCTGAAACTGTTGGAGCCATAGAATTGTCCGAAATGTCATAAGGTCCTATTGACTAGTTTACCTTTTAAGAGGCCTTAACCCGCACCGGTGTTCCAACATGAATGGAACCCACAGGGTATATTTAATTCTTCCTCATATATTTCATTTCCTGCATCAGAACAAAGACCTGAAGAGCAGGATGGCTCATTTAGAAGGATCACAGAGGACCAACCAGGATTCTCTGATTGCCAAACTTAACAGCCGCATTCAGGAACTTGAAGAGAGGTTGCAAGGGGAGGAAAGGTAAACATCTCATGACTATTATAAAGAAATTGACTATGATATACAGTAGGTTTTTATCCTTCAGCGTAAGACACACCCTTCTAGTGTAGTAGCATCACCAGTGTGATGGATTGTGTAAAGTTACAGGAACTGATGGTGCGTCTCTTCTCAGGGACAACAACAATTTGCAACAATCCAATCGCAAGCTGGAGCGCAAATTGAAGGAAATGAAAATGCAAGCCGACGAGGACCATGTCAACCTGCAGACCCACAGGGACCAGGTAGATGTCACTATTTGTCACCCTCGCCTCCTGACTGAGTCACTCTCTGACTTTTCATTAACTGCTGTGCAGCTGACGCAGAGACTGAAGACGGCCAAGAGGCAGATGGACGAGGCCGAGGAGGAGATAGAGCGGTTGGAGCACACCAAGAAGAAGCTGCAGAGAGAGCTGGAGGAGCAGTTGGAGGCCAATGAGCAGCTTCACGGCCAACTTGACACACTGAGGAAAGACTTGAGGTGACCGCTGACATTGTCTGGATTACACAGAAATGACTGTTTAACTCTAAGTTGTTTTTTTTTGCATCGACAGACGCAAGAGGAAATCGCCTCCTGTGATGAAAGGTGTGGAGGCGGATGCAGACAATCTGGATGACACTGGCTCTGATTAATTGGATGATCCTTTGGACCTAATGAGGAGATTCTTTTAATAATTCCATTAACTCCTGTGTTACTCAGGCATTGACTGACCCCTAGTGGCAATATTTTTAACTACAAAGCTACAGTGAACCTTTTTTTTTAACAAACATGAATTACCATTTTTGTCTTATTACGGTGATTCTGTGCTTCCAACTTTCCGAAGTTCTGTGTTCCCTGTGCACAAAGCACAGTCCATACATGGATGATCTTGGTGTGACAGATTAAACTTGACCCTGTCAAATAACTTTACAACAAAGACAAAGCCAGCAGGCCCTCGCTCTTTTCTAACGTTCTTCCAGATGAATGAACAAACATTTCCCTGTCTGAATACTTTTGTCCATATTATTCTTTCATGATGTGAGTTAATATACTAGATTTTCAACTGATGGATACATGCCATTTAATGGTTTTCCAAATTACATTGCTGTTTATAAACCTCTAGAAAGAAATGAAATAGCACAGCATTCCCAATTCTGTGCTCCTACATCAGAGAAATTCCAATTCATATTCAGTAAGACACACGCACACACGTGTCATTCCATCTGCCTGGAAACTTAGTGATGGTTGTACGAACCGCTCAATACTGTGCGCTGAATGGCCGCACACGTGCAGAGGTGGAGATGTAACATGACATCATCACAAGCGGGTTGACACGGTGGGGTACATCGGGAACTTTTAATCACAGCCGGCACAGCAATACATAGAAACACATCACAAGAGAAGCATGAGGCAACACTGTGCATTAAAACATGGAATACTTAGGGAATTCCTGGCGGAATTCCTTGGCACCTTTGTTTTGGTTGTGAGTAATTTTTTCATATATTTATTCAAATGTTGCATTTTTTTAATTGAGTTTTTCTTCTATTTTTAAAACTGCATTAATGTTTATAATTGTGGTTGTAGTTTGTAGTAGCGTAGAACTGCAACGCATCATTCTTTTGTATATCTAAGGCCTTTTGAATACCATTGAAAAGTCTATGAAAATATCACTAGTCTCTCAATATGATGCTAGGTAGTTCAAACTATACTGAAAACTACCATATGAATGAATACCTAGAAAATAAGAGCATTATGATGGTGGCAAAGTCAGACATTTGAGCCTGCTCTTGTACCGGATCTTGGTGTTTTTAGTTGTTTGGCTGCGGCTCGGTGGCCCAGAATGTCCTCAGTCGGAACTCTTTGGGCGAGCCACTCACTGTGCACATCGGCTTCTCAGTTGGGCTGACGATGGCCGTATACGTGGCTGGGGGAGTGTCAGGTAAGTGTCACAGGTCTCTAATTCTATGTTTACCTAATGCTAGTAAAAGAATGGAACGTTTACGTGGGCAGCAATTGAAGGGGGGGGGGGTTATTACTGGACCATAATGTTTTATTGTACTTGTATTGTATCTAAAATACACAGTACATCACAAATAACTGGAGAATATCCAACGGGATACACTGTCCGCATGGTAATGTGTCATATTGTCAGATTTAAACCATTAGGGCAGCTAGTATTCATAGTATTTCTGGATCACAATTGTTACATTGAAAGCATGGGGAGTACTCATTTATAGACAATTGGAGGATGTCTAGTGATATACATTGTGGTCATCTGCCATCATTGCATGAATATCATTGGCTCTATAGCACAGGTGGGCAAGCTTTGACGAGTTTAAAATTTTGGCAGAGGGGCGGTCAAACAGAATGACATATTTGCTCACGGTGCAATGAAACGAAAACACAACACATCCACAGCAAGTTAGTTATCCTAGAAATCAACAACTAACATGTAACTTTAAACTGTGAGTTCCAAATGCCCACAAGGCATGCTGGGTATACAATATAAACTATGAACAATAAAACATTGGATACCATGTTTGCTCCTTCTTGTTTATTTCGCTGACAACCTCCTGAATCTAGAAAAAAACAGCAAAAGAGAATGCTAACCAGCATGTCTTGCGGCTGGAATATACGGGTGTTTCTTTTGGCATAGTTATTGCACATTGATATTTGTGATATTTGGGTAGGTAGGTTACTTTGTGTGTCGTGTATTGATGTGTTGTGTTTTTTGGATAGCTTTTTTGTACAAGCTACAGATTGCATCTGTGGCGTGCCACAATAGCACTGCAAGTCATGTTGCTGGCTACCGTTTCCATGTTAAAGGTTTAACAAAATGCCCGTTGGTCCGGATTAAGATGCCCGATAGGCCTCATGTGGCCTACGGGCTGCAGTTTTCCCACCCGTGCTCTATACCTATTATATAAGACATAATAAATCCTAAACTGTGTTATGTGTGTCCAGTGGGATGTGGTGTGAACATCCACCATCAAAATGTAGGATGCTCAGGTTAATGACAGCGATGCTACGAGACAACAACATGTTAAGTGATAAAAGCCATCATTTCCATGACATAAAATATTTTAAAATGTTTGACATGAGGCTTGTAGTGTTGAAAGCCGTCTAGTCATGTGCCACCTCCACATGCCTGCTGCTGTTTTGTCAAGCAGGAACGTGCCAGCTCTCTGGCGGTAGTCAATGAATGTGTACTGGCCATTGATTGGGTGACCTCTGTGGGGTCGTCCACAACCCTGGGCACTGAATGTCCTGCAAACATCGACCACAACCTACGTGCATGTGTAAATGTAACCGAGGGAGCTTTTTGTATCAGCATAAAAATAAGTCAGTGATGCCCTATTCCCGATTTACAGCCATTATTGTAGTAGTTATTCAACAACACGCTGCACCACCCCCTCGTAAATGTGAAATAATGACCATCTTCACTCCTTTTCTGCTTTGTCCACCATCCCAGGGGGGCATGTAAACCCTGCTGTGTCTCTGGCCATGGTGCTTCTGGGCAAACTTAAGGTTTGGAAGTTTCCTTTCTACGTTATTGCTCAGTTTCTTGGTGCATTTGCAGGAGCTGCTGCAGTCTTTGGATTATACTATGGTGAGAAGATGCGCCTTCAAGCCATTATGATCACTACAATACGTTCTTATAAGCTACAACATTGACAACTATTTATGAACCCATCACAGATGCGTTCATGGACTTCACTAGTGGGATTTTGTCGGTGACGGGAATCAACGCTACAGGTCACATTTTTGCATCCTACCCGGCAAGACACCTGTCAGTTCTTGGTGGATTCATTGATCAGGTGAACTCAGCCCACTTTATGACCTCTCTCCTTCTAACTGTTCTCTTGATCGCATTCAGGCTTTAAATCAGGGGTCTCAAACTCAATTTACCTGGGGGCCACTGGAGCTAGGGTCTGGGCCGTATCAGGTTTTCCAAAAAAAACCCAACGCATTTATTAAAAACAGAAAAATAAATAACTTTTTCAGTGCTTTGGTGCCAATTTTCTACAATAAAAGCTCTGTTAAAACATTCCACTGCACAAAATAAGATGAAAAATAAATAAATCAAGAATAAAGAAAATCAATCAGTAATAAATAAATATAATAATAATAATAAAACGGCAAATAATAAAAACTTAAACCACATATAGTTGGTGGGTAGACAAATTATTTTTTTCAGATTAAAATGAACAAAGCATTATTAGAGCCCTGTAGACATGACAAAACACGACTATAGTCACATTTATACTCTTTTTATTTACAACATATTGCGCAACTGCAGGGTCTTGAGACACATGCTAACTCGCAAACTAGAGAGCTAGCGACCTAAACGGTAGCCTTCAAGTTATTTCCTTTAAACTTAAATAGCCAAAAACTTACCACTTCCACACGGATAGGGAGGATAACTATTAACAGTTATTTAACCTTTAACATGAACATTAATGAAAAGTAATATTTTTTTCTGGGTACGTGATACCATACAGCATCCATATCAAACTTGCGCGGGCCGCATCTGGCCCGCGGACCGCATGTTTGAGACCCCTGCTTTAAATACAGCAACGTCTGGGAAATGTCCCTAATGCAAAATTGATTGTCCCATTTAGTCTGAGAACAACCCTCTTTGCTTTGCTTGTTTTTTTTGTGTCTAATGACCCGTTTCCTGGTATTCACCGGAAGGTCAGATCTATACTCAACCGCATTTCCAGTCTGTTAAGTCTGTGCACTGGTCCAAGAATAACATGTTGGAGCTTGAAAAGTGTTAAATGCTGCTTTAACACAAGTAAATTATTGAATGAATCCATTCCAGAAGTCATCATAAATAACATTCTTAACTGTAACACAAGAAATGAAGAATTAAGATGAAGACAGGCTGTGTCTTATATAGCCATATTGTACTGAGCAGCCAGACGAGAGATACGTTTAGCACTTTCCTACATCACAATCCCTTCCATTTCTAGATGTATGCTTGTTTTCACATTGTGATCTCTGCCATCGCATCACAAACAACAAAAAAAGCACCCACCCTCCCCAGTCTCACCCCATGTCATGAAATTGTGTATTACTTGACTATGGCGTATTTTTTCATATAATACAAAAAACCACAGAGCAGTGAGAGACTATAATTGTAATATAGTGTTTACAAAGCAATTTTGTGAGCCAAGAAAGTGCAGCCATTATCTGCTGTCTTCATACAGGTGGTGGGTACTGGCATGTTGGTTCTCTGCATCCTGGCCATTATAGATGGAGGAAACATTGGAGCCCCCAAAGGCATGGAGCCACTGGCCATCGGCCTGATCATCATGGCCATCGGAGTGTCCATGAATCTCAACTGCGGCTACCCTCTGAACCCTGCCAGGGACCTGGGACCTAGACTCTTCACTGCTGTGGCCGGATGGGGGATGGAGGTGTTCAGGTGACTGTGAAACATGGCTCTGACTTGGGTCAATATGCACTCATCCGGCTGGGAAATGTAATATTCATTCATTCATTCATTTTCTACCGCTTATCCTCACGAGGGTCGCGGGGGTGCTGGAGCCTATCCCAGCTGTCTTCAGGCGAGAGGTACACTCTGGACTGGTCGCCAGCCAATCACAGGGCACATATAGACAAACAACCATACACACTCACATTCATACCTATGGACAATTTGGAGTCGCCAATTAACCTAGCATGTTTTTGGAATGTGGGAGGAAACCGGAGTACCTGGAGAACATGCAAACTCCACACAGAGATGGCCAAGGGTGGAGTTGAACCCTGGTCTTCTAGCTGTGAGGTCTGCGCGCTAACCACTCGGCCGCCGTGCCACCGGAAATGTAATATATTAAAATATTTTTTTTTCTCATGTACAAAGTCAGAATATTCTGTTCCAAAAATATATTGAAATGATAAATCTTGATTTCAATGTAATAAAGACAGGGAGTGTTGCGAATTAGGCGAAAAAGAGATACAAACTAAATGTTTCTGAAAAACAAATAACAGAAAACTACAACTGATATATTTGAAGTTGAAGCAGGTCATTTTTAAAACTAAATTTCAATAAAATGTACTGAAAATTTGAAATGTATACCCCCTAGCATATCATGAACTTTATTAAAATGCATTATTCTACAATTGAATCCAAGTAAGAACAATATTTGCATGTTCATAATCACAATGCAAGAGGGAGGATCAAACCATCATCCACATGTGAGGTAGTTCGTCCGGTAACAAACATATTGATCGAATTAAGCGATTGGGAAACATATCAAAAGTTACCCACTCATTACATAATGTCACATGCACTCACCCGGCACGGTCGATTGTTGCCAACGGTGCTTCCATCTCTGTGGCCAAAGTATCACCTACCTTTTTCGCCCCTCCATGCAGCACGGCAGGCCACTGGTGGTGGATCCCAGTGGCAGGGCCCATGGTGGGGGGTGTGGTTGCAGCAGTCGTGTACTACCTGCTTATCGAGCTTCATCACCATCGCGACAAACCTGAGAAACCCCATGAAGGGGAAGGGGAAGGCGACGAGGAGGAAGAGGAAGACGAGGAGGACGAGGACTGCAGCCTGAAAGACAAATATGAGATGATCACCATGAGTTAAAAAAAATAAAAAATAAAAAAGAGACAGACATTCATGACCATTCACTGACAGTATGGTCGATGAGATAAAGAGCTCCCACCTCAGCGTGTGTGCTCTTTGCTAATTAGTGTTCCTACACCTCTGATCAGCCTTTTGGCCTTCCCAAAACATTCAAATGTTATCTGATGCAATACTGAAACTACTTGCACAAAATAATTTTGCAGTATACACAGGCAGAAATACAGAAAACTTGATAAATCTAATTTAAACCTCTCACACGAGCGGATTCTGAATGGATGACTTGTAAATACTATACTGTCAGATATTAGATATAACATGCACGACTGCCTCATTTAAGATTTGCTCCTGTTTTTCTGCAGTAGGTGATTTTCACTGTAATATATTATATGTATTTTTATTTTAGCATCGCTTGTCATTTCTTAAGCACACCACATGTATTCCTGATATCTATTATTGTTGTTTAAATAAAGATTTCTACAAACCCGTTATTTATACCAGACCCATTCCTCTTGCTTTATCACTTGTGTCATTTACACGAGGTTAGATGCTCTAGGGCTCCCTCTAGCGGTGAAATGTAAATTACTTGTAAAACACTATTAGCAACAAAAGTCCAGTCAATCTGATCATACCATGTCTCAAAATAAACACCACTCATACTACTCACAAAAAGGCATGTGAGTAGTTATGTTATGTTAAAGAACAGCAAGTCGCTGGATATGTGCATTTCAAATTTGAGGAGCTCAAATTAAGCTCACCTGTAAAGCTTAGAGTAGCACATTTTAGGTTAATCCTGAAATGTATCTGAAATAGCCCTAACTTCTAGTACTGCTGACTAAATAGTGAACACAACGATTAAAATTAATGTAACAAATTTTATTGTATAGTATTTCTAAGTTATTTGACTTATTAATATTCAAATGTGATCAGCGTTACTTTACCGTCAAACAAACGTTCTTCTTCGGACGTTCACTCCTGATTGGCTACGGCAGAGATGATAGCGCCCCCTGTTGCTTTGGCATATACTTGCAGCATTAGCATTAGTGTTTGTATACTTTAGGTCAGTCATTCGAATATGATAAATATAATCCCCTTTTTTTTACCTTATCCCTTTTTTCAAACATTTGTATCGTCATTATTACTTTTATAATTATATCATTATATAAGTTAATGATACCTACATTGCTAAACAAATCATAGACCAATGTGGTGAGTGACGTGTATGGCGTCACTTTACTATCAAAAGTAATTACATGAAAACGATTGTAAAAACTTAAACTAAGAGGTACAAATAATCTTGGAAGTGAGGGTATACATTATTATTGAGGACACTAAAAGTGTGAATGTTCTCTCACTTTCCACGCTCGCATTTGTTTTCTGTTCGCTCTCGATTCTTCACTGCGCTGACAATGACGTCACGGATTAAGACTCAACTAAACGATGAACGATGAACTGCACCCTTGAGTCTACAGAGTGACTAGCTCGCAGCAATATGGAGACTTCCAACTAAACTAGCTCACCGATTAGCTGCATGACACACCACTAGACCCAGGTAGTGATCGATAATCGTCTAGTTGAGTCTTAATCCGTGACGTCATTGTCAGCACAGCGAAGAACATTCAGCTCAGAAAACAGTATCGAGCGGGAAAATCAGAAAGTGAGAGCAACCATTTTAATTGTTTGCGCCCTCTCACTTTTTTGTGTTTACTCCTCCTAATATTATTTTGACCTCTTTAGTTTCAGTTTATGTGTTCGTTATTATTTAATAATAATTCATTATTTAATTGTATTTACTCTTGCTTTTGATTGTAAAGTCAGGGCCATAAATGTGAAAACAGGTAACAAAAAAGAAGAGACTAATTTAAGTAAAAAAATGTTTTGATATTGTTTTCAGATACTTTCATCCATACATTTTCCAAGCTGGA
Organism: Doryrhamphus excisus; assembly: GCF_037039965.1. Classification (NCBI taxonomy): domain Eukaryota; kingdom Metazoa; phylum Chordata; class Actinopteri; order Syngnathiformes; family Syngnathidae; genus Doryrhamphus; species Doryrhamphus excisus. The sequence continues at coordinate 6,663,792 of NC_136357.1, read as the reverse complement.
GCCTATCCCAGGCAGGGTTCATCCTGGACTTGCCAGCCAGTGTGAAGAGAACCATGAAAAGCAGTTTAAATGTAACAATAAAGCAAACATGCAGGGAAAACAAATTCCTATTCCTGCTTCATTGGAGACATACTGTATATTGAACTTTTGCGGGTGAGTGCTCGGTTGTGTAGTGCCTGCAGCTTGAGAGTCTAGATTGAAAATCAATACAGGCTGCATTGCATTGCATGTGCATAAGCAGCCAGGGCCTAACACAGCATCATCATCATCGCACTAGCTCATTGGGAAAATAAATGAAAGTCCCCCCCAGGTCTGGCAGAAAAAGGTAGGTGTCACATGGAACCAGTGTCAACACCACAGTGAAGTGAACACATCACGGGACCATAGCATGGCCTCATACATTTCTACTCATATGTAATCCTATTTTTCAAATAATATAATCCAAATCAGGGCGACACGGTGGTCGAGTGGTTAGCATGCAGGTCTCACAGCTAGGAGACCCGATTTCAATTCCACCCTCTGTGTGGAGTTTGTGTGTTCTCCTCGTGAATGTTTCCTTCCATATTCCAAAAACATGCTAGGTTAATTAGCAACTCCAATTGTCCATAGGTATGAATGTGAGTGTGAATGGTTGTTTGTCTATATGTGCCCTGTGATTGGCTGGCGACCAGTCCAGGGTGTATAAGCGGAAGAAGATGAATGAATGAATGAATGAAGATAAATTAATGATCCAAGTCAGGAGTGATACAGAATGTCAAGTGTAGCCTACTGCCACGTGCTGGTGAGGATTCATTCTTGTTCGTGCATGTGAAGGACATACAGGGTGGGTGTCATAAGTATGGCCTGGGGGCCATTTGCGGTCTGTGGTTTATTTTTTGCGGCCCGTGGTACTTTGTAAAAAAAAGAATTACCCCCTTTTCCCACAAAAAAAATACTGCAAAAATGGGCAAGTACAGCAAAAATGCAAATAATTAGTTCATTTTCTACCGCTTATCCTCACGAGGGTTGCGGGGGGTGCTGGGATATAAAAATATATATTAACACGTGGGTTTTCTCCAGTTTCCTCCAAAAATATTCATATTAGATTAATTGGCGACTCCAAATTGTCCATAGGTATGAATGCGAGTGTGAATGGTTGTTTGTCTATATGTGCCCTGTGATGGGCTGGCGACCAGTCCAGGGTGTACCCTGACCCTCACCAAAAATCAGCTGTGATAGGCTCCAGCATAACCCCGTGACCCTTGCTGGATGTAATAAAACATCATCAGTACAATATGGTACATTCATTCTTAGTTTTTTTCCCCAAGTCAAAAACCAAACCATAACAAAAAAGAGCACACCTGACTGACAGTAAACAGCGGTCTATTTTATTGAATGAGTCGCTTAATTAATGCAGTTCAAGTACTCCAAAAAATTACATCTCTTTGCACAATACAATTGGACTTTTTTTGTTTTTAGTAAAAATGTTCAAAGTGAACAAAAATTTCCAATACTGTATAAAACACAGTGAACATTAAAATCATGACAGTAGTATTACTTTTTAATCTTGTGTTCTTTCGGCCTACATTACCTACAACATTTCAAAAAAAAAAAAATCAATTTGGACATTGCAGTGCATGTTTCTCTAAAAACTTTTACCAAGACTACAAAATGAAAAGGAAAGTAAATTTACAGGCATTATGCTTCTGCTCTTCTAGCCAAACCATGCCACAGGATAATAAAGAAAATGAGAATGTCAAATTATATCCATCACACTCAATTGTTCTTTTTTTTTATATAATCATTGATGACAGTGGAGGAAAATATCAGAAGTCCAGTTCAAATACAAATACATAAATAACTTAAGAGGATGGTTTTGTCACATATGAACATCTTTGTAATGGAATACTAAAAAAATCAACACGTATCAAAATGTGACTGGGTTTTGAATGAAATTCAAATTTCTGAAGTACTGTACAAGTTTACATGTTAAAATTCTTTTATTTGTACAGACATAACAAGCCTGATTCATATGTCGTTTGGGACATGAATTCTGATTTGTCCTTTTCGGGGATTATTCAAATGTGAGCATCAGGACAGTGTTCTATTACCGGTAGTTGTGATTCCAACTGCATGCACTCAGAACAATAATAAATCTCAAGTCTGGCCTGACAGGGTGGGTGGGGTGGAGAAAATAATGCATGGAATATATAATGTAAAATGATGTGCTTTATTGTTAGTGTGAAAGTATTATACTCACCAAAGCCGGCTGAATCATGCCTTAAGATGACAGGATCTCATCAATCAAATGTCATCACGTAAAAAGAAGGTCAGACCTAAGGTCATCCTTCATACAGGTGCACAAAGAGGTCAACGCTTAGATCACGCTGATGCAAACGGACTATCCAGGATGGTGAACTAGCAAGCTGTGCGAAAGTGTGAAATTAGTGCCTCAATAAGCCCTCCTCCTTTCTTTTATTTTCACATTAAGAGTTGTCAAAAGTAAATACGTGTTGAGACTCATATTACAGACCATGGTCAATTAATAGTCACATTAAGTTAATGCCTCTGCATGCCCACAAAAGATTTGCTATTTGAGGAACAATAGAATGACTTAAGCCTATGTTGTCGTTTTTTTTTTTTAACACACGTCCACTGAACCATTTTTATTTCCACACTCACTTCTAAACTAAGCCACATCAACCATCACTGTCCTTTCTCCTCAGCATACGCTTCAGTTAGTGGTTATTCATTCATCGTATAGCTAAATTAAACTGGTAAAATGGAGAAGGGGGTGTAACAAGCAAGGTGGTTGAACTTGTCACGCAAGCAACATGTTAGCAAGAAATCAAACAGTAAAAAGACCCATCAAAAAAAAAAAAGGGGGGGATATGCTGACTGTTGGTCAAATTCAAAATCAATCAAGCAACCCAAAGTGAAAAGAGCTCCACCTGATTGGACGACCACAGAGAGGACCTGAGAGCATCAGATCGTCGGCGACAACATCCACAGAGCTCTTAGCGACCATCATTCCTTTACTTGTGTGTTAAAAGTCCTGAGAGCGCTAACCAAAAAATTAAAACGAAAAAAAAAAAAAGAAGAGTGAAGAATTACACATTTACAGTAGAAGAAATAGTTCGTTTTCACTTATGATACACTAAATATGTACAGTCACATGCAGGAGACTGTCTGCACAAGAGAGACGGCAGCAGCATGTGTCTTTTGCTGTTTGTACATGTGGAAAAATCACAAAAGTGCCGCCAATCCCCGCCGAGTGTCTCTCTCTCTCTCGCTCGCTCGCTCTCTGTGTCATTTCGGGCTAGGATGGTGCGAGAAAAGCACGGACAAATTCACCGGCAGCCACAGGCGTGTCACTGAAGACGACGTTGCAATAGAACCAAAACACATCACAAAGTGTACTAAAGCTACAGATGATTCCTTTTACTCCTTGGCACTCCTTTCAAATCAAACTAAAATCAAATGAAGATGGAAAAAGAAGCGAGATTTGCGCGGCATTTTCAAATGGCTGACGGTCCCACTCTCCAAAAGAGCCAGAAGGAAGCTGCTGGATGTTCTCTTCTTCGTGTGTCTGTCGAGATGGAAAATACATTGGTGACCAACAACCATGTCAGGCTTTTCTTTGGATGGAGTGACGCTTTAGTTATCCCACTGTAGGCACAAGGAGGAGCCAAGGCATTGGGGGACGGGCGGGGGTTGGTAAGGGGCGGTTGGCGGGGGGAGGTGGGTGGAGGTTTGTGGTGGTCTCAGCGTCTCATCTGGCCCATCTGATAGTTCTCTCTTTGCTGACGGTGGTGCCGTTGGTGCTGTGCCTGCCGCTGAGGCTGCCTCTGCACTTGTCGCTGACCGCCATGAGCGCCGTGGCCGCCGTGCTGAGACTGGTGTTGCACCTGGGAGTTTGCGTGCTGCTGCGCTCGCCGCCTCTTCAGAGTACCTGTTAGGGGAAAGACAGCACGTTGAGCTTTTTACCACTAGGTTTAAAAATAGTCATGAAAATACCTCCAAACCAAGTTTGTGTACACTGATGCGTGTGACACTACTGTAATTTCCGGACACAAATCAACCAGCCTCAGTGACATTGTGTATTCTACAATTTAACACAGGGGTGGCCGCATTGCTTTAACAAAATTTATGGGGGGGGCCACTTGGAAGTATTGTATCTGTAAAAGTGTGTTGTGTCCCTTTTTTCCAGAAGCACTTTGTAAACAGCAGACCACATCAAATATTCATTCATTCATTCATTTTCGACCGCTTATCCTCACGAGGGTCACAGGGGTTGCTGGAGCCTATCCCAGCTGTCTTCGGGCGAGAGGCAGGGTCCACCCTGGACTGGTCGCCAGCCAATCACAGGGCACATATAGACAAACAACCATTCACACTCACATTCATACCTATGGACAATTTGGAGTCGCCAATTAACCTAGCATGTTTTTGGAATGTGGGAGGAAACCGGAGTACCCGGAGAAAACCCATGGGGGGAACATGCAAACTCCACACAGGTGGAATTGAACTCGCGTCTCCTAGCTGTGAGGTCACTCGACCACCGTACAGCCCTCCTCCACAGCAAACAGGAAGAAATATGGCGTTAAATAGATTGTGCGGCGTACCCCAGGGGTCAATACCAGGACCAAAACTTTTTAAACTTTTATATAAATTACATCTGTGAAGTCACAAAAATTATGAACATGCAAACTCCACACAGAGATGGCCGAGGGTGAAATTGAACCCTGCGCACTAAACCATTCGACCGCCGTGCAACCACATCAAATATTATATACACAAAATTAATAAAACAGCTACTTAAACCATCAAAATGTTGTCTCAAGTCATGATGCTAGGTTGCATGTTAAGTTTAAATTAAACACTTTGGAAAGAACGGGCGGGCCGTATTCAAACACTTGGCAGGCCGGATGTAGCCCCCAGGCCGTAGTTTGTCCACCCCTGATTTACCGAATAGGGCACTGATGACATGTGCTCACAGCTACATATCTTTACCATCTTTAAATGAGAAAAATATGTTTAAAAAAATGTAGACTCACCTGGAAGCGGCTTCGGAGGAGGGAGTTTGGGGTTACTGCTGGGTGTGTGCACGCTACAGATCTTAATGAAGCCGGCCATCAGCATGATGAGAGCAATGCCCATCAGTAACACTGCCCACCAGTGGGCCTAAAAGCAAAATCAAGCACAAACAAACCATTAACAGTACAAAAAAAACAATATTTGATAGATTGTGAAACAGTTTTTCCCTTAGTAAAGAAAACAAGTTTTTTATTAGGTAAAGCCCTGACGGTAAACCTCACTCTCTCTGCCTGTAAGAGCTGTGATGAACGTTTGGCTGACAGTCCGGGCTTTTGGCAGAGCGCTCAGCGCTCTCGACTCCCATTCCAAACGTTCTGTGTTCAATCCAACGTACGTGCAGGTGTCAAGCAGGCGGGGTTACAAAGATACTTACCACAATCCACTCCGCAATGTTCTCATAGAGCTCTGGGTTGAAGATGGCCTTCTTGAGCCGAGCAAGCGGTCCGTCTGCATCCACCAGACGACACTTCATGAACACGTCGCAGTAACCTTTGAAGTCATTGCAAGGCGAGCCAGCTGGCAGGGTGGTCACTTTCTTATGGAAGAAGCCAGCCAGACGCGCCGACCCAGTACTGCTGCACGTGTTGGGGTTCACTGGAGAGAAGATTCAGAGTCAGTCAAGATGCACGTAGATATGGGAGTGGAGGTGTGAGGCGCTGTAAATGAGATCCGAAGGTACATGACTCACTCTTTTCCATGCAGCACACGTGGCAAAGCTCCGTCTCATCTTTACCCTCTTGGCTGGCGCATGTGCACGCTTCAAGTCCATATTTCTCACAGATGGAGCCCGAGCAGCCCTGTGGAGGAGGAGCAGGAGGTGATGAGCTAAGTATACCTATTTTTTTTTTGTGAAGAAGACCAGCTGCTGCAGTTCAGTGTCAAGTCGCCATCCACTCACTCCATTGAGGCACACTTGAGTCTCGCCATGACAGGCAGTGAAGTTGGCCTTGGGCTCGGACGACGGGCACTGGGGGCTCACTCCATTACACATGCCCTGTTCAGCACACTCGGACTCGTCCCTGCATTTCTCATTGCGACCTTTGTAGGTGCACTCAGCAGTACAACAAGGTCCCTGGCTGGGACTGATGGAAAAATCATAATTAAGTGGAGTGAAAAAGATACATAGATACAATTCAGTACAAATAGACTGCAGATTACCTGCAGACTTTGCTGGGTTTTAATTTGCACTTCTTGTTATCAGGTTGGTTGGCGTCGTAGCAGCATTGGTCCCGACACTGATCACTGTAGCCACAGTCACACTCCTCTCCCGGCTCCACAAGGCCATTTCCACAGATGGGCTGGCCAGATTCTAGTTAGCAGAAATGAACAGTACAGAAGTTTGGACACACCACAATTATTAAGTGTGTTATTTACAAATAACACAAACTGTACTAAGCGAACCGCCAGTAAAGATAGAAGTCATTTCTGATTTATCTGTAGTTCTAGTTACACACGTGAATGTAAATTCTATTTTCAAACAAGCACAACTGGTAGTCTGTGTGTGATAAGTGTGATACGTACCAACAAAACAGTTGCTTCTCTTCTTCTCCAACACCTGGCTGATGTTGCGTACGCTGCAGATGGAGAACTTGTTGTTGTTTAGCTTGTCGCCTGACGTAGCTCTCGCATACATAATATAATTGCCCTTCTCCTTTTTGTCTTGACTCTTGGACTCTCCGGGGGTGCACTCGGATCCAGAATCATGCTGCGGGTCAAGTAAGAGAAAGTGAAAATACAAATAAAGGACAAAAGAAGAAAAGGAGACGAGGTGACCACGCTCCCTTTAATGTTTTTGCTGAGAGTGAATCTGTTACGCGAGTTACTCACCGGGGAGCCAAAGTTGTGCCCTACTTCATGCGCAAAGGTGATATGGGAGACTTTGGGAGGTACGTGTGAGGCGTAGTTCTGTACAGTGATTATTCCCGTGTTGAGAGACTTCTTCTTTCCGTCAGAGTACAGCTTGCTTTTTTCACAGATCCCTCCAGAACTCCCTAGCAATCATAAGAACACCGTTTAACAATGAAGTAATCATAAAGTTATGAAAGATGACGGGTATTCAGTAACAATACTGTAACATATGACATGATTGCCTGATCAGTTTACTCTGTTCCCATAACAACACGGTCATCACTTGCAGTCTCGAGCACTAATAAAGTGTTTATTTTAGCTGTGGGAAGCAATGCTGTGTTTATGAATCATAAATGCCTCACTAACTAGGATATAAACACTGACCCAGGCTAAAAGGTACACACACCAATTTGTAAGTCACAGTTACCTGAAACCTATTCAGTATGATGTCATAAATTACTTTGAACACACAATTAAATAGTCCAAGTTCACTATGTGACACTGACTTCATACCTGAGGGGGCTCCCACCCAGGCCAAACCCAGCACACCATCGTCAAAGTCTCTGTCTGTGAAAACATATGCCAAACAGTAGTCGTCATGGTTCTGCTCAGAGTTCAGCTCTAGGAACTTCTCCACCCCGATGTTGCCAAAACGAAAAGGGTTGGACTTGTCCCGCTCGTCACTGGTGGTGTTGATCTGTGTGGGGGGGAAGAGGACATGCTTAAATGGGTTGTTTTAAACAGGAAATAACTTGAACCAAAAATTAAAAAAAAAAAAAAGAGGACTCACTCTGATTCTTTTTACCATGAAGCTGATATTACGAATCCCTAAAAAGTCTGTACCCTGATAGATGGCATTAATGGCTTTAACATGACTGGAGATCTGAAAGGACAATATTAAAAGAAAAAGTCAGACTTTGCACTTGAACTGCAGAAATACAGTCAGAAATTAGTTAATAAATTTATTCATTCATTCATTTTCTACCGCTTATCCTCACAAGGGTCGCGGGGGTGCTGGAGCCTATCCCAGCTGTTTTCAGGCGAGAGGCGGGGTACACCCTGGACTGGTCGCCAGCCAATCACAGGGCACATATAGACAAACAACCATTCACACTCACATTCATACCTATGGACAATTTGGAGTCGCCAATTAACCTAGCATGTTTTTGGAATGTGGGAGAGCACTGTAATGATGTTTGTGACAACAGATTGGTTTGGCTTGGCTACTGTGTACACAGTCAGTTATCCCAAGTCGGGAAGGGCCTGTTCATTCATTCTCAACACTGCATTGGCTATGGCCACTCCTATAGCAGCAATATTCTGCAACACTAGCATTGAAACAAGAGTTCAGAACATTCACAGAGATTCTCCCATTCAATTAAAAATGACTTGATCACTTTCAAATCGTATGCCATTCCAAATTTTCCCCCACTTCCACACCCTGTGTGAGTTTCTTACCTGAGCAATGACAGCCTCTCTGGTCTTGTAGTACTTGTAAAAGAGGTGATCAGTCTGAATGAAGAGCTGGCAAGTGTTTTTCTCTGCCTGGGCCATCCTTTTCTTCCTTAGCATCACAGAGTCATTAAGGCCGGTCTGAAGTGCCTGGTGTGACCAAGTAGAAAACACTGGTTTTAAATTAAACATAAAAGTATACTGTATGGGGTATTTACAACCAAACCGCTGCTGAATAATTCATGCCTGGTTATTTCTAGGCTCTGGTTTTAAAAGGTACATAAGCTTGACGTATGGTGCATGAAAGGAAAAGGAATCAAGTGTAAAAAGCATTTGAGCAATACACGAGACTCACATTGAAAGGGATTGATTCCATCTCTAAATGCATATAGTCATGCCATACAGTATACATATGTGCAATTTTATGGTATGTATAAATTATGCTAATCAGACTGGATGAAGACATACCGTGGAAAAACACAATCCTGTCACCACTTTCCCTTTCTGCTTCATGAACATATTTAGCTACACGAGACAAAATATTAGATACAGTCTAAGGCCTAAAATGAGCATTATATTTCTAAAATTTGAAGCATCTGTTTATATTGAATATTGTTAGATTGTATAAGTCACAAGTAATGTGGTTGGTTGTGCCCATGGCTCTCGGCAACAGTATAAACAATAAGATTTATAGCGACGCTGAGCTTTTACTGTAAGTGTGTTGTGAAGTTTCACCTTGGACGGCTCCTCTACAGCGGATGCTTGATATTTTTTCATCCTCTCAAACACCGTGCTATCAGCACAGCCTCCCTCTGGGCCATACTTGTGTGGGTAATCTGAGTGAAAGAGGCCGACACAACACTGTCAGGATTATGGAGACAATATTAGCTACTTAACCCCCCCTGAGTCACTCTGTTTCTGATGCTCTTCATGATCAGCTAATGGTTGTCCTGCACAAGCCATTCGGGACTCACTCCCACGCGCTGCTGTGTGTAGCTTGGACTGTGCTTCATCAATTTATTATATTCTATATGTAAAAAAGGTGTTAAAATAAGTGTGTGTGATGTTCGCTATTCTAAGCAACGCTGTAAAGACAGCTTAAATGAGCCAGTAGCCTGAGAGAAAGATCATGTTACACATCTAATGAGCACCCTGGGTAGCTCTGCTCTACAGGGGAGGGTTTCACACGAGCCCACCTGCGTCAACTAGGCTGGATCAACCCAACACTTCTGGATCACACATGCCCATATGCAAGCAAAATACACAAAAACAATAACTGCGTGGTGAGTTTTAAGAGTGTGGAATTGTCAGGGACTCACGTATGTCTTCTTCGTGGTACATGACGGAGTGGAAAGGCACGTCTTTGCCCTCCAGGTACCTCTCAGCAGGCTCCACGTAGTAGTTGCCGTGGTAACTCTGAATGAAGCCCTCAAATTTACCATCCACGATGGAGCCATGAGCCAGGGTACCCTTCTCACCTGGCAAGACAAATTATAGTTATTAAAAACAGAGGAGTCACAAACAGTCAGCGATTGTTGTACTTTCCGAGACTAGGTACTGTGTAGTGCAAAAGGGGCATAACATTCATCACGTATCACATCAATATAAGAACTTTCTCACCGTAGATTTCTCCAGTGTAGATGTGAGAGGTATCATAGGTTGATTCTACTCCTGAAACATCCACCTTCAAATCAGGGGTGAACAAGGTTGTATCTCTCTTCATGCGTAAATTAAAATGCCTGGAAAAATAGAGAAAGAAATGGTGAAAAACAATACACTGGCATATTTTTAAAGCTATACTCAAAAAATGTTTGAAATTATGTAGAGAGTTGTGCTTGTGGGTTGAGATCTGCATTTGGCCTCACTTGGGGAGGTAGACAACATTCAAGCATGAAGTCTTTGAGGAATAGCAAGAATGCAAATGAGAGTGCAAAAGCAAGAACACGGGCTGAGTACTGCAGACTGAGTATTTAGTTTAAAATTAAAATGATGCCATCCAAACATCGGGTCCTTTTTGAACATTCTTCTATTTGTAAGCTGGTGTTCTGCGGTCAAATTAACTTGAGGTTGAGGGGGAAAAACAAGTCCTGAAAAACATGTTTGCTCTCATTATCATATTGAAGCAATGTAAAACCTCTCCAGCTTTTGTTCTTGACAGGAAGCAAGAAATATTGTGTGTGTATTCCGAGTAAGACCCTCAAACAATGCACAACAATAAGCCAATTCAAGAAACAATACAAGCAGTTGATGTTTGCTAAATACAAGGATGAAGAGTCTCGAACCAGTCATGATGTGCTATATACGTATATATCACTATATTGACACTTAGTATGGTACCCATTATGTCATTGGATGGTCATATCACCTCCTACTTAGGCACGTTAGGCACTTAATAAAAAAAAACTTAAACTATATTAGGAAAGCAGGAAGTGAACAAATGTAACAGTTACTGATTGTATTATGTGTGCTCATTTATTATTTCTATAATAGGTGGAAGTCCTCTGATACACAAACCAGCAGGGTTGTAACGGCACAGGTATGCACCTCTATATTAAATTCTATTTGATAAAAATTGCAAAGTATAAAACTAATTAGCCAATAAATAACATCTTGGAATAAAAATAATAAATATTAGAAGGTTTTGGAAAGTGATGCAGGCAAGTACAATAGTAACAGTTGGATAGTGTGAATAAATATTTTGTATTTCTGTAAGTTCCTTACAGGCTAAAGTGCAATGTTAATAGTTCCAGCTTGTAGCTGATCAATGCCAGCTCACTGCCTTTGTCTTATCTATTAGTCTTTGTCTGTGTATGGACTGACCAAACTTTTTCCTGAGTTAGGTTGGGTTTCCTGTTTGCTTCCACACCTCGCCTTACATGGCAGTGGTAATGCACACTCGTCAGGCTTGTGGAGGTGTCCTGCATGTCTGGATCCCCACTCTTGTGGCGTGTTTTGTGACCGCTTGTATTTGATTACAGAGTAAATAAACACTTCCTGTCTTTCACTTTTAATGGATGCTGTGTGGGAATTCGGTACCCCTCTGTATGGAACTGAAGGCTCTGTACCAAAATGTACCGTGACACACCTACCAACCAGTATGCTTTGATATATTGAATATCCTATGCATGTTTATGTATGTTGACTCGAAATCAGGGGTCTCAAACACACGGCCCGCAGGACACTAGTTTGAGGCCCCTGCCTTGATATGAAAGTTTAATGTTAGTGCGGCCCGAGCAAGTTTGATATGGATGCTGTATGGTATCATGTACCCAGAAAAAATTATTGCGTTTGATTACTGTTCATGTTAAAGGTTAAATAACTGTTAATAATTATCCTCCCTATCCGTGTGTAAGTGGTAAGTTTTTGGCTATTTAAGTTTAAGGAAATAACTTGAAGGCTACCGTTTAGGTCGCTAGCTCTCTAGTTTGCGAGTTAGCATGCGTCTCAAGACCCTGCAGTTGTGCAATATGTTGTAAATAAAAAGAGTATAAATGTGACTATAGTCGTGTTTTGTCATGTCTACAGGGCTCTAATAATGCTTTGTTCATTTTAATCTGAAAAAAATAATTTGTCTACCCACCAACTATATGTGGTTTCTTAAGTTTTTATTTGCCGTTTTATTATTATTACTATTACATTTATTCATTACTGATTGATTGATTTTCTTTATTCTTGATTTGTTTATTTTTCATCTTATTTTGTGCAGAAAAATAAAAATTAAGATATTTGAGAACAATGGAACCTTTTATCGGAGCTTTTATTAGTAGAAAATCGGAACCAAAGCACTGAAAAAGTTTGTATATTTTTCCGTTTTTAATAAATGCGTTTTTTTTTGAAAACCTGATGCGGCCCAGCCTTGCCCAGACCCTAGCTCCAGTGGCCCCCAGGTAAATTGAGTTTGAGACCCCTGCTCTAAATTGTCCATAGGTATAAATCTGAGTTTATCTATATGTGGCCTGAGACTGAATGCCCGGTCCAGGGTCTACCTCGCCTATTGCCCAAAGTCAGCTGGGATAGTCTCCAGCATGCCAGTGTCCCTAGTGAGTATAAGTGGCATAGGAGATGTATAGATGCTTAGGTATTTCAGTAAGGCTCGGGCAGCGTGGATGTAAAGTGACTGCTCAGAGGGACAGTTGTCTCTGTGTGTTTGCTTCATCGGGGAGGAAAAAAAAGTGCAAAAAAGCTGACGCATCTGATTTTCAAGGAAACGGGCGCCTTCCTTCCGTGTTTGTAAAGCTCTTATCATTGTCCTGCCTATGAGGCAGAGACTGAGGTTGGCAACAGCATGCTCTGCTCCATGCAAGATGATAAACAGTCGTTGCCCAGCTCTGCACCAGATGGTCACGGAGAGGGTGTACACGTTTGTACAACAACAACAACACAACTTCAACATACTACCGAAAATGGTTTTAATATAAATTGGTTCTTTCCCAGTGTTACATGACCATGTCAGTTATGACAGATGCATAGTGGTGTGATTTCTTTTTTGGTCACACTTGCTTCAGATCATCAAATGTAAAAATGAGTCAATGACAACACAACTGAACACAAAAACCAGTGGGCGGGAAAAAAAATCCAAACCTACATGGCCTGTTCACAAAATGCCGTTGACAGATTTAAATGCATTTCTTTTGCTGGTATGGAATCAGGAACTCCAATCGCTTGTGCCTGATGGTGGCATCTTTAGGGATTGTAAACAAATGTGGCTTTCCCGTACAATCCATTGCTAGCAAGTAAACAGAGGAGCAGAGTTTGGGGGAGAGCATAGCGCTTATCTGGTTCACAGCAATGGCCATATAAGGAAGTCCATCCCTCTGTGACATCACAAAGAGGCAGTTTTACGACACATTTTGAAAACAAGCATTTTGAGCCAGCCCAAACTTGTTTCAGGGCTCATTTCCAAATGCGCAAACCTTATTATCTGAAACTTTGGATTCGTTTAACACAAGAAGACAAGATTATAATTACATTTATACGTCAGAAAAGTTGAAAAAGCATAATAACAAACCTTTAAAAAGGTGAAGTAAACTAAAAGATCCTCATAAGCTAGACATCATGCCAAGATCTAAAATGACCTGCATAGAAGAGTTCCATGACAAAAACCACTGCTGATTTTTTTTTAAAAAAACATTAAGGATTGTCTCAATTTTGCCAGAAAACATCTTGATGATCCCCAGGACTTTTGGGAAAAATACTTTGTGGTCTGCCACTTTGTGGCAAAAGAAACTTTTTGGAAGGTGTGTCTCATTTTAATGATTTTTTCTCTCTTAATAACTTTCAATTGTTCATCTTCCGTTCAGTTGTGTTGTCATTGATCACTACTTTTAATATGTATGATCTGATCATTTAAGTTTCTGATCATTTCATCATTTAAGTGAGAATGGAATAAGAATAAGAATAAGAATGGAAGGAAGGACGCAAACACTTTTTCACACCACCGAGACCTCCCACAGCAGCACAGAGGAACGAGCACAGCCTTATTCACTTGTACAAAACATACTTAGCAGGATTGACTCTTCATTAATTTTTTTTTTTGCAAAACAGGACCGCCTAAGTAGTCTGACGTCACTTGTGCATTGCATTGAACACATCAGTCGTATAAAACGCTAACGAGCAAAGCGGGAGTACGAGGAGCTCCTGCATTTATGGGTCAGCGTATGGCTGTTTGCCACAGTATGGAGACATCTAAACCAGGTCGGAGACTGATGGCAGCAAAGTGCACACTGGAGTGTATTAATGTAGTGACCAGGACTCAAGTGTCACTTGCGGGTTATCAAACTGTCTGCTATTTCACTGTTGTACCATCAATATGTGAGCTAAAGCTTTGTGGAGAGAGAGAGAGAAAATGAGCAGTAATTATTGTGTTATTACACAGTAATTAAAGGATCAGCAGCGCAACACCACATCACTAACACAAATATATATACACATATATATAGCACAAGGAAATAAGTGACTGCTGGTACTTGACGTTAAACCAGAAGTGAGTTTTGAGAATTCCATGAAAGACAAACAAAGAAGTAGGATTATATAAACAGAAAACGTAAAAAGCTCCCAAACCTTCCATGCGCATGAAAGTCTAAATGAAGAAACTGGTCTTCATGAGAGAGTGCCCTTCTGACCCTCTGATGTTTGCTGTGAACGAGCTCTGTGTCATAGGAAAGGCCTTCATAGTGCCGGATGTACTTGTTGAGGGGATTCCGATAGTGTCCTATGTAGAAGGAAAAACAGACAATTATTATGATGTCCTGCAGATCGAAAACTTGCAAAGAAAAAAATTAAACAGCCAAAAATAATGATCAGGTGTACAGTTGCAATATTTCACAAAACTCTATACCAGTTTTGGGAGTAACATTAAAAGTTAAAATCTTAAAAGTAAGTACTTGCACAGTTACTTGTAATTAATTTACTATTTCAAACATTACAACACTGTGGCACATTGTTATGTAATGATTGTTAGCTCCATTCAATTTCAACTCAATTTTATGTATTTTTAAGTTATTGATTATTTGTATCTTGATTATCCTGATCCTGTGTGTTGAAAATAATGTGTAAAAATGTGTGTCAGTCGTAACCTTTGTTATTATTGTGATTATTATTACCACAATTATTATGTTTTGATTACAGTGTCTGTTGTGAGATAATTCAAACCTGCAATAAAAGTAGAAATCATTCATTCATTTTCTACCGCTTATCCTCACGAGGGTCGCAGGGTGCTGGAGCCTATCCCAGCTGTCTTCGGGCGAGAGGTGGGGTAAAAGTAGAAATGTTTTTTTTAAATTATTATGCTCTTTGTGCTTTCATATTTTTTACCTTTGACACTTATATTACCAGCATAGAGTGTTTGCTTTTTGGGTGGGTGAATAAAATGTCCTTTGATTAAATAATTTTTTTTTTAAAGTGACACAGTTCATTATCATCATCAATTTTGCCCAGCAATTCAAAAGCAGTAGTAGTTTGGCCAACTTTCCTGATGGGATGTTTGTGGTTCAGGAAGACCTAGTTACCGATCCAATTCCAGTTGTAATGTAAGATATTTTTTATCCTTAGTCTTAGTTTATTTGCACAATTGGACAGGATGTGGCGCTTCTATTTTGAAGGCCGGAAGTGTATTGTGTGTGCTGAAAATATCTCTTTACTGTTAAGAGATTTCAGAGAAAGCAGAAGCATGCCTCGCGTCTTATTACACTCCAAACTTGTGACTAGAATTGCTACAATCACAAGATTTCCTCTTTTGCTGGGTTTTTGTTTATTTCCACATTCCTCCGACGCCCCCCCCCCCAGCCACACTTTGGACACCTATGCATGTTCAGCGAGCCATGCTGTCTTTGCCAGGTGACTGGCATTGTATGACAGTATTTATGTACAATCGGAGGTGCCGCATGGCGGATGCTTCAAGCAAGAAACACTTCCTGACTTTCACTTTTAATGTGCACCCCCTTCTCGCTAAATACAGTGACCATGTGGCCGAATTGGCAACACAGATCTCTTCCATGTGAAACCAGTGATTGCCGGAGCTTTTAAAGTTGGTGCACAGTCAAATTTAAGAAGCGTAAGCAGACAAGTCCAAACATCTACATGGGTTGATCTGACTAATCTTGAGCAACTCTGATGAAATGTAGAATTACAACAGCTTCTGCTTTCCACAAAAGTAGGAATCAATATTAATAAACACAATATTTTCGTGGTTAGAGCATAGAAAACCTCTTCACGACTTTATAATTGCGTTTTTAACATCATTACATCCCCGTAGTCATGAAGTAACACCCCTATAGTCACCTTTTCACTCATATTATTCATAGTTTACAACACATTGCTAGCTCTTATATTGCATGGACTTGAGGCAGCCACTAGCTTGCAAACTAATTAGTTAGCATCAAATTTATTCTAAACTTAACAGGCCCAAAACGTACCACTTCCACACAAATGGGAGGACAACTTTTTTCCACTCTATCATGATGGATATTCCACAGCTGACTTCACGCAGTGTTAATAATGTACGGTAATGTCTCAATGTTTTGTGTTATTACCGCCGTCTAGTGACCACAATACTACATATCACTTGTATGTCAATTTGTTTTGACTAATAAGAGATCATAGTTTGCCATGAAACAGCGATCGCTTATTCATTTCTGGAAAAAAAAACGTGATATAGCGAGGGAGCCAATCGAACCACGATATTGCACGGGGCGACAGTGTAGATTCACAATCCACTGAAATTGACTCAACACACAGCAGTTGTCTAAATTGCTGACAACACTAATGACTACCAAAATAATTGTGTCTTGCCTCCAATAAAAGTATAGTGGTGGTAGATTCACTGTCTCAGGATACAGAACATGCGCTGTGACATTATGAAACAGAGGACGATCTTCTCCCTTGGCAAACTTGGCAAACGCATGGCAGTTTTCCAACAAAACAAGCCCGAACACACCTCCTTATCAACACGCAGAATGTACATTGCTCGCTGCTTTTTTTATGTATTTCCGTATGGACTATACAACTTCCCTCAAAAGCCATATTTAACTAACTGACATGAGCAGTATACAAGTATGAGCATTGAGGCGACTGAGCAGAAGTGTTGCAAAGTCTGCTTATACTTTGGGCTTGTTTTTTCTTAAGTATCTTACAAATTCCCTGTTGTTTTGAACTTATTTTCAGAGTCAGCGCTGAAGAACAGCGCCTGCGGTCATCAAAAAAATAAAAATAATAAATAAATAAAATGTTATTTCGACTTGAGAGCCATCTTACTACTCAGGTAGAGGTGCCTGGCTTCTAATACTCGTTTGCTCCGTTAGGTAAACAGAAATGGTATCGAATAAGTATCAACAAAAATTTAAATTTACAGGTATTGACATTGACTACTAAAATTCTGGTATTGTGATAACCCTACTGTAGGAGTGGAAGAGAATCCAGCGTCCAAGAGGATTAAGGCGGTGCTAGATAACAATGGCGCTACACTAAATATTGTCATTGCGAGGTGTACTCAAAAGACAAAAATGACACATTTTCAGAGGACATAAAGTTGTACACTGACTACTCTAAATGATATCAGGTTAATTTCTATTGCACTGTCCCTTAAGAAGGTATAACAAAATTAATATAATGAAAAACATGAGCGGGGACATAATTTGTGCGATAATGTATGTGCAAATGGGTTACACACATTCACGTACAGTGTGTGCTATGCATATTATATACGCTGTACTGTAAGCCTTTAAACCGAGAGGGGCGCTGAGATCATGTAAGGCGGTTTGATGACTGTGATGACAGCTGAAAGGCAGGATGAAAAAGGACGCAGTGCGTTCTGTTTTCTTTAAACTGTACATGTATTCCGTCCAAGTGAAATGGATGCTGTCGTCATAGCTCAACAACAACAGCCCCCGGTGTCACGGTATAATTATGTCTCCACATGAAGAGTGGGTGGTGGGCATGAAAGAGAATGTTTCTCAAGCACCTCCACCCATTTCACCCACTGCTTCACACTGCAAAAACAGCGTGAATTCCATTTGCACAAACAACAATGTAACTCTTGAAAATGCGCTAAGCTAAATTAGTGCAAAGCAACTCTTGCAGGATCACATTATTGCAACACAACTCAAACCAGTGGGAGGTATTTTCTGGAAAAAGGAGTATGTGATTCTCTGTAATTAGGTCTGACTGGAGAAGATAGAATTTGCATCATCCAGTGTAAGAATGTAACAAACATGGTCCAAGTACACCAAGCTTTAGCTAGTTTACCGCTCATGAGCATTATTAAAAATTTAGGTGTTAACATTAAATTTTTCATTGAGGTGAGTATAAGAAGTGGAAGTAGCTCCTCTCCTGGAACATTCTTATTTCTACCAACAAGAGACATACTTCCTTCCATGTCAGTTGTATGTACATCATGTATTGAAGTTACATACACAAAGTACTAAACTCACAGCAACGTTCAAAATAACCAACTTTACTTTACTAAACTTGACGGTTTTTTTTTTGTGAGGCTAGTTTTGTTATATTTGACATCTTGGTTAAGTAGCAGGTGAATTATGGTATCATCACATACACACAACAACTAAGTCCAAGTTTTAAAAAATAAAATCGTTACATAAAAAATGTTGTTATAATGTAGTTAGAGTTGTATAACCAAAAGTAACAATTTTAGAGTACTCTAGTGTATATCGCATATCGAAGTTGTGCTGTATTACGGTGAAACACAAAAAATAACAATGCTTGTTCTTTACAGATGATGGTAAATATAAGAATAACTTATACATGAACTTTAAAGCAATATGAATTTGTGAATAGTGAAATATGACTTTCCCAGCATTTAGAACGAAACAGAAAGATTGAGCCCTGGCTAGCATAATGCTAACGGTCCGTTAAAGCCAGTCGGCATCTCCCATCTTCTCACAACAATGGACGTCGGTTCCTTTGCCACGGTAATAAAACATTAACCTGGCGCTAAGACTCATGACAACACGCAGGACTATACACAAAGCGTGGATGTACTTTCATACGCCATTCCGAATCCACATAACATTGTCCGCTGTGCGTTATTTCTAAGCGAGAAGACGGCGAAAAGGGTGCAGTCCCCTTCATAACAAGCAGGCCCCTGCTGATCCAGAACGTTAGCCTTGAAGCTACCTAGCGTCGGTGCTAACCTTTATCCACATATTTTAACACAACTTGTGCCCCTTTTTCCAGGCGGAAAAAAATGCCTCGCTCACCTTGAGTGTAGTTTAGCAAGTAGGCGAAGAGGAAAACTTTGAGGAGAAGCATGTCTGATAGATCCATTACGAAAGCATTGATGCCGTTTGCACTTTATTGTCCTACTTAGATAGGCGCAGACGCCCTGTGTGTTTATTGCAGCTTCCTCTAGTCGCCCCCTCGCTCCTGCGCCGTGACGTCACACGCAGAGCAGTTGCTATCCCTTCCCCCAAATGCGTCCAGGATCCCGATTACACTTTTATTGTATGAAAAAAATTCTTCAAAGCCTCAAGGCCGTTACTTTAACAATGTTCATTATTATGGATTTTATAGTTCGTACTGCATCATACTAAATGTATTTTTCTACTCGTATTTTAATATTCTGTGCACCCATTCATTTTCACTACCACTATTTTATCACTATTAGGAGGAGTTGGAGCCAATCCCAACTGATTTAGGACGAAAGGTGGGGTACACATTGGACTGCTCACCAGTCACTAACAGGGAACATAATAATGTTAAGTTCCAGATACAAAGTACTGTACTGTCCAATCAGATTTCAGCTTCTATGTGTTGCCATTATCAATGGAATCTGCCTAGGTCCTTCAGAATTAGGTTCCTGGACAGTGCATTTCATAAGATAAGATAAGATAAAATATGTCTTAGCAAGAGTACAGAATCAGTTAAGCAGTACAAAATACACAATATAGAAAAATAAACAATATAAACAACCCAAGTATTAACAAAATCAACAGTTTTACCCGGAGTTATATACAAATACAGCATGCAGATAATATGAAACGAGATGAGATATATGACCAGTCTTTACACTGAGTTCTTGCTAGTGAGTTAATATGAGGCATTATAGAAATACTTCACATAGAACTTAATATATTGCATTTAGAGCCTTAATATTGCACGTGGAGGTTGATCAGTAACTCTTATGCAGGTGTTCATAATGTATTGGTGTAATGTACTATATGTTTCACCCTTCAAGGACCAATACATTTTATATTAGAGTGATTCTATATTTTATTGAGCTGAGTATTCAATATATACTTGGGTATACGTGTGATGCTTCTCAGTTATGATGCGCCTTCTTGTTGGAAGCAGATAAATAATGGCATAAGGTAGCACATTAGACTCCAATTTCACTCTGCAATTTATCCCCTGCAGCTGAGATAAGGAGGCACACTTAACATCCGGTCTAGATTAACAGAATTTTATTTTTTTTATTCAAGACAGGATCCTCTGGCTCCAGTGGCTACCACATGACACACTTCTACATCAGCACCAAGTTTTTTCAGCTCATCCAGCCAGATCTGCTGCTTCTGGGACAGACGGTCACTGGGACCTTTGACTTCCACCAGCTAAAACAACATGTCAACCAAAGTCTTGACAAATGCTCTATTACATTACATAACATTGTATTGCAACCAGATGTGGCGTGATCTCACCTTGTAAGTGTTATTGGATGTGTTCCATACGACGAGGTCAGGCAGACCTCCACGACAGTGTCTGAGGTCTTTTGCCATGCGTGCTATCACTCCTGCTAAGAAGGCTCCACCCATACATGTCACAAGAGACTGCAAATAAATGGCTTTGATTATCATACACAGAAATGCCTTACAACAAAGACAAATTAGACATAACTTGCATTGCTATCCAGTCAAACCTCATTTTTGGAATGTTTCGAATGTTAAAATTTTCCCTTGGTTCTCATACAAAGCCTCGACTATTGTACAATATTATGCAAAACAAACTGTTATATTTTCGCCTGTCGTACACTGATATTGCTTGTTTATTCAGCAATCTTCGATAACACACACAATATCAAACAGTATCCTGTAAGGTAAATAACCAGTCATTGGGCCAAAGAAAGTTGTGAGTGCCATCAATTTGATAAAGAATGTGATAAATATTTTTGGATTCAAGAAATAACTAATCGCCAAGTGTGAAGATGCCGTCAGCATGGCTGATATAAAAAATAATTTCCTTCTATCCATCCATTTTCTGTACCGCTTATCCTCACTATCCCAGCTGTTTTTGGACAAGAGGCGGGGTACACCCTGAACTGGTCACCAGCCAATCACAGGGCACATATAGACAAACAACCATTCACACTCACATTCATACCTATGGACAATTTGGAGTCACCAATTTCTATAATTTGTAATTATTTTGCATTGTTTCCAACATGTCAAACTATTCATCCTCTCTAAAAAGTATTTTTGTTCATATTTTTAGGTGTCTGGAACAGATTAATTGGATTTACATTATTTTCTATGGGGAAAATTTGCCACCAATTTTGGAATGAATTGATTACGGAGGTACTGCTGTATTTGCTTCAGCATATCTGAAAACAAAGTACCTGTGCTTGACCAAGAGAGGTGAAACGATCCCAGTTGACACATGAACACACTCTACCCTCCTGGGAGGTCCAGACATCCTCCAACATAAAGTGTAAAGTTTCCACAGAAGCTTCCCTCAGTAGCTCCACACGTGCATCGACTACCTCTTTTCGGTTCTCATAAAAACAGTCAGTGTAAAGGTCCAGCGGGCATGTCTAGGACAAAGAGGGAAGATATACATGATGTACACATATTCTTCAAAATCCATAGTTATTTGGGAATGTTATACCTGGAAGAGATTTCGAAAAACATCTGATATACCATCCATAAAAATGATGTCCCACAACAAAAGGGCAAACAGTGTTGAGAATGTCGAGCCCTCTCCATGGATCCCTGTTATGATTAAACAGAGATTTATTACACACTTGTTATTAAGCCCTACATTTTGAATTGATTAGCGCAGTCACAGGTGAATCATGACCAACTTTGACTCAGCAATATTATATTGTCCAAAGGTGGATGTTAAATCCTCTTAGTCCTGCTGCTTTTTGAGTCTCTTACCTTGGTCAAAGCCTTGCTGTCGGTAATGCGCTAATGACAAGTCTTCCACAGAGCAAATTATAGTGGCATCAGTGCAATTGCCCCCATGTGATGGTATCACAAAGCGAGATTTGCCCATGCCCCCTTCATGGGGAAACAGCTGTCCTCGAATGGTCACCTGGCAACAAAGGTCATTTTCATTTACATTCAGCTTTGTATAGAAATATAAAAACCCACATGTTTAACATCTTGGACATCCACAGTGGGCAGATTTCTGAGCTGTAGGCGGTACTTCTTAAAGCTGGCCGACTCTCTCATCCTAACAGCTCTCTGGTGCAGGGACAGTTTATGTCCCGTCCGCACGAGAGGGTCAGACAACCCGTCTCTCATTGCGCAGATCGCCTGCAGAGCATCAGAGAGGACAATCTAAACTGAGCATCGTCACACAAAGTGGCATACAATGAACACAACAGCTACAGGAACTGACTTGTTCAGGCTTTTTGAGATGTTGGTGAAGGTTCAGTGCCAGTCTGTCCCACCAGCGCCCTCGACTGTCAGGACAGTAAACATCTTGCAGCAGTAAAGACTGCAGTTCACTGACTGCTTCCTGTCATGTAAAAGAATAGCCAAAATAAAAAGAAATTACAAAAACATAGTCCAGATAATCAAACCTCATATTGGCGTAGCCTCTGTAAGATCTCAACTCCTCTTGATAATATGCGAGTGTAGGCCCATCCTGTAGTGAAGCTGCGCAGGAAAACCGGCAGCTCCTCCTGGTGACTGGCAAACACCACAGTAATGTCAATATAGCAAAATGACAAACATAACACAATTACATTCGGTACATGAGATATATTTTTAAAAATGTGCCTTTCCAAAGACAGTAATGCTCTGTTTTGATTGACACTGAATTAAATGTGTTTATTATTTGCATTTTGTGTTGTAGGAATTCACTGCATCCTAAGTCTTTCTGATATCTTGGTTATAAAAAGTTAAAAACAGCTCTCAGTATGACACACTGCATTGCGACACCACTGTAAACTACAACTACAACTCAATCATATTTATTTATTTATTTAACAACCCATTACAATACACTCATATGTGACTTTACTCATCTGTATACACCAGTCATTATTTGCACTATGACCCATTGATCATTGCACTAAAATTAATATATCTGCTCCTGCATATGCTCCTGTGCAATACTATGTGTATATATCTTGTATATATATATTGTTAAATTATCTTTTTTACTCTACTTTATATACTTTTTTTTTGTTTTTTAAACTTGACTACTGCACTGAAAGGAGAAGCGCTCCAATTTCATTGTACATCTTGTATAATGACAATAAAGGCCATTCCATTCCAACTACAATAATAAACGTAATGTTACATACATACAATATGACAATAGAACTTCATTATGTTTATACAGCTCTTGTATTAAATATAATTGCAGTAAAACACCCTTATTAGCGGTTTGGCATTTGCAACCCCACATATTCATGGATTTCTTTTCGTTGCTTTAAAAAATCCAGCAGAGGGCGCTGTCTCATGAGCCAATTAAAGTACATCAAGATTTTCCACCCCTAATACCTAACAGTGTAAAAAGGTTCTAACCTGAGATCATGACTCCCCTTAAGGTCCTGCCAGTCATTCTTGGCAGCAGTATAAAGTCCCAGGGCCTCTTCCCAGTGACCCGCCTGCATAGCCAGAGTCACCTCCTGCAAGGCTCGCATGGATGCTTCATATCTGACAAAGAGATTTGCACAGCTAGAACAATCACTTTAAACTACTTTAAAACACACGGTATGGTCACCAAGTCACCTGATAAGGTCGTCTCTGTCTCGAAACACCTTTGCCGTGCGCTGCACTGTGTAATCTGGGAAGGCCAGACGCCCTGAGTTGACAAGCAAGATGGTATAAAGCTGGTTTTGTCCACCTGCTGCCATCTCTTCTTCATCCATAGAGTCCGTCAGAGAGAAGAGTAAAAGGATGCGAGAAAAGACAGCCCGGGGACCACGACACAAGCGCACGCAGGATCCCGCTAGTTGTTTTGCCCTTTGAGAGCAGAAAGATTACATGATTATTTTGCAATGCAAAACTATGTTAAGTCATCTCACCTTTTCAAGATGACGGCACCGATGTTGTTTTCAACCTGGCTCAGAGAGAAGAGTGACTTCTGCTTGCTCAGACGGAGAAGCGCGTCTACCAGCTGTTGTTTTTGGGTGCAAGAATTGCCCAAATGAAAAGTCTTTGCCAGAGATTTGAGATCAGGGGCTGGCAAGAGATCCAGAACTTCTCCTACTTCGTGAAGGTCCTTCTCTTTGAACAGTGAGAGAAACAGTGTGGCATTAACTTTTGATAAGTGATTACAATCTTCCACAAACGTGGATGCATGTACTGTAATTGTCTTTGAGGCTTTATTGTATGGACATTGGTTTGATTAGAGGGATATCTAAAGACATTTTCCCATTATTTCTACATAATTATAGTGAAACATAATCCAGATCATATTATGAACAATAACAGAAATTACCTGACTGTAGAAAACCACCTTGCACCAGTTCCTGAGCAACAGGCCCCAAATGACTGCATATTTCTTCATAATCCAGTTTATCCACTTGAAGCCACTTCAATTTCCGTTGAAAGAGTCTCACATACAACTTCTGTCCCATGACTGTAAAAGGGGAAGAAAAATACATATAATGCGCAGCATGTCACAAAAGTGCACACACCTCATTGTATCACATTTCAGCAACTATTTTCTTACTGTATATCTTCACAAAGGACAATACTACTAGAAACTAAACCTGGATGTAACTTACAGTTTGTACGGCAGTATAGATTTGCTATCCACTGAACGTCAACACGGAGACGCAAGTTCGATTCCACCCTCGGCCATCTCTGTGCGGAGTTTGCATGTTCTCCCCGGGTTTTCTCCGGGTACTCCGGTTTCCTCCCACATTCCAAAAACATGCTAGGCTAATTGGCGACTCCAAATTGTCCATAGGTATGAATGTGAGTGTGAATGGTTGTTTGTCTATATGTGCCCTGTGATTGGCTGGCGACCAGTCCAGTGTGTACCCCACCTCTCGCACAAAGACAGCTGGGATAGGCTCCAGCACCCCCACGGCCCTTGTGAGGATAAGTGGTAGAAAAATGAATGAATGAACGTCAACACACAGCCATTACTGTCAATATAGGTAGCAACACACATTTCCATAGTATTGTCCCTTGAGAAGATATACAGTAATAAAATGCTTTCTGAAATGTGATGAGTGTACTCACTTTGGTGAGATAGTGTAATTGATGGATTACAATGGATTAGTAATATTCAGGCATACCTGATAGCTTCTCAAAGGCTTGCACAGGAGTCATATCCTCCTGGTTGAACAAGGCTCTGTCGTCTTCATTGTCCAGCACAGCCTGTAGAACAGTTTGGAAATTTCGAAGGTAATAGGGCAGTCTTTGTGTGGGTGAGGTGTCAGCTGTCGAGACATTGTTGGTTTTCTCAGCCACACTGACTGTGTGTAAATTTCTGCTAATTTGAGAAGATGTGTCTGTGTTCGAAATGGAGTCACAATAAGGTGCAGAGGCCTCTTTGGTTTTTCGTTGGGCAGAATCTCTTGTCTGTGGATTTTGACCAAACAATGTTTCTGTCAAGATGGCCGCATCATGTTTGGGTTTCTTTCTTAAGCTCGGCACCTTCTGACTGTCAGGTGTTTTTCTCTTAGCTAGCATGGAAGAGGAGGAAAGTAGGTCCGGTGTAGGGGCTTTTACTAAACCTTCTTCCGTTGTTGTGCAGGTCTCAGCACTGGTTGTTGTCATCTCGATGGTGCTGACTGAGTCCTCATTGCTTTCTGAATGTTGAATGGTAAGATTTTCTTTCTGTGAGTTGCTAATATCACCCACGGAGTCTTCAGTCTGATTTGGATATGAATGTGCACTGTCATTTCTCTTTTGGAATTTTCTAGATAACTTGGATGACAACCGTCCAAGATCTACTGTTCCAACTACAATCTTGCTGCGTATCCCCGGGGACACATTGGACGAGATTCTCGTTTCGAAATAAGGGCTTGTTTTTGTCTCTTTGGTTTCTTGGTTCTGTTCTCGGTCCAAGTCCAGCTCAGAGGGTGACACAACAATATTACTTGCTGATGTGGCGCTATCTCCTCTCTCAAAGTTCTTGCACTGCAGATCAATGTGTTCATTGATCCCAAATCTGGGTACTGTCTGACCGCAAAGAGGGCAGGGGAGTTTTTGAGGCAGCGTGTTGCTGAAGAACGACGTGATGGGAGTCGTGTTGACTGCATTGGCGCCACCTTTCTTCTTGGTCTTTGACGATAAACTCCTCCTTAGTTTGTGTTTGTCGCTTCTGTCAGCCATTCTTTCAGCTTCTTTCAGCTTTCACCAACGTACGACGTCGGTGAAAATGATTTTGGAATATTTCCGGTTGCTAGCTCGCACATTTTAAGCTAGCGTACATGCTAATTTAGCTGTAAAATACTCAAAAATGTGTCTGAAATGGGCAAAAAAGTGCCGTCCATGTGAACATCCAATAGTCATTTGAATAATGTACAAAAATAAAATCAGCAACATGAATAGACGTGGGTAGAGGAGTCAAAATCATATACGCCCATTATAGCGGAAGTGCTGCATAACAACCACTCGTCAGACTAGACTAACAGAGCAAAGATAGCACTTCAGGACTGAGCCATCGATTCCAAAAGCATCGATGTACTTCACCTCCCTTGTGTACAGTAACATTTCAAATGTTAGTAGAGATCCTTTAACAATATTGTAGCGTCGTTGTCGAAGCTATGGAAATGACACGACTGTGGTCGATAACAAGCTTTTTATTGCACAACAATAATGGCTACCACACCGCTAAATCCACAGCCAGCAACTCAACAGTGCTTCCTCAATAACAACAACACGCCCCCCAACGCTGGTGCATTCACAGTCACCCGGAACAGTCAGCTACTCAAGAGCACAACATGTCAACATGAACACATCAGGGTCGCTACAATATTATTTTTAGACTTCATCACAGAAAATACTACTTTGTCCGTTATTCAGTACATACACGTCAAAAATTAGTCACCTGTTTGAGTATGATATATACTGAAATATCAAATGATATTTTGTTTCGTTGTAACGTTATATTACATGTGAATATTTATGTACTTCATTGTCTTTATTAACAGCATAGCGAACTAGGAGAACCAGAGCTGTGGTCACGTGACGCAGCCGCCATTCTCCTACACAGGTTCCTGGGCTGCTGTGCGGCTTTCATTAAAAAAAAAAACATTCGGGAGAAGAAACTGATCAGAAGCACACGCATCTACTAAAGAAGGGAGGCCAGACGACACTACCAATGTCGGTAAGTGTAGTGAAGAATATTGCATGTTTACAATTGGATATATCGTATTTGGATGTAGGCCCGTGCTGGTTTGATGAAAGACAAAGCTGGACGTGCTCATCTGGTAGCACATCAGTGGGGTGTCAGCATGGTGCAGCCTGTAAATCAAGGTCGATGTGCGTGGTTTTTGCACTGCTAGAAATAAAGACGCGATTGGCAGGGTAAACGCAAGGGAGTCGGCTTCATGCAATCCGCACCATAATGTTTATATTTAAATGTATGTCAGATTATGCGGCAAATATAACAAGCAACAATGCAGCTGCGGCAAAAGTTCGTCGTAAACCTGCGTTTGAAATAGCTCAAGAAGACGTCAAGGGCAGGGCAGACTTAGATGGAGTCTTTTGTTTTTAAATTGGCAGTTCAGCACCATGGAGAGATCAAGGGACACATGGGAGGGTCTCACCCCAATACCATTATCTCGATGAATGAATGATCAATAGGTACATTTGTTCATTCTAAATCATTTACTGGACACTGTGATCATGTGATAAAGCCAATATTATCAAGATGAGTACCCTCCTAATTAACACATTACAGTATTACTCTCAGGGTAGGATGATCAATTTAGTATTAAAGTACAGCAGTGTGTACAACTGGTTTGGCTGTGGGACCCACCATCACACCTCAGTGACAAGCGGCGACACAAATTGCAGACATTTTTCAACTCAATCTTTGCAAATGTCCTATATCGAAAGGGACTATTTGTGGCTTTGTAGCAGCTACTAACTTTGGAACATGAACAGTTTTAATTTAATGACAGATTGCTTCCTTGCTGCCTTTGCCATAGAAATTGACTGATAGCCAATGATGATTCACTTGCACAGTTTTTAATAAGATCCACTGAAGAGCTGCATCCAAATGTCGGATTTTAAAAAGGTTATACAGTAATGCACAGTTTCATGAAGAGCTAATATGGTATCACTGTCGTGTATAGCTGAATAAGGCATGTTATTCATAACATTAACACTAACACACGGAAAATGACATCAAAACCTAAGTAAAACCTAATAAAACTAAAAACCTAAGTAAAACTAAAATCATGCAAATACAAATAGACGGTGTAAACATTGAAAGAGTGAAGGAAAATACATTTCTGGGGATCACAATAGATGAAAATAAGAGCTGGAAACCTCATATTACAAATATTCAACATAAGGTGGACAGAAATATTTCAATATTGAACAAAGCAAAATTTGTTCTCAATCAGAAATCACTCCACACTCTTTATTGCTCTCTGGTTCTACCATATCTTACTTATTGTGTGGAAATATGGGGTAATAACTATAAAAGCAATCTTCACTTGCTAAATGTACTGCAAAAAAGGTCAGTAAGGATAATTCATAATGCCGCCTACAGAGAACATACTAACTCCTTATTTCTAAAATCACAAATACTTAAACTTGCTGATATAGTTCATCTTCAAACAGCTAAAATAATGCATAAGGCTAAAAATAACCAAATACCTAAAAATGTCATCCAATACTTCTCTACAAGAGAGGAGAAATATGATCTCAGGGAAGAACTACATTTGAAACACTTATATGCTAGGACTACGTTAAAAAGCCATAGCATTTCAGTATGTGGAATCAAACTATGGAATGGATTGAGTAAGACCCTCAAACAATGCACAACGATGAGCCAATTCAAGAAACAATACAAGCAGTTGATGTTTGCTAAATACAAGGATGAAGAGTCTTGAACCAGTCATGATGTGCTATATATATCACTATATTGACACTTACTATGATACCCATTATGTCATTGGATGGTCATATCACCGAGTACTTTGGTACGTGACAAAAAATAAAAAAAAAAATAACTTAAATTATATTATGAAAGCAGGAAGTGAACAAATGTAACAGTTACTGATTGTAAAAGTACCAGATGGGAGGGGTAGGATTTAATAAGCTTTGCTTCTTCCTACTCCTTTTGGACATGTGGAACTGTGAACTGATTATGTGATGTATTCAATTGTAATTGTGGTGCATGTTCAAATGAAATGAAACCATTACCATAACAAAATGATGTACGATTTTCACACAATGTCAATCAAAACTGAGCTTTATTATCACAACAGTTTTCATATTGGGTTTCATTAGATTGGATTGTGTGTGTTAGTAAAACACATTTAAAACTGGGAAATGTGCACACAAGTAGACTACTTTTTCATGTTAAGTGGAATTATACAAGGAGAATAATGCAAAAGTCCCAGACCCATGATTGTTCATGTTTCCTTTTCACAGGGTTGAAAGCATTTGGCTCACTGAGCCAGTAATGGCTCATGGCAATAAACCAGCAGCCCCCATTTCCAACCTCGCAGCATCCAATCCTCAGCTATGTGCTGGTCCAGGACCTACTAAACCCAGTCAAGAAACTCACATAGATCTGGTGAAGGAGGTGTCCGCACAATCGTTCTGTACCGTAAAGGATGATAACAACGACCAGTTGACTGCTGCCAATCGCTCCTTTTTCCGTGGTGAAGACATGGAGGATACATGCTCTGAGTACGACAACGTGGGCTCTGATGTAGAACAGGACTATGACGAGGTGTTGCATTTAAACAGGGGGGGCGTCACGGACACGAGGTACTACAAACAGTACTGCTCTGAAGATGTAGCGTACTTAAAACACGCAGGAGGAAAAATCGTCGATGAAAGCGGCAGTGCCACGCCTCATCAAAGCACAGAGAGATGCGATGGATCACAATCAGAAACTAAACCTCATAAATCGGGACGCCCGTTTCCATCACGTTGTACCGCTATTAGAAGGGAAGCAGCGGAGGGAGAAGAAGTGGGAAAGGGCCTGGAGAATAGATTCTTCTTTTGTGATGGAGATGAGATTGAAGAAGTGCTGGATGGGGCCAGATTCATAGAAGATTTAGAGGACGAGAGTTTAGACAACAACGTCCCAAGACAACTTGGCCATAATCAGGACGATGATAGAATTAGAAAAGGGTTTGATGAAAGGGAAAGAGAAAATGACAGAGGGGTTACAAGAAACACTAAGGAGGACAGGCAGGGGAAAGGACGAGGGAGGAGGACCGCCGGACAGGATGTCGGAATCAAAGGTTGCACGACCGTTAAAAATGATAATCGAGTAAAAACATCATGTAAGGAAAACAAAAAAGCTCCCATGCGGACAAAAGCGAAATCTAGCTCCGGTAAGCAACATCCACCTCCTCGTCATTCCCATGGGGAGACGCCTATTAACAGCCCCAAGACAGAGACCCCTCCTGTTACAAGACCCAGTGTCTCCACTAATAACCAGGACAGCGAGCCGAGGGTCATCAAACCGTCTCCGCCTCTTCGTCATGCACCGGAGCAAGAGACCAGGCCTCTTGAAGAGAGCCAGCCACAGACGCTCCAGCAGGTTTGTATTGTTTGATTCCCATCTTCAACCACTGTGATTTGAAGACATTCATTCATTTTGTCCGTGCTGGAGCCTATCCCAGCTGTCTTTGGACGAGAGGCAGGGTACACCCTGGACTGGTCACCAGCCAATCACAGGGCACATATAGACAAACAACCATTCACACTCACATTCATACCTATGGACAATTTGGAGTCGCCAATTAACCTAGCATGTTTTTGGAATGTGGGAGGAAACCGGAGTACCCGGAGAAAACCCACGCATGCACGGGGAGAACATGCAAACTCCACACAGAGATGGCTGAGGGTGGAATTGAACTCAGGTCTCCTAGCTGTGTGGCCTGCACGCTAACCACTCGGCCCGCCATGCATTCATTCATTCATTCATTCATTCATTTTCTACCGCTTTTTCCTCACGAGGGTCGCAGGTGGTGCTGGAGCCTATCCCAGCTGTCTTCAGGCGAGAGGCGGGGTACACCCCGAACTGGTCGCCAGCCAATCACAGGGCACATATAGACAAACAACCATTCACACTCACATTCATAACTATGGACAATTTGGAGTCGCCAATTAACCTAGCATGTTTTTGGAATGTGGGAGGAAACCGGAGTACCCGGAGAAAACCCACGCATGCACGGGGAGAACATGCAAACTGTGAGGTCTGCGCGCTAACCACTCAAACCGCTGTGCCGCCCTGCTAGGTTAATTGGCGACTCCAAATTGTCCATAGGTATGAATGTGAGTGTGAATGGTTGTTTGTCTATATGTGCCCTGTGATTGTCTGGCGACCAGTCAATCAAAACAAACACATTGAATTTGTTACCTTGAACAAGACTATGAAGACTATAATATTAATGAGACTAATAAAAAACAGTGTGAATGTAAGCACATGTTCCTGAACATGGTGTGTGTGAAAAAAATATCCACTTGTAGTAAAATGGTTGCAGAAATATGGTTGTTACACTTGCTTTTGTGACATTGTACCACACTAACATAGTTTGGTGTTTTTTTACAACAGGACGAGAAGCCAAGCACAGCCGTGATGCAAGTGGAAGCACCAGAGCAGCCAAGGAGGCCAATGAGTCCAAATGTCCTTCCAGATGAGGAGAGTGGCTCCCCCAAGGTGAAGAACTGTTTATTGTATATGTCCCATTGTAAGGTACCACATTTAATGATAAAGTATATATCCATAATTAGATACACAGATACAGGAACTTATTTTCACCATTTCAATCACTATGGCATCAGTTCTTTCTGTATATAATGTAATATTATTATTAATGTTCATTCATTCATACATTCATTCATTTTCTACCGCTTTTTCCTCACGAGGGTCGGGGGGGGGGGTGCTGGAGCCTATCCCAGCTGTTTTTAGGCGAGAGGCGGGGTACACCCTGGACTGGTGGCCAGCCAATCACAGGCACATATAGACAAACAACCATTCACACTCACATTCATACCTATGGACAATTTGGAATGGCCAATTAACCTAGCATGTTTTTGGAATGTGGGAGTACCTGGAGAAAACATCTTGAACCCTGGTCTCCTAGCCGTGAGGTCTGCGTGTTAACCACTCGACCGCCGTGCAGCCCCCTGTTATTAATGTTATCTAAAGTTATTTATTTTTCATGTATTATTATTAATTTAAAAAATGACACTGTAATCATCACACAGCAATGTCACGCACTGCAGGTTGATAACCCATACATAGGGGCAACTACTACTATAGTAGACGATAATAAATCACAACTTTGTTAAATCTAGACTCATAACTTTAGCAATGTTTTACAAAACGAGTGCCGCAAAGCATGCCGGGGACACATAAGCATTTAATGAATTTGTATTTGGTGATTATATCAAATCTAATGATGTTTGCACAGTACTGTAGTAAATTGGACACATCCAACTATTCAGGTTTTAGCTCTAATATGAATTGTAACAACAAAAAAATTACATTAATATATGATGCCTTCAGATCCTGTTGTAAAAGCTGTCTCTTAGGGAAAATATTTTGGTTGTATGTATAAAAATACAACCAACCAACCAATGATAAAGCCACATTTTACGGGGCATGCCCACTCACAGTGCCCACTCTGCCATGCAGGGATTGGAACACCAGTATAAATCAGAATTAAACACTCTTAATGCACAAAATAATATTTATACACACAAAGCAATGAACTTCACGCTCTGTCTCCTTTCTGCTCTGTTCTCCTTGCACCATGAGGCGTTCAGGCACACTCGTAATTGTGAGTGTCAGGTGCTAATTGTTCATTTTTATTCACGTACAACCTCGGGTTGTGCATACGCCATTTTGAGAACCTAGTATATATGGCTTTACAGGAAATATTAGAGTGGTGAACGGTTGAATATCCCTGGTGTCAATGATGTAATACTGTGTGTATGACTGGCATCAATAAGTCGCTTCGGAATCTAACAATAACATCTCCTTTCAAGAAGACACAAGAATCAGCTTCCTTCCCCAGTTTTGAAGACGGTAAGTCAGAATAATCACTCCCAATTTCCCCAAGTCATAGACACTTGTTAAAGTCTTACAGTATAGCCTTATCTCCTGTATCACCAAGTCCCAGGTCCATGTGAGCCAGAAGATCTTATTGATGGGATCATCTTTGCTGCAAACTACCTTGGTTGCACTCAGGTGCTGTCTGATAAGAATCCATCAAAGACTGTCCGCATGTCACAAGCCCATGAAGCCGTTAGCCGTATCAAGGTAAGTGACATCTTTGGGGGGATTGCAAAGCTTTCATTTCGAGCTGTGACTCTAGTACTTGACAACAAGGGTGCCCCATGAAATTCTAATTCCCCAAACCCATCAATGGGGCGTCCCCTGGGAAGTTAGTGTCACCACATCTTTACATATTTTTGTTTACTTTTCCCCATAAGGTGCACCTGCTAGAAGGCACTTAAAAAAAACATGTTCATTCATTCATTTATTTTCTACTGCTTATCCAATCAAAGGGCACATATAGACAAACAACCATTCACACTCACATTCATACCTATGGACAATTTGGATTCGCCAATTAACCTAGCATGTTTTTGGAATGTGGGAGGAAACCGGAGTACCCGGAGAAAACCCACGCATGCACGGGGGGGAACATGCAAACTCCACACAGAGATGGCCAAGGGTGGAATTGAACTTGGGTCTCCTAGCTGTGTGGCCTGCACGCTAACCACTCGTCCCGCCATGCAGCCTAAAAAAAATGTATATGGGGAAAATGTATTATTTGATCAGTACTCTTTTTATTTTTATTATGGCTTTGT
The DNA here is from genome assembly GCF_037039965.1 of Doryrhamphus excisus. NCBI lineage: Eukaryota > Metazoa > Chordata > Actinopteri > Syngnathiformes > Syngnathidae > Doryrhamphus > Doryrhamphus excisus. The sequence goes on along the minus strand of NC_136357.1, from coordinate 6,629,752 downwards.
TGTAACTCAGACAGGCAGAATGTAAAAAAGTGTATTATTTTTTTATATTTTATGTGCATATTATGTTTCTAATTAAAGTTTTTTTTTAATTTTTTAAATTTTAATAATTTTTTAAATTGAATCTTTTTTCTTTTTTTTCTTTTTTATATAAATTTTAATGTGTTTTTATTTCCAAATGCTGTAAGAAAATTGTTTTTGATACTGATGCTGCATCATATTTTTTCAAAACCAAAAATATACTTTTCTCTGGTTAGAGTATACTTAGCTGAACAAATTATTGTACCAGGAGTTGTGGAGTACAATTAGAGTACAATTATTTAACAGAAAAGCTGCGTTTTTGTGTCTTTACCACATGATGGCGTTGTTTTATTTATGTCTCTCACAAACTTTACTCTCATTTTTTTGATTCATTTGAAAAGAGCCAGGATGAAGAATCCCAAATTATGACAGAAGTGGATCTGTTTATCTCCACTAAAGCCGTCAAAGTACTCAATGCCGACACACAGGTGAGATTGACAGTATGCGTGTAATGTTTGGGAATAATACTTAAACATTCATTCTTTATGTCCATTCAGGAGACAATGATGGACAGCACCTTGCGTACCATTTCCTATATCGCCGACATCGGCAGCATTGTGGTTTTGATGGCACGCAGACGCTTGTCTCAAGCGTCATCACCGGAGGATTTCTCGGAATCTCCGGACTCTAGCGTTGAAGGGAGTAGTCAATGTGGGATGATCTGCTACGTCTTTGAGTCCGAGGATGTAAGTCTGACACTCAATGGAGACACCTCTAAGTTCCTTCTGAAACCTTCGGGATGGACTCAAACACCTTGGGTTGAGCCTTTTGCCTTGAGTTCTTTCATTTTGACTTCCTGTCCCGATAGTTTTTTTCCTGTTTTAGTTACTGTGATATCCTTTTTGCTGAGTCATTGTTTGCGCCTTCTCACAGGCCCAGCTCATCGCACAGTCCATCGGTCAGGCGTTCAGCGTGGCCTACAGAGAGTTCCTGCGAGCCAACGGCATCAATCCCACGGACTTAAGCCAGAAACAATACAGCGACATCATCAACTCCCAGGAAATGTACCACGACGACCTCGTCCATTTCTCAAACTCAGACAACTGTAAAGAGGTGTGCTGAAGGAGACGCTCGTGAAGTGTCACATGTATGTATGTAAATACATCTTGTGTGTCGTAGCTGTGCGTGGAGAAGCAGAAAGGGGAGAACCTGGGGGTGGTGATTGTTGAGTCCGGGTGGGGCTCCATTCTGCCCACTGTCATCCTTGCCGGGATGATGAACAGCGGTCCGGCGGCTCGCTCTGGAAAACTCAGCGTCGGTGATCAGATTATGTCCATCAACAACACCAGCCTAGTCGGGCTGCCTCTGGCCACCTGTCAGGGTATCATCAAGGTACAATACTCCTATGTATGTTGAGTGTAGTGGTTCACACAGCTGACCTTCTATTATGGTAGAACCTTGGTTAGCGTCATTTATGCATTCTAGAAAGTCTGACTCAAACTGAAACCATTCATTCATTCATTTTCTACCGCTTTTTCCTCACGAGGGTCGCGGGAGGTGCTGGAGCCTATCCCAGCTGTCTTCGGACAAGAGGCGGGGTACACCCTGGACTGGTCTCTGTGTGGAGTTTGCATGTTCTCCCCGTGCATGCGTGGGTTTTCTCCGGGTACTCCGGTTTCCTCCCACATTCCAAAAACATGCTAGGTTAATTGGCGACTCCAAATTGTCCATAGGTATGAATGTGAGTGTGAATGGTTGTTTGACTATATGTGCCCTGTGATTGGCTGGCGACCAGTCCAGGGTGTACCCCGCCTCTCGCCCAAAGACAGCTGGAATAGGCTCCAGCACCCCCGCGACTCTCGTGAGGAAAAGCGGTAGAAAATGAATGAATGAATGAATACAGGGTCACACAAAATGATGTGATACATTTGTAGGTTAAATAAAACACAAATAAAGTAAAGAAATAAAAAAGTGTTTTTATTTTCAAAAAGTACATATAATGCCATTCTGTTTCATTAAGTTTTAAAAATTAAATCAGTTCTGGCGGTGCGAGGTCGGCCGCTTGATTTTCGTTTCAATGCAGATCCAGTAGCTCTGAAGTTGGTAACCCATAACAAGATGGTGTTTGGAGCTGCTACGGGATCATGTCTACCAAGATTGAAGTGCAAACGTACAGATTCGTTTGTTTTGATAAACGTTTCCACAATGAAAGCACGATGCTCACCAGTCCAATTCATGGCATCAACTGAAAAAGAAACAAAAAACAATGGCATTATAAAGAAACAAAGCAAAATGGCATTATATGTACTTTTCGGAAATAAAAACACTTTTTTGTTTTACTTTATTTGCCTTTTATTTAACCTACAAATGTGTCACACCATTTTGCCTGATCCTGTATAAACATGGAACCTACCAAAAGAAAGATGATTCAGAGTCATGGTCTCGACACTGATCACCAGTGTTGTGCTACAACCGCACTTACGTTGTTAGAACGTAAGTAGACTCATGCGGTTTCTGTTGGTTCTTCAGGCTTCCGATTGGCAAAATATTAAAAAATGTCTTTCCGTGTGGTACCAATCAGCGTGTTGATCCTCCTTAGAGCGCTAACTCGTTGAGACTGAATCAACAGCACCTCTGCTGGTTGCAGCCTAGTAATGCATTCATTTTGCCTCAGCTGCTTCAAGACACTAGTCCACACAACTGACCATCAATTAATTGACTGACCAATTAATCAATCAATTATTTGACTGATTTTAATTACTTTACCAGTTACTGTAAGAATTTTCAGCTGACTTTAAACCTAATACCCCTTTGCCATGTTCACTGTCTTCCAGGGACTGAAGAATCAGCTAAAAGTGAAGCTAAGTATCGTGAGCTGCCCTCCTGTCACCACCGTCCTCATCAAGCGACCTGATCTTAAATTCCAGCTTGGTTTCAGTGTTCAAAATGGCATCGTGAGTGTCAAATGAATTTAATATTCAATGTATTTTTACTGAGTTGGAGCGCTTTCAATTTTAGATCTGCAGCCTGATGCGAGGGGGCATTGCTGAGAGAGGCGGCGTTCGCGTTGGACATAGAATCATCGAGATAAACGGTCAAAGTGTGGTTGCCATGGCGCATGAGAAGATCGTACAAACACTGTCCGTGTCTGTGGGCGAGGTAAGAAATTGTCATCAGTTCAATGTACAAGAACTGTGTCCCCTTCCCTGTTTTCTGTCTTTACACTAAGATAAGATATGAGATTGTAGAATTAAGCTGTAGTGTTTAGCCAATATATTTTCTATGCCGCTTATCCTCAAAAGGGTATACTGGAGCCTATCCCAGCTGTCTTCAGGCGAGAGGCGGGGTACACCCTGGACTGGTCGCCAGCCAATCACAGGACACATATAGACAAACAACCATTCACACTCACATTCATACCTATGGACAATTTGGAGTCGCCAATTAACCTAGCATGTTTTTGGAATGTGGGAGGAAACCGGAGTACCCGGAGAAAACCCACGCATGCACGGGGAGAACATGCAATAGGCTGATGGCCAAGGGTGGAATTGAACTTGGGTCTCCTAGCTGTGTGGCCTGCACGCTAACTACTTGCCATGCAGCCTAAAAAAAAAAAAATATGTATATGGGGAAAAATTATTATTTGATCAGTACACATTTTTTTATGATGGCTTTATTGTAACTTAGACAGAATGTAAAAAGTTATTATTATAGCCAATCACAGGGCACATATAGACAAACAACCATTCACACTCACATTCATACCTATGGACAATTTTGGAGTGGCCAATTAATCTAGCATGTTTTTGGAATGTGGGAGGAAACCGGAGTAACTGGAGAAAACCCATGCACACACGGCGAGAACATGCAAACTCTACAGAGAATCGAACCCAGGTCTTCCCCATCTCCTGACTGTGTGTGGTCTACATGCTAAACCACTCATCCACCGTCCAGCCTTTATTTGAAATATGTCATTGACCCGAGTGAGAACAAGCGGCATAGAAAATGAAGGATGTATGATTTGTTGTCATTTTTGTGCATCTTCCAATGTTCTCTTGTTATAAATCTCTAAAATACTTTCTGATGACTTAATGAATACCTGGATTAAAGTGATGCAAAAATACAAATTAAGATATTATTGTCTAAATGTGTCCCAGATCAAGATGAAGACGATGCCTGCTGTGATGTTCAGACTGCTCACCGGACAGGAAACGCCTTCCTACATATGATAAGACGCTGCACTGATTAGCGATGAGGAAATTTTTATTTTTCTATCATTTGAATATTATTTTGTTGCAATGCTGTAAAGAACATCCGGTTCTCATTTTTCAGGTTTAATGTTGAATTACATTACTCATAATGGCCTTACAATGTGAATACTGGGTCTGTAGTGCTATACGTGGGTTTGGAAGAGAACTAGCTTTATGGTCACTTTTATTTTCTTATGAAGAGATAAATAAGTGCATTTATATTTTAGTTAGTCATTTTTATAGTGTCTATGTACTTCTACTGTAAATACTATGGATTACTCAAGGACTGGATTGGAAAGGCCATATTACTCTTATAGTATATGCATGTTATCACAAAGTGTTATTGACTGAGGATCCATCATATTCTATTACAGTAAGTATTTAAAAGCAGTTATGTGTCACACTGTATAAAATCACTAAACATGTGTGTATGATGGAGATGCTGATGGCCAAAGACACCACTACATTTTAAAATGCAGTACAAAAGATCATAACCTTTACCAGAGCGTACAAGAATGTATCAATATGTACATTAAGGAACGAATGTATTAGTGTAACACAAATAATACAATCTCACTGCTTACAAATTGGTGTTTGCTTTCATTTTATTCACAAGGTGCCACCTCATAAAAGTAATCACAAGTGTTTAGCATAGTATGGGGGTACACGGCACAGAAAAGGTTGGGAAAAACTGGCTACGTTTAAATGCAGTCAAATAACCCTATCATCACCGGAATATGTAAACATCAATTACCCTTTCAAACAACCGTAATATGCTCGTATTGCGTTTTTAATTACCCCTGGATTACTCATTTTCTAACCCGAATAGCCTAGCATGGTATCGCCATCGAAAGGAATATTGATTTGTGATCTGCGCATGTTCCATTCCAAATCAATCTTGTGTCTTTTGTAAGCGGTGGGCAAAACCGTTCATTTCAGTGAACCGCATCATTCCGGTTCAGTCAGTAAAAAGATCCGTTCATTTCGTTCAATTGGTCGTTAGCATGTGATCTCCCCCTGTGCATAGACCCGGTCTGCCGTGTCGAGTCAGTTCGTTCACTCATGTTCACGTTCGGTGTTCATGTTCGGTCAATCTCTCGGTCTCAGTCTTTCAGTCAGCTAACCCCACCCACCCACCCACTGGGCGAGGTGAGACGATAGGATAGAACTGACTCTCCAGCCAATCAAAAAAAAGCATTTGCAACTGAACGGACTGAACGGGTATTTCAGGGGCGGTGACCTCATTCATTCAGTTCACAAAAATAACTACTTCTTTTGACCCGTTCGTTCATGACCAACACACCACTAGTGTTTTGACAGGAAGTATTGAATTTGAAAACATGGCGGCACGCAAAATTGCACATTTTTCGAGCGAAAAGGAAACTAACCATCTTATTAATGTGGTAAAAGACAGAAAAATGTTTATGCCCTTTATAAACAAGTCCTGGGTTGTTCATGAACCTGTTTGCTCACGCATGTAAACAGGTTATTCCGAATGGAATATTGACTGCATGTAAACGTAGTGACTGATGTACTATTCCATTTTCAATACATTGTCCTGAATCCTAAAGAGAAGATAATAAAATAGATCAGTGTTTATTTACACTACAATGTATACATCCCATAAAAAATATTGTGATTACAAGTATGGTTAATCACAACAAGTACATACGGTACATTAAGGTATGAGTATAAGATCAATGTAACACAATCAAATCTTCAAGTATTGACCAGAAAAAATAGTTGAGATGGACTCATATGTTTTCCATAAAAACAAATGATACAAAGTCATTGAGACTGTTATTATTCATAGCAGCTACACCTGCTAATACAGTACATTGAGAGATAATGGCATACAATACAACAGCTACTGTATATAAAAAAGATGCACAGTTATTAGAGTTACAGTAACATTTAAATACTGTATGTTTGTGATTGTGGTCGTACAGTAGCTACTGCATCAGCATTTTTTAGTTACATACACAAGGGAGCTGTGACTCTTAACCAAAACTCAAAGTTGCCATTGTTGGCATTTACTTGTGAAATTCATATATATGAAGTAATTGCACAAATTCAAATGTAGTTATTTGAACACAAATGACATTTTCTTCTGCTGAAGTATTCACGTTCAATTCCCGTCATTGTTAAATTAACCAAGTCATTAACTAAGTCATTTCAACTGAATTAGCAAATTTGAAATGTGGATGCACTGACCTCAGTGACCTTTGTTGACGTGTGTGGAAAAACCATTATTTCATCAAGGTAGGCTGAATTCAAGTACGTCTCCCCATAAGAAATATCATCTTCATAACTGTCAATACAAACGCTGAAAGCCTCGTTTATCTTCTCGGGTAGCATGAAGTTCAGTATCACCACCAGAACCCCGATGATGGCACACAGAAAACCTGGAAAGTAGCCGAGTTAGTAGAAATCTACAAAGGTCATATAAAAGTACAAATAGTTACCAGTGGCTAGAGCCAGCCAGAATGAAAGGCTGTACTGGGTTTCAAAGGTGGCTTCTCCGATAGAGAAAACACACTGTGGTGCATGCATGATGGCGGTGAAGGTGGCCAAGGATGTGAAGACGAAGGCGGCTGTAGCCAACATCATGTAGCCGCCATACAAAATGACTGGCATGGAGAAAAGGATATTGGCCAACATCCAGCAACAAAATGCAGTCCTGGTGGGAAACACTCAATTAATGTCTGCTACTATGCACCATTATGATGTCACCAATCTGTTATTATTTATATACCAAAGAGTAGCAGACGCATATCTTCCAGAGTGTCTGTAATGAAAGATGAGGCCACACGGGCTGCTCAGAGTGAATTTCTCTGCAATGTACAGGATGGGGTTGGGTAGACCTTTCTCCAATGCTTCCTTGTACTCCTCCTCGATGGTGTCACGCCAGGTGAACATCTCATTGTAGTCGATAGTCTCATTGAACTGGATGACAGGTTTCCCTGCAGAGAAATATGCTCATATTTACACCATTGGGCAATGCTATGCAGTGTTGTTGTGGTTCATGTAATCTTAAGGTTATTTTACACGTGGTTCTTGGGCGCTAGACTTTGATGTAAGTCAAGTTTTGGCAAAACACGAGGACCACCTGTATATACAAATGTAGAAAACGACGTCAACAAACCGCCATAGGTTTAAAAATCGCCCTTTCTCCTTATATCTTGTTGAGTTTAGCGCTTTAGCTCATGTATTTTGTTTTTTCACATCTCTGATCTATTATTGCAAAAAAAAAACATACTGGTACTATAAATGACTCACCTTTTATTCATTCATTCGTTTTCTACCTCTTTTTCCTCTCAAGGGTCGCGGTGGGTGCTGGAGCCTATCCCAGCTGCCTGGACTGGTTGCCAGCCAATCACAGGGCACATATAGACAAACAACCATTCACACTCACATTCATACCTATGGACAATTTGGAGTCGCCAATTAACCTAGCAGGGCAGCACGGCGGTCGAGTGGTTAGCGTGCAGACCTCATAGCTAGGAGACCAGGGTTCAATTCCACCCTCGGTCATCTCTGTGTGGAGTTTGTATGTTCTCCCTGTGCATACTCCGGTTTCCTCCCACATTCCAAAAACATGCTAGGTTAATTGGAGATGTGAGTGTGAATGGTTGTTTGTCTATATGTGCCCTGTGATTGGCTGGCGACCCGAAAATGAATGGAAAATGAATGAATGAATTAACCTAGCAAGTTTTTGGAATGTGGGAGGAGACTGGAGTCCCCAGAGAAAACCCACGCATGCACAGGGAGAACATGCAGACTCCACACATAGATGCCTGAGGGTGGAATTGAACCCTGGTCTCCTAGCTGACTCACCTTTTAGTGTAACATTAATTCCGTACAGTCCGACATGCAAGCCAATCTCCGCATGAACCACTGCGTTGCTGAAAGACTTGTAGGTAGCATTTGTGGTCATCCGGGCCTCAGCCCAGTTGTCAGTAAAGTTGAGCGCTGCAAGGAAAGGAGGGAGAAGACCTATAAGATGATTGTGACTAGAGGAAAAGTGAGATTTTAATAAAAAAATATATGTACTTACCCACAATTACAGAACCTACAAACAAGCTCAAAATGATTCTCAACATCCAGAAAAGCCGCTGATTGAAAAAGAAAATACATAAATTAGATTAAACAATGACAATCATGCTAATTTAGCAGCAGTGGAGTATTTTGAGAAGCTGCACTCACCGACTTTCCTCGAATTCCAGGCAGAATGAGAAGTAGACTCAATGTAAGCACAAGGAAACATGTGATAACAGTCAGTAAGTGACCATTGAAGATGAAGGAGGTCCTTTGTAGAGGGTAGAAAGGGTAAATGTCATTGTAGAAAGTCATGTTAGCTCTAGTTCTTGTGGTTGCCGGCACAAATAACACAGTTCAAGTGCGGAGTGCACCTTGGAAGAGAAGGAGTGAAGGCATGAACCTCTTTTATATGCATGAGGAGAGGAGGATGCTTTATACTTTGGGAAAAAAAAGTGGGAAAGAGGTGGGATATAGAGTGGATGACAATCCACATTTGGAAAACCCAGGTCACATGTAGGTGCAGATAGGAGGCAGGACACTTGGCTTCAGTCGCACCATCTCTCACCTGCTCTTGCACTCTACTTCCACACTACCTTCAACTTCCACACTGGGTAAGCCTGGCTCCTTCTCTCATTATTAAATACATTGCTTTATTTGGAGAACATGATCAGAATCCATGTCGTATAATATTTTTTTGAAAAAAACATACTTGTCTCCTGCAAAATCAATGAATACGTTCTATGAAATAGAATCATAGAACAAAATTAAACATACATTATACTCCTTTCACTCCTTTCATGTAACAGCAATATTATGGTATGACACTTCCAATACACAGGAAGTGGCACACAAACATGTCCTAGCATTGGTAAATATGACTTTACCTGCACTTTTCAGGGGTTCTTCACAGCTCTTTGCCTGCAGACTGAACTCAGGAGTTTCTCTGCATGAATGGATTTGCGTAAGCGCGTTTGGAGTGCAGTGTTTGGCTTGCTGCTTCTTGTCGGTGAGTAGCCATGTTTACCAGTTACACATAAAAATAATAATAATAACTCATTACCATTTTCAACAGATTCACTTTGTGCATTAACATGGGAGGTTCCTCGCTTTGATGGATGGTACAACAGTTTAGGGTGTCCTAAACGTGGAGCCGTAGGTAACTTAAAATAAGTAAATAAATAAAATATAAAGCTGGATTTGCACTACCTGATTGGTGTGTGCCTACAGGATCGCGTCTCGTGAGGCTAGTACCCGCGCACTTCCGGGATGGAGTCTATCAAGCTCAGCACGAGCCACTTCTACCCAATCCGAGACGACTGAGCCTCATGATCAGTGAGGGCACTTCCGGTTTGCCATCAACGAACAACCAAACTGTGCTTTCTTTGTTTTTTGGTAAATAATTTCAGGTGCGCTTTTTGTATTGTTATTTTTTAGTGCGTCATGGAATAGGTTTGTCTTTTCCTGTTAGTACAATCCTTAATTCTTTAAAGCACGAGAAGTATATGTCATATCTAACAGTACGTTATGATAACAGATCAATATATTCATTATTCAAGGTAATACAACTACTTTTTTTTCTCAGGTTATCATATTGTATTTGAGATAATTAACTCAAGAGCTACTGGGTGCCCACCCGAATTCATGAACATTCCGGTGCCTCGAGGTGACCCTGTTTTTGACCCAACTGGTACTGGTGAAGTTCTGCTGCCCTTCCAAAGAGGGCCATGGGACAAAGACACCGGCCAGAGTCCAAGCAACCCTCGAACACCGGTACTAATAGAAATATGATTGTTGTTATTTAAGCAGTATTCAATGGACCTTATTTATTGCCATGTCATTTAATAAACAAAGTTAAATATGATTCTAGGTCAATATGGTCACAGCATGGATTGATGGCAGCTCCATCTATGGCCCATCTACTTCCTGGTCGGATTCTCTGAGAAGCTTCTCTGGGGGTCTCTTGGCCTCCAACTTGGAGTGGAACATGCCGAAAGAGGCGGCAGGACACGGTTTCATGTGGAGCGCTGCTGACCCCGTATCAGGTGATCATGGACCTCAAGGCCTCTATGGTAAGTAAGATCAATTGTATGATTTAAACTTGCACTTTTGACTACTGACCAGTCACTAATTGAGCAATCCAAATAATAATGTACTTTATGGTGGTCTGATTGGATCAGAATACTATGTACTAATGTACTACTGGCTATATTACATTACAAAATGAAAATGGCCAAGAGCTACTCATTTTTGTAACATTCCCCGAAGGAAAATAATTTTTGATTTCTATCTTTTGTATCCAGAGTTGGGAAATGCTTGGGCCAATGAGAACATTTTCACAGCAGCAGAGGGGATTATCTGGTTTCGTTACCACAATTATGTTGCCTCCAAACTGCAAGAGGAACACCCACAATGGTCAGACGAAGAGTTGTTTCAAAATGCCAGAAAGACAGTTGTGGCCACATTCCAGGTAAAGAGTAAATAATAACCATACACCTATAATAGTCTTGAACCAGTCATGATGTGCTATATATATCACTATATTGACAGTTACTATGGTACCCATTATGTCATTGTATGGTCATATCACCTCGTACTGCAGTACGGGACAAAAAATTACAAAGTAACAAAAAAAACCTTAAACTGTATTATGGAAAGCAGGAAGTGAACAAATGTAACAGTTACTGATTGTAAAAGTACCAGATGGAGTGGGAGGATTTAATAAGCTTCCTACTCCTTTTGGACATGGAACTGATTATGTGATGCATTCAATTGTAATCTGATACATGTTCAAATGAAATAAAACCATTACCATTACCATAATACTTTATCTAAGAAATTCTGCCTGTAAAAAAACAACAACACAGATTTTACATTCACATTACATTCCAAAGTAGCGCATTTCAGAATATATTAATTGTTGTGGTTGTTACTTCTCAGCAGATACTAATATTTACTTAGACATACTCATTCCGTCAAGTAATTAAAAGTCAGCTTTGCCATTTGCGGTTCACGATTTAAATACAAAAATTCAACTCTTTCATTGTTTTATCCTCCAAAACAGAATATTGCTCTTTACGAATGGCTGCCTGTATACCTGGGAGACAGAACTCTTCCTCCATACCCAGGTGAGAAATAGAACAGAGAGCATGTACACACAAGTGGAGGGCAGGAGCAGCTGCTGGTAATGCACTAGTGACCACAAGTCTGTGTGAGGTGAGCCATTGTTGTTGTCAAATGATATGCTGTTTCAGCAGAGCTGCTGAATGAGCACTCACACTTCCCACACTGAGGCCCTGGTATCTCATAAAACAAAGTTTTTTTTCCACGATATAGCCTATCATCCACACGAGCCTGCGGAAGGTTTTCAAAACCTCTGACCAAAGTATTGGATTTGGAGAAAAATATGGTTATGCAAAGTATACTGTGATATCACACGCAACCTGTGTTTACATCAGAAACAACATGGTTGCCCTCAGAGCTGTGTTGGTTGTTGCTATTGCTCAAGTGGTTTTTGCTTGCTTGTTTTTGCAAGCCCAATTACTGCTTCACATTGAAGAACAGAGGCGAAGAAGCACTTTGAGCTTGGTCGTTTTCTTTCAATGGCTCATCCTGTGATTACTTTTTTTTTTACTTTAGTATGGATTGTTTTTATTTGTTTGAATGAATGATTATATTATTTAGATTATATCTGAATGATGTGTAAATTGTGACTAGTCTCCTGTCTTTTTCTGCAGGCTATCAGAAATTTGTTGATCCTGCAATCTCCCCTGAGTTTCAGGCTGCTGCTATGAGATTAGGCATCAGTATGGTTCCACCTGGGGTTTATATGAGGTATTTTGTTTTTAGTGAGTCACCTCGGATTGATTACTTGTCAATTATACGACTGGTACACAAAGTTTCACATTTGAGAATGAGCCCTGAAAAAAGTTCGAGATGGCTCAAAACGCTCGGGTTCAGAAGGAGTGGTAAAACTGCCCCTTTGTGATGTCACAGAGGAGTGAACTTCCTTATATGGGCGTGGCTGTAAGCCAGCGTGGCTGACTGCTCTGTCAAGCAGACATTTAAAAGAGATACAGCGCCGTTTACTATGAACTCCTATACCGTTCATCAACTCCTACTCCTATAAAGTGGGGTTGGCAGCTAGCGGCACAAACCGGAAGTCCTTCTATAAGCACTCGGGAGTGTGACCAACCGCAGCGGAGTGGTGCATGCCTGGAGGCTGGCCGTGAACAGAGACAGTTTCCGCAGGAAACATGAAATCCAAAGAAATGCAGCTGAATAGGTGCAGCTTCTGGAAGAACTAAAAAGCTTTCTGCGCTGAAAAATGAGCATAATAGGTCCCATTTAAAATTTGTCCATGTTATGAATAATATATGACTCAAGAATCCACTAAAGCATACGGAGAACTCTATATGAAAAGGCCTGGGCTGAGATTGAACCTCAGATTCCAAACCAAAATCTTTGTACTGCAGTAAAAACCTCTGTACCACTGTCTCATACATTGTGTCAATACACAGCTGTTCTAATAAATATCATACTAACCAATGGATCTCCTCTTTTACGCAGGAACAGAACCTGCCATTTTCGGAGCATGATCAACATTGATGGGAGTTCATCACCAGCCTTGCGTCTGTGTAACAGCTTTTGGAAACGTCAGGTGCATAATTGTCACACTACAACATTATGCTTGTGTTGAACTGATACAAATGCATTTCATATTTATAGTATATCCGCCGTAAACACCAGATTTTAATTTTGTTGACAGGACATCAATGTGAAGACAAGTCAGGATGTGGATGACCTCATCATGGGCATGACCTCTCAGATTGCTGAGAAAGTTGACCACATTGTTGTAGAGGACCTAAGAGGTGGGACAGCCTTTGAATTTGCCAATCACAGAGCACATATAGACAAACAACCATTCACACTCACATTCATACCTATGGACAATTTGGAGTCACCAATTAACCTAGCATGTTTTTGGAATGTTGGAGGAAACCGGAGTCCCCGGAGAAAACCCACGCATGCACGGAGAGAACATGCAAACTCCACACAGAGATGCCTGAGGGTGGAATTGAATCCGGGTCTCCTCGTGCTAACCACTATCCGCCGTGCAGCCCAAGCATAATACCTAACAATCAATAAAGTAATTATTATTCCCAAGTCTAACATGTATCAAAAGCATAATGTAAGTCAGGGGCGTGCAATGTGCGGCCCACGGGCCACATTAAGCCCGCCATATGTCTTAACTGACTTGCATTGCTACTGTGGCACACTTGAGTCATACAGGAAATAGTCAGATGCAATCTTTAGGTTGTACATACAGTAAAGGAAATCCAAACAACACAACACAGAGTACCTACTGTGCCATGTGCGCATACAAATAAATACCTATGCAAAATACCCATGCCAAAATTACACCCATACAGTCATGCCACAAGGCATGCTGGGTAGCTTGTGGCAGTCTCCCAACATTTTGCTGTGTTTGTCGTATTTTAGTTTGATTGCAAAATATGTTGAGAAGGTCATCAGGGAAGTAAACATTGAGAGATTAGATATAGCTCATATGGACTACCCAGCATGCCTTGCGGCATTTGTAAATGACAGTTTACGTAACGTGTTATGATTACCGCTTATTCCCCACGTAGTAATAGCAGTTGATTCATGTTGTACTTGCTGAAGTTGTGTTGTGTTTTTGTTTCGTTGCACTGTGAGTAAGCATGTCGTATATGGACGGCGCCTCGGCCTAATTTTTTAACCCAATGTGTCCCGTGAATCAAAAAAAATTGCCCACTGATACAATGATACACTCTTTACCATCTGGATTTGCTCTGACAGACTTCATGTACGGACCTCTAAGATTTACTCGCACAGATTTGGTAGCACTGACGGTTCAAAGAGGGCGGGACTTTGGTCTTGGCAGCTACAATGAAGTCAGACAAGCGCTGGATCTGCCACCTATAAAGACATTTGAAGACATAAATCTCGAGCTCAATCGGACCAACCCGCAGGTTAAACCCGGAATGATTCATTCATGGACAATCATCCGACATTGACAATAAGCGTCTAAATGAAATTGCACCTCAACAGTTGCTCCGTAAAGTTGCACTACTGTATGACGGCGATGTCTCCAAGCTGGAGCTTTTCCCTGGAGGACTGATGGAGTCATTTGGGAGCCCGGGTCCAGTTTTCTCTGCCATCATCTTGGACCAGTTTGAACGCATTCGGAATGGTGACCGCTTCTGGTTTGAGAACAAACAGAATGGGTAAGCTCCTCTCGACTGTTTAATTTCATGATGTGTGTATATTTTTTTTCTTCACAAGTGTTATGAACACGTTTCTTCTCTCAGTTTGTTCCAAGACGAAGACATCCAAAGGATCCGCAATGTGACTTTTCATGATGTCCTTGTTGCAGTCACAAGCGCTGAGGCTTCAGACATACAAAACAGTGTATTCTTATGGAAGAGTGGTAAACTGTGATTTTAGTCCATAAAATAAAATTATATTGTAGTATATGTATCCATGACAATGTTCTTTCGGTTGTCCTTAGGTGATCCTTGTCCTCAACCTGCTCAGCTGAAAGCATCAATGCTCCATCCCTGCACTAATGCAACCAAACTTAATTACTTTGATGGGAGCAAAGCTGGCTTTGGGATATTTATTGTCATTCTATTCCTCTTTCCAGTTGGTGTGTATAATACGCTCAACCTTTTATGTTTGTATTGATATCACTTATCAAAATGACTCTTCCCTTACAGTTAGTTATTCAGTGGCCTGCATGGTGGCATATCTTCAAAAGTGGCGCTATAGGAAGTTCCAGAAAAGACGGGAAAATGTTGTTAGAACAGAGGATACTGCTTCTGGATTTCCTGGTAAGAATGTTAAAAATAGAATGAAATGTAAAATATTCTGTTTTGATACTCAGCATTTCATTGTCTAGCATATGAGTGGCGAGGCTATAGAAAACCTCTGCATCCCATCAAGGTGGACATCAGAGAGAAGAGGTGCCTGCACATCCAGGACAGATCTGGAGCTTCTCTCCGCTTCCTGAATCTGGACAAGCAGCACTGCCTTGATGTGCTCCTCTCAAATGATCGCCAGTGTAAAGCTATGCTGCTCAAAATACCCAAAGAGTATGACCTGGTTAGTAGCTGTTTGTTTTTTTTTTTTACACTTAACTCATTCGCTCCCAAAGACGCAGTTGTACGTGAAAGACCCAAAGAGGTGATGATGCAACTCCACAATTGATGGCAGCATTTTTTGTTGAGAACTCATTCACTCGAACACCGTGAAGTCGACCGTCAACCATTCATTCATTCATTCATTCATTTTCTACCGCTTTTCCTCACAAGGGTTGCGGGGGTTGCTGGAGCCTATCCCAGCTGTCTTCAGGCGGGAGGCGGGGTACACCCTGGATTGGTGGCCAGCCAATCACAGGGCACATATAGACAAACAACCATTCACACTCACATTCATACCTATGGACAATTTGGAGTCGCCAATTAACCTAGCATGTTTTTGGAATGTGGGAGGAAACCGGAGTACCCGGATGCATGCACGGGGAGAACATGCAAACGCCACACATGCAAACGGGGGTGCAATTGAACCCTGGTCTCCTAGCTGTGAGGTCTGCGCGCTAACCACTCCGCGTGTTGAGAACTGAAACTGAAATTTTCAGACATACCTATGTTCTACTGCTGATTAGTAAAGAACGGAAAGAGGTAGAAACAACCTTTTTTCCTGATGAAAGGTGAGACTCTAATCTTTATATACGTACATATATACATATGTATATACAGCCAAGAACATAATATTCTGTGTGACTTGAAAAATCTGTCAAAATAATCAAAGATAGCTGAGATTGAATGAGTTAATAATAATTTGTAGTGCATGAGAAAGTGTAAATTAAACCTAGCTCTCTTTGACCACATGGTCATTTATCAACAATTGTATAGCACATCACAGCAGCAATAGAACCAATGTTGTAATACTAGTAAAAAGCAAACTGCTCCGCCAGTTAAATAAAGCTGACACCTCATGACACTTGAAATGTGGCTACTGTCACCTCGTCAATGTTTTATGATCCAGTGCTAATTGGAGACCCTGGCGTTTATTTGTTTTTATAGCTCACTCACCCAAAATCAGCGGGTAATTGAGCTGATGGATTTATAGTACTTGGAGTACTTTTGGAAAATGTAATATCGTACACTACTTCCCCATTCATACTCAGGTGTTATTCTTTGATGATGAGGGCAGACGTGCAGCATTCCTCCAGTGTCTCCACCCAGAGGTGACTGACCTCAGTCAAGAGATTATACTGAAGGAGATGAGAGAAAAGGAGCTCCTGAAGGAGGCCTTAACAGGAGAACAAAGGGCTCAGATTGTGGAAACATTCATCCGACATACTTTCTCCAAGGTAATTGTTGGGTACACCATTGTTTCCCAAGGTGGCTCGTGCACCCCCACATAGAAACAACACATCCTGCTTACACACAGTCTGTCTAAACTAAAAATATATACATATTTATAATGACACTCTGACGTTATAATGACACACATTTGTCTCATGCAGGTTTTAGATATAGAAAAATGCGATGCCGGGGACCTGAGCGGTGTTTGCCGCAAGAAAGCCAAAGAGCTTCTACAGTGCGAATTAACGGCTGCAGAATTTGCTAATGCACTGGGCCTCAAGTCAGGCTCCTTATTTGTGGACTCCATGTTCACGCTGGCTGATAAAGATGGCAACGGCTACCTGTCCTTCCAGGAGTTTCTTGATGTCATGGTCATTTTTATGAAAGGTAAAACATATGACAACACAAATTCAATTTTATGTACTGTGACCATTTTAATTAGTAATTGTAACACTTTTATTCTACTGAACGTGGTTCCTCAACCATCAAATTAAATATAATTTCACCATTTAATTAGACTGAGCTGAGACACTGTGAAAATATGCTTTATATATGCCGTATAATATGCTTTATACAGATAATTAGATTCTTACTAATGCTAATGCTTTTACAGGGTCCCCTGAGGAGAAGTCAAAACTGATGTTCTCCATGAATGACATCAGCGGAAGTGGCTATTTATCAAAAGAAGAATTTACCAGGATGCTAAGGTTTGATCAGTCGTTGGTTCCTTTTTCAAGTTGCATTTTCAAAGTAAAAGGTCAAAGTCAAAGTCAACTTTATTGTCAAATATGCTATACATGCTCGACATGCAGCATACATGAAATTTCAGACCTCTCGGACCGCCGGTACAGCAAGTAATAAATTCATTCATTCATTCATTTTCTACCGCTTTTCCTCACGAGGGTCGTGGAGGGTGCTGGAGCCTATCCCAGCTGTCTTTGGGCGAGAGGACTGGTCGCCAGCAATCACAGGGCACATATAGACAAACAACCATTCACACTCACATTCATACCTATGGACAATTTGGAGTCACTAATTAACCTAGCATGTTTTTGGAATGTGGGAGGAAACCGGAGTACCCGGAGAAAACCCACGCATGCACAGGGAGAACATGCAGCAAGTAATAAATAAAATGACAAAAACTAAACTTAATAAAGACTACCTTTAATAATAAAGACTACCTTCAATGATCCTATATGATGTTAATGTTTTCTTATTGTCAATTCGTTGAAGGTCTTTGATTGAAATCTCAAACGGTGCACTGTCAAAGCGGCAGACGGAGAACGGCATCAGTGCCATGATGCAGGCGGCTGGGCTTGATAAAAAAGAGAAAATGACATGGGAAGACTTCCATTTCCTGCTGCGGGATCATGAGAGGGAGCTGCAGTTTGCCCAGCTCAGTGTTAAAGGTAAAGGTTATCCTCCATCCTCTGAACGTTTATGATTAATAAGGGTTGTTGTTCATGCAGGGGCGGAGCAACAGGGAAATACATATCTTAGTCGAGACCAGAGAGTTTCCTTTATCTGCCCAGCGAGCAGGTAAGCTGTAGGAAACAGGAAAACCAAACCAAATGCTCCATGATTCCTTGTTCATTTATTTTATTACATCATCATCAGCAAGGCAGATGGGCTGGATATACGCAGACGGAAAAAGTATGCAGATTTTCTTCTGTTACTACCCTCAAATTGTTGACTGTTGAAAACAAAAGCAATAGATTTGATTCTTTTCAGGTTGGATCTCACCAATCCAAACGTATACGTGAAGCCCAAGCGCGAGCGGTACATAAGAAGCCCCATCAAGCAGAAAATCCAACAGTTCAAACGATTCATTGAAAACTATCGTCGCCATATTGTCTGCTTCATTGTGGTCTATGGAGTCACAGCTGGTGTGGCCCTGGAGAGATGCTACTGTAAGGATAAATTGCTCTGTGTCTTTTTTTTTTTATGATATTTATGATATGTATGCACTCCAGACTACAGTTTGCAAGCCACATCTACAGGCATCCCTGAGACTTCAGTCGTGGGCATTGTTGTGTCTCGAGGTTCAGCTGCCGCCATCTCCTTTCTCTTTCCGTACATGCTCCTCACAGTGTGTCGCAACCTCATCACGCTGTGCAGAGAGACTTTCCTGAACAGATACATCCCCTTCGATGCTGCCATTGACTTTCATCGTTTCATGGCCGTGACTGCCGTCGTCCTCTCAGGTAGTCCAGACCTTATGATATAATTTTAGGGTGCAGTAAATCCACTTGTTTCTAATAACAATGCATTGTTTGTAGTTGTTCACAGCTTGGGTCATGTGGTCAACATCTACATATTTTCCATCAGTGACCTCAACATCCTGTCTTGTCTGTTCCCAAAGGTTTTCGCCAACAATGGGTAATATACCTGACTTTAGTAGACATATACAATGTCTCAGAAAAGTGATAACACTCCTTTATCACATACTACAGTATTAATTGGCCCTGTACCCTAGAAACCGCCCATGAATGATACGGGAAAAGGCCGAAATGATACTGTCAAAGCCCAGGGCAGTGATACTGATAAAATATAGAGTTTAACCATGTCCAGTATCAGCCCCTGTAGCTGTCCACTCAGAGCGCGCTGCTCTGGTATCGTGCCCGTGAAACAACCAATCAGAGAACAGCGCACGAGCGTGAACACACAGCGTTTGTTTTGTCACTGAAACTATATATATATATTTCCAATAAAAATTCATTGCATATATCAGATTTTTATAACGGATTTCGCCTATTTCGGACAAAATCTCCAGTCCCGTTCCAATTTCCCTCGCATATATCGGATGGCCGCATCGTGTCTTTCTCCTGGCTCCAGATTTAGGACAAATATAAAAGTGAGTGACGTCAATAATACTAGCACAGCAGTGAATGAGATCTTAACCTCACTATTGGAAATAACGTAGGCCTGACGGGCGTAACAGGGCCTAGCTTAATTAACAATTTGTTATGCTCAGAGTCCAATAAAGTTAAATTCTCATTACCTTACGTCTCTTTTCATTGCCCAGTCCAGGTACATTGGAAACATAGTCAAGGAAGTGCTTTTTTATAACGGATATAAATCCGATATATGCGTAAAACGGACATTTTCCGGTATACGCATATAACGGATTTCGCTTATATCGGACAAAACCAGTGGGAACAATTGAATCCGATATATCCGAGGTTTACTGTAGTATGTGATAATAAGATCATCACATGGTTTGTCTGGTATCAGGCCCGGTATCATGCCCCCGCGTGCCAGTATGATACTGACACTTGGGGGCATGATACCTGGCCTGATACCAGACAAACCATGTGATAACCTATAGTAATCAAGAGACCATACTATAAAAATGGAACTTTGATATACTTTAGAGTAGTCAGCCATTAATGAATTACCTTAGCTGGCAACAAAAGAGTACCAAGATAATTGTGTCTTTCTTCCAGTCAAGCAGGGTGGAGGTAGGATCATAGTCAGGGGCTGCACGAGTGCTGCCAGCAATGGGGAGCTGCAGTTCATTGAATCCATGTGACATTGTAGCAGTATTTCTCAGCATTCAGATGTTTTTGTTCGTTTTCACGTTAGGTCTGAACTTCCTCTCAAGTGGTCGTGGTGGTTCTTTCAAACCATTCCAGGTAGGTTAGGAGATCCTTATATCATAAGCGAGTATGTTTCTTGTTACACTGCACTGTTTGCTCTCTTGACAGGGCTTACCGGTGTCCTCCTTCTCTTCACGATGTCGTTCATGTATGTTTTTGCCTCCCGTTATTTCCGCCACATCAGTTTTCGAGGGTTCTGGGTCACACACTGCCTTTACATTGTTGTGTATATATTGGTAAGCGATTTAAGTACTTGACAAACAACAATCCAGTTTTAAGGGTTGTTGTGATCCTGGTATGTTTTCATCCAACAGATAGTTCTTCATGGCAGTTTCGGCCTGCTTCAAGAACCGCGTTTCTACATCTTCCTCATCCCACCTGCATTGCTCTTCTTGCTGGATAAACTCATCAGTCTGAGTAGGAAGAAGGTGGAGATTCCTGTAATTAGAGCGGAGCTGCTGCCTTCAGGTGAACCTAAGTCTGTTTCCTACAATAAGTAATCTTGGCCTTATTCCTCGGGTATAAGACAATTAACGCACACTATTAATAATTATTCTCCCACATCCATCGGCCGTGCTCCCTGCAGGTGTAACTCATCTGGAGTTCAAGCGACCGCAAGGGTTTGTGTATCGTTCTGGACAATGGGTCCGCATCGCATGCTTGCTGTTGGGGACAGATGAGTACCACCCTTTTACGCTGACATCAGCCCCTCATGAGGAGACCCTCAGCCTGCATATTAGGGCTGTGGGGCCCTGGACTAGCCGGTTGCGAGAGCTCTACAGTGAAGAAAGTCTGCTTGAACTTGGAGCTCATCCAAAGGCAGGAGGAGATGCATGTTTTTTTTTTTACCTTTTGCGGGTTGACGGTCGGCTGCACGGTGTTCGAGTGGTTAGCGTGCAGGCCTCACAGCTAGGAAACAGGAGTTCAAGTCCACCCTCAGTCATCTCTGTGTGGAGTTTGCATGTTCTCTCCGTGCATCTCTGGGTATTTCGTTCTCCTCCCACATTCCAAAAACATGCTAAGTTAATTTGCGACTCCAAATTGTCCATAGGTATGAATGTGAGTGTGAATGGTTGTTTGTCTATATGTGCCCTGGGATTGGCTGGGGACCAGTCCAGGGTGTACCCTGCCTCTCGCCTGAAGACAGATGGGATAGGCTCCAGCACCCCCCGCGACCCTTGTGAGGAAAAAGCGGTAGAAAATGAATTAATGAATGGTTGACGGTCGACTGCACGGTGTTTGAGTGGTTAGCGTGCAGGCCTCACAGCTAGGAAACAGGAGTTCAATTCCACCCTCAGCCATCTCTGTGTGGAGTTTGCATGTTCTCCCCGTGCATCTCTGGGTATTTTGTTTTCTTCCCACATTCCAAAAACATGCTAGGTTAATTGGCGACTCCAAATTGTCCATAGGTATGAATGTGAGTGTGAATGGTTGTTTGTCTATATGTGCCCTGTGATTGGCTGGCGACCAGTCCAGGGTGTACCTCGCCTCTCGCCCGAAAACAGCTGGGTTAGGCTCCGGCACGCCTCGTGAGGATAAGCAGTAGAAAATGAATGAATGAATGAACAGTTGATGGCCTTAAAATTAAAATAAATAACAATTATTCACTAAAGCTGTAAATTGATTAAGTGTAGGAGTTGCTTCTTCTCCCTCACCAAACATACTCAATTAATTGCAAGTGTCTGTATTATCCTCCTTTGACCACAGCTGTACCTGGATGGCCCATTCGGAGAGGGACACCAGGAATGGACTGACTTTGAGGTGTGTGTCTTGGTGGGAGGAGGAATCGGTGTCACGCCATTTGCCTCCATCCTCAAAGACCTGGTGTTCAAGTCCTCCATCAAGTCCAAGATTCAGTGTAAAAAGGTGTCCCCAATATCAAACATTTCCTCCCGCAACATGTCACATCATCCAACACTGCCTTTGCGGATTAACTGTCATTTTGTCAGGTCTACTTCATCTGGGTGACACGCACACAGCATCAGTTTGAGTGGGTGTCAGACATCATCAGGGAGGTGGAGGACATGGACTCGCTGGAGCTGGTGTCAGTTCACACTTACATCACTCAGGTGGCCGAGAAGTTTGACCTCCGCACCACCATGCTGGTGAGCATGTAAAAATAATAAAAATGAAGACGGACTTAAGGATGTCCAAACTATGGCCTGCGGGCCGGTGCTCTATTTTTAACTGGCCCGTGTCATTTTGGTCATTTTCCCACAGGATTTACAATTACAATCTAATTACAGTAGTGACCCGAATATAAGGCTACCTTTAATACAAGACAACCCTTGTTTTTCAATGAATGATTGTTTGCATGTTCTTCCCGTGTGTGCGTGGGTTTTCTCCGGGTACTCCGGTTTCCTCCCACATTCCAAAAACATGCATGTTAGGTTAATTGGCGACTCTATATGAGCCCTGCGATTGGCTGATAGAAAGCTCTAATGCACCACAAGGACACAGAACACAATGCAAGTTCATATACTTTATCTTACATTTTTATTTACCCTCTCTTTAGCCAGCTCTTGTTACTTTTTGGAAAAGTTTGATCAACTTTTGTATACTCTAAAAGCCCAGTTTGGAGACGTTTTTATAGCTTGGCTATACGTACACTAATCCCTCATTTATCACTGTTAACTGGTTAGAGACCTGACTGTGATACAGTATATGAATCATTGTGAATTAATGGGAAATTTTGTACTTAGAATTTAATTTAAAACTTCATTCATTCATTCATTTTCTACCGCTTTTTCCTCATGAGGGTCGTGGGGGTGCTGGAGCCTATCCGGCGAGACGCGGGGTACACCCTGGACTGGTCGCCAGCCAATCACAGCCAGTGCACATATAGACAAACAACCATTCACACTCACATTCATACCCATGGACAATTTGGAGTCGCCAATTAACCTAGCATGTTTTTGGAATGTGGGAGGAAACCGGAGTACCCGGAGAAAACCCACGCATGCACGGGGAGAACATGCAAACTCCACACAGAGATGGCCGAGGGTGGAATCGAACCCTGGTCCTCCTAGCCGCCCTAATTCAAAACTTTGAAAATATATTTTTTAACATTCTAAGAACCCTGTAGACATGAAACAACACCTCATAACTACTTTTACACCAATTTAACCAAATATAGTAAACATAATACTGTATTGTAATAGAAATTACAGAAATTAGACATACTGTAAACAAGAGTGTAGAAAAGGCACCATGTTTTGAAGCCGTTGTGGAATTTACATAAAAGTTATCAAAATCCCTCACTCACAAGAGAAAAGTTACTCTCCGCTGTGTAACAACAACATAGGAAGCATATGTCAGATACACAACATGTGGGTGGATGCTGTGTGAAGCTGAGCCAAGGATACTGAACAATAACTTCCTGTACTGCATAGTTCAAACAGGTTCTCTTTGTAAAATGTTGTTATACTGCAACTTTGGTTATTAAGTTGTCTTCTATTCTATATTTCCATATGATGAGCATGAAAATATGTTTGTGTTCATTTATTTTCTTGTTTTTCATTCGTGAATAGTACGTGTGTGAGCGCCACTTCCAGAAAGTGTGTCGCCGCAGTCTTTTCACCGGCCTGAGGTCCGTCACTCACTTCGGCCGTCCGCCTTTCGTCTCCTTTTTCAGCTCACTGCAGGAGGTTCACCCAGAGGTCAGTCCTTTTTCTTTATGCCTATACACCCATGAGTGACCCCATTTAATGTATTCACTAGACTGTGTGTTATTTCCTGCAGGTGCCTAAGATTGGTGTCTTCAGCTGTGGACCACCAGGACTCACCAAGAACGTGGAGAAAGCCTGTCAGCACATGAACAAGAGGGACCAGGCACTGTTCATGCATCACTATGAAAACTTTTAAATGGCTGATCATGTTATTGATGCAGGTGCTGGCCAAATTTAACCAATTTTTACCAAGATTTTTACCAAGATCAGGCTTTGAAAACATAAACTCAAGATCCAAAGTGGGTCCTGAAATAGTTTAAATTGTTGATTGTCAGATTCAAATGTAAAATTCATAAATTCATTCATTTTCTACCGCTGCTGGTAGTGGCCTATCCCAGCTGTTTTCGGGAGAGAGGCAAGGTACACCCTGGAATGATCGCCAGCCAATCACAGGGCAAATTTAGACAAACAACCATTCACACTCACATTCATACCTATGGACAATTCGGAGTTGCCAATTAACCTAGCATGTTTTAGGAATGTTGGAGGAAACCGGAGTCCCTGGAAAAAACCCATGTATGCACGGGGAGAACATGCAAACTGCACGCAGAGATGCCCGTAGGTGGAATCAAACTTGCTTTGTGGCCTGTGTGCTGACCACTCATTCACCGTGCAGCCTCAAATGTAAAATACATATGTAAAAATATCAGGGCTTTCAAAATAAACACATTCATTAAATTACGTTTTTGTGGACCGCACGAAGGCCACACAGCTAGGAGACGTGGGTTCAATTCTCTGTTCAGGCATCTGTGTGGAGTTTGCATGTTCTCCCTGTGCGTGGGTTTTATCCGATATTCTGGTACATGCTTGCTAGGTTAATTGGCGACTCCAAATTGTCCATAGGTATGAATGTGAGTGTGAATGGTTGTTTGTCTATATGTGCCCTGTGATTGGCTGGCGACCAGTCCAGGGTGTACCCCGCCTCTCGCTCAAAGACAGTTAGGATAGGCTCCAGCATGCGACACACATGAGGATAAGCGGTATAGAAAATGAATGAATAAACCTCACCCAATACTCATTGATCAAATGGCACCCTCTTGTGGTAAAGAGTGTTCCACTTGCCTCCGCACCATCTGATGATGTCTTGTACAAGGTCACCCTGCTTTAGACTGCATTACCTTTTTCTATAGATTTTCAATACAACGCATTAGGCTCCCCTTGAAATGTCCTTCCAGCACTCTTGTTTGCTCCTGACTTAAGCCTGATGTCTCATTGTAAGGGCTTGACACCCATGAGAGAATGTTTTCATCTTATCTTAACCGAGGGTCACATTCAGGCAGGGTTGCATAACGCTATTGAAAGCACACAATATTCCAGCTCATAATGAGATGCTTTAAGTAGAGGGATATATTAATGTAATTATTGTTTAAAAGGACTTAGTTTTGAACTGAAATTGTGGGCCATTGTGATGTTACTTATTTGGCCCAGGAGCCGCCAATTGCATATCTAAGCTGAAGGATAAACCCTTTAGACCAGGGGTATCAAACACGCGGCCCGCGGGCCAAATGTGGCCCGCAGGACACTAGTTTGAGGCCCCCGCCTTGATTTGAAAGTTTAATGTTAGTGCGGCCCGAGCAAGTTTGATATGGATGCTGTATGGTATCATGTACCCAGAAAAAATTATTACGTTTGATTAATGTTCATGTTAAAGGTTAAATAACTGTTAATAGTTATCCTCCCTATCCGTGTGGAAGTGGTAAGTTTTTGGCTATTTAAGTTTAAAGGAAATAACTTGAAGGCTACGGTTTCGGTTGCTAGCTCTCTAGGTTGCGAGTTAGCATGTGTCTCAAGACCCTGCAGTTGCGCAATATGTTGTAAATAAAAAGAGTATAAATGTGACTATAGTCGTGTTTTGTCATGTCTACAGGGCTCTAATAATGCTTTGTTCATTTTAATCAGAAAAAAAATAATTTGTCTACCCACCAACTATATGTGGTTTCTTAAGTTTTTATTATTTGCCGTTTTATTATTATTATTATATTTATTTATTACTGATTGATTGATTTTCTTTATTCTTGATTTGTTTATTTATTTTTCATCTTATTTTGTGTAGAAAAATAACAATTAAGATATTTGAGAACAGTGGAATGTTTTATCAGAGCTTTTATTGTAGAAAATCGGAACCAAAGTTTATTCATTTTTCTGTTTTTAATAATTTTTTGTTTTTTTTTGAAAACCTGATGCGGCCTAGTCTCACCCAGACCCTAGCTCCAGTGGCCCCCAGGTAAATTGAGGTTGAGACCCCTGCTTTAGACATACTGTGATAAACAACAGGGTATTGTGAAATATGTTGAGGGTGTCTGGTCAGTGTGTTGACCGTTTGCATTGGTGTATTTAAGAGTCTGATAATCTTCTTAGTGGCGGTAAGTACCCAGCTAGAACTCTGCTACTGTCCAGATTGTGTCTTCCTGACTGGGACAACAACAACAACAAAGTGAACTTCTACAGGAATATGTGGCATGGTGGCTTCTCTGGCATGAAATATGCACCTCCCCTCGTTTGGGAAGTGTGCTGACAGAGCTGTGGAAGAAGTGTTGGAGGGCCTGCTCAACTTGAAGATGTTCGGCAGCGGCACCAAGAAGTGGTTTGTGAGGAAGCACAAGAGGCAGCAGCTGCAGAGGTCCTCCAGGAGGCCGTGCGCCAAGCAGAAGAAGCGCTGGGCTGCAAAGATACTCAAACAGCACAGGCAGAAACTCCTGAGTGAACTGGATGTCAACACTGTGCTCCCATACTTGGTCTACGACAAGGTGTTCTCACTTGGGGAGTACAAAGAAATACTGGGACAAGACTCCAGCAAGAAGCGTACAGAGATATTTCTGGATCGTCTATCTTCCAAAGGACCTGCTGCCTTCTGCTCCTTTTGCTCTGTCCTGGAGGAGGTGTGT
This sequence comes from Doryrhamphus excisus, assembly GCF_037039965.1. NCBI lineage: Eukaryota > Metazoa > Chordata > Actinopteri > Syngnathiformes > Syngnathidae > Doryrhamphus > Doryrhamphus excisus. The sequence continues at coordinate 6,602,820 of NC_136357.1, read as the reverse complement.
CCTCACCTGCTCACCTGCTTTCTGCTGGATGGAGACGGTACGTTCATGACATCACACAATCAACAATTTATTTCATTTTAAACCCACCAGAGGTTTACTGTAGCTAAGATAAAATAACCCAATAATAAGAATATTATTTTAAAAAGTGAATACAGTGGGAAACTGCATTGCATTAAACCAGCACTGCACTGCAGACTAAGAGCAAACAAAAATAGCCTCTTAAACCGGGGATGGCTGAGGGGATTACTGGGCCGACAGCATTTGTAACTAGCCAGTGACAACATAGACAACATATGGTCAACGTGTCTGCAGTCTGGGACACACTTCCGAACCAATATGATAGCCTGTGCATGTTAGGCGGTGCATTGAGGATGACATTATGTGTGTTTCTTATTTTACATCCATAAAACATGCAATAGCTTGTTGATAAATTAAGACAGCATCGAAACCTAATAATAAAATATGTTTGGTATTAAATGTTTTTTTTTTTAAAGAAAATTAATATTAGAATTTGCTGCATATACCTAAATTGAACAATTTTGACAACCTCAGTTCAGTTTGTGCAGTATTTGTTATGGTACACTTTGTTATTTACTGAATACAATGAATATACAATATACAATACGTAGATATATAAATGTGTAAATATTTGGACTGTCAGTTGATGTTGCACGGTGTACGAGTGGTTAGCGTGCAGGCCACACAGCTAGGAGACCAGAGTTCAATTCCACCCTCGGCCATCTCTGTGTGGAGTTTGCATGTTCACTCCGGTTTCCTCCCACATTCCAAAAACATGCTAGGTTAATTGGCGACTCCAAATTGTCCATAGGTATGAATGTGAGTGTGAATGGTTGTTTGTCTATATGTGCCCTGTGATTGGCTGGCAACCAGTCCAGGGTGTACTCCGCCTCTCGCTCAAAGACAGCTGGGATAGGCTCCAGCACCCCCGTGACCCTCGTGAGGAACAAGCGACGGAAAATGAATGAATGGATTAATCTTGGAAATTAAGGCTACACGGCGGACGAGTGGTTAGCGTGCAGGCCACACAGCTAGGTTCCCCTCTCGGGCATTTCTGTGTGGAGTTTGCATGTTCTCCCCGTGCATGCATGGATTTTCTCCAGGTACTCCGGTTTCCTCCCACATTCCAAAAACATGCTAGGTTAATTGGCGACTCCAAATTGTCCATAGGTATGAATGTGAGTGTGAATGGTTGTTTGTCTATATGTGCTGGGATAGGCTCCAGCACCCTAGTGGTAAGCGGTAGAAAATTAATGAATTCATGAGTTAATTGCATGTTGACCAAAGTTAAGTCATAATTAATTACAATAAACCGCATATTGAATATTATAATAATAACAATAACATTGACTGTGCATCTGGAGTTATTGGTGGGAACAAAATTGACTAAGGAAATGCTTTTGACCCTAAAAGGCTGCCGTACTTTCTTGTTAAGGGCTCATACACAGGGAGACAGTAGTTAGCATGCTAGCTGCTAATCTCTAATGAACTAGCATCAACTGTTTTGATGGACAGAGAACAAATACGTGAGTTTTAAATCACATCTCATTGGTGTTGTAAAACTACAACTTAAACTTTATTTACACAATTAAAAAAACAAACAAACAAATGCTAACAGACAAAGCTAACATTATAGAACTCATAGTGTGACTAGTAAATGTGTTTAAAAATAATTTAGTTCAAATTATTATTATTATTTCACCGTCTTAGTTTGACAACAAAATGTTAAAAGTAATATTAGGTGGGTTCATGTGAGCTGAAATCCTAGTTTAGCCTAGGCTAATCTTAGCCTTATAGTAAGGAACATAATGAATGAAAACATGGCTGTCTGCTCTGACAGATGGAGCTCCAGGAAGGGGAAAGAAAGAAGGCCTCCCTGTTCCCCCAAACAGTCCAGGAGAGGAACCTCAACGCTCCCCTCCAATGTACACCGATCCAGTCTTTAACTCCAGGTAAGACTGCTAATTATGGTGTTCAGTGCGTGTTGTTGACACTATAATAATAATAATAATAATAAGTCTGACATTGACGTCACTATTAGTCCACATGTAGTATGTGGATTAGCAAATTAATTAGTTATCGTTATGAGAGAGCTCGACAAGAGAAGAGTCGGGGCATCTCTAGCGGATAAGGCCTTGCAAGTGCGTCACAGCTGAGTGATTGAGTGGCTCTGCGTGAGTGTGGACCCCCGGAGAGTACCCTTGGCCCAGCTGCTTCAGCAAGGGGGGAGGGGTCTGCACTGTATATAGTGTGTGAGACAGGGTGGACAGGGTGAGCTTGAAGTGACGGGACAGACGAGCTAATATGCTCCCCAGACCGTTAAGGAGGCCTCTTTAATGTATGACAGCTAAGTCAGCATTGAGACAGCAAGTCCAGTGGTGTGACCCCTGGGCAGTGACACATACACACGCAAACGCAAAAACACACACACACACACAATGATAGCATCTAGACATTGCAGCACCATAGCAGCACACACCAGAGAATAGTCACAGAGCCTCCAATCAACACGCAGACCTTTTTTTGCAAGGCAATGTAAGTCCTTTTGAAATTATTTATGAACATTCTTGATGATTTCCTGTTGAAGTTACTCCGCGATGTCGTTCTGAGCTAACATTTTTGCAGTAGCAGGTTGGAAATAACGTGAGAATCAGCAGTCAGCCAAGGTTGAATGCATGTACTGTATATCAGTAGAAGGGGAAATGGCTAAATCATTTGTTTATTCAATCTAAGAGGAAGTAGGACACAAAGTGCTTCAAGGCATGGCGGTTTGGTGCCAGCGTGCCAGCGAGTGAGGCACGTTTGCAGCCACGCTTGTTGGAAAACAATGTCAACCTGATGGTGAATTGTACCTTTACACGAAACGGTGTGTGTTGGCTCGAGGAGGAGATTGTCAGCTGTGTCAATCGGAGGGGATGTTGGTTTTTTTTTTTGTTTTTTTTTTTGTGACCAGAGTGGTGCTGAATCAGAATGATTACGCACGCAGCTCACATCTCTGGAATGAAAGCGCACCAAAAGAGCCTGACTATAGCTCCAGTAGCTACTGTATACCCCGCATTTGCTTTATGGAGCACCACAGGAACAGATGTGAAATTGACTGAATCCAGTTTAAGTGCTGTCAGCTGAAATATTGCTTTCACTGAACATTTTTTTTTCCTGAACGTCACAGTCAGTCATTTCACCCTCCCAGAAATTCATCCGCCGATTTACAGTAAGTGCATTTCGAATAAAATGGAATGGCCTTTATTGTCATTATACAAGATGTACAACGAGATTGGAGAGCTTCTCCTTTCAGTGCAGTAGTCAAGTTCATTCATTCATTCATTTTCTACCGCTTTTTCCTCACGAGGGACGCGGGGGTGCTGGAGCCTATCCCAGCTGTCTTCGGGCGAGAGGCGGGGTACACCCTGGACTGTTCGCCAGCCAATCACAGGGCACATATAGACAAACAACCATTCACACTCACATTCATACCTATGGACAATTTGGAGTCGCCAATTAACCTAGCATGTTTTTGGAATGTGGGAGGAAACCGGAGTACCCGGTGAAAACCCACGCATGCACGGGGAGAACATGCAAACTCCACACAGAGATGGCCGAGGGTGGAATTGAACTCTGGTCTCCTAGCTGTGAGGTCTGCGCACTAACCACTAGACCACCGTGCCGCCCTGTAGTCAAGTTTAAAAAAAAAAAAGTATATAAAAGTACAGTAAAAAAGACAATTTAACAAGATATATACAAGATATCAAACATATACACATAGTATTGCACAGGAGCATATGCAGGAGCAGATATATTAATTTTAGTGAAATGATAAATGGAATGGAATAAATGGAATTTCAAATGAATGACGACACACAAGCATTGAAGGTTTTAAATACCCTTTTTTTAAGGTGCAACCCCTCTTTAGCTATACATTCAGTGATAGTCATTCACTGACATCCAACATAACCAATACGTGTTAGGTGGGGCAAAGCTTGCAATGTCAGAGCAGGAAGATGGCGGGTTCATAATCTATGAAGAATATTCGAATATTAGTGCCCTCCGACATGCAAGTGATCCCAGCTGGTGTATTTTTAAGCAGAACTAAAAAAAAAAGATGATGACTGCCAAAAGCCTGTTGTGGCCAACAGAGTGAGGGAAGATGGCTGGCAGAATAAAGCTGAGCATGTGAATTCAGCCTAAGTTACCATTGAGATACAGGTTGCTTTAAAAGAGAGCTACCTTCGTGGAACAAGTCAAGTCTTGGCTTTCTACTATGCAACCCTCGTGAGGAAAAGCGGTAGAAAATGAATGAATGAATGAATGAATGAATGACTCTGGTTTCCTCCCACATTCCAAAAACATGCTAGGTTAATTGGCGACTCCAAATTGTCCATAGGTATGAATGTGAGTGTGAATGGTTGTTTGTCTATATGTGCCCTGTGATTGGCTGCCGACCAGTCCAGGGTGTACTTTAGTGAGTCCCATAAGTCGGTGGTTCCCAACCATGGGTACACGTACCCTTAGTGGCGCATGAGCAAATTGCAGGGGGTACGTGGAAACATTTAATTTCCAAGATGATAAGTAAATATTCTTAATGATTTAATGCCTTGTGATTGACTGGCGACCAGTCCAGGGTGTACCCCGCCTCTCGCCCGAAGACAGCTGAGATAGGCTCCAGCACACCCTGACCCTTGTGAGGATAAGCTGTAGAAAATGAATGAACGAATGGTTTTGTCGGTTTTTCTTCCCACAAAACCTGATAGGTAAAAGTGATGTTAAATGTCCAGTCCATTTGTCATTTCCAATTTGTTTTGCATCATTTTCTGCTTGTAAAGCTATAATTATTGTCTGTAAAATGTTTTGTGTAAACATGTTTGTGTTGTCTGGAACCAATTAATTGGATTTACATTATTTTCTATGGGAAAATTTGCTTTGGTTAGAGTCTGTTTTGGTTTGAGTTGGCCTTTCTAGAAAAGGTGATCCACCGGTGTGTGTGTGTGTGTGTGTTTTCAGACCTGAGGCCTTACATGTACAGCATATGTGAAGAGCAGCTGTGATGTAAGTCCTTCATCCATAAGTGGAGAAAGTGAGCCTCTGGCAGGTTGAGGAGGTGGAGAAGCAGATGAGAGATTAACGGAAGCTGCGAGGTTGTGTGTCTCTGTGCTGATGACTCACCTCACAGCACATATAGCGAAAGGCACTGCGACAGCACTGAGGTGTGACTGAGTGTGTACCCGTGTGTATTTCATACCTGCCATCTTCTTGGTGCAGTGCTTTTAATGTGAAGAGGACTTTCTCTGTGAACTTCCTCTTTTGTTTGGTGGAAAAACTAATAAATCACAGGGTTACAGCAGTGGAGGTTCTTAGGGCTTTGGGCCAGGTTTGCCTCCTCTGGGAGCAGCCAGAGTCCCACAAACCAGCTTGGGTACTGCTGCACAAAGTAAAGTGGACAAGCAGGAAGGACACAAGAAAGAAGGGCAGCCCCGGCTGGCCTATTTACTGGAGGTGTAAAAAAAAAGCAGTACTTTTATGTGTTATTAGTACCTCGACATGCTTGTGTGAGTATCTTGTGCAGTGAAAATGTCAGCAGTGGTTTTATATAAGAGAAAGAGAAATGATTGGCCAGGATAAGCCATTAATGTTCAGGGGGGGGGGGGTGCCAGTGTGAATTCTACTGCTGCAGTGGGTTTCAGACTGCAGCTACTGCAACTACTGACCCCGCAACTGCCGATATGCTTTGCACGCTACTGACTGACTCACTCAAACACACACACACACTTGCATTCGCTGCATTATACTGAGATATGTTTCTAATATTATACCGCTCATAAAGGCCGACAGCCTGTGGTCACCATAGGCGTTTATTTGTTGAAGGGCTGCATTTGAAAATAGGTCTATTATGTATACAAAACTTAGTAGAGGAACCACCTTCCTGAACAATGTGAGCACATTTGTGAAGTTATGAAATGAGATAAGTTATCTCATTTCTCAAGAACGCCACAGATTAAAACGTGATGGTATTTCTCAGCTGAGCAGACTGGAAACTATGGCATTGCTATTCTGAGTGATAATACACGTAATATGGAAATAGCAGTGTGCAAGGCAGGATTGGAATAGCACATTATTTTTTTAACGCATACTATAAACCTTGCAATCCTATCTGCACTCTGCGTTCCCAGCATTACTTGTTTCCTTGGGTGGGTGGCTACTTTTCTCCCGTCGGAATGGAAGAAGCTGTAGTAATTCTACACTTGATTAAACTTAAAAATTTGTCAAATCACAATACAGCCGGGGGCGGCACGGTGGTCGAGTGGTTAGCGCGCAGACCTCACAGCTAGGAGACCCGGGTTCTATTCCACCCTCGGCCATCTCCCCTGGGTTTTCTCCGGGTACTCCGGTTTCCTCCCACATTCCAAAAAAACATGCTATGGACATGCAAATTGTCCATAGATATGAATGTGAGTGTGAATGGTTGTTGGTGGTTGTCTATATGTGCCCTGTGATTGGCTGGAGACCAGTCCAGGGTGTACCCCGCCTCTCGCCCAAAGACAGCTGGGATAGGTTCCAGCACTCCCGCGACCCTCATGAGGAACAAGCGGTAGAAAATGAATGAATGAACAATACAGCCACTGCATAAAAATTCAATCAAAACATGCAATCTAAGCATTATGGGAACTGCAGTTCTATTGGTGTAAACATAAAACTAATAATTCTCCAAAAGTAGAATCTAACACAACTGATCACAGGTCATTGTCTCCAAGTTGTAGCGCACATATTCTATTTTATTGTCTGGCTTCGTATGAAATGACTAAGAATTTACTTCTTCATCTTCATCTTGGAAATTAAGGCTGCACGGCGGCCGAGTGGTTAGCGCGCAAGCCACACAGCTCGGTTCCACTCTCGGGCATATCTGTGTGGAGTATGCACGTTCTCTCTGTGCATGCGTGGGTTTTCTCCGGGTACTCCGGTTTCCTCCCACATTCCAAAAACATGCTAGGTTAATTGGCGACTCCAAATTGTCCATAGGTATGAATGTGAGTGTGAATGGTTGTTTGTTTATATGTGCCCTGTGATTGGCTGGCGACCCCCGCGAGGATAAGCAGTAGAAAATGAATGAATGACAAACAATATTAGCTATTGTTTGTAAATATAAGTGCATCCCATAACCCCCCAGTGACTGGTAAGCCAGGTTTTACAGATGTTCTGTCTTGTGGTAAAGAGGCAGCTCTCTCCTCCACTACAACAGTCTAGACAGATAAACTTACGCTCACGCCTCACTAGTGTATCAGACTATTGATTGAAAAATAAGCCATTTGCGGTTAATGACAAGTGGGCTTTGGCAAATGACTGCATGTGTTTAACAAAGGTAATTTGAGGTTCTGGGTAAAATGCATTATTAAAGACTTTGCACTGAGGCACGCTGTCAGACTTGCAAGAATAGCACATGATCACACCTGAAATTATTCATCATCTTCAGACCCCAAGCATTGCGTGTTTTAAATGACACTTTTTTACTGTGCTGCAGTTCTCAACTGGTGGGTCTGGGCCCAAAAGTGGAACCATTTTTAGTGGATTGTGGATCGGTATAGAAAATGGATGGATGGATGAAAATCACAGGGTTTGAGGTTGGTAATAATCTACAGACATGGCTGTTTATGCAATGTAGAGTGTACCTTCAAAGTTGCTTGCATATTGCATGGTGCAGTGGTTTCTTAAAAGGCAAATGAGGTTTGTTGTATTGATTGTTTTATTTGTGGTTCCACCACAACATATTGCAGCCTTACATAAATTACAAAGTGCTCTTTTTCTTTTACATTGTTATACTGCCAGACTTACAAAATGGCCGTGCTCTGAGTGACTGCTGCAGACGAACCTTAGCGGAGGTGGATAAGGTTGGTGGAAATGATTGGTTTCATATAATAATAATAATACATTTTATTTGTATAGCGCTTTTCAAAATACTCAAAGACGCTTTACAGAAAAAATGGAGTTGAATAAAAGCAAGTAAACAGAGTAAAAGATATGTTAAAATACAACATTCATTTGTTTATACACAGCTAAAAGAAGGGTAAAAGCGGGGCACAGCAGTCAGATATAAAAAGTTAGACATTAAAAACTGATTTAAAGAGGTGGGTTTTTAGTTTTTTTTTTGAAACTCGGAAGGTCGAGGCAAGCACGGATCGAATGGGGCAAAGAATTCCAGAGATTGGGTTTGCAGCGATGGAGAAGGCTCTGTCACCACAGGTTCGGAGCTTGGTCTTACAGGTCTTATATGAACCCATAATTAAGGCGCCAATTAATTGAGTTGAACGCCCTTGGGTTGTATGATTTGGAATTCAACTACAATTTTTGAGAAAAATTTCAATCAACATCACATTATATCATTATGTCACATTATGTCATTATTGATTCTTTCATTTTCTACCGCTTATCCTCGCGAGGGGTGCTGGAGCCTATCCCAGCTGTCTTTGGGCGAGAGGCGGGGTACACCCTGGACTGGCCGCCAGCCAATCACAGGGCACATATAGACAAACAACCATTCACACTCACATTCATACCTATGGACAATTTGGAGTCGCCAATTAACCTAGCATGTTTTTGGAATGTGGGAGGAAACCGGAGTACCCGGAGAAAACCCATGCATGCACGGGGAGAACATGCAAACTCCACACAGATATGCCCGAGAGGGGAACCTAGCTGTGTGGCCTGCGCGCTAACCACTCGTCCGCCGTACAGCCTTAATTTCCAAGATTCATTCATTCATTTTCTATCACTTATCCTCACGAGGGTTGCGGGGGTGCTGGAGCCTATCCCAGCTGTCTTCGGGTGAGAGGCGGGGTACACCCTGGACTGGTCGCCAGCCAATCACAGGGCACATATAGACAAACAACCATTCACACTCACATTCATACCTATGGACAATTTGGAGTCGCCAATTAACCTAGCATGTTTTTGGAATGTGGGAGGAAACCGGAGTACAAACTCCACACAGAGATGGCCGAGGGTGGAATTGAACTCGGGTCTCCAAGCTGTGAGGCCTGCACACTTACCACTCATCCGCCGTCATTCAATACATAAAAATATGATTTTACTGATGGTGACAGTTTGACCCTGGACAGATTCTTTATTTGCTATGGAACAAATGGAAGGTGTGTTGTGTTCGACTTTTTACAATTTTGTAAAAATGTCTCACAAATCTTGTAAACATTTTAAAAGTGTTTTATAAACAGTTGGACTAACTTCTTGATGTGAGTGGATAAATGCTCCAAATAAATGTACATCCTAAACCTCTATCAACAGTGCAGGGTGACCAGAAGGGGGCCCTGCTCAGACCATTCTGAAGCCATACTGCTTATTTCCTATCAGTACCAGGAAGTGTTACCAAACCAACCAAAGCACCGCTAACAGATATTTAAAAACAAACTTTTTTTTAACAGAAACTACTATTGCTACGACTACTATTACTACTACTACTACTGAGCATCTCCAAAAATGAATGCATGCCACTTCGCCATCCTCTTTCTCCTCAACCCCTCCCTCCCTTGGACTACATGTACACACACATACACTCTCCTCCCTACCGCACACACACACACACATATACGGACGCTTGGACGCTGCAGCGTTTTTTAAGAGAGTGTTTGCAAGCCCGGAGAGGTGGGAGGAGGCAGGGGGGAGCGGATCATGTCAGGAGCGTGTTAGGAGGAGAGAGAGAGAAAAAAACACACTAAGGTGGAAGAAGAAAAATCCAAGACAAAGCGATCGGGATGGATGGGCGGTGTGTTTCGGTGTCATTGCAGACATGGGTCGCAGCGGTACGACACCTTGCCTTCAGCTCCTTGGGGGGTGTTTTCACTGTCAGTTCTTCGGCGTTGCAAATGGCGTTGTGCTGCTGATGCTACCGCTGCTGCTGCTGCTGCTGCTGAGCCCGGGAGACGCAGCCGAGGCGGCGGATGCCAGGGAATAAGACACATCATATATGATCACCTGCGCTTTTCTTTGCCTTGGATTTTCCGTAGCGGTGGACGGTACCATGGTGAATTACCAGAAATACATTACAGTGATGCAGCTGGCTCTGGGGGTGACTGCCTCCAATAAAGAACATTGTCTTCCACCCAGGAAGCGAATGTGGTGAGTAGGAATCAAGATGATGATGATTATTATTATGATGAAAGAAATTCAAAGGTGTCGTCAAACAAGATGACATAAGAGCCTTTTATCACTGCAGCCAATCTGTAACCACCTCACCACAAAGCATGCTGGGAGTTTGTGTGTGTGTGTGTGCGTGTTCTCCCGCCATTAGTTCCTAAAGTTGAATGGCTTAGGTCAGGGTTGTCTAAACTTTTCCCACTTCCCCCCCCTCCCTTTAAAAATAAAAGAATGTGGCGGCCACTTTGTTTTTTTTAATGCATATTTTTAAAATTTTGTGATAAAAAAACACATTTGTGTAATATTAATATTTAATCTTTTCCATCTTTCCATTGTGTATTTTTTCTCTATTTTCCCCCATTTTCTTGCTACAATGTGCTGTGCATCGCAAATAGCCCCCCGTCTTCGGTGATGTCATTGTCCATGTACCTCAATGAAAAAGTGTCATCCACCTCTCCTCCTGTGCTCATCATAATAAAAAAAAAACAAAGCATGACCCTTGACCCCGCTGCTGTTTTTTTCCCCCTCCTTTGCCATCTCTATAAAAGCTCACATTGCTCTCTTCCAGGTTGTGTCTTGTCTTGCCATCACTTTGCATCCTCATTACTCCAAACTGCAGGGGTCACCTCCTCTCACTCTCTCCTCCTGCTTTGGCCTGTTTACTTAAAAAAAAAAAAAGGAGTCACTTTTTCTTCAAGCAGGAAGCAGTGACAAGGCTGAAAAGAGCGTGAGTGTGTTGTGTGTGTGCTTAATTACTAACAGATTACCATCTCCCTCAAAATCAAAGATACTTAATTAGGAATTGGCTCCATGGACTCAGATAGCAGGTGGCGCTTGCTTACAAACACTTGGCTACAGTGTCAGAGAGTGACTGTTTTTTGTTTTTTTTGGGGGGGGGGGTGCATAAAAGCAAGGGCTATCCTATCTATCCTGAAAAACAGATAAATAGATGACAATCGAGTATAAGTAAAAATACACTAATCTGATACAACTGCACATTGTAATAAGATGCAATGCAAGAACTCACACAAAAATTGTCGACTACAACATTTAATGCAGCTTCATGGCGGTCAAGTGGTTAGCGCACAGACCGCAGCTAGAAGACCAGCTAGGAGACCAGCTAGGAGACCAGGGTTCAATCCCATACTCGGCCATCTCTGTGTGGAGTTTGCATGTACTCCGGTTTCCTCCCACATTCCAAAAACATGCTAGGTTAATTGGCGACTCCAAATTGTCCATAGGTATGAATGTGAGTGTGAATGGTTGTTTGTCTATATGTGCCCTGTGATTGGCTGGCGACCAGTCCAGGGTGTACCCCGCCTGTTGCCCGAAGACAGCTGGGATAGGCTCCAGCACCTCCGAGACCCTCATAAGGATAAGCGGTAGAAAATGAATGAATGAATTAAATGAATGAACGAACATCTAATACTCGTTATTTCTGATCCTGTTCCATGTACCATAAAAGTCATGTTCCAATGATAAGGGGATTTGATGCTTTGATTTGCTGTCCTCTTACATACACTGCTGACTCTCTATTTCATTAGGAACACCTCCACAATTTAATGACATCCAACACTGCACAAAAGCTGTGTAATCGTCAGTTTGGTTATCATAATTAGTTGCATGAGAGAATGAACATATTGGAAAAAACTCTCAATATGATGCAGTGCAGTTCTATCCATCATTCCGTTTATTTTCTGCACTGCTTGTTAGCTTTGTAAGCCGGATCCTATCCTATAGATGACGTTGGGAAAGACGTAGGGTTCATTTACTCTGCACTGGTCACCAGTCAAATACTGCACAAACAAACACTCACACTTACATTCATACTTATAGACAATTTAGAGTCTGCAATTAGACATGAATGTTTTTTGACTGTGGGAGGAAACCAGAGTAGTCATAGAAAAAACACTCAAAAACGGGGAGAACATGCAAACTCCACACAAGAGATGCTCCAATTCAAACCCAGTTCGAACCATGTAATCTGTGTTGAAATGGACAAACCCTTGCAAACTAGTGCAATTCTGAAAACCTTCATTTATTCATTCGTTTTCTACCGCTTATCCTCATGAGGGTTGTAGGGGGTACACTCTGGACTGGTCGCCAGCCAATCACAGGGCACATATAGACAAACAACCATTCACACTCACATTCATACCTATGGACAATTTGGAGTCGCCAATTAACCTAGCATGTTTTTGGAATGTGGGAGGAAACCGGAGTACCCGGAGAAAACCCACACATGTACGGGGAGGACATGCAAACTCTACACAGAGATGGCCGAGGGTGGAATCGAACTCGGGACTCCGAGCTGTGTGGCCGACACGCTAACCACTCATCCTCTGGAAACCAAATATAATTAATTCATCTTTAAATATAATTAAATAAATGTGTATTATACTGCACTGGTAATAATGAAATTATAAAATATTCCCACAGCTGTAAAAAAAAACAAAAAACTAAGCCATTTTCTGGGTTTGAAACCTTCAGGACAATCAGTAGTCTACCCAGTATTAGACCTCCACCTATTTGGATAAGCACCAAATTATGCGCCTTCATAGATTGCCGCCTCCGGTATATGTCTAATTTCAACATCAATATTCATGCATTATTCACTGTGATATTAAGGACAATGTCAAAAAAGTGCTGTATCTTGCATAAAAGTTCAAACAAATCCTGGATGCAAACCTTCACGGTTCATGGTTCTGATGCCGCATCCCTTTATAATGGATGTGAATATTCTCATTCATCCAGGTCATTGTATTCTCAGGCCATTCAATCGATCGCAACTTGACTGTGCAGGTTGTCTTGGAAGACGTTTCACCTCTCATCCGAGCAGGCTTCATCAGACTAGACTCTATAATATACAGGTATCAAGGAAAGGTTTTTTTTGGATAACTTACAAATATGATAATGGTAATGGTTTATTTCATTTGAACATGCATCAGATTACAATTGAGTGCATCCCATAATCAGTTCACAGTTCCACATGTCCAAAAGGAGTAGGAAGAAGCAAAGCTTATGAAATCCTACCCCTCCATCTGGTACTTTTACAATCAGTAACTGTTACATTTGTTCACTTCCTGCTTTCCTAATATAGTTCAAGTTTTTATTTTTATTTAATTTTATTTAATTTTCATCACATACCGAAGTACGAGGTGATATGACCAATCAAATACACTTAGATGAAAACATGCTTCACAGAAAGTGAAAAAATATTCGTATTATTCATTCATTCATTCATTTTCTACGGCTTGTTCTCAGAGGGTCGCGGGGGGTGCTGGAGCCTATCCCAGCACTCTGGACTGGTTGCCAGCCAATCACAGAGCACATATAGACAAACAACCATTCACACTCACATTCATACCTATGGACAATTTGGAGTCGCCAATTAACCTCGGGTCTCCCCGCTGTGTGGCCTATGTGCTAACCACTTGTCCACCATGCAGCCCAGTTTATTTTTTATTTTTTTTCCAAATTACAAGTTACACATTATTTTTGTCTCACTTCCCCTTCATGCTTTTGTGTATTGTTGCTCTCTCTACTTAAAACCTCATTAAGGTCCAAATGACCTTAAGATTTTGACCAGGCCTTTTATTGTGACCAACCTCAGGCACACCTGTGCAATAATCACGCTGTTTAATCAGCTTGATATTGCCACACCTGTGAGGTGGACGGAATCATAATAATACAGTGTGAATAGGTCACGTTGATACATAATTTAGAGTAATTAAGTGCAAACACCTGTTGGAATCAGCCAAGGTCAGCAGGAGTCATACTGCTATCAATTTAATTGCGTAATCATATTCATTGTCTTATTATCTCAACTGCCGCCCCGGGACAAGATAAGGGAGTTCTCAGAGACCTTTCATGTCTCCTGTGTTATTGTTTGTGATGATCTGCACGTCTTTATATCAAGCGTCTTATTTTAGGGAACAGAGGTCCACCGGCACACAAAGGGATGAATTATTCATGCAAAGCGTGACAGTGAGCTCTGATCTCGTTAGATTGAAGATTTGTTATAGCGAGAGTGACAGAGGGAGGACAACTGCTATCAAGTGTTTGTTGCGGTAAAAGTACAATGAGCTATTAAGAATAGCGCTTCCTCAATGGAACTAATGATTGTTGTAAAACTCACTTTTGTGGGTTTTCTATCCATTTCCACCAACACACACAGAACACACACTTTGGCACAGCAACACACTCCATGCTGTGTCTGCATTCATTTGTGTCAAGGTCGCCATCACATTGTTGTTTTTCAGTAGACCTTTCAAAAACAATCTGCACGCAGGTCCCCCCCCAGCAATAAACCACTAATAATTGATAATGGACAAGGACATGTGAGTGTGATACATATGTAAGGCATCTGGATTGTCTATTCTAATAAAGCTCTACTTAGCAATAACAATGACTTAAATTGATATAGCTAATTATGTTCTATTCCGAGAACACAATAAGTGAGGCTGTTTAGAGGGTGGAAAAATACATTCCCACTCAGTAACTTAATGTGACTTCAATAATAAGCAAGATTTGATGAGACAAGTAATGTTACTAATGTAGTAGCAGAAGAGAGCTGTTTTGTTTTACTGAAGAAGATACATGCTAATATTTCATTAAAACACCAATAACAAACCTGACACATATACATGTATGTTCAAACTAATCAGCCATCCGTCCATCCGTTTTCTATGCATCTTAATCTTTATTTCATTCAGGTCACAAGGGTATGCTGGAGCCTATCCCAGCTGACTTTTGTGTGAGAGGCAGGGTACACCTAGGACTGGCCCTTTTTGCCTTTTGTGCAAAAAAATGTGCAAATGTCTTTGGGAGTGCATGTTTAAAAAACCCCCATAAATACGGCTTTGGTATTGAATGAGTTAAGGACATTCATGCCATTTCCCACATACCAAGAATTATCTCTTCTCTTGACATTCCCATTTTTTGGAGTGCAATGACTAAAGTGTTCTAACTACTTCCATGTTTTTTAATTGATTTAGACCTTTCCAATGTTAAAATTTTCAACTCATTTATGTTGATGTTAGCATACTAGCATTTTTAGCTATTTTCATGGGTAGACACATATATCATGCTAACGTTAGCATGTTAGGACTGCTAATATGTCAACATTAGCATAGTAGCTAGACATACAGTATACATAAACACTTAGCACTATTACAGAGAACTTACTAACCCCTTATTTCTAAAATGACAAATACTTCAACTTGCTGACATAGTTAATCTTCAAACAGCTAAAATAATGCCTAATGCTAAAAATAACCAATTAGCTAAAAATGTCATCCAATACTTCTCTACAAGAGAGGAGAAATATGATCTCAGGGAAGAACTACATTTGAAACACTTATATGCTAGGACTACGTTAAAAAGCCATAGCATTTCAGTATGTGGAATCAAACTATGGAATGGATTGAGTAAGACCCTCAAACAATGCACAACGATGAGCCAATTCAAGAAACAATACAAGCAGTTGATGTTTGCTAAATACAAGGATGAAGAGTCTTGAACCAGTCATGATGTGCTATATATATCACTATATTGACACTTACTATGGTACCCATTATGTCATTGGATGGTCATATCACCGAGTACTTCGGTACCTGAAAAAATAAAAATAAAAAAATAAAATATAAAAAAAAAAAAAAAAACCCTTAAACTATATTCGGAAAGCAGGAAGTGAACAAATGTAACAGTTACTGATTGTAAAAGTACCAGATGGAGGGGTAGGATTTAGTAAGCTTTGCTTCTTCCTACTCCTTTTGGACATGTGGAACTGTGAACTGATTATGTGATGCACTCAATTGTAATCTGATGCATGTTCAAATGAAATAAAACCATTACCATTATTATGCAACATGTTATGCTAACATTAGCATGTTTACATTGCCACCATTTGAATCCGTTTTCATAGCTAGACACATATAAAAACTTACCACTATTATGTCAGGTGTCAACATTATCAAGTAATATTTTTGGTGTAAATCCCACTATGGGAGGGAACTATGGTGCTTTTGTAGTTTACATTATTATATGGTTATTATATTATATTATATTATTATATAGATGGTGCTTTAGGTGGCTACACAGGACTGGAATCCGTCCACCAAAATCTGAGACCACCCAGTCTAACATGACAACAATCTTATAGACTGACTAGCTACATTCTTTTACCTTTAGGGGTACAATGTCTTGTCATTAAGGTTTCAGTTACATCTATCATTGAACATCTTTTAAGTCCAGTAATTTGCATATTACCCTGTGGGGTGCATGAATTTAAAAACATAACGAGTTTTGTTGTACTCATGATAGTGTAACATATGTCGAAGTAGAAACTTTTTCAAATATATTCACTGAGAACACCTTCATGCTGTGCATATCTGCATAATAGTAGTTCATATGCTCAGTGGTGGCTGCATAATTGGTGACTTTCTTGTATATCAAGCTGATATCATAATAATGTTCAAGTTTTCCATATTTCACCACATTTCTAATCTATCACTTTAAAGGTCCCACATTACAGGAAATTGACTTTTTAATGACCTTATAACAGTAATGTTATGTGTCCCTAGAGCATGTTTATGAGCATCAAACGGGCTCCCTCACTTGCTTGCTCCACTTTTGAGAGTAGAGGTGCTCAGACATCGTGAAGGAAAACCTTGCGGGTTGACATTATATTGCCTCTGATCTGGCCCTTACGCTATGACCCCTGTGTTTGTGCCCGGCAATTAATTTTTTTATTGTAATAAAAAAAAGAGAGGAAAAAAAATCAGGTTTCGCTACACATCTTAAAATTAAGCCTGAATATTAGTTTTATTGTAACCAAAACATGCACAGTAGTCAACCTTCTCCAGTCCGGGCACTTGATGTTGTTGACAAAATCGTAATTTATTACTACTATACTGAAGTCATACTATAAGTTTTTATACAATATATAAAAAGAAAGTGCAATGATTTGCTCCAAAATGGTAATTCTCTTAAATGCTCTTATATTTTTTCTAGCCTGGTCAGACTTCCTGCCAAGACACCATTACCTCATTCCACTGTCATAGTGGTGCAGCATTTGTTTATTTAAAGCACTTCTGTAAGGTTGTGAGGGAAAGCAGGGACTAGTGATGTGAACAAAAAAGGCCATCTGCACTTGCTGTTCGACTTGCAGCCACATACTTTTTGGTGGGTGTTTGTTCAATATCAATTTTTTCTATTCAACGAATCCGGCATGGATGTGATAAACATGACAATAAATATACTTTCGAAGAAAAGGCTAAAACTAGATAAATGTGCATAATGAATGTGAAAGCACAAGATCTTTTATTGTCTAAAACTCACCATGTCAATTTCAGATTCATAGTCTTTGATTTATTTAACAGTGTGAAGCAAAAAGATACAATTCCAGAGTTCCCCGAATGCCTCTTTCCAAAATGTCTTACTTCCAAGGATACACCTATTCCGCCTTAGTTAATATGTTGGTCACATTATATGTAAATTGGGTTTTTTGGGCTGTTTTTAGAGGTCTTTATTGCCGAAATAAATACATCCCATTATGTGCATTTTTAAGCTGCTTCTTTTTACCTGTTTTCATATCTTAAGAATGCACAGAAAAGACAGAAAGACATGCACGCTCATGTCTCACATAAGGATTGTGAATGATGGGCAAAATTACCCAAAAAAGTAAAACTAATATTTTCCTTCCATCTTACATAACAGTTGACTTTGAGAAAGACTGATTGATTGTTGGTGTAACCTTTTTTTTGACAAATCACAATTATAATATTGATTAATTGGGCTTTTTCAGATCTATATAGTTCAAAAGTCATTAGTGTGACGTCTGAAGATGAAAGGACAGGAAGTGGAAGTTCTGTACATAGATAATATTATGTGATACGAGACACGGAAATGCAAGAATCCCAAGCTAGAATTCATAAAAGAGCCATTATGTCATTCATGAATAAACGTATTGTAAGAAATTGCAGGATGTGACATTACTGACATATGAGCTTATCATATTATTAGAAATCTGTACATCATTTCATCATTAATTCTCTCCTGGTCAAACAGTTTTTGCTACTGCTTCCTGTCCCGCTTATCTTATTTGTGTGTGGAACTGAGATTTACACCCTTCCGCCCGAATGTGTGCTTGTGTGTGTGTGTTCCATGTGCTTTACCGAAATTAGCGGAGGCACAACTCTGTTCTCCTTTGATAAAGACTGAATAGCTGCAGCTCGCTCTATTAGGATTAGTCTTTGCAAACAGATGTTCCTCTTGCCTGCAGTCTTAAAACCAGATTTCCTCTCAATGCACACAGCCGCAGATTAGCATTAACCTGACTAAATGAACTTTACTCTCTGTTGCAAGCCTGCAGGGATAATACAACAAGTCGCATGCGTTTATGTAACATTTCCTTTTATTTTTATAAAGTTCCCTGACATAATTCATCAAGTTTTCTTAAATGTGTTATAGTGTTTATTCTTCGCAATTATATTCTACATTGTTCGATTAAAAAAAAAAAAAATGGTTAATTAGCAAAAATGACATTTATAGTTCATGGCGACCAACATGACAAACTAGCATGTAGCTCAGCCTCATTTCCAGAAGTCACCTCTTGACATTGTGTTGCTGCTGGATGTTCACAGTATCCGAGTCATACTGTAAGTTTGTTTTCTTTATCAAAACACCAAAGTTCAAAGGAAAACTGCACTTTTTTGGACAACAATGGACAAAGCAAATGCAAAGAACAACGGACAGATGGACGCCCACCTCGGGCTCTGTTCTTTGCAGTGATCATTTCACTGATGACTGCATCCAAGGAAAACCTTAATTGGAGGATTTGGCTTGAAAGAATGGTATTCTTTTGAAACAGGATGCTACACACACAAAACCAAACATGTCAGCAAGAGATGACCACTACATCAAAGTTGGCACAAGAGCGTAATGTTACCAAAATGTCTTCTAAACACTATTCCACGATAGCGACAAGGCTGCAAAGCATTATACTTGTGATAGAAACATCTTTTCATAGCGCCATGTTTACTGGAGGTCAGTGGTGCTGACGAACATTATCATCGATCAACCAGGCTATAAAAACACTCATTAAAAAGCCGATTTAAAACAATAATTGAAGGATAAGCAACTTCAGAGTAGCATTCCATGTATAGCACATCAAGAGTGAACCAGTCATGATGTGCTATATATATCACTATATTGACACTTACTGTGGTACCCATTATGTTATTGTATGGTCATATCACCTCCTACTTTGGTACGTGATTAAAAAAACACACAAAAAAATAAACGTGAATTATATTAGGAAAGCAGGAAGTGAACAAATGTAACAGTTACTGATTGTAAAAGTACCAGATGGAGGGGTAGTATTTAATAAGCTTTGCTTCTTACTACTTCTTTTGGACATGTGGAACTGTGAACTGATTATGTGATGCATTCAATTGTAATCTGATGCATGTTCAAATGAAATATAACGATTACTGTTACCATTACCATTACCATTACCATGTTTGTTACCAATCTTCCAAGTTCCCTCTTTCATGTCCAAATGAACTCTGAGAGTTTGTTCGTCATGGGTGGTGCAGTGAAAAATAAATGTCATTTTATTTATTTATAAATGCAAATTTTCAATTTGTTTTCAAAAATAGAACAATGTAGAAAATCCAAACAATACATAAGATATTTAAGCAAGGTTGACCCTTGAAACCATTTGGGACTGTGTCCTTCTCGTGTGTTTAAAAGTGTCTGTGCCAGACTCAAGTCACGGCTGCTCAGCAAATTGTTACATTAGCAATACCCAAGATGGGAGGAATGAAGCGTAACATTGCCTATTGACCTGCTGATTAAGCAGTAGCGGTTATTGCTCCAACTAATCGCACCTGATTGCTCTTGGAGGCAGAGTGACGGAGGGGCAACAAGATAAGCCGCAGAGTGTCCTGCAGCTGATTAATGCCAGCGTGTCCCCCTGCTTCTTTCTTTGAAACAGCATCAGGCGCATGCTTAACTTTATTAGCGCTCTGCATCATCACACTTGGAGATGGACAGCGCAGGCCGTGCAAGGTCTCTGTATTGATCGCTTTGCTTTTGAAGTTGATACTTCTTTGTTCTCATGAGCTGCAAAAAGTACTCCCATGCAGCCATGATCACAATCAGAAGGCCACTCCCAATATAAACACATTTAGGCTATGCTTTCTAAAGTCAAGGTTATATAGCACCTTGTGACATAGTATCAAGTCCAATACAATTAGTTCGTTTGAATAGACTGCTGAGAGCGTTGGAGTGTGAAAATAAGAATTCAAGATGACCGTCATACAAGAAATACTTCCATGGTAACAGGCTGATGAAGGAGGTGTGTGTGTGTGTGTGTGTGTGAA
Source organism: Doryrhamphus excisus (assembly GCF_037039965.1). Classification (NCBI taxonomy): domain Eukaryota; kingdom Metazoa; phylum Chordata; class Actinopteri; order Syngnathiformes; family Syngnathidae; genus Doryrhamphus; species Doryrhamphus excisus. The sequence goes on along the minus strand of NC_136357.1, from coordinate 6,582,280 downwards.
GAAAGAAGATTAAGGAAATCGAACACTTACTCCAAACAAGTCAAAGTAGAAGCAAACATCCATCCATTTTCTTTGCCACTATGTTCGCAGGGGTATGCTGGAGCCTATCCCAGCTACAGGGTACACCCTGGACAGGTCACCAGCCAATCACAGGGCACATATAGACAAACAACCATTCACACTCACATTCATACCTATGGCTATCGCTAATTAACCTAGCAAACAGGTATGAATGTGAGTGTGAATGGTTGTTTGTCTATATGTGCCCTGTGATTGGCTGGCGGCCAGTCCAGGGTGTACCCCGCCTTTCGCCCAAAGACAGCTGGGATAGGCTCCAGCACCCCCTGCGACCCTGAATGAATGAATGAATTGATGTTTTTGGAATGTGGGAGGAAACCGAAGTACTCGGAGAAAACCCACACATACTTATCATGACCCCCAAGTAGTTATTTGAACCCATGTCTTCCCGATGTCATGACTGTGTGGCCAACATGCTAACCGCACGGTCAACATGCAGTTTAGAAACAAATATTTTCAATATTTCCACATTCGTGTTTAACATGTACAACTATAGTCTTTATCTGAATGTTGGACATTTATTTTTGATCCCAGCTCCCTCAGCATACATTGCGGTTTGAATAACATTACATCAGGGTTGCAATGATAGATTTATGTGAGTAATTAATTACCGCCGCCAAGGGGATTATGGTTTACGTCCCGCTGGCTTGTTTGTCTGACTGTCAGCAGGATTATGCAAAAACTATAGCAGGTAGCTTGATTTTCATAAGAACCGACAAGGTTAGAGCTGGGAATTTTTGAGCGGATACAAATCAACCCACAGATCCAGGAATTATCTTTAGCTTGGCGAGCTGTGATATTTGGTTGATGGAATGCTGGCAGGCTTGAAGTGACATCATGCAGTGGGACAAGGTGATGAATCCCTCTCACAATTACTCTTCAAATTAACTTTGTGGCCTGAAATAATAAGAAAATAAATAACCATTTACCAAATTACAAATCGGACATGTAATAATAAACATTCTTTCATTCATTCATTTTCTACCGCTTTTTCCTCATGAGGGTCGCGGGGGTGCTGGAGCCTATCCCAGTCTTCGGATGAGAGGTGGGGTACACCCTGAACTGGTCGCCAGCCAATCACAGGGCACATATAGACAAACAACCATTCACACTCACATTCATACCTATGGACAATTTGGAGTCGCCAATTAACCTAGCATGTTTTTGGAATGGCCCTGTGATTGGCTGGCCACCAGTCCAGGGTGTACCCCGCCTCACGCCCGAAGACAGCTGGGATAGGCTCCAGCACCCCCGCGACCCTCGTGAGGAAAAGCGGTAGAAAATGAATGAATGTTTTTGGAATGTGGGAGGAAACTGGAGTACCCGGAGAAAACCCACGCATGCACGGGGAGAACATGCAAACTCCACACAGAGATGGCCGAGGGTGGAATTGAACCCTGGTCTCCTAGCTGTGAGGTCTGCGGGCTAACCACTAGACCGCCATGCTGCCTAATAATAAACAATAATATTCAAATTTAATTGTCAATGTTATAGGATACATGGTTAAAAATGCATGCACTTTATGTAGTACTACTTGCTTGAGACGGAGTGAGAAGTTTTAATTGTGTATTTTGTGAGATCTAAAAACTCATATCGAGGAAAATTTGCTCTTAAAATTATATTTTATGTGCAACCATGAAAGTATAAAGGAAAGGGGTCTTTTAATTTTCCATAACTGCCATCACTTTTTTACACTCTCGCTACCCATGCGTAGAATTAGAGTTAAAAATGTAGCGAGGAGACCATAAATGTCACTATTTTATGCACTCTCTCATACCTCAAGTGGAAATAATTATCTCTGAATTTTTGATAAAGAACACTTAATCAAATGACAATGAGGGTTCTCTCTGAGTGGACACAGTTGCTTGCGTCATGTAACATTCTGCTCTTTTGTGGCCTCGAGTGTTTTGGCTGAAATCCATTTCAGAATCAACATCCAGAAAATGAGTTTGTAGATGCACAGGACCGCTTCAGGGGCTGAGTTTGAGTCCGATGAGCAGATTTTCCCCTCATTGTTAATGTTTGCAGTCTTATTTAGGAGAACAATCTGAGGTCAACTGTATTTGACTGCACAAATGTTTTTCCATCCAGTAAGCACCTTATATGCCTCTGAGCCATATTGAATTAATGCAGAGAGAAACGTGGACGTGTTGTTTTGTCTTTCCTCTATCTGTGTTGTCTCATAATAATTTCTCATGCTGACTCTTCTAATCCTGAAAGCTCCCCAGGGCCTTGTGTAGAAGATGCTAATAGATATCTATGGTCTTTGGGATGCTTTATGTAGACATATATCATACCCATGACGCTGAAAAAAGAAGGGGAGGGACAACAGTGAAGGTGTAACATAAATAATATAATATACTATTTATTCATTTTCTACCACTTTTCCTCACAAGGGTTGCGGGGGTTACTGGAGCCTATCCCAGCTGTCCGGGGTACACCCTGGACTGGTCGCCAGCCAATCAAAGGGCACATATAGACAAACAACCATTCACACTCACATTCATACCTATGGACAATTTGGACTCGCCAATTAACCTAGCATGTTTTTGGAATGTGGGAGGAAACCGGAGTACCCGGAGAAAACCCACGCATGCACGGGGAGAACATGCAAACTCCACACAGAGATGGCCGAGGGTGGAATTGAACCCTGGTCTCCCAGCTGTGAGGTCTGCACGCTAAGCACTCGACCGCCGTGCAGCCCATAATACACTATTCATTCATTCATTTTCTACCGCTTTTTCCTCACGAGGGTCTCGGGGGTGCTGGAGCCTATCCCAGCTGTCTTTGGGCGAGAGGCGGGGTACACCCTGGACTGGTCGCCAACCAATCACAGGGCACATACTATAGACAAACAACCATTCACACTCATTCCCATTCACCTATGGACAATTTGGAGTCACCAATTAACCTAGCATGTTTTTGGAATGTGGGAGGAAACCGGAGTACCCGGAGAAAACCCACGCATGCACGGGAGAACATGCAAACTCCACACAGAGATGGCAGAGGGTGGAATTGAACCCTGGTCTCCCAGCTGTGAGGTCTGCGCGCTAACCACTCGACCGCCGTGCAGCCAATAATACACTATATGAATTATAATGAAATACCCTTTACCACAGCTTTATTTACCATTTCTGACTACCATGGTAATGACCTGTGGTGTCATCCTCTAATATGACACGTGTCAAAAGTAGCACAATTACCTGCCTACCTTCTGTGGCCCACTATGCCCACAAGCATACACTTAAAGCTTAAGAGGGCATTGGGAGTATATTAGTACACAATGCTGGCTTTTATGCAGCTAGCAGAGGCTCGGTCCATGCCAATGCATCGACAACCAGCAAATCTAGTATGCACCACATACAGTCAACCATATTACTGGTAGCGTCATGGTGTGGGGTTGCATGAGTGCTACCTCACTGAGGGAAACCTGAATTCAAACATGTACTGTAACATTCCAAAGCAGAGCATGATCCAATCTTTTGGGAAACTGGGCCGCATGGCAGTTTTCCAGCCTTGGCTTGCTGAGGAAGCTGAAGGCGAGTGAGGTGAGGTGAGGAAGTTGGAGAAGCATAAGGTGTCTTTCATCTACCAGCTCTCTGCTGTCATCATAGAGGAGTGGAAAAGGATTCCCGTAACTTGTACGTGGTTTCTGGTGAATACCATGTCCAAGAGGATTAAGTCAGTGTTAGATAACAATGGTGCTCACACTAAATATTGACATTGTTCACTGTGAGGTGTACTCACTTGTTTTGGAAGCAGCTGAGACTTTACTTTTTTGTTTATTGCAGTTAATGGATTCCAGACTCAACTGCAAAAAGTGAATTTCAGATTTTGAAAGTTGCATAAACCCCTCCGCAACGCAACCCAACCGTTGAGCAGCAACACAGCCAAGAAGGCTGAGCTTGAACATACTCTCCCGTTGCCTGGCAACACCTCGCCTTCCTGGCAAAAACACAAATGGGATGTCCAAAGTGTGGTCCAGGGGGCCATCTGTAGAACATGGATCTTTGCTGAAATAAACAAAACACTGTACAAGAAATTCAAGAAATGCTGCAAATGTTTGGCAGACAGTAGGAATGCCACAAAATGTCACAAACGCCAATTCTGCAACTTTAGTGAAAAATCCATCCATCAGTTAAAATTAAAAATTAGTTTGTCAAGTCAGGTCTAGTGGTTAGCGCGCAGACCTCACAGCTAGGAGACTCGAGTTCAATCCCACCCTTGGCCATCTCTTGTGTGGAGTTTGCATGTTTTCCCAGTGCATGCGTGGGTTTTCTCCGGGTACTCCGGTTTCCTCCCACATTCCAAAAACATGCTAGGTTAATTGGCGACTCCAAATTGTCCATAGGTATGAATGTGAGTGTGAATGGTTGTCTATATGTGCCCTGTGATTGGCTGGCGACCAGTCCAGGGTGTACCCCGCCTCTCGCCCGAAGACAGCCGGGATAGGCTCCAGCATACCCCGCGACCCTCGTGAGGATAAGCAATAGAAAATGAATTAATGAATTCAGCTGTTAACCCTGGTGGTGTAATGGTGCAGCTGCTACAGCAGTCATACATGGATGGTTGTTTGTCTATATGTGACCTTTGATCGGCTGGCCACCAGTCCAGGATGTACCCCGCTTCTCGCCCGAAGACAGCTGGGATAGGCTCCAGCACCACCCGCAACCCTCGTGAGGATAAGTGGTAGAAAATGAATGAATGAATGAATGAGTTTGTCAAGTCACATTTTGGATTTTTCTTAAGATTAATGTTTAAATCTCATCTCGTCATGTAGGTTGGGTGTTTCCTAAGTTCTATCACATTTCTACAGTGTTGTCTCCTAAAATTATACTTGAATTTTTGTTATACTGTCATTTGTTTCCTGTATTCTCTTTTTATCCATTTGCTTCAACATCTTGTGAGGTCTTCCTTGATGCAGATGCCAGTTTAATGGAAATCATTAATGTATATATCCTGCAGGCCATCAAACCTACAAACAGCAATCAAAACAATACTATACCTCTTGCCTTTGCAATTTCCCACTTGATGCGGGTAATTAAGTGTCTTGTACTGTAGTGCTGTTGAAGGACTAAGCAGAAAGTCATTCATGAAGGGTAAAACATTTCCAGAGAACATTGATGATGAAGGGTCAATCAAGTCTCATCCCACCATGACCCAGCTTCAGTTAAGCGGGGGCGGACAACACAGCTGCTGAGGCCTCCTTATGTGGGATGCTGCAGTGCTTCCTGAGCGTGAACCCCTGCAGGGTCGATGTGACATTAAATCCAACTATAGATTTCTTTTAAATGTCGTTTTAACCATGTAGTGGGGTAGAAATGTGGCCTTTGGAGAATCAGGAACATTCCCACTGTGTTTTTCACCCTTTTCGTTAGCCTTAGGCCATTTGTCCCGTTGCGGTACAAATGTCCTAGACTGTTTTTTGGTTACGTGCTGACGGAGCGCTGTTGTTTTTCTTTGTGCTATTGACCTTAGGATACACCCCAGCCCGACCACTGGCTCCATCACAGCCGCCTCCTCTGTGAGCACCATTCAGGGCAAGCCATCACTCCGCCGCATCAAGGGCCGAATTCACAGGAGCAAGAGCCTGGACAGCATTGATCTCCTTGACTCTAATGTAAGTCATGAACAAGATGCATTCATGAGCTGTATTATGGGAAATAGATAATAGATACTGTATTGAAACGATATGGAATTAATGTTGTTGGGTTTTTTTTTTCATTACAAACTGGATATTGGTCTTCCCAAACTTAGTGCACTCAGGGCCCATTTAGAATTTTAATCCATTTTTATTTTAAAATATACACAAGAACTGCTGTAACATATACGTCTGCTAACATTTTGGAGAACATAGACATAGACTTTCTTTATTGTCACTGAACAATAACTAAGCAGTGAAATTGCCAACAAAATGTTTTTGCCTGGCTCCCGTGTAATAATAAATAAATAAATAAATAAATAAATAAATAAATAAATAAATAAATAAATAAATAAATAAATAAATAAATAAATAAAAATAAAAATAAAAATAAAAATAAAAATAAAAATAAAATTAAAATTAAAATTAAAATTAAAATTAAAATTAAAATTAAAATTAAAATTAAAATTAAAATTAAAATTAAAATTAAAATTAAAATTAAAAATTTGATTACATCAAATATGAACAATGTACAGCGTAAACAGTAATTTGTACAAATAATTTAAATAATTTTGAATAAATAACAATAATTTAAAGTTTTGGTTGTGCGTGTGGGCAGGTAGAGGGGCTTATTTGGCATTGAGCAGTCTGATGGCCGGGGGGAAGTAGCTGTCTCTAAACCTGGTTGTTCTACAGCGGAGAACACCCCTTGTATGTACTTTTTTAGAAGATCTCCATCTACATACTCAAGGATTAAAACCGGAAAGTATAGCAATGCCTTACTGTACATTAGATAATAATTAGTGTTTCATACATATTCAAATTACTAAATAATCACAACTATTCCTTTTGTTTTATTACTTCTGCAATGATATGTAACTTGCTCAATACAATGAACTTGACACCACTTTCATGAAAACTGTTAAAATTGGGTTTAATGCGCAATAACTAAAAGTAGATGTAGTACCTTATTGTTGCCAGATGGAGCTCTAAACATCTGAGGGTGTAAGCCTCAGGGGGGTAATTTGAGGTTGACAGCTAAGCTATGACCTCACTGTGAATTCAGCTCAATGCACCACCTCATTAAAGTACATCAAAAAAAAAAAACACTGAGATGGTTAAATTGTTGATAGCAGCATTGGTCAGCAGGAATGTTGAGTCCTCTGGGGAACAACTGCTTCAAACTGTTTAGAGAGATTGTACTTGAAATAAAAACAAAACTGACAGTATTTGTAATACCACTCAGTGTGTTTATCATTCCCTCTCTGTAAAGCTTAGCGCTGGTGCATTGTGTGTAACAGTCCCAGGGCTTAAAGCTGCTTGCTGACATGTTGATTTTAAAAAGTGCATGTATTACAGCAAAGAGAATCTGGCAGCATACATTGTCGATGTAAAAAAAAAAAAAGTACAAATAATGTGAACTATGAACCACAGAGCTAAGACCTACATTTTAATGTTATTAGAATGCAGTATTCAAATCAAACAGGGCAGTGATATTATGCAGGTGAATGCATTTAGCCTCGATTTTGAGGCTAACTTTGCAAAGCGTAAGTCTTGAGCTGAATGGAAAAGATGGTGAAGTGTGACAGAAATAAACCAAAGCCTGTAAAGTTGAACATAATTTGTTTTGACATGCTGGGCTACCTTTATTTGTATTTCATAGAAAATACAAAATAGAAAATGATGGAAATAGAAATAATCTGCTCCAGGATCAAACTGGTGCCTATATAAAATATTTATGAAATGCACTTGCAATGTTACGCAACATTCAATGTCTGAGGCATTGCTGAGGCAGAGTGTGGTGAAGCTAGTCGCCAGCTGATTAGCTGCTAGCCGGTGTGGTGTAGCAAGGTGTCACTACTCCAGTAACATAGTTCTTGGGTGTTAATAACATTAATAACAATGTTGCTGTAGGAGCTCATATTATGCAAATAGAACATTCCTGGCGTTTTTTTTCCAAAGGCTTTATAGTTGGAATAGGTGTGTCCCATTATGTGCATTCTTAGCTGTCTCTTTTTTTTAATCTATTTTTATATCTTTAGAACCAGGGTTCAATTCCACCCTCGGCCATCTCTGTGTGGAGTTGGCATGTTCTCCCCGTGCATGCGTGGGTTTTCTCCGGGTACTCCGGTTTCCTCCCACATTCCAAAAACATGCTAGGTTAATTAACTGGCGACTCCAAATTGTCCATCGGTATGAATGTGAGTGTGAATGGCGGTCGAGTGGTTAGCGCGCAGACCTCAAGGCTAGGAGACCAGGGTTCGATTCCACCCTCGGCCATCTCTGTGTGGAGTTTGCATGTTCTCCCTGTGCATGTGTGGGTTTTCTCCAGGTACTCCGGTTTCCTCCCACATTCCAAAAACATGCTAGGTTAATTGGTGAATGTGAGTGTGAATGGTTGTTTGTCTATACATATGTGCCCTGTGATTGGCTGGCGACCAGTCCAGGGTGTACACTGCCTCTCGCCCAAAGACAGCTGGGATAGGCTCCAGCACCCCCTGTGACCCTCGTGAGGAAAAGCGGTAGAAAATGAATGAATGAATAAAAGAGAAAGACATGTGTTCATATCTCCCATAAGGATTGTGGGTGATGGTTCCAAGAATTACTTTATCCGATCTTTACATATACAATATAATGCTGCATTTGTCCAAGTAATAGATTCCATATATCAGATCCAACAGATAAAGATACAACAACAGAACATTAAGGAGTGGACACTTATTTTAGCAACTTCATGCTCGGTTTGCTTAATTGCTGAAGAACAGTCAAACTGACTGATAGCTGGCAGAGCTCCGGGCTTTATTTTAAGATGTGTAGCAAAGCTTTTTGTAGAGCGTTGGGCATATACACATTGTGGGCTCATCCAGGTCAGAGTCAAAGCGTGTACTCAGAAGGAGACCTACCACATTGCGGCCATTTTTCTGAACAGCCTGTCGCTCAGTGGATCTTTCAAGTGGCTCAAGAGGCCACTATCTCACCCAAGACTGAGAGCTCGACTAAGGGCTTTTTTTCCTTGGTATAGTTCTCAGTACAGGTTGTGTGTATGTGTGTGTGTGTGTGTGTGCACTCGAAGAAAAGTTGCTGACATGCCCAAACTCAAATGCAGCTGATGGAAGAAGCGGCCCGCCTCACAGTGAGTGATGAGACTGCAGGATGCTGAGCCTGAGGAGCAGTCTTCATTGCATCTTGTCACAACACATTCAGCCCCGTAGCTGAGAGACTGGATGGTCTGCAAGAATGTTTTTAATTGGTCTACTGACTGTTTTGTTAAATAAATGTGAGGCATGAATCAAGCGAATGCACAAACCTCTATCTACCAGGCACCAAATAATCAATAGTAGTTTAATACTTTGGTTTATATCGATTGCTTTTTTTTCCGATTAGTTTTCTCTCTTGATAGTCAGGGGAGGACTTTGGCGCCTGGCCCACTCCTGCTGTCATTTGTGTTGGCAAGCGGCACGCTTGTTCACAGGGAGCTTGAATCTGATTTTAATGCTAAGGCTGCAGAAAACACAACAGAGAGAGGGGAACCACCATCTTTTATGAACTTGTTTGAAATCAGCATCAATTGTGCTTCCTGACGCTTGAGAGAAATACATTCAGACCGTTCTTTATTTTTACTGCTCTAATATGCCTTGCGGTCGAGTGGTTAGCGCGCAGACCTCACAGCTAGGAGGACCAGGGTTCGATTCCACCCTCTGCCATCTCTGTGTGGAGTTTGCATGTTCTCCCCGTGCATGCGTGGGTTTTCTCCGGGTACTCCGGTTTCCTCCCACATTCCAAAAACATGCTAGGTTAATTGGTGACTCCAAATTGTCCATAGGTATGAATGTGAGTGTGAATGGTTGTTTGTCTATATGTGCCCTGTGATTGGCTGGAGACCAGTCCAGGGTGTACCCCGCCTTCTGCCCAAAGACAGCTGGGATAGGCTCCAGCACCCCAGCGACCCTTGTGAGGAAAAAGCGGTAGAAAATGAATAATGTGCCTTGTATTTTTAACTTTATTTAGTGTTAACTGCAGTATTGTTTCCGCTTTCAGATACAGTACATTTCTCCTTTAACAAGGTGAATTGCAGAGAGAGATGCACTTAAGCCAAAACTAAAAGGACAACTTTACATCAGAATCAGTATCAGCTATCAGCTATACCTGAGATTTACCCTAAAGGGACATATAGCTGCATTCTGCAATGGTCAGATGAAGCAATCTCCGCTAAATTACCACCAAAAAAAAGGCCCGTTGTAAGCATTTTATTCGCTGCTCAGTCAGAGCCAGAAAGTGCTGCAGATGCATTTGTGGGCAGCGCGGCTGCAGCTTGAATGAGCCAATCTGCATATTCAGGGCCCATCGGAGGGAGGTTGTCCCATGTGATGAAGGTGTAAGAGGGCGAACCTGAGCGAGACGCACCGTGTGCAAGGAAGCGGGAGGGAGGAGCTGAGAGAAAGGGAGGGGTGGGAGCGAGAGATTTATCTGTAGGAAGCCTTATTGAAAGATGGGGGCAGGGGGAATCTGTGATTGGAGGAGCAGATGATTTTCTCTAGGTGAAAAAGGACTGTTGCATAAGAACAGTCAGAGAATAGATGTATTTTTTTTTTTGATGAGCACAGAGGGATGGTTGGAGGGTTTCAGGCGGAGTTGTCCATCCGTGATGCATGCAAAGGCTGCGTGTGTGATAACACAGGCTGCTCGGAGGGGACGGCAGATGTTGCGCACGTTTGGAGAGGCTGCGACTCAGGCGCAAGGCCTGTCTATTATGTGTCCTCCAATGGGACATATGGCAGGTCACTGTAGGCACTGTGAGTGCATACACTAGCATTGTGTCACATACACACATCATGTTGCAATATGTTGACTTTGTGGCCTTGGCAGCAGTGATGTGTAATTTTAACATGAAAATCGTGATTACATGAGAGTATTATCGGTGCATGAGCCTGCCTCACTTTGCATGTTTCCTCTTGTCGACCCATTCTATGCCGCTTACCCTCGCTAGGGTCATGGGGGGGTTTGCTTGAACCTATTCCAGCTGACTTAGGACAAGAGGCAGTGTGAATTGACTCTACAGTGTCCATAGTTGTGATTGTGGTTGTTTTTCTATATGTGATTGACTGTGAACCAATCAAAAATGTACCCCAACTCTCATCCAAAGTCAGCTGGGATAGGCTCCAGCTCAAGCAAAAAATGGGTGGTTGGATGCATGATGATAATGCTTATGGCATATGTTATGTCCTAAGGGTGCCTGAGGTATAGGATGGAAAGAATTCATTCATTTTTTACCGCTTTTCCACACAAGGGTCGCGGGGGTGCTGGAGCCTATCCCAGCTGTCTTCGGGCGAGAGGCACTGGTGGCCAGCCAATCACAGGGCACATATAGACAAACAACCATTCACACTCACATTCATACCTATGGACAATTTGGAGTCGCTAATTAACCTAGCATGTTTTTGGAATGAGGGGTGGAATCGAACCCTTGTCTCCTAGCTGTGAGGTCTGCGCGCTAACCACTTGACCGCGTGCCGCCGAAGTACTGTATTTAATTCTACCAATAACAACAATCAATCCCCACAAAAACTGGGCACAAAACAAAAAACAATCCTCAAAACCAGGACCGCAAAAAAATACTGAAACCCAAATCACAAAAATACCAAAAAGGGAAACACAAAGACTCACCAGAAAACAGTCAGAGTGAGTACACCTCTTTAGGAAAACTAAACATGTCACACCAAGCAATCAACACGCAATTGAGCGCGCACACTTCTGGCTTGGTCGCTCACAAACAACGATGATTGAGAGAGCTAGAGAGCAGCCGTCTGCCTCTTTTATGCAAGCTCCACCAGATTTCCAATCACCTACAGCTGGGATGCTGAAAAAAACAGATACACATGCAGCTACGCCCACTTGGGGAAGTAACAGTGTACGTTTTTTGGACTTTTTTCATTTGTTTGTCTACAGATGTACAGTATTTAGTCACTGGCAGATTTTCACTGTTATTTGGGCGGAATCTTACTGTTTTTCGACTTTTATAGCTGTTAGACAGGTGTGCAGCTCATCTGTCTCCAGCCATGAAATACACCATATGCAATAGCATTAAAATAGCATTAAAAACACATGTTTTTACAGCCATTTTGTCACTAGTTTGGGGAAACTAGTTGCAGTGCACAAATTCCATTTCATTGTCTGGCTTAATATTAAATAATGAAGAATATTAATTTATCATCTTAGAAATTAAATGTTTCCACGTAGCCTGCAATTTGCTCATGCACCTTACGTGTACCCATGGGTACCCATGAGAACCAATGGCTTATGGGACTCTAGGTTTCTTGCCTAGGACCTCAAACTGTGATCCATCCATCCATTTTCGATACCGCTTATCTTCACGAGGGTCGCGGGCATGCCGGAGCCTATCCCAGCTACATAGTACACCCTGGACTGGTCGCCAGCCAATCACAGGGCACATATAGACAAATAACCATTCACACTCACATTCATACCTATGGACAATTTGGAGTCGGCAATTAACCTAGCATGTTTTTGGAATGTGGGAGGATCGTTCTCTAAAATAATAATGTTTTAATATAATACTGATCCAAATAAGACATAAAAATGATCTAATAAATAAATGAATTATAATTAGATTCGCATTATAATTTCAAAGCAAGAGATGTGAACCATCCAGGAGCTATGACTGTTATCATGAGGTGGAGCTTAGCCTTTTATAAGACGTAAACTGGATGGTGACTGATGTCATTTCAGCCTTTCATGCCATTTTTTTTTCATCTCCTTGTGGAGAAATTATGATTGGGCCATATGTACTCTTCCTAGAAATTACGTACATGATCTATGTTGCTTTCTGGTAGAATGATAAAAATGTACAGTACTGTATACAAGCGTTATGGCACCTTTCGATATTTAGTTTGAGCGACATTTTGATGACCACATACTGACTTAGGAGATGGCACATTCTTCAGACAAAGGCTGATTAATTTAATTTCATAATATTGCTTTAGACACGGCGGCATGGCTGTCGAATGGTTTGCGCGCAGACCTCACGGCTAGGAGACGAGGGTTCAATTCCACCCTTGGCCATCTCTGTGTGGAATTTGCATGTTCTCCCCGTGCATCTCTGGGTATTTTGTTTTCCTCCCACATTCCAAAAACATGCTAGGTTAATTGGCGACTCCAAATTGTCCATAGGTATGAATGTGAGTGTGAATGGTTGTTTGTCTATATGTGCCCTGTGATTGGCTGGCGACCAGTCCAGGGTGTACCCCACCTCTCGCCCAAAGACAGCTGGGATAGGCTCCTGCACCCCCGCGACCTTCGAGAGGAAAAGCCGTAGAATAATGAATGAATGTTTTAGACACAATTATTCAGTAACACAAGGGTAGAAAACTGTGATGCATTTTAGCCCAGCATAGAACTATCTTGCTAAACCTTGTCTTTGTTTTATATCTCCAGGCTTGAAAGATGTCAGATTTGTCATTTTCCTCTGTACAAGAATATTGACTCTAGTTGATTCCTTAAAGGATTCTGCGTGGGGATTAAAACCCTCTGTTGTTAGAGGGAGATTGGAGGAAAACGTGTGCTTCTAAATTGTTTTTATGCTCAGGACTGTGTTCCTTACATACAACAAATCATGAGAGAAACCACAAACCCACATAAATCCCAACAAGTCTATTGCCTAACCCGGAAGATTTATAACAAGAGCTAGACGGTAAGTCCCATAAGCATCCACAGATTTGTGAAAATGTAGCACGAAACCAACGTGTATGTAATATTTCCATTACTTAAAAAAAAACCTGCATCTATTAATATCACACAACAAGCTCTTGTTATGATTTGGCATTTTCGATGAGTGCTTCTTCATGTTATTTCCCCTTCATTTGAGCACTCAAGCGTGAGGTCAATTGAAGGACAAGCAGCCGGATGATGTAATGTTTGTGGAAATGGACATACTGGCCATGATGAGCAAGCCAAGCATGAAGAATGAAACACTTGGAAGGTTGTGTTATGACAAACTTATCAATCATAGCATTGGATGCTCACAGTCATGGGCCCTCTGTAGATTACTGTGTGTTGACTGATTGTCATGACATGAGCACACACTCTTCACTGTTGTCAAATGAAGCGTTCTGAAGCACCCATCCATCCATTTTCTATACCGCTTATCTTCACTGGGGTCAATGCCATGCTGGAGCCTATCCCAACTGTCTTTGGGCGAGAGACGGGGTACACCCTGGACTGGTCGCCAGCCAATCACAGGCCACATATAGACAAACAACCATTCACACTCACATTCATACCTATGGACAATTTGGAGTCGCCAATTAACCTAGCATGTTTTTGGAATGTGGGAGGAAACCGGAGGACCCGGGGAAAACCCACACATCCCATGATCCCCAAGCGGTTATTCGAACCCATGTCTTCACAATCCCCTGACTGTGTGGCCAACATGTTAACCACTCGTCCACTGTGTGACAAATTTCACACAATTAAAATAAAAAATAATAAATAATGATCTCTAAAAAAATCTCTAAAAAATAAAAAAATATAATAAATAAATAAATAAATAAATAAATAAATAAATAAATAAATAAATAAATAAATAAATAATAATAAATAATAAAAAATAATGATCTTTCCTACTATTTTATTTATAATTTTATCTCTAGTTTACTATTATCCTACCGTTTTACTATTCAACATGAAAAACCTATATTACAACAAAATAGCTGTGGCCCAAGAGTTTTGATGTAGCAACAACATTAAGAGGGCAGCAGGGATCTATAGGCCCAGGAACCCCCCCGTGCTTCATTATGAGAAAGCACCCTATGCCAATTATGGACAACAGTGGAAAATATGTTGGGTTAATCCAATAGATTATTCTGACATGTATGTAAAAAATAATGCTAGTTAAGTAGCATATATAGTTGACATGTGATATGCCACATATTAAACTCTGCAACACTGCAAACCGGATGGTTCAGGTCTCAGACACACTGAATGGAACAAATGCATGTGTGTGCATTTCCAAGCATGTCTGGCGTGTTGCTGCTGAGTGCGTGCAGCGTGTGTTGCTGGACATGTGTGCATGTGTTTTCATGCCCAGAGAGGCAACCATATGTTGTTGAGACTCAGGAGCTTTCCATCCCAGCAGACCTGCGGGTGAACAAGCCCGACTCCTCGTTTTGCCTCCCTGCATTAGTTCACATAGTCATCATCAGGCACCAGCCAAAGGGGGGAAGGAGTGAAATCACGAAGATCTACTTCACTCACGTTTGCTTTCCTTTCAATGACATCTTCATATTATATAGATTTGTTCTTGCATGCCTCAATGAGCAGGCTGTCAACGCAGCTAAAATGTCAGCTAAAGTCCTGCAGAGGGCAGAGTTTTACTTGCTAAATGCACAGGAGCACACTGACGTCCACTTGGCTCTGGGGGTGCAAATACAGAAAAATAGATGTGAATTTTTATATGTGAGTAGCTACCAGGATGTCATTTATTTTTTTTTAATAAAATGACTACAAGTGGCAAGAAAAAGGAATTTGTACAGTAGATTCTTGGCAGAAGTTTTGCACAGGTTGGAGTTTCGGAACATTGTGGATTCATAAATGATTTAATACAGTGCAAAGAATTGTTGCAGACTCATTGTTTCTTTCTGCAGTACAATATATTTGTCTTCACCCCCTCCCCCCCGTTTTTTACTACTCTTGAAGTCACTACCACCTGCCACAATATTGCTGATCCCTCTCCATCACCAAAGCAAGGTCTTTTTCTTGGAAAAAAAAAATACCAAATCAGCAAATAAGATCCACTTTGCTGACAATTTGACTTAGTTGTTATGGAGAAATGGAGGGTACATTGATTTGACTGATTTGCTGTTTAAAAAGAAACTGTAGGTTTTATCTGTGCATTTTGTATTGATGAGAGATTCAGACTACTTCCAGCTAATTAATATAAATATTCAATCCAATGTCACCATTTACAACTGTTTATAAAATCACAATTAAATCGCTGCTTTGAATGCTTCCATTCACCGTCATGTATAACACAGCGATCGATCCCTGATGCGTTAAGAACCATTCATTCATTCATTTTCTACCGCTTTTTCCTCACGAGGGTTGCGGGGGTGCTGGAGCCTATCCCAGCTGTCTTGGGGCAAAAGGTGGGGTACACCCTGGACTGGTTTCCAGCCAATCACAGGGTACATATAGACAAACAACCATTCACACTCACATTCATACCTATGTACAATTTGGAGTCGCCAATTAACCTAGCATGTTTTTGGAATGTGGGAGGAAACCGGAGTACCTGGAGAAAACCCACGCATGCACAAGGGAGAACATGCAAACTCCACACAGAAATGGCCGAGGGTGGACTTGAACCCTGGTCTCCTAGCTGTGAGGTCTGCGCGCTAACCACTCGACCGCCGTGCCGCCCGTGTTAAGAACCAAAGCAGTCCAATTCACCTTTTCTCTTATGCTGAAGGCCTCCTCTGTCATACACACCACATTGACATTAACTGATTGGAATTGTTCATCTTTATTAGCTTAGCCAGGATAAAGATACTTTGGGTGATTGCTTCTTTGCTACTGTACATGAGGTTGCATTTCCATCCCCAGAGATTTTTTTTTTTTTTTGGGATCTGGTCTGGTGTCACATGATCCTCAGGCTGGCAATGTGAGGTCATTTCATGTCACCTGATCAGTCTGAGCTCTCAGCTGTAGCTTTCTGGAAAAATAAAATCCGAAGGAGATTATGGGTTTCATTTGGGGAATCCTGTAAATGTAAAGTGATGTGTTGTCACTGAGTACATTGGGGCTGAATTTAGCTCGGAAATGCATGAGTCAATAAATCGTTGTTTTGCAGTGACATAGCGAGGTGGACTATGTTATCTCACAAAATGAGTACATGGCTCACATTTTAGCAACCGTTTTATTGTATGTATTGTCAACACAGATGAGTATGTGAAGATGTCCATATTGTGTCCAAGGTGTCAATATTTGGTATTAGCTCCCTTGTTATCTAGCACTTCCTTAATCCTGTTGGGTATTAAATTCACCATACTGGCACAGGTTGTCACTGGAATCATCTTCCACTCCTTCATGATGACATCACAGAGCTGTGCTCCTCCGCCTTGCTTCATCTTGAGGATGCCCCTCAGGTGCTCAATTAGGCTCAGGTCTGGACATTTACTCAGGCACTCCATTAACTTCACTTTCCTCACAAAAGCGCTTGTCATCTTGGAGGCATTGTGACCCAGTTTCCCAAGAGAGGCGGTTCATGCTCTGTTAAAGAATATCACAATATATGTTGGAATTCTCCACCGTCGGCCATCTCTGTGTGGAGTTTGCATGTTCTCCTCGTGCATGCGTGGGTTTCCTCCCACATTCCAAAAACATGCTAGGTTAATTGGCGACTCCAAATTGTCCATAGGTATGAATGTGAGTGTGAATGGTTGTTTGTCTATATGTGCCCTGTGATTGGCTGGCGACCAGTCCAGGGTGTACCCCACCTCTCGCCCAAAGACAGCTGGGATAGGCTCCAGCACCTCCCACAACCCTCGTGAGGAAAAGCGGTAGAATGAATGAATGAATGTTGGAATTCTCCACCCTCGGCCATCTCTGTGTGGAGTTTGCATGTTTTCTCCGGGTACTCCGGTTTCCTCCCACATTCCAAAAACATGCTAGGTTAATTGGCAACTCCAAATTCATGTTGAATAGTAAAACGATAGGATAATAGTAAATTATAGATAAAATTATAGATAAAATAGATGAAATAGTAGGAAAAAGCATTATTTTTTATTATTTATTATTGCTTTATTATTTTTTTATTATTATTATTTATTTTTTTAGAGATCATTATTATTTTTTATTTTAATTGTGTGAAATTTGTCACACGGTGGACAAGTGGTTAGCATGTTGGCCACACAGTCAGGGGATTGTGAAGACATGGGTTTGAATAACCGCTTGGGGATCATGGGATGTGTAGGTTTTCCCCAGGTACTCCGGTTTCCTCCCACATTCCAAAAACATGCTAGGTTAATTGGCGATTCCAAATTGTCCATAGGTATGAATGTGAGTGTGAATGGTTGTTTGTCTATATGTGCCCTGTGATTGGCTGGCGACCATTCCAGGGTGTACCCCACCTCTCGTCCAAAGACAGCTGGGATAGGCTCCAGCACCCCCCACAACCCTCGTGAGGATAAGCGGTAGAAAATGAATGAACTAATTCATTTTTCTCTCAATGAACAGTGCAGTGGTATACCGGCAGCACTCATGCAGGACCACATTATGCGGCCCCCCCAAATCACCCCTGATATTATAGTCCTTTGAGAAGCTGTACTAGAATGTTGTAGAAACGTGAGGGGTGTACTGTGTCATTGTTAAAACACTTGATATATGTGCAAATCCAGATTAATTACCTCGTGCATATACAAGCTAAATTCAGCAACAGTATGTCTAAATACAGTGAAGAAAATAAGTATTTGAACACCCTGCTATTTTGCTATTTCTCCCACTTAGAAATCATGGAGGGGTCTGAAATTTTCATCGTAGGTGCATGTCCACTGTGAGAGAGATAAACTAAAAAGAAAAATCCAGAAATCACAATGCATGATTTTTTAACAATTTATTTGTGTGATACAGCTGCAAATAAGTATTTGAACACCTGAGAAAATGAATGTTAATATTTGGTACAGTAGCCTTTGTTTGCTATTACAGAGGTCAAACGTTTCCTGTAGTTTTTCACCAGGTTTGCACACACTGCAGGAGGGATCTTGGCCCACTCCTCCACACAGATCTTCTCTAGATCAGTCAGGTTTCTGGGCTGTCGCTGAGAAACACGGAGTTTGAGCTCCCTCCAAAGATTTTCGATTGGGTTCAGGTCTGGAGACTGGCTGGGCCATGCTAGAACCTTGATATGCTTCTTACGGAGCCACTCCTTGGTTTTCCTGGCTGTGTGCTTCGGGTCGTTGTCGTGTTGGAAGACCCAGCCACGACCCATCTTCAATGCTCTGACAGAGGGAAGGAGGTTGTTCCCCAAAATCTCACAATACACGGCCCCAGTCATCCTCTCTTTAATGCAGTGCACTCGTCCTGTCCCATGTGCAGAAAAACACCCCCAAAGCATGATGCTACCACCCCCATGCTTCACAGTAGGGATGGTGTTCTTCGGATTGTACTCTTCATTCTTCTTCCTCCAAACACGCTTATTGGAATTATGACCAAAAAGTTCTATTTTGGTCTCATCTGACCATAAAACTTTCTCCCATGACTCCTCTGTATCATCCAAATGGTCATATGCAAACTTAAGACGGGCCTTGACATGTGCTGGTTTAAGCAGGGGAACCTTTCGTGCCATGCATGATTTCACATCATGACGTCTTAGTGTATTACCTACAGTAACCTTGGAAACGGTGGTCCCAGCTCTTTTCAGGTCATTGACCAAGTCCTGTCGTGTAGTTCTGGGCTGATTCCTCACCTTTCTTAGAATCATTGAGACCCCACGAGGTGATATCTTGCATGGGGCTCCACTCCGATTGAGATTGACCGTCATGTTTAGCTTTTTCCATTTTCTAATGATAGCTCCAACAGTGGACCTTTTTTCACCAAGCTGCTTGGTAATTGCTCCGTAGCCCTTTCCAGCCTTGTGGAGGTGTACAATTTTGTCTCTGGTGTCTTTGGACAGCTCTTTGGTCTTCGCCATGTTACAAGTTAAAGTCTTACTGATTGTATGGGGTGGACAGGTGTCTTTATGCAGCTAACGACCTCAAACAGGTGCATCTGATTCAGGATGATACATGGAGTGCAGGTGGACTTCTAATGGGCAGACTAACAGGTCTTTCAGGGTCAGAATTCTAGATGATACACAGGTGTTCAAATACTTATTTGCAGCTGTATCACACAAATAAATTGTTAAAAAATCATGCATTGTGATTTCTGGATTTTTCTTTTTAGTTTATCTCTCTCACAGTGGACATGCACCTACGATGAAAATTTCAGACCCCTCCATGATTTCTAAGTGGGAGAAATAGCAAAATAGCAGGGTGTTCAAATACTTATTTTCTTCACTGTATATACAGTACATAACACATCTTGATTTCTGCTCTATATCATATCACACTATAAATTGTACAGCTGTAAAATGTTTATCTGAAGTCTTTGCTGTGATGTGAACTCCAGCACTTTTAAATCCAATATTATCTTGAGATGGAAAAGCTGTCACCAAATGATTGTGGATGTGTTTCTGCTGCATTTTTACCGTTGTACGTCCTCTGGCCAAGGGCACGCTTCATCTTGCTACAGAAGCACAGTTTGATAAGTGTTTTTTTTTTTTTT
This sequence comes from Doryrhamphus excisus, assembly GCF_037039965.1. NCBI lineage: Eukaryota > Metazoa > Chordata > Actinopteri > Syngnathiformes > Syngnathidae > Doryrhamphus > Doryrhamphus excisus. Next base: position 6,562,227 of record NC_136357.1, on the reverse strand, counting down.
CTTTTTACTGCTGACTTTACACGGTAGCTTATGCTTCCTGGATCGTGGACCCTTGTCTCTTTCTCAGCGTGAGATGCATTATGAAGGCTTGTTAAAGGAATTTCTGCCTTGAAGTTACGGGTTTCCTGTCAAGTCACCGAGCTGATTTCCATGCTAGAGGTCATATAGCGAGCAAAGGACGACAGTGAAATCCCCAAAATATACACTCCGTTGCATTGGATAGATTACACCTCTATGGGATTACATCCTCATACTTTAAAATGCTCCATAGCGAGACACGTAATAAGAGTGTGTAGTCATGCAGTGACATGATGTTTGCATGCTGCAAATAGACAGATGCATTTATTTTGCTCTGCTGCAAGCGCTATGTTTAACAATCGCCTTGTCATATGATAGCTGCAGTCATTAAAGCTCATAGATAGCTACAGCAACATTTGCTTAGTGGACTGTTTTCCTGACCTGTACAGGTGAGAGGTGACACATTCACCAACGAGGGCATGCAGGGCGCTTGCTGTGGATTTCTGATTTGCGTTTTTTCTAATTTGGCCCTATCAGTTTGGGTTTGAAACCGCATGTGATGGGAACGAGAGGCTAAACATTGTTGTGTTGCACTGCATGTGAAACTCCCTCTGTGCTGTCAGAGTCAGTGAGGCAAACGCTGCTGTAGCTCCAGCAGAGGGTATTTCAAGGGCTTCCACAAGAGAAAGATAAAGCGGCGTTAAGCTCACATCAATGCTGTACTGACACTCAAAAGTTTACTTTCATGCCGTTTCCACGGGGTCTTTCTGTTTCAGTACGATTAATAGAGTGCTGCTTTAATATTGTTTGCGTCGGTCAAAGGTGCGTCTGTTAAGAGTACCGACAAAACATTGTGGGTGCAGGTCAGAATGCATTCATTGTCTTCTGTCCTGGTCATGATATACTTCTCGTCTTCCTATTTTGTTCCACAGGATATCAATAAGACTGCTTTGTTTATCTTTTTCTTATGACCTTGGTCAACTCGCATTCTTCCCTTCAAGATGCCCCCACCCTCCTTTCCTTGTTATCCTCCAATGGAGTCTCCGGCAGGTCTCCTTACGTCAGCAACATTGCGGGACCCCTGTGCTCCTCAGCCTCTATCTCCCCCCACCCCTGTGCTCATTAGTGCCAGAGGTAGAGGTGACATGAGCGGTCACACAATCTCCTATAGTGATAAAAAGCACAACAGTATATGTACGCTGCAGAGAAATGGAGAAACCCCTTTCAAATACATGCAACAGACTCAAGAGGGAGGCTTTGGTGCAGTGCACAATTTACATTTCACTGTATATTGATTAAATCTATACACACAACCACAGAATGCTGTATTGAGCAGGAATGGAAAGGACGTAGGGTGGATTTTAGATTTTTCTTCATTTAAAGTGTCTTCATGCAGGAAGTACTTTTTATTAGTAAAGACCTAGTGGTTGCTTCAGTGAGATTTACTCACATTCTTACAAATATAAATAGTCAAAATAAAAGCATTTTTCATACTACTTTTGGTATAAGAACAATATGGCCGCACTGTCATTGTATTATGAGTGATGCTGTTTCTCTCCGTACATTAATGCATTTTATAATGCCACATTTTGTGATCTAATCTGATGTTCATTTTACAATATATTACAATTAACACACAGTGAATTAATTATCAGACCTCGTTGGACTCACATGCTATTTATAGTAGGTGCTGACTTATTTTAAGTTCATGAGCTTATAATGTAACTTTTAGTAAATGCACAGCTTACAAGCTTTATGTGTTACTGTGTGTTACTGTGTTATTCTTAATAGTACATAACAACAAAAATAATATGATGTTTGTTGCATTTCTGAGACTGTGACAGGTATACAAACACAAATAATTATAGGACTTTGCCATACTATACTATATATATACATACTATACTATACATACTATACAGATTGCCAAAACGCACAATAATAGGTATTTTGTATGTTAGTATATTCATTAAGTCGCATTATATGTATAATATATATATGTATATATGTATATATGTGTGTGTGTGTATATATATATACTACGTATACATATAGTGATTAGTGAATTATAGTGATTTATATGAATATAGTGAATTATAGTGAATATATATATACATATATACACACATATATACAAATATATACGTACACACGTATACACACATATATATATATACAAATCACTATAATTCACTAATCACTATATGTATACGTATATATATATTCACTATAATTCACTATATTCATATAAATCACTATAATTCACTAATCACTATATACATACATATATATACATATATACATATATATATATACATACATATATATACATATATACATACATATATATACATATATATACATATACATATATACACATATATATATATTAGCAGCTTCAGGTGTTTTCTCGGCCATGTCAGCTTAAAGTGGAATGGCGCGCAGGGTGATGCTGCTGCTGTAACTGCAGCTGCTGTGGACAACCTCCCCGCTGCATCCCTGCTTCCATCACCCCCCCCCCCCCCCCCCCCCCCTGCGGACGAGCCCGAATGGTTTATTCCAGGCGAACCTGTCACTGTCACCGCGGCGGGCAAGGCAGCCGAAGTGTGCGCGCAGAGGGGGTAGAGAGGAAGGCATCATCCACTGCCTGCCATTGCAGTGCGGCGGCTGCTGCTGCTCTGGAGCCACAAAAAGGAGGATCTTTTTCCCTTTGTAGAAGCACGCCACACGGATCGCTGTTTTTGCGAAAGTGAATAGATTTCTGGATTTATCCGTGAGTATGATGCTTTTGGCTCCGGCCGCAGGAGGGTGTGCATGATGCATGTCCCCCGAGCGAAAACGGTGCAAGTCGAGGTAACTTAGCGACCTCACTGCTAGTAAACTGCATCTACGCTCTATGCTACGAGGTTAGCTAGTCGCCCTGTATTTTTCACTGAAAGCACGGGCGACTATGACAGTTGCTTGTACGTGAATATATGCTCCATATATTCCTACATTGTGCTGTAAAATGTCCTTCGGTCAAGCTGTCATCTAGTGGGGCGCTCAGGTAACGTTAGCGAGGAACAGCTAGCCTAGCTGCTACAACAAAATGTCGGCCAGTAAGGGGGATTGGGGGGGTATTTGACCAACTAAAGGCAGGGGGTGGCAAACATTTCCAAAGTGATGCAAAGAGGATGTGATAACATAGATATAAATAGAAATATAGCTTTTTAAGTTAGGAGAAGCTGAAGGGGTTGCCAGCGTTGTTTTGGTGGTCGCGCAGTAAAGCTGACGAGGGTCTTTGGGGAAAGCTTGTTACCAGTTTGCTAACATTAGCCCCTTTAGCTGCCGCTCGTTTGATGACACGCTTGCCTGTCTGCACCGTTACTTGTACAGTACAAGCGGGACTGTCAGGCTGTATGAACGCACAGTCGCTTAATGTGTCCCCGGGGGGGGGCTCCGTCCGTGTTTTGCAATGGCTTATAGCTCATTGAGTCATATTATAATCGTAACGGGTGGATTCGTAACCAAAGAGCACCCTTCGTCAGTCACCTGTTGAACTTGGCTAGAGATAGCATCAAAAAGTGCTTGGTTGGGGGCCCTTTTGCTCTATTTCAGTTCATTTCATTGTTATGTTGGAATCTCACTGCATCCTTTTCTCAAGAACTCCAAAATGTTGTCGTTGACATAACCAAAGTTTGCTTAAAATATGATTTCAAGCTGCTGCACCTCCCCAGAAATCCTGCTGCCTCAGACTTTGAAAATCCATGTAAAATTGGACATTTTTATAGCCGAATTATGTAAGGTGAATGGGGTGCAAAAGTTGAGATACAAATCACAACAGTAGCCACGTTTACATAAGGAGTTTTTCTCTTTCCGAATGACCTTTCCGAAAGCAATGGTATACATGGAAAGGAATATTCCAATCGCGTGTCTACATGCGCCGCTATAATCAACCAGAATAGTCAATGGGGCATGCGCAGTAAAGCGTAAACACCAACATCACGTGTTACCGACTTCCTCTTGTTTTTCTTTCACTTGTTGGAATAACTCCGTATTGCCAGTTTTTCGTTCATCCAGTCTTGAAATTTAGTTTGAATCAAAAACAAACTTTCCTTAGCAGTCCAGTGCCGATTGCTCGCCTTCATTTTTTTAAATCGAAGAACGTCTCGAGCTGCGTGTTACGTCCTATCTCAGCATTCGCTGAAAGAACGCACCCGGGAACAGGAAAAGATAAAGTTCAATCTTGCTAATATTTTACAGTTAAGCTCGGCACATGTTTTATATAGATATGTATTTTCTTTTTTAATAAAACTGGACTTGTGAATGGCGTATAGAAGGGTTTAGATTCTGTTTCACAGATGGCGCTAATGCACACGAAAGCTGCTTGCCAACCGCCAATAAACAACAGAAGAAGAAAAACACCACGAAGAAGAACACACCATGACGACTTTCCGTTTGAGCGGGTACAAGATACCTCAATCGGATTGGGGAAAGGAATATTCCACCCCTGTGAATCCCATTATATATTCATTCGGATTGGCACTTTTCTTTTGGAATGAGGTGTATACAAAGGTTACATTCTTTCCGTTTGAGCAAATAACCCGAATGGAATTGGAATATTTGGGTCCATGTATACATAGCTAATGTCGTATCAACTAGAACTACAAGTTTAGTGAATAAAGTATATGTTTTTTTTATCATATGCATCTTCTACGTATTTGATGACCTATGACTTAACTAATGAGATGGAAGAGCTATATAATTCAGTGGACGAAGCAAAATGCTAATTCTCCGTCCACCAGTGAATCGATGGCGGCACTGACAACCATCCCAGCTGACACCTCTAGACCTCTAGAGTCTCAAAGCAAACACAAACGTCCAAAAATAGCTAGCACAAACACGGAGAGCGTCCAAACTACAGATGATATTTGTTTCAATTAAATTCACAGAAGTGGAAGTAATTCAGTGTGTGTATGGATGCCTCTGGCAAGGCATCAAGAGAATAATACATTGCAGCGTCAAGGGCGGCCATACATGTTGGCCTGTAAATTATCGTCACCCTGAGCTGTCATGGGAGCAGCAGCAGTCACCAGAGTCACTGTGGTTTCGGAAGGACACAGTATTCATTGCTGTTCTTTGTTGGCTTGAGTAGGAATTTAACATGCATTGATGCTGTATATGCGTGTTTTTATGTTCTCTTACATCACATCAAAACATTTTTGTTTTGCCCTTATGAAGGGTTTCCTAAGTACAAACTAAATCTGAGAGATGTGAACCGGGGGTTGTTGGGAATTTTATTGATAATTGTAGCTATTTAAATCATAGCACATCCATGCTGCAAAATCCTTACACAGGCTACAAAAGGTTCATTAAGTACAGAAACTGAAGTGGAAATGCCCCCGAGTTTGTACAGTCTTCTGGAAAAAAAAAAATCCTCTTTCAAGTTGCCATCACGTAGGATGTGAGACTATCACGTGAAACCTCAGCTCAGCAAGAGTCACAGGATTCATTCTGGTGGTGTGTCCTCCCCCTCCATCTATTGTAGCTTTGCAAGACTTTTCTAAAAGATGGATGATGTTATGCAAGATGTTAGCATATTTTGCAAGAGTTGAGCTCAGTTTGTCTTGCATCAAATGATTGTTTCAAACTGTGTGTTTTCACTTTTTTTCCCTGTCGTTTAGTTGGCTCAAAACTTATTTTGAAAGAAGGACTATTCTCAAAAAGGGGTGTCTAGAGAAAAACTATAGTATGTAGTATCTCTGTTTTAGAAGTGCATTTTTTGCCGAGGACTCACCTGCGGATGCTATTACCACATTTTTTTAGCATCCCTGTTACCACCTCACAATTTGCAGTGTTTTCAGGGACATTAGAGACAGCTGCTGCTTTAAACATAGCATGTTACTGAGCTAACTTGTTAGCCTCCAATTCTTTTATTCTAAACTTAAAAAAATGTTTTTGGAGGGGAGAAGAAGGACACAGTAAGAAGCCAAAAACTTAACACTTCCACACAGTATGTGAGGAGAACTTTTTGGCACTCTTAAATTTAATTCCATGTCTTATCAATGTAATATTATTGATGCCAAGTGACCAGAATACTACATATAACTAGTCTTTTAATTATTATTATTTTTTTTAAACCAATAACAGTCCATAGTCTACCACGAAACAGGGGTCATTTATGAATTAATTCATTTGTGAAAAACCATTATGTGTTCAAACCACAATATAGCAAGGGACGACTATAATATCATGTTTTGAAGTCTTATGCAGCGATGGTGGTTTAAGCTAACAAATCTAAAGTAGAATTGGAGAATTACTACAGCTTCTGCTTGAGCCCAGACAGCAGTTAAACTCCATTGAAATAACGTTTCTCACTCATCAGAGCTAACGAGTGACTGCAGGAACACTAGGTGGAGGTAGGATTGCAAGGTTTATATGGTGTCTGTCTGTGTAAATTTCTTCCATGTTACTAACCCCTGAATGGATTAACTAAATTTCATTATTTCCTTTTAATTTGAAATCTGACCAAGTTGCCTGCCAGCAACCTGTAATGTATTGTTTTTTTAACTAGCAGAGAAGCTTGCTTGCGCGTCACTCAGTTTGTAATTCTCAGCTGAAAGCTATCAAGTTGAATAATCTCCGAAAATGTCATTCATCACCTTTCACAACTAACCTCTCTGCGTGGTGCAGAATCAAGCTTTTATCATGGCTGTTTTTCCACTGACTGTGTTGTCAACATCCCACACGCGGTGACAAGAGAGAGGAGGTGGAGGGGGGCAGGTCAGCAGCTCCTCTTATCAGCACATTCCTGCCCTCCTGGGCTCCGTGTGGGCCGCTGATAACTTCCACTGAGGCTTGATTGAGGGCGGGAGCTGATTTCCTTCTGTGTCTCTGGTTAGCATCAGCAGCTCCAACGGTGGGAGGTGTTGTGAAGATTATCAAGGACAATCAAAGCTAAAAGTGGCTGCTTTTTTATGTTTGGTTGGATGATGTCGATATTAATGCAACAGGTTGCTTGAACCCTGTACTGCTAAAACTAGAGTTACTACTACTACAGTAAACCGACACTTTTTTTTTTTTCAATGTCAAGACTACACAGTTAAAGCTTCACTTTGTAGATCTTCATTCCCATCCGTGGTTGCTTCCAGTAAAATTACAGTTTGGTTCTATAGGGTGCACATTTTGGTCAAGGCAACCAATCAGAAAGCAAACTACAGTATGTGTGGAATCTGTCACTTGTCTGTCAGAAGCTCTGCTCTAATGGAAGTAAATTTAACTCTTCTCCCTCGCCAGGGATGTGACGTTATGTCTGTCAAGCTTCACCAACTTGATGATTGTCCTGATTCCTGAATGCTATAAGTGGGTTGGAATGACCAACATGGTTTAGTCGGATCTCACTGATTAATTTCTACTGCATACGACTCAAGTTATGTGCACAACTACTGAGGGGTGATGTTAAAGCTGGGTGATATAGATGTTTTTAAAATATCAATATTCACTTGAAGAATTAGCCATATCACTGATATCAATATAGACTGGATTTGCGCTGTATCTCCCTCATAGCAGAAGCCCGGCGACTCAAAAAAGGCAAGTACCTTAATAATATGGCACTCAAATTCAGAGCATTTAGCTAATGGTTTGTCATAAAAAACAATTACATTTCACTTTTTCTGTTTGTATTTAGAATTGTATTTACATAGAATGGTCTGCTTTAGCTGCTATTTCTAGATACGATTTTTTAATGCGCATCTTGCATGATGCTTTAAAATTACCATATTTTCCAGACTATAAGTCGCACTTTTTTCATAGGTTGGCTGTTCCTGCGACTTATACTCCAGAGCGACTTATAAATGAAAAAGCTGTTTATGTTACATAAACACTGGACACCTTTTCTGTTCATGTTTATTTTTGGTGTAGCTGAATAACCATTGTGTTAGCATATCTTACACCTATTCAGCCTGTTCTCTATTCTTTTATTGTTAGAACTTGCCTTCCAAGATGACGTAATGTCTGTTTTGGTCAAGTAGTTTGTAAAATAAATTGCCAGCAAAAAATGCGACTTATACTCCAGTGCGACTTATGTATGTTTTTTTTCTACCTAATTGTGCATTTTTGTGCGACTTATACTCGAGCGACTTATAGTCCAGAAAATACGGTAAAAAAAATGTCCTCATGTTAAGTTTTTATTCTAATAAAAACTTGCGGAAATATATCGGGAGTAGAGTGAATACATAATGAGGATTTTCCGTCATAAATATGGATACTGACGAGCTGTACTCGTTTCATACTCGTACCGACAAAAATGCAAAAATCTGTAATGGATGCTGGAGAATCCAACTCACCCCCAGTATTTAAATATTTTGTTGACACTGTTGGAAATATGTACTTGATTTTTGTTTTTCTGTGCTGCTAATGTCTACTTTGCTGCTGTAAATCCAGTATTTCCACATTGCCTGATAAGTAAAAGCTCATTCTCTTCTATTCTAAGCACCTGTTACTTTGATAACAACATTGAGTCTTTTTTGGGGAAGAGTCCTTGACACATTTGACTGGACGATGTTTCCTTGCAAAAATGCTACTACTGTGTCAGACTGCAAAAGCATCTGCTGCACATAGACCTCTTCTGGTCACCCCACAGACATCTGCTGTTATGTTATATCAAACATAGTGTACAATATATGTCAGGAATATGGGGATTTTTACGCTTGCTGAAATTTGTTTCTGTGGTCATATCTTGGTCACTTTATGCATGAATCATGAATCCCTGATACAGCATCGGGGCGTTGCGTTGTACCTTCGTGTCATAGCTGTCACACCTATCTTCTCAATGTGACCTGGAACACAAGCTGCATTACAAAGAGGAACATAATGTCAGCCTTTAATAACCACTACTGATACATGTAGTGAGGGATTTTTCCTCTATGTGGTTAGGAAGAAAAAGCACATTTTATTGAGTGATGAATTGTGCACACATTTCTCGTTAGCTGGTTTTATGGGGAACTACTTAGTTTCCACTTTCCACACCAGCTTTTTAGGCTCTGTTTAATTTGCTTTAATTGTTCGGTTGCTGGCTGCATGGCAGTCAATTGATTAGCACGCAGGCCTCACATCTAGGAAACCCGAGTTCAATTCCACCCTCGGCCATCTCTGTGTGGAGTTTGCATGTTCTCCCTGTGCATGCGTGGGTTTTCTCCGGGTACTCCGGTTTCCTCCCACATTCCAAAAAATGCTAGGTTAATTGGCGACTCCAAATTGTCCATAGGTATGAATGTGAGTGTGAATGGTTTGTCTATATGTGCCCTGTGATTGGCTGGCGACCAGTCCAGGGTGTACCCCGCCTCTCGCCTGAAGACAGCTGGGATAGGCTCCAGCACCCCCTTGTGAGGATAAGCTGTAGAAAATGAATGAATGAATGAATGTTTGGTTGCTTAGTTTTGTAAGTGTTTACTGGCCTGAACAAAACCGACAGCATTTTTATAGGCGTCATCTCCTATGTATGACATCACCGTCCTGTTCACTCTGACTTGCACAGGGGAAGAGAGGAGTAAAAAAAAAATGTGCATCACGCCGTGAGGCATCAATACTTGCGAGTCAATGCGGCAGCCCAAGGGTTAAATCCGATACAGCAGTTTACACTGCGGATGGATGTTCACTAGCACAGAGGAGTCCCATGCTATAGCGGAACTGCAGATCCCACACAGATCGCTGCCAAGCCCGAGGGGATTTGCTTCAATCCCATGAGCGTGTAAAGAGAGTTGTGGGGAGGGGATCCATTTTGAAGAAGGATGCTGGGAGAGGACGTCTCTCCCTTCTGCGTGCGAATCAAAGGAAGCATTGGGATGTATCTCTACTATATGTCATCTGAGATCATAATTAGTGTTGTTTTTCAGTTGAGAGACGGGAAGGAAGGTTTGGGCTGTGGTGTCCTTGCTATGATTGGTGTCGTCATATGCTGCTGCTGGATGTACTGAGTATCCTCAGTAGCCTGGAGATGCTTTTGTAGTTCCCATAATGAACTGATGTAAGTTCCTCTGGTCTTTGTATTTAGCAAATACCGCACGTGCATCACTGTAATTTCACTCAGCCATGATTTATGAGAGGTAACACTAAACTATCTTGAGCAAATGCTTCTCTTCAATGCTGCTCATAAAACACTCACCTGTAGATTTTGTCAAAATGTGCTCGTGTCCTCAAGAGATCCGTCAAAGTTATACTTTGATATTGTATTGAGGCTCATAGATGCAAGTTTCTAACACTTCTCAACACAAGGGCAAGCTAATGGGCTTCCTCAGGTCCCAGGGGGGCTTGATTGAAAAAGGAAGTGCTTTTTCCCCCAAACCACACAACACAACAACAAATATATTGTACTCATGAAAGAACCACAAGTTTTTCTGCTGAGGAGCATTTTCGGGAGCTTGCACCGTAATTTTAACGTGACTGCAAACTGAAGCGAAAATGAAAGCGCATGTACAATAAACCTCCCTTTGTGACTTGTTAAGTTAATATTTACGATTTATTTCATGTTGTGGACTAGGGGTGTCACAAGATATCACAAGATTAAAACCAAGGCTCTATGATGGTTATTGGATCGATAAGAGGAATTATGACGTTGTACCGATTAGTCCAATAATATAAAAAAAAAAATAGCTCTGATCATTGATTTTTAGAAAAGAAAAGCTCCAATAAGGTGGGATTACCCGTGTTTGTGCTGTGGGTTTAGCAACAGCCGAGGACCTCCAAAACGGGCGAAAATCAAACCGTCAGAAAAGTCTGATTTTTTTGCCTTCTTTAGGTCCTGCCTGGACCCCTGATGAATTTGTGTTGGGTTTTGTCCACCTACTTGACCAGAAAAGTGTTGTTTAAACACCTCAAAAAAGTATGATTTGCAACAGCGGCGGACCTGAAAAACGGGCAAAAAACGAACCATCAGAAAAGTAGGATTTTTTGCCTTCTTTAGGTCCTGCCAGGACCCATGATGAATGTGTGGCAGGTTTTGTCCAATTCCCGTACCAGAAAAGTGTCACCTGTTTTTCACTGTCTCTTGTAACTTCTGCTGAGCTCACTTGTAAACAAGTATGGCGTCGATTGTGTGGGACTCAGTGTTTCCAAATGCTCCAAATAAATGGTATATTGCCTTTCACTTGTATAGTGCTTTTCCACCTCCAAGGGGAAAACAGTGTACTCTTTGACATTTATCAATTTTATTAATTCTGTCAGCAAGCATTGACAAATCTCTAGAGGTGAAGTAAACGCTTCTGCAATGTAGTGAGTGACACATTAATCGGGCCACACAACAAATCGCTAATGAAATTTGTTTTAATTGTCGATTTTTATCGATTTGTTGCTGCAGCCCTTATAGTGACACATCTATTGTGGACATTTATCATCAAGTCCACAGATTTAAAAAAAAAAAAAAAAGCCAACTGGTTCTATTGACTTGTTCTGTTTTCTGAGAAGGTTTGCTGCTTTTATTATGTTGTGACTTAAACACCGCAGTACTTTGTTTTTTTTTGGTAATTGAATAATCATGGAGTTAATCATCATTAATCACCTAATTAAGTTTGTATAGACATTATTGGACAATTCTTTTACTGGGAAGCTGTTCGTGCTTCTATTGAATTCTAGTGTGACATATTGTGTATTGATTCGACACAGTCCATTGTGACCACATATTTCCTGCCTTTCAGCTGTGCGATCCATCTGTTTGACTGTCCATCTGGGTTGTGGCTTCTCCCAAGTTGTTTAGTCGTATTCCACCCCAAGCACGGCCTGAGCATCTCCACCAACCCTGCCAGGGTTGGCTTTGCCTTGTGGCATGAGGCTTGTGTTGGCACCGGTTGTTTGTGCTCAGGCAAGACGTGCACTGCAAAAACACATTGTTCACTGGTGCAGCTTGAACGTCCGTCAGTACACGAGCTGTTATCATAACACTAATGATGATCTTCATATTGCTACTTTTTTTACATGTTGGACAAAATGTTATTGGTGTATGGGTCAAGGAAAAGCCCAATGTGGTTTATTGTAATAGGCAACACTAGCTTGGGCTAGTGATAAATGCCTTTTTAGTAGATAGATGTGTTAAAACTGCACTTTTTTTAGTTTTGCCCATCATCCATAATCCTTTCCTTACAAGTTTAAGGTTATTTTCATCATCCGAAAGGTACAGAGAGACCTTTTGGTGTCCAAACTGCAGCAGCGTCCTCCTGACAAGCTCTGCAAATGTCAGGCCACTTAAAGAACCCTACAGTGGTCCCCCTCAGTTGCTGGAGCAACCAGCTCTGCAGGAGGAAAAAGCAAAACCAGAGAGCTTCAAAGGCGAAGGGGTGTGCGTGTGTGTGTGTGTGAGAGAGAGAGAGAGAGAGAGAGTGTCTGTGTAAAAGGGATTTAAAAAAAACTGGTGGGCACTTAAAAGCACTTTTGATGTTTTTCAGTACTTTTTGACTCTTTAAAGGAGTCCTTTGAAGCAGAAGTCTAAAAGCAAATAATCTTTTCATAGGACAAAGACACAACACTTGTAATACTTACAATGTAGAGTTATTTTACAGCTTGGCTAACAGTGTGAATGTGTTGCCCCTATAATAACTACACAGACAACCATTAATGTCTAAACACCCAAATTTGAGGATAAAGTATCAATATTTAGTGTGGATACGAGGTGGGTCACGAGGCACCCGACTCATGAGATGAGGCGATGTGCGAGACTGGTCCATGAGACGAGATTATAACATTACTTTTAAGAAAAATAGAATGACAAAATATCACTGGACTGGTCTTTTTAATTGAACAACAACCTTGCAACACCAATTAGTCACATGACCCCAGTGAGAAAATAGCTAAGCTAAGCTAAGGCCCAATTACTGGAGTTTAATATATATATAAGGGTTATTCACTTTTGTTGCCAGTTGCCACTTGACTGCATCACGTTGTATCATTTTTTTTGTGTTGTCCCATGAAATTTTTTTTTTTTTTTTTTTTTTACAGAAATGTGAGTGTACTCACTTTTGTGTGCCGACTAAGGATGTCCCGATAATTATATCGGACTGCATCTCAAGTCTCCGATATTGGCATTTGGATACAAGCAGTCGCTTGTGACCGGAAAAAATAATATACAGTTAGAAATCCCACAGTTTTTGCATGTTTAATGGGGGCAGCGCTTTGTCCCATTTTGCTTGTTTTTTTGCTGATTGGTTGGTTGGTTAGCAGTGTAGCGAGAGCCGATACTGTTATGAGTTGTGGCTGACAGCAGCTCCTGTGTGAATGGTCACTGCATATGTGTTCCCTGTGAATAAAGCAATTGAAGTGCATTGTTAATCGCTCCTTACAAACTGTATTCTCCACTGGCCACTAGGTGTCACTAATGTTACATTGATGAGCCACCACAAAAAGTACACTGTCAATGCTTATATGTGATGAGTGTATGTTATATATTATTTATGTCCAAGATCTATACAAACAGTCGTTTCCCGATTCTGCCCCTGCAGGTCTGTCTAGCAGAAGCCCAGATAGAGCCCAACACCACGATAACTGGTTAAAGTAGCAAGGAGTAACTCACATGAGAAACTCCCACGGGATGGCAAAACATTATGATCTCTAATAGAAAAGATGAGTAGCCCTTGTTGGAGGTGTCACTGAGCTGCTACTACTACTACTACCGTACCTCAGATGCATCAAGTAGTAAATGGGTCAGTTTATCCTCATGCCTACTGTACTCATTCATACATACTCAAACCTACTGTAACATACTTTAAACAGCAAGTGGACGTGAAATGATGAAGAAGCAGCGATCAGTTAAAGAATGAAGGGGGGGGCGCTGAGGACAAGGTCGCCCCCAACAGCTGAGGAGTCGACCTTCATCTCTTCCTCTCAGGGGGGTTACTGTGACCAAGGTTGCATTTTAATTTCATTGACTCTGTCAGTGTGGCCTCATTTTATCTTGCAGGGGTTTTATCATTGTACCTACTGTGTTGAGTACACCATAACCCAGGGCTGCTCACACTTTTTCAGCTGGCGACCTTATCGACGAGATATTTGAGTTTTCAGAAAAGCAAAAAAATATTTGTCAAAGTAAAAGTTATGCTTCAAATGTATCTTTTCACAAAAGCTGTTTTTCTCTCTTTTTTTTAGTCGGGAACTGAAATTTGCCAAATAAAATGCTGCCCGGTCCTCATGGACTTGTGTGTGTGTGTGTGTGTGATGTGGACACATGCAGCTTATATGTACAAGTTTTTTTTTTTTGTTTAAATGTAGTGGATGACGCTTATCCACTGGAATTTATGGTACTCACACTAAACCACACTAAAATTAATGTTTGGAAATTCAAAATTTTACCCAAGTTATGATATTTGGAACACTGTAAAATGTGTTGATACAACAACAGCTGTCAACATGACATCTGCTGGTGGAATTAATTTTCTGCATTTTAATCACTGTCTTTATTGTTGTGTTTTCTAGAGCGCAGCTATGGAGGAGACTGTCATTTGGGAACAGCACACTGTAACACTGCACAGGGTTGGTATTCAAACTTCATCTTTGCAAACTAGTCCTGGTCCAAATATATTTGTATGTTTACTGTTTTGCATGCATATTGTGGTTGTACAATGTACACAAAGCAGTCAAAATTCAGACACTTCCCTCATGTTGCACAGTAATTTTGATGCAGATACTGTATTTTTCTATACAGGCACCAGGGTTTGGCTTCGGGATAGCCATATCAGGAGGTCGCGATAACCCTCATTTTCAGAGCGGCGAGACCTCCATTGTCATCTCAGATGTGCTAAAAGGCGGCCCAGCTGAGGGCCTACTCCAGTAAGTTCCTCTGCTATTATTGGCATCACAGTCTAATTAGTACTATTATATTCCCCCATCCTGCTCCAGTAAGACTCCAGCATGTGTCACTGACGTCTCTTCCCTTTAGGGAAAATGACAGAGTTGTCATGGTCAATGCTGTGTCCATGGACAATGTGGAGCATGCATATGCAGTCCAGCAGCTTCGTAAAAGTGGTAAAATTGCCAAAATTGTGAGTCCACGTCCTATTATTAGTTATTGTATTACAATTTCATTTTGTTATTGACACATATGAAGTGTGTGGTTAATGAGTCAGACTTATGTGACCTCTCTGTAACTGTAACTTATCGTGTTTACTTTGACCAGACAATCAGACGGAAAAGGAAGGTGCACGTCCCCATGGGTCGCCTTGGGGAGCGGGAAACGATGTCTGAACATGATGAGGAGGAGGACAGCTACGATGAAGAGATATATGAGACGCGGAGCGGACGGAGTGGCGCATACAGTGGCGTGGGCGGAGCCATGGGCAGGCGCAGCGGTCGGAGCTGCGGCCGACGGGACAGAGAACGTGAACGCAGTGGCTCACGAGAGAGAAGTCTCTCACCGCGGTCGGATCACCGCTCACATAACCTGCCCCCTCGTCCCGCCAAGGTCACGCTGGTCAAATCACGTAAAAATGAAGGTGAGGCTCACAAAGTCGGGGCTCGAGAAGGAAAAATTTGTTCAATTTTATTTTACTCAGCTATTAATAGTTGAATCAGCTTTAGAATAAGAACTCCCCAAGTCATTTTTGGTTAACTTCCAGCCACCGCAAAAACTTGCCAGCTGCAGCAGAATCCAAGTTAACTCAAATAAATCTAAGTAAAATCTTCTTTAATCTTCACTTTGGTTAATCCCGGTGGAAGTAGCGCCTGAACGTGGTCAGCGCTTTGCCGTCTTGTGAACTCTGTGCTAACCTTGTCTTTGTTGTTGTCGTTCTCCAAGCAGAGTATGGCCTGCGCCTGGCCAGCCACATCTTCGTCAAGGACATCTCCCCCGAGAGCCTGGCAGCCAGGGATGGAAACATCCAGGAGGGGGACGTCGTACTGAAGGTGAAGGGAGGAAACATCATAAAACATTAAATATGAATGAAGCAACTAACAATTTAGCATGGTGTCCTCTTTGTCTATTTTGGTATGGTTAGGAGTGGAAATAAGAAGTGCTAATGTAACGGAATTGTAAGGAAGCAGCCCCTTCATTTGCTTTTTATTGCTGTTTTATGCTGTCAAATGTTGCGTAACAGCACTTACAGATGCAACCTGATGTGCTTCCAGAAGCTCCTCTTTTTCTGCAGCGTGCATAATGTAGCTGTGTGCGTGTAACAGGTATCTTTTCAACTGTAACCGCTCTCAATCAATTATCATCAACTCTGTTCTTGCATAAAAGGAATTAATTAAAAATAAAACTATGCACACTTACCTTTTTACTCTCCAGTTTCAACACCAAAGTATCTGTGCACAATCTAATGAGGTCTGAAATAAGAATAGTTAAAGTATTACCTTTCAGTGTCAATCAAAACTGAAATGATCATGTTTTGAAAGGGAGGTCATATTGGCTTACGTACCCAATGAAGAATCTCATGAGGGGTTTTTTTTTCCTTGTCAGCCTGCTTCTCATCACTCTTTAATTTGATTTCACCCTGATATACACAATATGTCTGATGCTGCTCTTAATTTCAAATCCAATCATGTACATAAAATACGGTATAAAAGTGTCAAATGGAGACATCCTTGAACGTGAAAATTAGTTTCTTCATCATGTTATAGCTAACAATCTTTCTTCTGATTCTCATAGATCAATGGCACAGTGACAGAAAACCTCTCCTTGATCGATGCCAAGAAACTGATAGAAAGGTCAAAGGGCAAGTTAAAAATGGTTGTTCAGAGGGATGACAGGGCGACCTTGCTGAACATCCCAGACCTCGATGACAGCATTGCTTCAGCAAACGCCTCTGATAGAGACGGTGAGTGTGTGGCGTTCAGTGTTTGGCCGCTTTGACCGATGTGGGCATTAAACAAACAGTGGCATGTGTGTTACCAGACATTTCAGATATCCATTCGCTGGCATCTGACCATTCCAATCGATCGCATGACAGACGTCGGAACAGCCGCTCCCATTCTCCAGACAGGCGATCGGAACCGTCAGATCACTCCAGACACTCGCCACTTCAAATCAGCAATGGCAGGTGAGGAGCACCAATATATTTTTATCTTCTTTTTGCTTATTTCTGCTTCAGTGTGTTTTGATGCAAAACTCCCACAGATTCTTTGACTTTTACACAGTCCCTTGTCAATACCGGTAGAAATTGGTACAGTTTGTAAATATCTGGTCAATTTTGTGGCAAAAATCACTGCTGGTCACTATTATTTTTTTCTTAACAAAATTTGCATAATCTTTTAAACTATACTACTTATATAGGTGAACATTTTGTAAAGCATTGTTGTATTAATTAATATAATTTGCCTATTTTACCGGTCTTCTATATTATATTATAATACCACTTTTTTCCAACCAAAATTGTAAACACAAATAAAGTGAGTCCACCCTTTGGCCATCTCTGTGTGGAGTTTGCATGTTCTCCCCGTGCATGCGTGGGTTTTCTCCGGGTACTCCGGTTTCCTCCCACATTCCAAAAACATGCTAGGTTAATTGGCGACTCCAAATTGTCCATAGGTATGAATGTGAGTGTGAATGGTTGTTTGTCTATATGTGCCCTGTGATTGGCTGGCGACCAGTCCAGGGTGTACCCCGCCTCTCGCCCCAAGACAGCTGGGATAGGCTCCAGCACCCCCGCGACCCTCATGAGGATAAGCGGTAGAAAATGAATGAATGAATAAAGTGAGTAAATAGCACACATGCACCCCACTTTTTCGGAATTTTGTCGGAATAGGAGTTAGTAATAAATGACTAAACCATGTTCTCCCCATCGTGGGTTTTCTCCCGGCACACTTTATTTATTTATTTTTTCATTGAGCTACTTTACTGAATCAGCTCTTTGTCTCTGAAACTCACCAAAGGTGTCACAAGTTGGTAGTCACAAGTTTCGATTTTTGTGTCATTTTAACATCAATTTGGAATATCACAATTTTGTAACGCTGCAGGAACAATTGACAGTACACAGTATTACAGTCTATTCTAAATTGACATTAAAGATGTGTTACATAGCTGCTTTTTTCTTGGTTTGTTAGACGACTCTCCTGGTAGAATGGCAAATAGGAACGTCGCACTGGAAATTAAAGTCTGTAAAAGCACTGTATCAACGTCTAACGTGGCTACCAGGGCAGTGGAGCAGCTTGTTCAGAATGCCAATGTTGTCGACATACCTCAGCCCCACATGACAACGCTGTATAAATCCTCGTGCTGGGTTGGCATTTTGCCCGTACTGATGAAATCAACTAGTGAGCTGTAAACATTAAGTTAGGTGGTGAGTTGGTGTATCGCTTTTACGGCCAAGTATGTGATTTTCATGCAAAGACACCACTGTTTATGTGACCCTGATGATGACTTCTGCAATGTATTGATATATTCACAACATCCTTACCACTATGCATTTATGTTCACCTTGAAGACAGCAGATGAGATGCTCTAAAAATAGAACATATAAAACAGGAAAGCTGTGCCCTTGAAGACAGACGCAGCAAGCTGTTCATTTGACCTGTTTTGATTTTTTTTCTGCCACAAAGTTTTAACCCACTTCAGTGTAGTGAAAGCCTGTTTGTACTGTAGTTAGTTTACAGGATGGTTCTTGTGTGTCTCCTCCATGTTTTAAGTCAAATTGAACAAATCCACATCCTCTCACTCTCAAGTCACAGAAGTCGAGATGAAGAGCGGATATCAAAAGCGGCCTCAACACCAGCAAAGCTTTCAGAGGAACTTCCTCTGCCCAAGCCGAAGGAGGCAGCACTCGCTCGGGATGAGAAACAACTTCCGCCCCTTCCAGGTCAGAGCCACAAGCCTCAGCGGTTAAAGCCAATTTTTGTCAATGTGTTTCCTATGTCATGAGCTACAGAATAACAACAAATAAGAAATCTAGCTTGACACAGCTTGTGCGTAAGCATAAATTCCAAGAAAAAGTTCAGCTTCCGATGCCTGCTGAGCCAGGCTTAGTTTGCCTGGAGCCAAGTGAAAATAAACCATATGAGCTGATTTAGTCTGACGTCTCTCTCCAGCCTGCAGCACTCTGCTTGTCCTCCTTGCTTAGGACACCATGTGCCTACATTGTGTGTTTGTGTGCGTGTGTGTTTAACACTTATTGTTTTTTTTAATTATTGTTGACTTTTTTTTGTATAGGAATAATCAATTCATTTTATTTCTATGACAATTTTGTGCATTTAGAGCCAAAGCCCGTGTATGCCCAGCCTGGACAGCCTGATGTCGACCTGCCTGTCAGCCCATCTGACGCTCCTGTGCCAAGCGCCGCTCATGACGACAGCATACTTCGGTACCAGTGTGCATATAAATGAGCCGTGTCACAAATGTAGCCTTGGCAAAGATAATACTTGATTGAAAATAATGTCATACGACATGACAGATCTTTAACTACAAAGCCAAAGTGACTGTAACCTTTGTGCTCACAAAAGCATTACACTTGATGAAAAATCAGAGAGATAAAATAGCCATTTCACCGCTTTTCCTCACGAGGGTCGCGGGGGTGCTCGAGCCTATCCCAGCTGTCTTCGGGCGAGAGGCGGGGTACAGCCAATCACAGAGCACATATAGGCAAACAACCATTCACACTCACATTCATACCTATGGACAATTTGGAGTCGCCAATTAACCTAGCATTAAAAGAGGGAGACTGTGTGGGTGAAAACCCACACATGCACGGGGTGAACATGCAAACTCCACACAGAGATGGCCGAGGGTGGAATTGAACCCTGGTCTCCTAGCTGTGAGGTCTGCGCGCTAACCACTCAACCACCGTGCCGCCCCAAAGTTTTTATAAAATATATAAAATTACATGGTTGAACATTGATGCTTTGCCTGGTGCTGATTCTTATATTTATCAATTATCAATTATAAAATATCTAAATTGATTTAGAAAGGCACATTTGTGACATTTATAGTTTTGTCATCAACTATTATGCTGTTAGTAGTTTGTACTCAAGAAAATACGTTGTTGGATAGCAGTCAGAGATCCAGTCACTGTCGAGCTTGTTTTGCAAAACAGAATTCCATTAAAAGGGCATCACGTCTAATAAAGTCTGACTGTTTTCTTCATCCTCCTTCCTCAGGCCAAGCATGAAGCTGGTAAAGTTCAAAAAGGGTGAGAGCGTGGGGCTGCGGCTGGCGGGAGGGAATGACGTCGGCATCTTTGTTGCTGGAGTGCTGGAGGATAGTCCAGCCGCGAAGGAGGGCCTGGAGGAGGGAGACCAAATTCTCAGGGTAAGTGTTTTTAAAATGACTGTAATCTGTACAATAAGATTAGAAAGTTGTTCTCTCGTAATGTAAATAATTACGGAGCTGAGTGGGTATGTTTTATTGTATGTATGCAGCCCAACCAAGCGCCCCCCCCCCTTTTTTTTTTTTTTCCCAGTCCTGCTTGTACACAATGCTCGCTGTAGAATTCCTGTAGCTGTGGGCCAGTCTCTTAGCAATGACCTGAGGGAGCACACACACACAAAAACAGTTTCCTTTCACTGTTTGCACCATTTCCTCACAGCCGTATATCTCTTTTGTTACACCTCTTTTCTTTAAGGGATGTCTTGAATTCTTATACACTACTAAAACCTGCAGTTTCCCAGGCAACACGGAGAACAGAAGAGCAAAAGAAAGCTTATGATTTAGCTTAAAATAACTAAAAAGCTAAATATTATTCTGTGAAAAACGAATCAGAAATAATTAATTTCATCAAATTGCAGGTAAACAATGTTGATTTTGCAAACATAATCCGAGAGGAGGCGGTACTGTTCCTCCTGGACCTTCCTAAAGGTGAAGAGGTAACCATATTGGCTCAAAAGAAGAAAGATGGTAAGTGATGCGACTAAAAGGACCGTGAGAAAACCACAGTTTATTTGATTTCCTAGCTGATCAGTTGATTTCCTCTCCAGTCTATCGACGGATCGTGGAGTCTGATGTGGGCGACTCCTTCTACATCCGAACCCACTTTGAGTATGAAAAGGAATCTCCATACGGGTTAAGCTTTAACAAGGGGGAGGTGTTCCGTGTGGTGGACACCCTCTACAACGGCAAGCTGGGTTCCTGGCTCGCGATCCGCATTGGCAAGAACCATCAGGAGGTGGAAAGGGGCATCATCCCCAACAAAAACAGGTGACCAACCCTCATAGACAGATCACGCAACATTAAGTACACCTTCACATAGAATTGTTGTTAATGGTGTTCAGTATTGTGTAGTGAATCGACAACGAATGGAGCATTGGGGGGTTCAGTCTTGTTATTTATTTTAAATCTGTCATTTTCTTGAAATGCTCTTAGCTGCTGGCAGTATTGACATCAGCAGTGCCAAGTTTATGACACTTTCATTATCTTTATGTGTCAATTGTTCTGTCTTCCCTGCGGTATGTCAACAGAGCAGAGCAGCTCTCCAGTGTGCAGTATACACTCCCCAAAACAGCCGGGGGTGACAGGGCGGACTTCTGGAGGTTCCGTGGTCTTCGCAGTTCAAAAAGGAACCTCCGGAAGAGCAGAGAAGATCTTTCCTCGCAGCCAGTCCAGACAAAATTCCCAGCATATGAAAGGGTTGTACTGCGAGAAGGTGAGTAATCTGGTAATGCACTCGTTAAATGGTGTATCTGTATTCCAAATCAACAATTTTTTATTTTTGTGTGTGCAATTGTAGCTGGTTTTCTAAGGCCTGTTGTCATATTTGGGCCTATTGCTGATGTTGCGCGAGAAAAACTCTCCAGAGAAGAGCCGGATCTTTTTGAGCTTGCAAGTATGTTTATGAATAATGAATAATAATGCACACAATGTACAAAGGAATAATTATGTTTTAAATGTTACACATTATTCTAATTGTTTTCCAGAGAGTGAGCCAAGAGATGCGGGAACAGACCAACGGAGTTCAGGAATTATTCGTCTTCACACCATCAAACAAATAATTGACCGAGTGAGCACTCTGCTTTTGTTTGCATCCAAAATGCTTCGTAGATTTTTCTTCACACCCTACTTACTTTCATTCTTCACTTCTTCTCTCATAAAGGACAAACACGCTGTGTTGGACATCACCCCTAATGCTGTGGACAGACTGAACTATGCTCAGTGGTACCCAATTGTTGTTTTCCTAAATCCTGACAACAAGCAAGGTGTGAAGAACATGAGGACAAGACTTTGTCCAGAGTCTAGGAAAAGCGCCAGAAAACTCTATGAGCGAGCCATCAAACTGAGGAAGAATAATCATCACCTGTTCACTAGTGAGTGGTCACAGAAAGGCACTAAAAAGTTGAGTTATTTTTCTTACATTAATTACCAACAAATCTTTTTTACAGCCACTATCAACTTGAACAACATGAATGATGGTTGGTACGGAGCACTTAAAGAAACAATACAACAACAACAGAACCAGCTTGTTTGGGTATCCGAGGGCAAGGTGAGCAACAAGCCTATTGTTTTTAATAAATCCGCAATGGAGAACAATGTAATGTGAGTTGTGAGTCCAAAGATAAATGGTTTCTTTTCAGGCGGACGGCACCACGGAGGATGATTTGGATATCCACGACGACCGCCTGTCCTACCTGTCTGCACCGGGTAGCGAGTACTCCATGTACAGCACGGACAGCCGGCACACGTCCGACTACGAGGACACGGACACAGAAGGAGGTGCATACACAGATCAGGAACTCGATGAGACGTTGAACGACGAGGTGGGTCTGCCCACGGAGCCCGCCATCACACGGTCTTCCGAACCTGTGAGAGAAGACCCACCTGTCATTCAGGACACGCCTGGTTACCCTGGATACCAGCACCCAGTGCCACCAGACCCTGCTAATCGTATAGACCCCACTGGATATAAGTTGCCGTCTCCGCAACAGGTAATAATCCGAGTCCTGTAAACCATCCTAGCCTGTGTTTGTCATATGTGAATAGAAGAAATAACTTGAATAACTCATTGGTTAAGGTCATATTTTTGGGCCCTGAATTGGTTCAATGTAATAAATTCCTTGATGAATGTGGACCTAGCCAAGTTTTAAACATGTTTTAGAAGCTACTGTTATATTATCTGATCAAAAAATACAATTTCAAGAGCCTTTTTCTGGCTGATTCAGTGAGGATCAAGGTATTGGGCTGAGCTTTATTTTGTGTGCCCTTGGCAGGCTGTGTTTGTAAATGTCTTTTAACAATACTTCACAGCAAGATGAGGCTTCTCTGCCCATGCCCTCGTTGCCTCCAGCGCCCTCTGCTGTTGAGCAGCCTGTACAGCTCGAGGGTATACACCCAGAGGAGCCGCCTGCTGCAGCCGCAGCTTCTCAGGCTGACTCTCTTAGCAGCCCCAGTCCTGCCCCTGAGCTTATTCATCCCCCACCACCACCACACGAACCCCACCCGTCTGGACCACCTGGTCCAGAACCAAAGGTACCCGCTGTTTGAACCGGCCACTTGGACCGGGCCTGGGCCCCCAGCCTGCTGTTTTAACTGCCTGTCTTCTCGCACATGCTTTCCACTCGCTCTCTGCATGAAATGCTCACACTGTGTGCCTCACTGAGCCCACTGTGTGCCTCTGGCTCCCAGAGAATGTGTGAGACTGCACATGCACCATGGTGAACCTGGGAGACCAGAAGGACTGGTACATCCGAGTCTTTAACCAGGGTGAAGACATCCACAAACCAGCCCTAACTGTTGCCTTTTACTTCCTTTGCATGGCTCCAAATGTTTTTTGGATTCCTTCAGCTTTAACTCTCTTCTGTAGATGGAAAAAAAACGAGCACTTTACAGTGGCACTGTAAAAGTAGATGTGTCGTGTTGTAGTGCAGTAGTTTGACATTGCATTAGATTCAAACTGAATGTTGGTTGCATGATGAAAGCTAACCTGCAGACAGTACTCTTGTTAATGATTTCCCTCAAGCAATTCTCCCTATGGAAAAAAAAAGAACTCACCTCAACACACTGCATTGTGTTTCTGTTCACATGTTTTGTTCTGTGCGGATGCCAACAAATGAAACCTGTTCCATAGGAAGTGCTGTGACTAGATTTGCTGTCTACAGGCTACATACATCATATGTTTGAAATGAGGCCTTTCAGAAATCAAATTGTTTTCCTTATAAAACATGGAAAAAAACACAAATGAACAGTCATTCTTGAAAGGCATCTTGTCAAACAGGCATTCAGAACTTTTTTTTTTTTGGAATAATGGACAAATATTTGCTTGTTTAATTTGCACTTTGACAAATTGCCTCATCATTTGGAAAGTGTTACTTATTGTATGCTCACTTCCATGAAGTTTCACTTTCACTTGGAAGTTAATTTGGTGTTTGGGGATATCTTTCCTCAACTAGTTGCTCTGTCTTTGAACACAGAGGTTCATAAAAAGCTCAGCTTAATCACCGATGCATTTTAACAGAAGCATATTGTCTTTTCACAGATGTACAAGAAAGATCTATACAATATGGATGAACCTGTGCGAGTGAACCACGGCATGAAGCAGTCTATGAGCTACAGTCACCAGCCACCATACCAGGACAAGCAGCCATACCGCGAATACGACCACCCGCCTTACTGTTATGATGGAGGCGGCTACGCAGAACCAAAGCCTCACAACACTGACTCTCACCTGCACTACGACAACCGTGTGCCTCATTACAACGAACAATGGTCCCCCTATGACCAGCAGACCTCTTCCTCCCAGCCCCCAGGTTACCAACAGGGCCACCAGCAACCCATCAACTACAATCCCAGGTCCCCGTACGAGGATGGCTCGGGGAGGGACTACAGCCCGCCGCAGCCACGCTATGAAGAGACCATCCCCGTGGGGTATGATGGAAGATCACGTCACAGTAAACCCGGGCCCATTCGTTATGATGAACCACCTCCACCACCACCCCCAGCAGGCTACGATGTCCGCTCTCCTTATGAGGCAGAAACTCACGGCTTCCCGATAAACTCACCTCGTTCACCAGAACCGCCAAAGCAGTACTATGGCGACCCGGGTCTAAGGCCCTCCTACATTCCTGGGCCACACCGGGGCTTCAAGGCAGGAATGCATGAGCCCGCAATGAATTCTGAGCCCCCAGCTCTTCCTCCGAAAACAGAAACCCTCCCATCCCCAGATGAGCCAGTGATCTCGCCAGGCTCCAAACCCTTCCCGCCTCTCCAACGGGAAGACCTGGATGATGACCCGGCCATGAAACCGCAGTCGGTCCTCAACAGAGTGAAGATGTTTGAAAATAAACGGTCTGTTTCTATGGACAGGGCAAAAGAAGGAGATTCGTCAGTTCTCAGGGTAACTATCTCAGCCATCACCTCACTATGCGGTATTGATTGAAATTGTAACATTCTTAACTCTCCTCTTGTGTTAGGGTCGGCACCGACCCGTTTTTTACATTTTAATGCGTAAAAAGAATCACATAACATTTGTTTATTGCATCAAGTTTTTTTTTACTTTGTCAGGTAACTCTATTTCAACAAAATAAAACCAAAAAAAAATAATTTTTACAAAATTTTAAAATGGTTTGGTTGAAATTATGACCACTGTATTGTTAGGGTCGGTTTCGACCCGGTTATAATAATATGACTATGAATGAACATCTTGTCCTTTTCCAAGGAAAATGCCTGTTCTGCTTTTTGATTTCAGTTTATACTAAAGTTTTGTTGCTGAAAACAATAACTTTTTCTACCTTTTCTTGACATTAATATATATGGGTCAAAATTGACCCGGACACCATAGATGTTTCTTTAGTGATTAATACTAAAATGAGAAAATAAATCAAACTAATTGATTTAAGAGATATTTTCTATAGCCCTCAGTAACAAAAGAACCTTCAATTTATTAATATGATTCTTTTGACGTTCATTTTACATTGAAATCGAGGGTTATAGTGACAAAAAAAGGCCTACATGCCCACACCAAAAGTATCAAAACCAACATTTTCATGGATGAGGAAGCCTAAGAAGGTAACCAAGACATGACAAGCAAATTTGATGGTAACTTAATGTTAATGTGTATTTTTTAGCTGATTTAATACATGGGTCAAAACCGACCCATTAACATAAGAGATAATACCAGAAAGCTAACACAAGAGGGGGGTTAAACTGCAAAGGCATCATTGAAAAACTACAAATATCCTCCTTTTCCTTTTCAGCCTGCAGATGTTCCTAAGCCTTCAAGCGCACCTTGTCCAGTTCTCAAGGCCAATTCTCTCAGCAACCTGGAGCAGGAAAGGTCATCTTACAGGTGTGTAGTTGATGGACAAATCCTCTTTAAAGCATTCATTGTTGTGGAAGGGCCTTTTGATTTTTCTGCACATGTGATATGCAAAGATGTATCATTTTAGCAGGAACAAACGGGCACAAAATGACTTACTTGTATGTTTTTTTTTTTTTTTAAGGGCTCCTGAGCCACAAAGGCCTCACACAAAACCACTTGATGATGTCATGCGCTCCAATCACTATGATCCAGATGAGGATGAGGAATACTACAGGAAGCAGTTATCCTATTTTGATCGTCGTAGCTTTGACAGCAAAGCCATGGGCCAACCCAATCCAGGCATCAATCGCTTCCACGATCTCGCCAAACCAGCTCAACTGTCATACCCATACAACAGGTAGAATGACACACCTTTTGGCGCTGTTCTCAGAACAACAGCTTTACTGCCTTTCCTTCCACTTATCAGTCTTCATTGCTACTATTATTGTTTGTCTTTACTTAGGGTGGAGTCTGTTGAGAAGGTGAGTCCAGGGGAGAAACGATATGACCCCCTCGCTCAAATCAGCCCCCCCACTCAGTACGGACCTCCCGGCTCTGCCATCCCACCCAATACACTGCCTAAACTCAGCCCTGGTGATGGTAAGCTCTGTAACCTCCCTGCCACACTAATGCCACTTTGATTCTATATTGATATTTCAGCCTTGATGTGATTTCTGCATAAATCATACATTTATTACTTATTTTGTGGTATGGAATGTTCATATTAAACTTTACCGGTGTTGTACTCAGCTTTATCACATACTACAGTATTAATTGGCCCTGTACCCTAGAAACCGCCCATGAATGATACGGGAAAAGACCGAAATGATACTGTGTCAAAGCCCAGGGCAGTGATACTGATAAAATATAGAGTTTAACCATGTCCAGTATCAGCCCCCGTAGCTGTCCACTCAGAGCGCGCTGCTCTGGTATCGTGCCCGTGAAACAACCAATCAGAGAACAGCGCACGAGCGTGAACACACACTATAAATATTCCTAGTGCTTCTCCAGTCACCAAAAAACCCAAACTTGATTAATGGAACTTTAATTGTCAGACATTGGATAAGACAAGACTGTTGATAAAATATTATTGTTTAAATATTTTTGCAATTATTGTGTTTACACTGTTTAGATATAATACATGTAATAAACTAAATTTTCTGGAAACAAAATGGTCTTTTGATTAAATAGTACGTGATAATAAGCTCATGATTAAATAGAATGTGATAATAAGATCATCACATGGTTTGTCTGGTATCAGGCCCGGTATCATGCCCAAATGTAAGTATCAGCCCGAGACCGAAGGCCAATATAAAATTTTAGATTCAAGCCGATACTCTGATACTAATTTTTTTGATGATATCGGCCGTACACCCCTAATCTGTGCATTAACTCAAGTCTGCACCTCACTTAAATTGATTTTGTTCCAATATTGTTCAATAGCACAATGTAATTGATAGAGTATTCATTAAAATGCTTGAAACTTTTATCAAATGCTTTTCAGGAAATTATTATCAAGGCTATACAGCAATTGAGAGCTTATTTCTCTAATTACATGCTTTCTGTCCCATGTTGTATTTGCATTATAACTTGACTTTTTGTGGGTCTTTTATTTTTGTGAATAATGGGATGTCATTTTCTCTTCTTCATCCAGTTAACTCCATACCAGAGCCACTAACCTCACCCAATCCCAAACCTGACCTGACAGCTCTCAGACCCACTAGCAGGGATGAACCCACACCGGTTGGTTATCTGCCCCCGAGAGCCCTCCCTGACAAGCCGCCGGTCAACGGCACTGACACGGCACCCTCAAAGACTATTGCCCCTCCCGCCCCCATCGGTTACAACCGCTATGTCCCCAAGCCGTACACCAGCTCGGCACGACCTTTCGAGCGCAAGTTTGAGAGCCCCAAGTTCAACCATAACCTGCTGCCCAACAACACACAGGTGAAGACGGACATCCTCAGCAAGCCCGGTGGGGGAAAGCCCCAAGTGTCACCTCAACCTCTGGACCATGACAGCGGCCTGGACACCTTCACACGCACCATGGACAACAGGCCCAAATACCAGCACAACAACATCAACGCCATCCCCAAAGCCATCCCCGTAAGGTACAGAGCTCATAATGTCTCTCTGATGGTACACATCTCACAGGGAGGTCATTGTGCTAGTCTTCTTGTGTATTGTTCTCCCTCCGACACTACCCTAATTGATGACTGTGACCTCTGCTGCAGCCCCGGCGCACTGGATGATGACGATGAGGATGAAGGGCACACGGTGGTAGCCACCGCCCGAGGCGTCTTCAACTGCAATGGAGGTGTCCTGAGCTCCATCGAAACGGGCGTCAGCATCATCATCCCCCAGGGTGCTATCCCAGAGAACGTAGAGCAGGAGATCTACTTCAAGGTGTGCCGAGACAACAGCATCCTGCCCCCACTCGACAAGGAGAAAGGTCAGTCCGAGCAGGAAGAAAAACATCTTTTGTTAGCAGAAAACCCAGCCCACAATACATTGCACATCAGCATGTGATGGCAACGCCATTGTCTTATTTTCAGCAATCTATTCAGGACGGTTTCATTCAACGGTTTCCTCACATCAAAACAATATGGCTGCTTATGATCTGCACAAGATGGTAAACATGTTTAAAGATCACCAGCTGCTGGTTCTTGTTCCTGCTTTGCTGGACCACTCCAGACCAAGCTCTTATGTAGAGATATGTACTGAAACCTGGCCTCATAATGGCACAATAATATAATAATAATAATAAATTTTATTTGCATAACGCTTTTCAGAATACTCAAAGACACTTGGAAAAAAATTTAGTAAAAACAAGAGTCGAAATACAACATTCAATTGTTCATTCAGAGCTAAAAACAAGGCTAAAAGAGGGGCACAGCATTAAAAAAGGATTTAAACCAGTGGGTTTTGAAGGTGGGAACATAATAATATGCATATTAGATGAGTACATTTAACTCCCATTGCAAACTTTGGGTCACACTGATGATTTTTGTAATTTACAATATGCCCTATGCCAGTATGCCTATGTCTAAAGGGTTAAATGTGTCCCACTGGGGATGCTATGGATGCTGACTTAGCGATCTCTACCACACACAACAAAGGTCATACTTTTATTTGTATTTATTTATTTGTATAAGTTTTGTGTGTTTTGTTTATAATTGTACTTTAGATCTCAACATGGGTCATTCATTCATTCATTCATTCATTTTCTACCGCTTATCCTCATGAGGGTCGCAGAGGGTGCTGGAGCCTATCCCAGCTAAGTTTGGGTGGGGTACACCCTGGACTAGTGGCCAGCCAATCACAGGGCACATATAGACAAACAACCATTCACACTCACATTCATACCTATGGACAATTTGGAGTCGGCAATTAACCTAGCATGTTTTTGGAATGTGGGAGGAAACCCGAGTACCCGGAGAAAACCCACGCATGCACGGGGAGAACATGCAAACTCCACACAGAGATGGCCGAGGGTGGAATTGAACTCGGGTCTCCTAGCTGTGAGGCCAGCATGCAGCCCAACATGGGACAATAATTTTTGAGGATTGTATTTTTTTTGGCATAGATTTAATGAATGAAAAAGTAATTATTACAGTACTTATGTACAACATCATAAACAAATGCAACCATGCACTTCTAGTTCACCATCCAAGTAGTACATTCATGCTTCATTCTTGGTGACTTTTTTTTTCCTCAAATGAATCATGTTGTATATTTCTAATCTAAACGTTGTTGCAATGTCCATGCAGGAGAAACGCTGCTAAGTCCGCTGGTGATGTGCGGTCCTCACGGACTCAAGTTCCAGAAGCCTGTGGAGCTGCGCTTACCTCACTGTGCGTCTATGACCCCTGATGGT
The DNA here is from genome assembly GCF_037039965.1 of Doryrhamphus excisus. Taxonomy (NCBI): domain Eukaryota; kingdom Metazoa; phylum Chordata; class Actinopteri; order Syngnathiformes; family Syngnathidae; genus Doryrhamphus; species Doryrhamphus excisus. Next base: position 6,532,167 of record NC_136357.1, on the reverse strand, counting down.
TGGTCTTTTGCTCTAAAATCCTCCGACTCCTCGTCGGGTATGCTGTCCTCTCTCTCTCTCTCTGTTCTTTTTGGGTCTGGAGGGCTTAGAAGATGACATAATTGAAGAGGAGACTTTGTTCACCTTCCTTTCCACATTCCTCACCCCTTCATCATGCATGGAACTCTTATTTTCATTTCCTTATTGCCATGTTTTCATGCAAATTGCAATTTATTTTTGTATTCTAGGCTTCCCCCACAGTAGCAAACGTTTAATGTGATCATTTTTATTGTGTATTCCTTTTAAGACCAATTTCAATCAGTCCTCTTAATGAGGATGTAAAAGTCCAGCCGGGGCCCCATTTTGTCATTACAAAGGAAGATTAGAGTCACACTGAGTAGGAAAAAAAACAGCTAAAATGGTGCGAACAAGTTGTTAAAGTTGTTAAATAATTGCAGACTGTGGACATTTGGAGCTAACAAGCTTGTTGCTGTGTGGAGCAAGATGTCATCCCTTGCACACCCCATATCATTAGCAGAAGAAAACCGCTTCTAATGATACAAGTCCCTAGCTTGTCTTTTCTTGAAAGATATTTTACTGCTTTGCATAGCTTGACTGGGATTTGTTTTGCTTTCTAATTTTAATAAAACAAAGATTACCGTATTTTCTGGACTATAAGTTGCTCTGGAGTATAAGTCGCACAAGGCCTAAAATGCATAATTAGGTGGAAAAAAACAAACATAAGTCGCACTAGATTATAAGTCACACAAGGCCAAAAATGCATAATTAGGTGGAAAAAAACATACATAAGTCGCACAAGGCCAAAAATGCATAATTAGGTGGAAAAAAACATACATAAGTCGCACTAGAGTATAAGTCGCACAAGGCCAAAAATGCATAATTAGGTGGAAAAAAACATACATAAGTCGCACTGGAGTATAAGTCACATTTTTTGCAGGTAATTTATTTTACAAACTACTTCACCAAAACCGATATTACGTCCTCTTAGAAGGCAAGTTCTAACATTAATAAAAGAATAGAGAACAGACTGAATAGGTGTAAGATATGCTAACACAATGGTTATTTAGCTACACAAAAAATAAACATAAACAGAAAAGGTGTGAAGTGTTTATGTAACATAAACAGTTTTTTCATTTATAAGTCGCTCTGGAGTATAAGTCGCAGGAACAGCCAACCTATGAAAAAAAGTGTGACTTATAGTCCTTAAAATACGGTATATAATAATATGTATATGAATCATCTGTAATAAGTGTTTTCAGCTATAATAAGATGCTTCAGCTTTACTGTGTGCAGCCTTTGGTGGAAAAGGTTTGGACACACCTATAAACTATAATTATAATTATAGCAAAAAGGTTGCTGAGATTGCATATTTGAGGTCAACGGTCAGATGGTCAAAGCGCCACCAATCAGACACAGTTTTTGGCCGTCTTTAAATGTATTGTGATTATTTGTATTATTATTATTTCTCTTTTTCATTCCCCCAGATGATGTCACTGAGTTATCTTTTAATTGTACTATTTGCTAATATTTTGGACATGCAAATGACTATTAATGGTGTGATAAAACACATTGAAGCTCGATTTTATAGTGAGATTATGCAAAATTGTGTATTATTATATTCTATCCTATTGACTTAATTGAAAAGTGGACGTGATTTGAGCATTTTTGATAACATGATATTATCTTTATGTGTTCTTTTTGCAGGTGACCCTAAAAGCTGGCAGAACAAATCTCTCCCGGGAGACCCCAACTACCTTGTGGGTGCAAACTGCGTGTCTGTGCTCATCGACCACTTCTAAAGAGGGCGACAGCTGGTCTGTTAGTGAATGTGGAAGAACGGGGCAGGAGTCGTCCCCCTCTCTGCACTTGAGGTGGGGGTACACAACATTCACCTCAAGGCGGTGAATCCAACACTCTCACGTTGTTTACCGGACCCTCAAAAAAAAAAAAAAAAAGGAAAAAAAAAAAACCACTCACGAGGAGAGTCGGCCCCGTGGCTCTTCTTTTTTTGTCGTTTTTGTTGGTGCTTTTTGAGGCTTGCAAAAAAACAAAAAAAGATCAAATAGAAGACGTTATCGGAACAATGGGACTGAAATGAGAGTGCATGACGGTGCCACAGACTGAATAATCTCATCTTGATATTTTTAGTAACTTTTTCGGGGGGGAAAAAGGTCAGTGAAGTAAAAGGAAAAAGTCGAATTTGGGGAATCATATTGCTGTAAAAAAAAAAAAAAGAAAAGTTGGCATATGCAAGCATTTTTTTGTGCAGCCATGAAGAATCTTTTGAGGACTTGATGTAGCGTTATGTCAAAAGAAGAAATGAAGATTCATTATTCTAATAGTAGTAGTATCAAAGGGGCCTGTTTGTTCGGATTGGGCACTCTTGTTTCATTAAAAAAAGTGATGTTTTTGTAGCAAATGTTTTACCGTAGACGAATAACAAATGACTTGATTTGACAAACTCCTGCTGTCTAGAGATCTATGCATGTGCTATGACTCAGGTCCAGATGCCTGCTACCACTTCAAACACATGAGAATCCCATCCAACACTGCGAGCAGTGATGCCTTATCTGCATATAAAGAGAGAACTTTACAGTCCAAATTGAAGCCACCTTCGACCCTTCCCGTCACAGCCAACACAAAATTGTCTCTTGCTTTTTGTTTCTCCTAAACCTGAACTTGTATTCTAGCACACGCGTGAAAGCAGAATGGATGCCGATTGAAAAAGATCAGAATTTCTTTTCCTGCTATGCATATATGAAGCGTGAGGAGATTCAGAAAAGCTCCCGGATGTTGTGTCTGTACATATTGCTAGCATATGGCCTTGGTTCTCTGTAAATGAAATTTTCTACATCTTTATTATTTTGTATAAAAGACAAAACATTTCTTTAAAAAAAAAAACAAAAAAAAAGCGGTTACATTGGTTATGTTTATATTCTGGTTAAAACCCTGAGCCTTGGAACTGACATAAGCAGTAATAAATCCAACTTTTGTACCAACATATACACACACACTCACTACTTTAGGCATTTTTTAACAGTCTGAAACTTTTTATTCCTATTTACAAAAAAATAAAACAAAGAAGTGCTTGGTTTAAATCATTTTAAAAGATATGCTCAAAGGGTTTAAGGGTGGGGGAAGGGGGGTCTGTTACAAAAACTGGTCCCTTTCTTTATTTGTGATACTGGATGCTTTATTGTGTGCCCTGAAATGTATTTTTGTACTAATAGACGATTTATTATGGCACATCAGTACTATTTTCTTTTGATATGGTAACACTTCACTGCTTCAATGCAACACTACTTTATTTCCCCCGGGCCTGTCCAGCATTATTTTTATTTATTTGGATTCCTCTTTTTCTTTCATACCTTATTTTTCCGTCTGCAACACATTTTTTTTTATGTATACCACTGTATTAATAAATAAATTTCATTTTGAAATTAGACTAGACTCCACAAATGAATGATAGTGTACAAAGTGTGCTTGGAATTTTCTGTACTATGGATACTGGCCAATGTAACCCTAAAAAAAAATATATATATATATATATATATATATATATAGATATATACATAAAGCACGGTGGTCGAGTGGTTAGCGCGCAGACCTCACAGCTAGGACACCAGGGTTCAATTCCACCAGGGTTCAATTGTGTGGAGTTTGCATGTTCTCCCCGTGCATGTGTGGGTTTCCTCCCACATTCCAAAAACATGCTAGGTTGATTGACGACTCCAAATTGTCCATAGGTATGAATGTGAGTGTGAATGGTTGTTTGTCTATATGTGCCCTGTGATTGGCTGGCGACCAGTCCAGACTGTACCCCGCCTCTCGTCCAAAGACAGCTGCAATAGGCTCCAGCACCCCCCGCGGTAGAGAATGAATGAATGAATGAATATATAAAGCAAATGATCTGATAAAAGTGTGTTGCGCCATCGACCTGTTAGAGCCCGACTTGGCTCTGCGTTTTACTGGTGCAAAGGTTCAATGATTACATTGCAACAGAATGTGGTGCAAAGTTTAATATCCAAAGTCGAATGATTAGTTAAAATGGTGTCGTATTTTGAAATGCCATAGTTGATTTCATCCGTTCTAGCTGACGAAATAGTAGCTGTAGTCTTATTTCCTATAGTAGTCAGGGCTACAAATACATAACAGGAGAAATAAATAGTCTTATGGTGTTTGTTCCTCCCTGAGATTAGTTGTTTGAAGGTCGATAAGGCGAACATATCTGGAAACAACCAGTGATAAAACTCTTAACGACTTCAGGCTTTGTGTTAGAGTTTTATCATGCCTCTGGTTACGCTGCTGTATATCTCCTCTGTCATGGGAACAAAGGTCTGTTTGGATGCATCAAGGTAGTATAAAGGGTTGCTGATGAGGGCTGGGTTGAATCCTTCGCTAACCAATTTAGTTTTCTTCATCTTGTATGTTCCCGTCATCTCCAAGCAGGGCTGAAAGACACGTTTTAGGAGTTATGGGCAGGTTTGTGTACATTTAGAATGTGTTGTAAGACATGGTAGCATATGTGTGATACAGATATGGTCAAAGTTTTAGAATCATTATACAAATCATTATACAAATTGACTTGTCTCGCCCATTCTATTTTGCAACCGATATTCATTCATTCATTTTCTACACCCTGGACTGGTGGCCAGCCAATCACAGGGCACATATAGACAAACAACCATTCACACTCACATTCATACCTATGGACAATTTGGAGTCGCCAATTAACCTAGCATGTTTTTGGAATGTGGGAGGAATCCGGAGTACCCGGAGAAAACCCACGCATGCACGGGGAGAACATGCAAACTCCACACAGAGATGGCCGAGAGTGGAATCGAACTCAAGTGTCTTAGCTGTGTGGCCTGCGCGCTAACCACTCTACCGTGCAGCTCTACAAAAGACTCAGCAAAAAAAGAAGCAGGATATTTAAAAATGTCCATGTTTGACTGCTGTAGCAGCTGTACCATTACACCACCAGGGTTAACAGCTGAATTCATTCATTTTCTACCGCTTATCCTCACGAGGGTCGCGGGGGTTGCTGGAGCCTATCCCAGCCGTCTTCGGGCGAGAGGCGGGTTACACCCTGGACTGGTGACCAGCCAATCACAGGGCACATATAGACAAACAACCATTCACACTCACATTCATACCTATGGACAATTTGGAGTCGCCAATTAACCTAGCATGTTTTTGGAATGTGGGAGGAAACCGGAGTACCCGGAGAAAACCCACGCATGTACGGGGAGAACATGCAAACTCCACACAGAGATTAGCCGAGGGTGGGATTGAACTCAGGTTTCCTAGCTGTGAGGTCTGCGTGCTAACCACTAAACCACCGTGCAGCATCAATTGATATCTATAAGGTTGGGGTTTAATAATAATTAAATTTAATAATAAAATAATAAGGGTGGCACGGCGGACTAGTGGTTAGCACGCAGACCTCACAGCCAGGAAACCCAAGTTCAATTCCACCTCTGTGTGGAGTTTGCATGTTCTCCCTGTGCATGCGTACTCCGGTTTCCTCCCACATTCCAAAAACATGCTAGGTTAATTGGCGACTCCAAATTGTCCATAGGTATGATTGTGAGTGTGAATGGTTGTTTGTCTATATGTGCCCTGTGATTGGCTGGCGACCAGGGTGTACCCCGCCTCTCGCCTGAAGACAGCTGGGATAGACTCCAGCACCCCCGCGACCCTCGTGAGGAAAAAGCGGTAGAAAATGAATGAATGAATGAATAATATATATATTATTATAAATAATATAAATGTAATAATAAAAGTGCCAAAATAATAGAGACAACACAGTAAAGGTGCATGTTTTCACCATTGAGTTGGCTTGCACAAACAAACAGTCACATGACTGTTTCAGTCATTGTGTTTTTGGCCAATTGTAGGCTTATGGGAAAGGCCCTTTTGTGCTCCCTGTGCACAAAGCAAGACTCATAACAGCATGCATGGATGAGTTAGGTGTGGAATACCCTGAGTTCCCTGACCCCAACCTCTCTTAACCTCACAAAAGCAACTTGAATTGGAACATTTTGTTCTGGGAATGATCATGTTACCTGTATCCTGATGAATCTGGGGCGTGCGTAGGTGGGTAGATAAGTGACCAGCAGCTTGTAGGCTTCGTCACAGTCAAAGTCTTTGCCTTCTTTCAAAGTGACTGCTGCCATGCCCACACGTCCTTCGTTCCCTGTTGGGAGAATTCCAAGCAGACAGGAACTTATTCAACTCTACTACGTGTTTATTGGTTCTACTGCGCACTGTCGGTGATGGTAATACCTTCCACTTTAACGCCATACACGTTTGCCTCTAAAATGCAATGAGCCATAGTGAGGATGTTTTCTACCTCTGATGTGGCCACGTTCTCTCCTTTCCATCTGTTAATAAAATTAAAAAAAATAAAAAAGCAAAAGGTCAGTGTAGACCAGGAATCTCAAAGTCAATTTACTTGGGGGCCACTGGAGCTAGGGCAGGGGTCGGGAACCTTTTTGGCTAAGAGAGCCATGAAGGCCAGATATTTTAAAATGTGTATCTGTGAGAGCCATATACATTTTTTTAAACATTGAATGCAATAAAATGTGTGCATTTTTATGTAAGACCAACAGTTTTAGATATAATGGGCTCTAATTACGTAGACCAGGCACACTACCGCACGCCAATTCGGTGTGGCCAGCACACTTTCGTGAGCAGCGCAGTGTCTAATAATAAATCAAATACTTGTTGCCATTAATACAACTTCTGCTGCTGCATAATTTTGCACCATACTCAGTATATTTCATTCTTTTGGCCATCTTTGCCAGAAGGCTTGGTTCTGCAGCTTTAGCTAGGTGACTATTTGACTAAAGGAGAAAAGTTTATATTTACATGTTGACATCTCAATGACCGAGGTAGACTACAGCATTACCCAGTAATAATCGAGTTTTGGTGTTTGACCTGAAAACTATCAGGAAAGATGGATATGGTCGGCCGTATTGCAGTAGAAAATAGATGGATGAATTAAAATGCATAAAAAAGTTGTTGATTTTTAATATTATTTTTAACAGTAATTTCTGTGATGGTTTACTTTAAAATGTTAGCAAAAATACATTTTTATTGTGGTAAGAAATGCTTGAGAGCCAGATACAGTCATCAAAAGAGCCCTACCTGGCTCCCGAGCCATAGGTTCCCTACCTCTGAGCTAGGGTCTGGGTGAGGCTGGGCCGCATCAGGTTTTCAAAAAAAACCAAACACTTTTTCAGTGTTTTGATCTCAGTCATGGATGATGAGAGAAAAAGCAAAACAGGCGGGCTCGTTCACTTGCGCATGGGCAGGGCAAAATCGCGTCAATTGTGTGCGGTGTGCACACAGCTTTAAGCTGTCATTTCTGGGTTCATGAAACCATATGGCATCCATATCAAACTAGGCGGGGGCCTCAAACTAGCATCCTGTGGACCGCATTTGGTCCGCAGGCCGCAAGTTTGAGACCACTGGTGTAGACCCTGAAATGGTCGCTTGCCAATCCATCATTTAATCATTTTCTATACCACTCCTTAATAGGGCACGGGTGTCTGCATTATGTGTCTGTCTTCAAATGTCGAGTAGCTTTACTTTATTTTAGTTTTATTTTACAATGTGTAATTCCTCTTCATAGATTCAGAATGTTAACATGTTACTTAAAACATCGACTGTTATGATGGCAAAATATTCATTCATTCATTTTCTACCGCTTATCCTCACGAGGGTCACGGGGGTGCTGGAGCCTATCCCAGCTGTCTTCGGGCGAGAGGCGGGGTACAATTTGAAGTAACCTAATCAATTAATTAATTGTAATGTGTATGCAGTTTGTTTTCACAGCGAAGGTCTGAACTCATATTTGTACTCATTCATTCAGAACATGCAAACTCCACACAGAGATGAACAAAGGTGGAATTGAACTCGGGTCTCCTAGCTGTGTGGCCAGCGCACTAACCACTTGGTCACCGTGCAGCCCTATTTTTTTATAAAAATGTAAATATCCTCAGATTGATTTCAGCCTCACAAATGTGAATATTATTGAATTTTCTGAGTTATACATGAAAGCAGATTAATTATCTTTGTGTTTTGAATCCAAACAAGATATTCACACACATCAGAACTGACTTTGGAAAACCACAATGGACATTTTTGGCTCTTTTCTGATATGTTGCAGATTTGGTGCACATTGATATGTTCTGTATAGGGCCTAAACGATACCAAGCTAATATAAAAATAATGTTTAGTTGTGGCGGCACGGCGGTCTAGTTGTTAGCGCGCAGACCTCACAGCTAGGAGACCAGGGTTCAATTCCACCCTCGGCCATCTCTGTGTGGAGTTTGCATGTTCTCCCCGTGCAAGCGTGGGTTTTCTCCGGGTTCTCCGGTTTCCTCCCACATTCCAAAAACATGCTAGGTTAATTGGCGACTCCAAATTGTCCATAGGTATGAATGTGAGTGTGAATGGTTGTTTGTCTATATGTGCCCTGTGATTGGCTGGCGACCAGTCCAGGGTGTACCTCGCCTCTCGCCCAAAGACAGCAGGGATAGGCTCCAGCACCCCCGCGACCCTCGTGAGGATAAGCGGTAGAAAATGAATGAATGAATGTTTAGTTGCAGCCCCAATACATATAAATGATTGTTTATAACGCTCCTGACAATATTCTATTAAGGATAAAGGCCAAGTTTTCCATTAACTTGCCTGAAGGTGTCGCCGACTCTGTCTTGAAAATAGACAAAGTTATCTCCGTCAAAGCGAAGCAAATCTCCCGTGTTGAAGTACAAGTCGCCTTTTTTCATCACGTTGCGGAGCCTCTTCTTCTCTGTCTGCTGCTCGTTGCCTGCGTATCCCACAAAGGGTGACGTCTCTGTGACCTTTCCCACCAGGAGACCCGTCTCACCTGATACAGAGATGCCTCACTAGTAAGAAATGTAAGAAATATGCATGCATTTTGATGCATAGAATAGAACAGAATAGAAAATATGATATCACTCCTGTGTTATGTGTTTTTGTCACCTCTGGCTGCCTTGATGCAAAGACCTTGTGCGTTTCTCACAGGCTCCTCCTTCTCGATGTCAAACTTGATCAACATGTACGGGAAGATGAACTGGAAAGAGATCGTTGGTGAGATTCTTTAAAACCAGTTCATCCATGTTTAGATATTGCAGGTATTTAAATATATTTCTTTTACGTACGCTGTGGAAAAAATTGACCCTCCCCACGGCGCCGACTTTAGAGGTGTAATTAATGAAACCGATGTTCCCCTCGGTGGCTGCATAGAGCTCCTTCACTTTAATGTCGCCGAAGCGCCTCAGAAAAACGGACCAGACGTCTGTACGGATGCCGTTGCCGATGGCAATCCTCACTTTGTGGTCCTTCTCATTGTCTTTCTGTAAGAAATGGCCGATCAGTACCATCGAAGAGTGAGGTTTTTTTCCTCAGTAGTCGAAAAAGACGCTGACCTCGGGCATGTTGCAGAGGTACCGCATGGTTTCGCCAATATACTGTATCACTGTCACATTATACTTCCTGCAGTCGTCCCAGAACTGACTGGCGGAGAACTTTCTCTTCAAAACGATCGTTACACCTGCAGCCAACATCACATGGTTTTTAAAAGCGGTTTTTAAAAGCGGTTATTCGATGTTACCTCTCTGGATGGCCCCCACGAGCCCGATGAGGAAGCCTGAGCTGTGGTAGAGAGGTAGATTGATGTACACCACGTCATCCTTAGTGACGCCGCACGCTCCTTGGAGGAAGGATGCGGCCCACATGCGTTCTTGGGTGACGACCGCCGCTTTGGGTAAACCTTTTTTAAGGACAGAAGAATAATGTTTTTACACAACAGTTAATGCCGCTTTTCTATGTACACTGTACGGTTTGGTTTGTGGTGGCGATAGCTCATGTTAGTGTGTGTCATTTTTTTAGCTGTTTATCCTCAAATGTTACACAGCAATGATATATCACCGCGACCAATTCCTTTTCCTAGCACAGAAGCTTGTTTGTAGCGTCTCTTGTAACTTATGAACCATTCATGTAAACATCAGGTTTTCTTCTTCTACCATAAAACAGACTTTGTTTCTGTCATGTGTCATATTGGATAGGATAGTCATATTGTTCATAATGCCATAATATCACTCGTCTGATAAGATAAGAAGATCTGAAGTGCTCTTGTCCCTTTACCTGTGGTTCCTGAAGTATAGATATAGAGACCAGTGCTCCTGGTCTTCACATTGGCTCTGAGGTCCCTGGACAGAGGCTGGTCTGAGGCCTTGGAGATCTTCTCAGCCAAAAGGTTGACTCCCTGGATGTGACGTGTCTCAGACAGAAGGTACACGCTGACACCCTGCTCTCTCAATGCAGGTAGCACTTCCTCCACAGCGCCGTGCAGCTCTGCAAACACACCCATGCCATGTTCAAAGTTCATACTTTGTAATACATGTGGGCCACCTGTGTCAAGCTGTCTCAAATCACACCGGGACGAGAGCACACTTTCATGCTAGTAGCGAGTAGCAACACCATCATTGGAGCACTGAATGTGCAGCGCTGAATACAGTTCTCAGGGCAATCAATCGTTTGCAACTGAACTGTTCAGGTTATCTTAGATGATACTTGGCCCCTCATCGGTTCATGCTCAATGGCTAGGTGGGAGAGTTCTAGTCGGAAAGCTACTCGGAAAGTCGGAAAGAAAAAAAAAATTTAAAAAGCAAAAGGTCGGTCAATCCATCATTTAAACATTTTCTATACCACTCCTTACTAGGGCACGGGTCTCTACATTATGTGTCTCTTCAAATGATGAGTAGCTTTACTTTATTTTAGTTTTATTTTACAATGGGTAACTCCTCTTTATAGATTCGGAATGTTAACATGTTACTTAAAATATTGACAGTTATGATGGCAAAATATTCATTCATTTTCTACCGCTTATCCTCACGATGGTCGTGGGGGTGCTGGAGCCTATCCCACACACCCTGGACTGGTCAGCCAATCACAGGGCACATATAGACAAACAACCATTCACACTCACATTCATACCTATGGACAATTTGGAGTCGCCAATTAACCTAGCATGTTTTTGGAATGTGGGAGGAAACCGGAGTACCCGCATGCACGGGGAGAACATACAAACTCCACACAGAGATGGCCGAGGGTGGAATTGAACTCGGGTCTCCTAGCTGTGTGGCCAGCGCACTAACCACTTGGTCGCCGTGCAGCCCTATTTTTATATAAAAATATAAATATCCTCTGATTGATTTCAGCCTCACAAATGTGAATATTATTGAATTTTCTGAATCCAAACCAGATATTCACACACATCAGAACTGACTTTGGTCTAAGATCCAATATATTTATCCTCTAAAGGAGGAGACATGTTCAGACATGAATGGTTGGCTCCTTAGTGGTGTCAAATGATGATTGTTAGGATACAATGCCAACGGCGGTTGTTTGGGTGGTGTCACCTTCACCAGCATCCAATTCAGATGTAATACTGGTCTATGGACCTACCTGAAACCAAGGTGGCTATGCATTGTTTATTTGTTAGAGGCTAAATGACTGAGTCTTTTGTGGTAGGACTGGCACGACTGCATTGTACCCTGCTGCAGAGACTTTACCCAAACGTAAACAATGTACTCTAGCTTTTCTATTGACACTGTAATAATATCTAAGTATTTTTCTGTACTGTACAGACTGAACTAGAAACTGAAACCAGCAAAATGCTACAAATTGGAAAGTGGTGAAGCATACAAGTGTATTCAAATTGCATACCGAGTACAAATATGACGCTGCACGGTGGTCGAGTGGTTAGCGTGCAGATCTCACAGCTAAGAGACAAGTTCGATCTCACCCTCGGCCATCTCAATTCTTCTCTATCCTTAATATTGTGTTTTAATGCTAAGAGTCGGGCTGCACGTGGATGAGTGGTTAGTACGCAGACCTCACAGCTAGGAGACCCGAGTTCAATCCCGCTCTCAGCCATCTCTGTGTGGAGTTTGCATGTTCTCCCCGTGCATGCGTGGGTTTTCTCCGGGTACTCCGGTTTCCTCCCACATTCCAAAAACATGCTAGGTTAATTGGAGACTCCAAATTGTCCATAGCTATGAATGTGAGTGTGAATGGTTGTTTGTCTATATGTGATTGGCTGTACCTCGCCCAAAGACAGCTGGGATAGGCTCCAGCACCCCCCGCGACCCTCGTGTGGATAAGCAGTAGAAAATGAATGAATGAATGAATGAGTACAAAATATGAGTACAGACCTTCGCTGTGAAAACAAACTGCATACTCATTACAATTAAATAAAACTAAATCTAAACAAAAATCATCTGTGATGTAATGGAATTGGACCCTTAAATTATTAAAGCCAACAAAAATTATTCCAATTTACACCCTCAGAATTTCAGAATAAATCAACCAACTAGAAACCGACTTCGCTGCTAAATATTGCTTCTCTTAATTGATTTTTGAATCCTGCTTTATTTATCAGAGTGAAACATAGTCTGAAAATAACGAAAGTGAATAATGAAAGTGGCCTCCGCATCCTTGCATTATTCTGCACGTGTTTGGACATTCCCGACTTAATCTTACCTGCGGAGGTCACCAGCACTTTGGCCCCACAGCAGGAGAAACAGTGCAGCAAAGATTTGGATCTGATGTTAAAATTGAGCAGAGCAACCGGACAGCCCAGTTTGGCGAGTCCCAGCCACGTCCACACAATGTTGGGTTCGTTGGCCAAAAACAGGGCTACCGGATCTCCCTCCATGAGCCCGGCCTCCTCCTGCAAGGCCCGTGCCACCTTGTTGCTCTGCTTGTCCACTTCTCCATAGGAGAACTGCTGTCCTTCAAAGTGCAGGAATGTCTTAGTGGGATGTCTCCTCACTGCATCCAAGAATCCATCCACGATGCTGTGGAAAGGTTTGCTCCTCTTGTACTTGAGAAACGTAACGGCAAAGCGGATACTCCTGAGGATGTACACGCTGTCGTCCACCAAGTACGGGAAGAGCGACCTGAGGATGGGAGTGGACAAGAGCAGCAGTCCGCCTAAAGCTGTCAGCCACATGTACATCGTCAAGTTCCTCCAATGAACACAATCACGACTAAAGTGTGGAGGAGCTGAGAATTTGTGACAAAGTTCACAGAGGCTAAACCCCTCCTACATTCCCTGTGTTTGCAAGTTGCCAGATTGCTTTCCACGCCCACTCGGGATTGTCTTTTTAAGCATTGTTTCACCCTTATAAAGTTTACTCAACATTTTCCTACCAACTAGACACATAACTTGAATTATTTTCCGACATAAAATGACACAAATATTAATTACATTTTGAGAGCTTAATTAGTGATCAGTTGAAATTACAATGCATTCCCTTCTTATATATTACACGTTGTTATTGTGTCATAAATGCAACAATATTCATTTGGTAAAAGTGTGCAGAAATCAGAGCAGCAGCAGCAAGAGGAGGAGTGCCGGGTCGAAACTGAGAGCCTTGTTTGTCTGGTGATTTAAAGAGGGAGGGTGGAATCACACACACACACACAGGCGCAGTAAACAACACCCTGACCATTGGCACAATGTATCCATTAGAAGAGCTGTTGACATCCAACATTTTTAACATAGCTTTAAATACAAAAAAAAATCACTAAATTAGGGCTGTCAGTCGATTTGAGTATTTAATCACAAGTAATTACACTTTCTCCATAGTTAACTCATAATTGTTGCAATTAATCGCCACAATTTTTTTTTTATCAATAATAAGTAGACATACGGGCGGCACGGCGGGCGAGTGGTTAGCGCGCAGACCTCACAGCTAGGAAACCAGGGTTCAATTCCACCCTCTGTGTGGAGTTTTCATGTTCTCCTCGTGGCTTTTCTCCGGGTACTCCGGTTTCCTCCCACATTCCAAAAACATGCTAGGTTAATTGGCCACTCCAAATTGTCCATGTGAGTGTGAATGGTTGTTTGTCTATATGTGCCCTGTGATTGGCTGGCGACCAGTCCAGGGTGTACCCCGCCTCTCGCCCGAAGATAGCTGGGATAGGCTCCAGCACCCCGCGCGACCCTCGTGAGGAAAAAGCGGTAGAAAATGAATGAATGAATGAATGAAGTAGACATACAATGCAAGTGGCGACTTGTCCTTGAATGCATCATTTTAGCTTTCTTCCATGCTGCACATATAGTAGCGGTGACACGATTTGTTTTATTAACGATTCTATTTGTATCAATATTTGTAGTTGCTACTGCAAGAGGTCCCTGGATGGTCAGCATTGTGTGAAATCCCACGGCGCCGTAGTAACTGGTTGGAGAGATTTGTCATGTTGCCGTGGTATTTTACTTGACTTTTACATACAAACAGAGAGCGACTTTTTTAGAACATCTCCCTCCCTCTTTGCAAAAACGTGTTTCCACACACTGGATAGCAGTAGTGTCTTAATTATTCCTTGTTTCTGGTGTAACGTTTAATGTCTTTATCAGTAAAAGTGCTAAAAAACAATGCTTGATTCCCTGAATTTTTAATTTTTAGATGTTTTTTTGAGAAGATGCACTATATTTTGCTCGTTGACCAGTACGAAATCATCATTAATTGCACACCAAGCATGTGTCAAGGTTTTCAAGTCAGTTTAGTAATAGAAAGTCTGATAGAAATTTGACTGTTGTAAGAGTAATATCCAAGATTAATATTTGTCTGTAGAGCCTGTTCATCTGTCATTGCCATTGTTTTTGAGAAAAGAGCTGCTCAAACAATTACTTTTAATTAATTGGGGATACCGCCTCTGAACATCCTGTGTATGTCCACCACTTCACAGAAGAAAGCTCTGTAAAAAAGCAGGCTTCACTACACATCTTTAAAAAAAATGCCAGTTATAATATACGTAGGACCAATAACAGTCTTCTGAATGACACTGATTCTAAAAAAAATATATATCATATCATCAAAATTGAAAAAAGAAAAATTTTTCAGCCTATGGTAATATCTCAAAGACACACTAACACCCACACTGATGCAAAATATTCATCACCTTGTTGTTAGTGGACTCTTTCAGTCACGGTGACTTGTGGCAAACACATATCAATGTGTGTGTGAAGCATCGGCAGCAGAAATTCCATTTTGCATCAGAGTTTCATGAAAACTAAAAGGCAGATTATAATTATAAGCAGCTGGTGTTAAACCTCCTGAAGTATGATATGATCGGTACTGATAATTATCTGCATGAAAATGTAACATCGGTCAACATCAGTATCAGTTTTTTTCCCACTCATGAAAACTGATATTAAATTATTATTATTATGTATTTATTCCACCACAGGCGATATGTCACGTTACACATATTGGCATCAGTATCAGCTGATATCAGTATCGGACAATATCGGCATATTGCTTTTTAGCAAAAAAGCCAATATGGCACATCCCTATAAATATTATTTTTAAGCAAAAATGCCTAATTGTATTCTATACGCTCTTGCAATTTTGATGTAAAACAATATTATTAAATATCTTAAATACATTAGCTAACCAGCACTTTTATTTACTGAATGCATTTTACATATCAACACTGTTTATACAAAATAAGACAAATATTGTAAGTTACATAAAACTGTCCAAACCAATACAATACGTGAAATTACAAAATTAACTCATTTGAACTCATGACAAGAATCCTTCCACTTTGAGTCAGTACTGCAAAGGAACGAGGAAGTAGCCTGGAAAACCCCCGTCACCAGCAGGCGGCGTCATACACAGTGAATGGTGCCAAGAATTCCACAAACGTGACACAAATGACAAGTTATTGCAATCAAACATTCTTATTCGTTTTTATTAAGCAACATGTAGGCGTGGTTGTTTCGAGTTGTGCCATACGTCACCTGATACAGTTAGCAACTTCCGCAATGTGTGAATGCCTTTAAATGTGTGAGTTAATTATTATTTTTTTAGTTCTCCGTGGTTGCTATGCTTTGCCTACTCTATATCTGATTCAGGTCAGTAAACGTCTCATTGACATAAAGTGTGTCACAGTTCAAGTGGGGAAAAAACAAGCCAAAATCAACCTGCAGCTGTTTTTTTTTTTCATACGGCCTTTTCCTCTTATTGAGGGGAAAGTTGACATTGACGCACAACAATAAACAAAAATCAGTGTCATGACACACTTGATGTGACTTTCCGATTTTCTATGAATAGCTGTCACAGAAGTAGCTTCTAGTCGCTGGACAGGTTTATCCACATGAGTATCATTTCATTGTCATTTTGCCGGGTAAATCCCCGCTATAAGCAACCATGAAAGAGAAAAATATTAGAAGAAAATAGTTTCTGAATGGGCTGCATGGCGGAAAGTGGTTAGCGCACAGACCTCACAGCTAGGAGACCAGGGTTCAATTCCACCCTCGGCCATCTCTGTGTGGAGTTTGCATGTTCTCCCCGTGCATGCGTGGGTTTTCTCCGGGTACTCCGGTTTCCAGGGTACACCCTGGACTGGTCGCCAGCCAATCACAGGGCACATATAGACAAACAACCATTCACACTCACATTCATACCTATGGACAATTTGGAGTCGCCAATTAACCTAGCATGTTTTTGGAATGTGGGAGGAAACCGGAGTACGCATGCACAGGGAGAACATGCAAACTCCACACAGAGGTGGAATTGAACTTGGGTTTCCTAGCTGTGAGGTCTGCGTGCTAACCACTAGTCTGCCGTGCCACCCTTATTATTTTATTATTAAATTTAATTATTAAACCCCAACCTTATAGATATCGATTGAGGCTGCACGGTGGATTAGTGATTAGCACGCAGACGTCACAGCTAGGAAACCTGAGTTCAATTCCACCCTCGGCCATCTCTGTGTGGAGTTTGCATGTTCTCCCCGTGCATGCGTGGGTTTTCTCCGGGTACTCCGGTTTCCTCCCACATTCCAAAAACATGCTAGGTTAATTAGCGACTCCAAATTGTCCATAGGTATGAATGTGAGTGTGAATGGTTGTTTGTCTATATGTGCCCTGTGATTGGCTGGCGACCAGTCCAGGGTGTACCCCGCCTCTGACTGCACTGGAGATCGCAAGGAGGAGGAAGCCATTCACAAAAGAGTCGTTCATAACTATATCATAACAACTCGTCTCCAGATGAAAGAATAAACAAGAAATTTGTTTATTCATTTTCTAACGCTTATCCTCACGAGGGTTGCGGGGGGTGCTGGAGCCTATCCCAACTGTGTTCAGGCGAGAGGCGGGGTACACTCTGGACTGGTCGCCAGCCAATCACAGGGCACATATAGACAAACAACCAATCACACAACAACTTTGTTCCATCAGAAAACGGCTGTCTTAAGAATCCTGGACAAAGTGTGGATATTAATCTTAGAAGAAGAAAATGTAGAAGGCAGCTGTAAAATGATGTCAGTCTATTATATTTCCGTTAGCTTCAGGAAAAGACAAGAAACTCCCAATGATCTTTTCGAGGCTCCTGGCATCGTTTATTACAGTGCAACTTGTCTTGTAGTAATCATAACCTCTGAAAAACTGATGGCAGTCAGTGAGATGT
Organism: Doryrhamphus excisus; assembly: GCF_037039965.1. Classification (NCBI taxonomy): domain Eukaryota; kingdom Metazoa; phylum Chordata; class Actinopteri; order Syngnathiformes; family Syngnathidae; genus Doryrhamphus; species Doryrhamphus excisus. Next base: position 6,514,648 of record NC_136357.1, on the reverse strand, counting down.
TTTGATCCCTCAGGACAGGTTTTGTGACGCCCTCTTTCCAACTCTACTCTCCACACACAGATCCACGTCTGTAATAGAAAACATGGAGACAATGCAAAAAGGAGTGTTTAGAAAAAAAATCTAATCCTAATACATACCGCATTGTCTGGACTATAAATCACACTTTTTTCATAGGTTGGCTGTTCCTGCCACTTATACTCCAGAGCGACTTATAAATGAAAAAACTGTTTATGTTACATAAACACTGGACACCTTGTTATGTTTATTTTTCATGTAGCTGTACCATTGTGTTAGCATATCTTACACCTATTCAGCCTGTTCTATATTCTTTTGTTGTTAGAACTTGCCTTCCAAGAGGGCTTATGTATGTTTTTTTTCTCCCTAATTATGCATTTTTGGCCTTGTGCGACTTATACTCCAATGCGACTTATGTATGTTTTTTTGTAACCTAATTATGCATTTTTGGCCTTGTGCAACTTATACTCCAGTGCAACTTATGTATGTTTTTTTTTTACCTAATTATGCATTTTTGACCTTGTGCGACATATACTCCGGTGCAACTTATTTATGTTTTTTTCTCCCTAATTATGCACTTTTGGCCTTGTACGACTTATATTCCGGTGCGACTTATGTATGTTTTTTTCACCCTAATTATGCATTTTTGGCCCTGTGCAACTTATACTCCAGTGCGACTTATGTATGGTTTTTTCTATCTAATTATGCATTTTTGGCCTTGTACGACTTATATTCCAGTGCGACTTATGTATGTTTTTTTTTTTTTTTTTACCAAATTATGCATTTTTGGCCTTGTGCGACTTATACTCCAGTGCGACTTATGTATGTTTTTTTTCTACCTAATTATGCATTTTTGGCCTTGTGCAACTTATACTCTGGAGCGACTTCTAGTCCATAAAATAGAGTATATGGCTATGTATATGACTGCAATGTTTTACTCTCACCCATGAAATTGGCACTGCAGGTCATTGGCACAAGGGCAATGGTCACGAGGACCCTCCTGGTCCCAGGCCAGCATGTCCATCAATAGGTTGGTTTGATTCAGGCAGGAATCCCCTTTTCCTGGTTTGGGGTTGCAGACTGGGAATAAAAGCTCTGGGGAGAAAAATGTTGGTGGGTGGATAACAGAAGGTTGGGGTATATAAGGGAGAACTACTTAGTTTGTGCATGTCTTATTGTTAATTGGTTACCTCGTTGAAAGGCACAGCACAGGTCTGGTCTGCAGTCACTCTGACTCTGACAGATTGTCCCCTCTGTTCCCTTAGTGGCATCCATTGTGCACTGGCCCCACACACACATCTGACTTGAGCAACACTCTTCATCTTTTGTACAGGGCTAAGTAGAGAACACAGTGAGATATATAAACTATAATGCCAATATTCCATACCAGTCGTCACCAACCCATCAATCCCGATCTACCAGTCAATCTTTGGGAATTTGCTAAATGATTGTGAGAATTCTTTGTGTGTCCTCCCCTCCTGAAGGATCCATTTTGAGCACTGAACATGCTCATACCCCATCCCCGCTCTCCAGGCACGCAACCCACAAGTTTTTTAGCCTGATGCCCAATCCCCAGCGTACACAAACTAGCTCACCTTGCCCTGCAAGCAACAAGTATTGAGCGACAAGCATGCAAAGCGAGAGACGGAGAGAGTGCAGCAATATTCCAGAATAAACAACAGTATTTATTACACGTTAAACGGGATCTACTATGCTTTTTCCACTTTTCTGACCTATAAATGTAGTTGGAATGTTGTATTATCGTGTTAAACTGCGCCAAAGTTTCAGCTAATGAGGTTTGCACATTTGGAAATGGAATAGGCTGGAATAGGTACAGATTCTGGAAGATCTAGAAAGCCTTTTGTGGGGGGTTATTGTGTGTAGCTGCTCTATAGAAGTCCACAACCCAATTCATAGTCCAAAAATGTGCATAATAGGTCCCCTTTATGATGTATCACAGCCGAGACCATGGATCTTGGGCTCAAAAAGGTTGGTGCTACTACTTGGTTTGTGCATGTCGTCTTGCTAATTGGTTACCTCGTTGAAAGGCACAGCACAGGTCTGGTCTGCAGTCACTCTAGATCTAGAAAGCCTTTCGTGGGGGGGTATTGTGTGTAGCTGCTCTATAGGAGTCCAATTCATAGGGCCAAAAATGGGCATAATAGGTCCCCTTTATGATGTATCAAAATCTGCCTTTGCTATACCTCAAAATGAAGGCACAAATATAACTCCATAGATGTGTAACCCCCCAAATTTGTCATTGCATCACTAAACAAAATATATCTTGTATATATCTTGTATATCTTGCACAGCTTCACAGCCGAGACCATGCATCTTGGACTCAAAAAGGGTTGGTGACCGCTGTTCTATACCATCCAACTTCCATCATTTCCATTATCATCTTCATAGGTCTGTTTTTCTTCTCAGTACATGAGTACTAATACAATGAGAGGCAAAGGATTGCTGGATAGTGTGTGATGTTTATCAAGCAGTGGAGGCTAACAAAATGGGACATTTACAAGGATGTTATTGGATTAATCCCTGCAATTCTGCTTGTTAAAAGAAAGAAAAAGCAATCCCAAAATAATGAATGACTTCCTACCATATCAGCTGGTATGCAGGGGAGGCACTTGGAGTTATCGATCCCATACAAACAATACTTCAGTTCACCACAGTCCTCGTCCACCATGCACTCCTGCAGTGTGAGATTATTATGGTTATATTACAGTAAAACATGTTGCCATTATTCGGCGCCACAGCGAGCCACTACGCGCCAATCACATAATCTTTGGCGCAAACTGGCACAAACTGGCCGAGTGGAGCCCTAGCATCATTGGCGCAACTTGGTCCGCGCCATTACATTCCAGTGGATTCCAATAGGCGGATTGTTTGTGACATTTGGTTCCACTTGGTAAACGCACAAAGATTTTAATAAACATTTTGAAATTTTTTTGCTGCCAAACTAAATTTTTCCCGGCATTACGGGCCACCATGAACCAGTTGGGAGGCAGTTTGAGCCACTGCACGCCACTAGGCACCTTATTGGCGACACTCAGTGCCATAGCAAATTGCATTGGTGCAAACTGGCACCAACTGGCACCTGCCCAGTGGACTCTTAGCATTCATTCATTCATTTTCCACCGCTTTTTCCTCACGAGCGTCACAGGGGTGCTGGAGCCTATCCCAGCTGTCTTCAGGCGAGTGGTCGCCAGCCAATCACAGGGCACATATAGACAAATAGTATAATTCACACTCACATTCATACCTATGGACAATTTGGAGTCGCCAATTAACCTAACATGTTTTTGGAATGTGGGAGGAAACCGGAGTACCCGGAGAAAACCCACGCATGCACGGGGAGAACATACAAACTCCACACAGATTATCTTGGTTATTTTATATAATAGCTATGCCTCGGCAATTTAAATATATTTTTGTCAAATTTGATATTGACTTCAGATATTTAATCTTGCATGTCCACTTTTTGGAATGTACATGAAATGGGGAACACTATCAGTGATGCTGTGATGATGTACGCCACAGAGCTACAGTAACACTGCCACCTGCTGGTCAAATTATTTAAGACTCGATATATGGGGGAAACAAAGTCACCTTTTTAAAGGAATATTCTCCTGTCCTGTTCCTATTGTTGCTCAATGTATCAGTTTTCCCATGAAGTATTATTCAAGCAACACAAAGAGACTGGAAACTATAGGTAGGGGCCACACGGTCCTCACTACCCTGAAATGATCTTAATGCGCTCCAGACAAGCACTGCTGCTATTACGTGTATGCACGGTAGCCACTTTCCAGTCCCGCCTTTTCCAAATAGGACTTACAGATGGCTGAACTTCACAGAAAGAAGGAAAAGCTATCCAAGTTTAGCGTCATCATCGCCATTGACTTTGACATTTTTATACACTACAGTTAGTCACAACGCTGGCAATGTTCCTTGTTCCAATGTTCCTTTCCTTTTTTTCAGCAATAAATTCTCTTACTGTAACCACTCTCTTTACATGGGCCAGGAAAGTAAGAGATGGAAGACTCTGTCGTCAAATAGAATGGTTTAGACAGATGTAGTCCAGGAAACTACAGGGATGCTAATATTACTGGATCGGTCTCACTTTACAATAGAGTACACAGAAATACAGTAGTTACTGAGGAACTCATGACTAAGGCACATACATTTAATTATTCAACAGCTAATGGAGAACTAATGAGTAGAGTGGTTACTGAGGAACAAAGACACATAAATTCAAAGTAGTTACTGAGGATCTCATGAAGAATTAGTAGTTACTAATGAGTAAGGCACATACATTTAGAATGGTTGCTGAAGAACTAGTGAGGAATGAGTAGAGTAGTTGCTGAGGAATTAAGGCAAATACATTTAGAGTAGTTACAGAGGAAGTAATGAAGAACTAATTAGTAGAGTAGTTCCTGAGGAACTAATGAGGAATGAGTAGAGTAAGTACTGAGGAAGTCAGGCACACAATTTAGAGTACTTACTAAGGAACTCATGAGGAATGAGTAGAGTAAGTACTGAGGAAGTCAGGCACGCAATTTAGAGTAGTTACTAAGGAACTAATGAATAACTAATTAGTAGAGTAGTTGCTGAGGAAGTAAGGCACACAAATGTAAAGTAGCTACTGAGGAACTCATAAGGACTAGGTAGAGTACAGTAGTTACTAATGAGAAAAGCACATACATTTAGAGTAGTTACTGAGGAACAAATGAAGAATGAGTAGAGGAATTGGTCAGGAAGTACGGCACATACATTTAGAGTAGTTACTGAAGAACTTGTGAGGAATGAGTAGGTTAGTTACTGAGGAATGAAGGCACATACATTTAGAGTAGTTATAGAGGAACTAATTACTAGAGTAGTTACTGATGAACTAAGTCATATGGATTTAAAGTAGCTACTGAGGAACTCATAAGGAACAAGTATAATCAAGTAGTTACTAAAACACATACATTTAGAGTAGTTCCTGAGGAACTACTGAAGAACAAATGAGGGATGAGTAGAGCAAGTAATGAGGAAGTAAGACACGTAATTTAGAGTAGTTACTGAGGAACTAATTAGTAGAGTAGTTACTGAGGAACCAAGGCACACAAATGTAAAGTAGTTACTAAGAAACTCATAAGGAATGAGTAGAGTAGAGTAGTTACTAATGAGTAAGACACATGCATTTAGAGTAGTTACTGAGGAACTAATGAAGAACTAATGAGGAATGAGTAGAGTACTTACTGAGGAAGTAAGGCACTCACATTTAGAGTAGTTACTGAGGACCTAATGGAGATCTTGTAAGTAGAGTAGTTACTGAGGAAGTAAGGCACTCACATTTAGAGTAGTTACTGGGGAACTAATGGAGATCTTGTAAGTAGATTAGTTACTGAGGAAGTAAGGCCCCATCAATTTAGAGTAGTTACTGACGAACTAATAGAGATCTCATAAGTAGAGTAGTTACTGAGGAAGTAAAGTCCCATCAATTTAGAGTGGTTACTGAGGAACTAATGGGGATCTCAGAAGTAGAGTAGTTACTGAGGAAGTAAGGTCCCATCAATTTAGAGTAGTTACTGATGAACTAATGGAGATCTCATACGTAGAGTAGTTACTGAGGAAGTAAAGTCCCATCAATTTAGAGTGGTTACTGAGGAACTAATGGGGATCTCATAAGTAGAGTAGTTACTGAGGAAGTAAGGTCCCATCAATTTAGAGTAGTTACTGATGAACTAATGGAGATCTCATACGTAGAGTAGTTACTGAGGAAGTAACGTCCCATCAATTTAGAGTGGTTACTGAGGAACTAATGGGGATCTCATAAGTAGAGTAGTTACTGAGGAAGTAAGGTCCCATCAATTTAGAGTAGTTACTGATGAACTAATGGAGATTTCATACGTAGAGTAGTTACTAAGGAAGTAAGGTCCCATCAATTTAGAGTAGTTACTGATGAACTAATGGAGATCTCATACGTAGAGTAGTTACTGAGGAAGTAAGGTCCCATCAATTTAGAGTAGTTACTGATGAACTAATGGAGATCTCATACGTAGAGTAGTTACTGAGGAAGTAAGGCCCCATCATTTTAGAGTAGTTACTGAGGAGGTAATGGAGATCTCATAAGTGGAGTAGTTACTGAGGAAATAAGACCCCGTTAATTTAGAGTAGTTACTAGGAAGGAATGAGTACTGGTTAGAGTAAGGGTTTGTTCCTCATTAACTATTGTAATTTGGTGTTACAATACAGTGTTATAACAAACAGTGTTATCACTGGATGACATAATAGTTTATAAACCAAGTTGTAGAAAGCACTCAAAGCCAGGCAACATTTTGGATTCAATCCAAAGATCAATCTAAAGTATTCCAAGACATCTTGGAATGTGCTGTAGGCCAATAAATAATGGGTAAAGCCACACTTTGCCCCCCTCCCTGTCATACATGGAGGACATAAAAGCCGAAGACTCACATGATGAAGACTGTTCCACTCTCCTGTATTGTTTGTCATTCCCTTTAAAGACAAATACACACCAATATTTAGATGTAAAATAATACTAGTGCTGCCCCAAAAACATTGTATAACTCACTTCATCAGTTTGATAAAGTACTTGAACCGCTGTGGCTTTATCTGTCCCAACTTTATTAGTATCGTTGTGGTAACGATGATGGGTATCCAAAGCACTCTCTGTTGATATCTGAAAGTTAGAACACACTTGAAATGAAGTACATAAGCGTGCATAAAATGGGAATCTATTCATCGTATGAGCATATCATGCATGCTACGATAGCAAATGTTAGCAACCAATCATTGGGATACGAATTTAACAATCTGTCGAGAATTGCGGTTGTAGTTTGTGGTGCAGTATGACATCATCTTGGGGTATGACATCATCTTGGGTTTAAAGCTAATAAAACCAACATCGTACGTCAGGGGTGGCTAGACTTTTTCCACTTAGGGTCACATACTGGAAACCCAAAGGATGGAGGGGCCTTTAGGATATTTGACCAAAAACAACCCAATGTAGGTATGCTAATAAGTCGACACCTCCACAGTATATGTAATTATACTATATGTCAAATACCGACCCCAATAAAGCACACACAGACCTGGTCGACCGCCTCCTCCAGGATGTGTTGGGTGTCCTCCATCAGCTCTTCCACTTCACGGAACATATCATTCAAGCTGACAAGGCCCTCCTGGTGGTCGGTTATAGCCCGGCTCGACACGGCTCCGCCGGTTAACCAGAGGAAGCCTAGACTGAAAGAAATGGAGAATAACACACGGCCGGACATCTTGGCTTCCTCCTTGTTGTGAGTCGATGGAGCAAGAGAGAAGCCTGACGCATCACATCTGGATTGGTTTTATATGGAAACTTTGAGGAGGAGTATAAACCTGCTTTAATGACGTGGAAAGGGGCTGGGTACCAACCTTTTTTTCACACTTAAACCACAAACCTGGATATGGTTTATACTGTATGGTATCTTCAGCTATATACCATTTAACCAATAAAAACCTGTATATCTAGAACACTTGAAACGTCCTGAAATGGGACCTACATTACAGCAGGGGTGCCCGAACCTATTCCACCCAGGGCCACATACTGACACATCAAAGGATGCGGGGGCCATTTTGATATTTTCATTTTGTAAACCAAGTTGAAAAAGCCATTTTTGTGAGTACCATAATCCATAATAATAAAAAAGTTGTTGTGTTTCATAACATTCTGGTGTTTCCAGACCAATGCATCAAATGTAACACAATTACAAAAACATAAACCTTGCAATGGGGGCTGCACGGCGCGCAAGTGGTTAGCGAGCTGGCCTCACAGCTAGGAGACCCGAGTTCAATTCCACCCTCGGCCATCTCTGTGTGGAGTTTGCATGTTCTCCCCGTGCATGCGTGGGTTTTCTCCGGGTACTCCGGTTTCCTCCCACATTGGCGACTCCAAATTGTCCATAGGTATGAGTGTGAATGGTTGTTTGTCTATATGTGCCCTGTGATTGGCTGGCTACCAGTCCAGGGTGTACAATGCCTCTCGACCGAAGACAGCTGGGATAGGTTCCAGCATCCCCGCAACCCTTGTGAGGATAAGCATATAAGAAAATGAATGAATGAATGAAACCTTCCAATGCTCTGTTGTTTTAGTGTTACTTTTTTGTTTTTTTTTGCATTTTAGCACAACTAAAACATTTCTTGTGAGAATAAATTTGTCTGAAATTCTTTCCATACAATCAACTTCAAAGTGCAGGGAAAACAACATCGACAACTGCAACATATTCACAGACAATTTATTTTTGTTTAAAAGTATTTCACATCACCTTGAAGATCATTTGTATTTTATTACAGCCACAGAACATTAGCAGCAGCAATAATAATAACAATTAGAATAACAACCCAGCAGTAGAAGCAGATCAACGCTGAGAAAGACCGAAAAATGAAGGACAAACAAGATGGCCACCCCTTCCAGCTGCCAAATAAATAAATAAATATTGGAAGGGATCATTAGAAATCTTGTTTTTTTTTTTTGTTTTTCTTTTATTTCAGTCTGTCAGATTTGCCCAATCTGACATTGCTCCTTACACTGTATGACCGGAACATAAAAAATGGTCGAAATATGTAATGGCTGAGGATGAACACAAAATAGCAAACATGACTTCTTAGGGACTTACCAGGGACTATCATGTAGGGTAGAGAACAGGTTTGGGGGGGGGGTGTTTTGTCCTTGCCGAGACATACAGTATTGCTGCTGCTGTCTAATAACGTCTAACACAGGGGAGTCACAGAGAAAAATGTAAAGATGGAGCGGTCACTTTTAAAAGATGCTAATGATTATTATATGCTCAACTATCTGAATAAAATGTGTAGTATCTCATATACAGTGGAACTTGGGTTAGCGTACGACCATGTTTTGCGTGTTTTTTGGTTAACCTCCAAAATTCCCACCAAAATTTTGCCTACGTTTTCCAGTTAACGTACAACATGGCGCGCATCTTGTCACGTTATCGATACACTACCCGAATCCCACAATGTTCTTAATGTATTCTTATCACAAACGTCCTTGTTAGCCGGTCTATGATGACTCTGTAGTTCTTTGCTAACTGACACAGTACTACTGATCACGACTGCAAAATAACCCATGATGGAAAAAAGACTATTGAATTCAAGAAATAACTCATAGCAAAACAAGAAGGAGGTGTCTGACTTTGCCTATAATCACGTCTATAAAGGTAAATCTGATGTTAAAATGTTCATTCATCATTTATAATTTTTTTTAAATGCTAAAAAATGATTTTAAAAAACATGTTTGTGTTAACCGGCTGCACGGCGCGAAAGTGGTTAGCGCGCAGACCTCACAGCTAGGAGACCCGAGTTCAATCCCACCCTCGGCCATCTTTGTGTGGAGTTTGCATGTTTTCCCCGTGCATGCGTGGGTTTTCTCTGGGTACTCCGGTTTCCTCCCACATTCCAAAAACATGCTAGGTTAATTGGCGACTCCAAATTATCCATAGGTATGAATGTGAGTGTGAATGGTTGTTTGTCTATATGCCTCGCCCGAAGACAGCTGGGATAGGCTCCAGCACCCCCGCGACCCTCATGAGGATAAGCGGTAGAAAATGAATGAATATTTGTGTTAACATTAATTGTATTTATTTCCTATGAGAACATTTTTTTTGGTTAGAGTACGTTTTGGTGAAAGTAAAACGTTAATGATGCTAACCAAGGTTCCACCGTCCCTCATTCATTTTAATTTTTACAATATGGCCAGGCCAATAAAAAAACGAACCGTGGGCTGAAAATGGCCTCCGTGCCACACTTTGGACACCTGTGGTCTAACAGTAAGCGGCAGTCTGATAGTGTGTCTTCATCCAAATGCATCAACAACTGTCTACCAGCATTAAATTAATGCTTCAAACAAATATGTGCAAAAATGAATCAATGTGACATTCATTCTTGGAGACCACCGAGAAATTTGGATGTTTTATTTTATTGTCTCCTTTCATTTCCTGGCCTTTTGTCATTTTGATTTTAACCAATCACGACTTTGTTTTGAATAATGTAAAACATTTCCAAGTTGAATGATAGTTATGAATGATAACCGGAGCGTTATATCGTACAAATGCGACAGTGGTTATCAATTGCAATCAAACAAGACAATGTAAACACAAGTACAGCAAAGTTCAATTGAAGGACATTTGGCCTTTGAACGTGCAGCTGCTGAAACGCTCAGGCAGCAGGTTTACAGTACTTAGCTTGGAGGAAATGCTTTCATTAAAAGTGGTCATGATGTTTTGTAGTATTAGGGACGAGTGTACACCACTAATAGTGCAGTATTACGTTTTCATAAAAATAAATCAAAGCCTGAGCCGAAGCTCTAATGAACGGATCCCGGAAGCAACCATTTCAATTCAGATAGTGATCAGATCCTTTCTCACGGATTCAAACCATTCATAAAACAGGAGTTGAAAAGATTTGCTGAAGCAGAGACGTGTACATGCAAAATAACCCGGAAAACAACACCAACAAAACACAAGTGACACGTCTAATTTATGTAAAAAAAATAAAAAAAAACAAAAAAAAATCAGTAATGCTGAAAAATAGTATGCATTAAAAACCTACCCTTTTGATTACAGTGCAGTTTGTGTGAAACAACAAAAACAAACACACACGTTGCTTAAAAACGAAGGCCAAAAGGAGAACGATGAAGAAAAAGGGTTTGAATAGTAGAATGAAAAGATTATATATACAATTCTATGTACATTATACAGGATATGAAAGTTAACATGAGGCCTAATGCTTGACTCAAGAGATGGCCCAAAAATCTACTTATTAAACAGAAAAGCGCATGGCACCCAATAAATAGGAAACAGAATATCTTGCAGTGGACGGCATCCAGCTTATGCGGGTGGCACACTTTTTTTTTTTTTAAATGGGGCAAAGACTCTTGAGTGGGAGAACCTGCCTGGCTTCAATGCGGCAAAGTAGTCAACCCATGGAGGGAATATTAGATAAATATGACTATAAGTTTGTCATTTTTAACTGACATTTGTATTATATACAAGAATTGTGTCCCGATATTTTGATTAAAAAATCACCTGGAACAGTACTACCAATTTAACCAGAATATTAGGGGTGGTATGTATGTCCTTGGCATGGAGTTCAAACAACAAAATCTGCTCCAAGACGCTTTGACGTGTTGGCTGGATGCAACAAAAGGTTTAACATTTGGCATTTTTATCCAGTTTCCAAATGGGGCCAAAACAACAAAACAAACAACTCTTAGCTGGTGATGGGTCTGGTTCGGAGGTGCACGTACGTAGTACAGTAACACCCATGGCATAGTACAGAGAGATCCCAGTGTGAGTATCCTCTTAGTTGGCTTTATATGTCATGTGTCCAAAAACAAGCAATCAACCCCCCCAAAAAAAAGAACATAGTCTGTGTACATCTTCACTGCCATGACGATATCCATGAGAGTAATAAGAGGCTTATAAATAAGAGGCAGTCCCAGACCACCCAGCTACCACTATGCAAAAGTCCTATTAAATATGAATCAGAATATACACTGGCAACAAATTAAAAAGGGGAAAGATTTTGCTGTTACTGTTCAGTCCTCCTACAAAGATCCCAAACTGTTTCTCAAATGTCATACACATATAAACACACAGTATATGAAAGCGCAGATGCCTGGAAAAATATGTTCATTTAAGCTGGTAAAAACCTCTTTTTTTTTTTTTTTTTGTCTCTCTCTGTTTGTAAATGAGGAACAGGCACAGTCTTAGAACTCACAAAGGCAGCACCGTTCCCAAAAAACAAAGTCGGAACAGGGACTTGAAATGAAAAGGGTGCGTGATTGAATTGATTGAGTAGCTACATTTTAGATCAGTGTGGAGAAGAGCTGGAATGTAAGCGCTTCATCGTTAAGATTACATGACAGAATGAAAAGAGTTGCGGACTGTGGAAAAAACAGAGGCCACATATGACAGGGAGGACAATGTGGAGATAAAATGATATATCAGATCCTTGAATGTCCTCTGATCACGTCAGAAAAAAAAAAGGGTCCGTTATACATCGGTTTTTCGAACAGTTAGACGGGGTGCAACAAGGTCCATAAAGCTTTCTTAGGGATGTTTACACTTCGAAA